>NW_027667715.1:97500-777500 GCF_963924665.1 Micromys minutus
AAATTTCCCTTATTTTGGGGCAAAATTGCAGAAATTTCACTTATTTCAGGGTAATAAGTCAGAAATTTCCCTTATTTTGGGGCAAAAAAGACAGAAATTCCCTTTGTTTGGGGGAAAAAGACAGAAATTTTACTTATTTAGAGGCAAAAATGCAGAAATTCCCCTTATTTTGGAACAAATATAAAGAAAATTCCCCCTTTTTATGGCAAAAAGGTATGCATTCTTCTTATTTTCAGGCAAAAAAACAGAAATTTCTTGTATTTTGGAGCAAAATTGCAGAAATTCCCCTAATTTTGGGGCAAAAGGCAGAAACTCCCTATACTTTGGGGCAAAAATCAGAAATTCCCCTTATTTTGGAGCAAAATTCCAGAAATTTTTTTTATTTTGTGGTAAAATTGCAGAAATTTACCTTATGTTCAGGCAAAATTGCAAAAATTTCTCTTATTTGGGGCAAAATTGCAGATATTTCACTTATTTTCAGGTAAAAAGGCTGAAATTTCCTTTATTTTTGGGCAAAAAAAGAGAAATTTCCCTTATTTTGAGGCAAATTTGTAGAAATTTTCCTTATTTTGGGGCAAAAAGGCAGAAATTCCCCTTATTTTGAGGTAATAAGGCTGAAATTCCCCTTATTTTGGGGCAAAAAGGAAGAAATTCCCCTTATTTTGGGGTAAAATTGCAGAAATTTCAAATATTTCAGGGCAAAATGGCAGAAATTCCCCTTATTTTGGGGCAAAAAGATGAAATCCCTAATTTATGGCTAAAATAGAAGAAATTTCACTTATTTCGGACGAGAAAGGCAGAAATTCCACTTAATTTCAGGCAAAAAGGGAGAAATGACACGTATTTTGGAGCAAAATTGCAGAAATTCCCCTAATATTGGTGCAAAAATGCAGAAATTGCCTTTATTTTGAGGCAAAAAGGCAGAAATTCTCCATATTTTGGTGTAAAAAGGCTGAAATTCCCCTTATTTTGAGGTAAAATGCAGAAATTCCCCATATTTTGGGGCAAAAGGCAGAATTTCCCCTCATTTTGGGGCAAAAAGGCACAAATTTCCCTTATTTTCGGGCAAAATTGCAGAAATTTTATTTATTTCAGGGAAAAAAGTCAGAAATTCCCCTTATTTTGGGGCAAAAAGCAGAAATTCCTTTTATTATGGTACAAAATTGAAGAAATTTTTTTTATATTTGAACAAAAAAAGAGAAATTCCCCATATTTTGGGGCAAAAGGCAGAAATTCTTCTTATTTTGAGGTAAAATGCAGAAATTCTTCTTATTTAGAGGTAAAATGCAGAAATTCCCCAAATATTGTGGGAAAATGCAGAAATTCCCTTATTTTGGGGCTAAAAGGCAGAAATTCCCCGTATTTTGAAGCAAAATTGCAGAAATTCTCATAATTTTCGGGAAAAAGGCAGAAATTCTACTTATTTTGGGGCAAAAAAACAGAAAATCTCCTTTTTTCGGGAGCAAACAGTCAGAAATTCCCCTTATTTTGGGGCAAAATTGCATAAAATTCCTATACATTGGGGCAAAATTGCTGAAATTTCCCTTATTTTGGGGCAAAATTGCAGAAATTTCACTTATTTCAGGGAAAAAAGGCAGAAATTTTCCTTATTTTGGGGCAAAAAGGCAGAAATTTTTTATATTTTGTGGCAAAAATGGAGAAATTCCTCTTATTTTGAGGTAAAAAGGCTGAAATTCCCTTTATTTGAGGGCAAAAAGGCAGAAATTTCCCTTATTTTGGAGCAAAATTGCAGAAATTTCACTTATTTCAGGGTAATAAGTCAGAAATTTTCCTTATTTTGGGGCAAAAAAGACAGAAATTCCCTTTGTTTTGGGGGAAAATGTCAGAAATTCCACTTATTTAGAGGCAAAAATGCAGAAATTCCCCTTATTTTGGAGCAAAAATGAAGAAAATTTCCTTTTTTATGGCAAAAAGGTATGCATTCTTCTTATTTTCAGGCAAAAGCAGAAATTCCCCGTATTTTGGAGCAAAATTGCAGAAATTCCCCTAATTGTGAGGCAAAAAGGCAGAAATTCCCTATATGTTGGGACAAAAAGACAGAAATTCTCCTTATTTTGGGGCAAAACTAAGAAATTTCCCTTATTTTGGGGCAAAATTCCAGAAATTTCCCTTATTTTGGGGCAAAATTGCAGAAATTTGACTTATTTCAGAAAAAAAGCAGAAATTTTCTTATTTTGGGGCAAAAAGGCAGAAATTTCTTTTATTTTGGTACACAATTGCAGAAATTTTTCTTATTTTGGGGCAAAAAGGCAGAAATTTCCCATATTTTGGGGAAAAATGCAGAAATTCCCCTTATTTTGAGGTAAAAAGGCTGAAGTTCCCCTTATTTGGGGACAAAAATGCAGAAATTTCCCTTATTTTGAGGCGAAATTGCAGAAATTTCACTTATTTCAGGGTATTAAGTCAGAAATTTTCCTTATTTTGGGGAAAAAAGACAGAAATTCCCTTTGTTTTGGGGGAAAATGTCAGAAATTCCACTTATTTAGAGGCAAAAAAGCAGAAATTCCCATTATTTTGGAGCAAAAATGAAGAAATTTCCCTTTTTTATGGCAAACAGGTATGCATTCTTCTTATTTTCGGGCAAAAAGGCAGAAATTCCTCGTATTTTGGAGCAAAATTGCAGAAATTCCCCTAATTGTGGGGCAAAAAGGCAGAAATTCCCTATATGTTGGGGCAAAAAGACAGAAATTCTCCTTATTTTGGGGCAAAGCTAAGAAATTTCACTTATTTTGGGGCAAAATTTTAGAAATTTCCCTTATTTTGGGGCAAAATTGCAGAAATTTGACTTATTTCAGAAAAAAAGCAGAAATTTTCTTATTTTGGGACAAAAAGGCAGAAATTTCTTTTATTTTGGTACAAAATTGCAGAAATTTTTCTTATTTTGGGGCAAAAAGGCAGAAATTTCCCATATTTTGGGGAAAAATGCAGAAATTCCCCTTATTTTGAGGTAAAAAGGCTGAAATTCCCCTTAATTGGGGACAAAAATGCAAAAATTTCCCTTATTTTGAGGCGAAATTGCAGAAATTTCACTTATTTCAGGGTAATAAGTGAGAAATTTTCCTTATTTTGGGGAAAAAAGACAGAAATTCCCTTTGTTTTGGGGGAAAAAGACAGAAATTCCACTAATTTAGAGGGAAAAAAACAGAAATTCCCCTTATTTTGGAGCTAAAATGAAAAAATTTCCCATTTTTATGGCAAACAGGTATGCATTCTTTTTATTTTCGGGCAAAAAAGCAGAAATTCCCCATATTTTTGAGCAAAATTGCAGAAATTCCCCTAATTGTGGGGCAAAAAGGCAGAAATTCCCTATATGTTGGGGCAAAAAGACAGAAATTCTCCTTATTTTGGGGCAAAACTCAGAAATCCCAAATATTTTTGGGCAAAATTGCAGAAATTTCACTTATTTCAGAAAAAAAGCAGAAATTTTCTTATTTTGGAGCAAAAAGGCAGAAATTTCTTTTAGTACAAAATTGCAGAAATTTTTCTTATTTTGGGGCAAAAAGGCAGAAATTTCTCATATTTTGGGGCAAAAATACAGAAATTCCCCTTATTTTGAGGTAAAAAGGCTGAAATTCCCATTATTTGGGGGCAAAAGGCAGAAATTTCCCTTATTTCGGGCAAAATTGCAGAAATTTCACTTATTTCAGGGTAATAAGTCAGAAATTTTCCTTATTTTGGGGCAAAAAAGACAGAAATTCCCTTTGTTTTGGGGGAAAAAGTCAGAAATTCCACTTATTTAGAGGCAAAAACGCAGAAATTCCCCTTATTTTGGAGCTAAAATGAAGAAATTTCCCTTTTTTATGGCCAAAAGGTATGCATTCTTCTTATTTTCGAGCAAAAAGGCAGAAATTCCTTGTATTTTGAAGCAAAATTGCAGAAATTCCCCCAATTGTGGGGCAAAAAGGCAGAAATTCCCTATATTTGGGCAAAAAGACAGAAATTCTCCTTATTTTGGGGCAAAACTCAGAAATTCCACTTATTTTGGGGCAAAATTCCAGAAATTTCTCTTATTTTGGGGTAAAATTGAAGAAATTTGACTTATTTCAGAAAAAAGCAGAAATTTTCTTATTTTAGGGCAAAAAGGCAGAAATTATTTTTTATTTTGGTACAAAATTGCAAAAATTTTTCTTAATGTGGGCCAAAAAGGCAGAAATTTCCCATAGTTTGGGGCAAAAATGCAGAAATTCCCCTTATTTTGAGGTAAAAAGGCTGAAATTCCTTTTATTTGGGGGCAAAAAAACAGAAATTTCCCTTATTTTGGGGCAAAATTGCAGAAATTTCACTTACTTCAGGGTAATAAGTCAGAAATTATCCTTATTTTGGGGCAAAAGAGACAGAAATTCCCTTTGTTTTGGGGGAAAAAGACAGAAATTCCACTTATTTAGAGGCAAAAAAGCAGAAATTCCTTTTATTTTGGAGCAAAAATGAAGAAATTTCCCTTTTTTATGGCAAAAAGGTATGCATTCTTCTATTTTCTGGCAAAAAGGAAGAAATTCCCCGTATTTTGGAGCAAAATTGCAGAAATTCCCCTAATTGTGGGGCAAAAAGGCAGAAATTTTCTATATGTTGGGGCAAAAATACAGAAATTCTCCTTATTTTGGGGCAAAACTCAGAAATTCCACTTATTTTGGGGCAAAATTGCAGAAATTTGACTTATTTTAGAGCAAAATTGCAGAAATTTCACTTATTTCTTAAAAAAAGCAGAAATTCTCTTATTTTGGTGCCAAAAGGCAGAAAAATCGTTTATTTTGGTACAAAATTGCAGAAATTTTTCTTATTTTGGGGCAAAAAGGCAGAAATTCCTAATATTTTGTGGCAAAAATGCAGAAATTCCCCTTATTTTTAGGTAAAAAGGCTGAAATTCCCATTATTTGGGGGCAAAAAGGCAGAAATTTCCCTAATTTTCGTGCAAAATTGTAGAAATTTCACTTACTTCAGGGTAATAAGTCAGAAATTTTCCTTATTTTGGGGCAAAAAAGACAGAACTTCCTTTTGTTTTGCGGGAAAAAGACAGAAATTCCACTAATTTAGAGGCAAAAATGCAGAAATTCCCCTTATTTTGGAGCAAAAATGAAGAAATTTTTCTTTTTTATGGCAAAAAGGTATGCATTCTTCTAATTTTCGGGCAAAAAGACAGAAATTACCTATATTTTGGAGCAAAATTGCAGAAATTCCCCTAATTGTGGGGCAAAAAGGCAGAAATTCCCTATATGTTGGGGCAAAAAGACAGAAATTCTCCTTATTTTGGGGCAAAACTCAGAAATTCCACTTATTTTGGGGCAAAATTCAAGAAATTTCCCTTATTTTGGGGCAAAATTGTAGAAATTTCACTTATTTTGGGGCAAAATTTCAGAAATTTCACTTATTTCAGGGAAAAAAAAGAAATTTTCTTATTTTGGGGCAAAAAGGCAGAAATTCCTAATATTTTGTGGCAAAAATGCAGAAATTCCTCTAATTTTCGTGCAAAATTGTAGAAATTTCACTTACTTCAAGGTAATAAGTCAGAAATTTTCCTTATTTTGGGGCAAAAAAGACAGAACTTCCTTTTGTTTTGCGGGAAAAAGACAGAAATTCCACTTATTTAGAGGCAAAAATTCAGAAATTCCCCTTATTTTGGAGCAAAAATGAAGAAATTTTTCTTTTTTATGGCAAAAAGGTATGCATTCTTCTAATTTTCGGGCAAAAAGACAGAAATTCCCTGTATTTTGGAGCAAAATTGCAGAAATTCCCCTAATTGTGGGGCAATAAGGCAGAAATTCCCTATATGTTGGGGCAAAAAGACAGAAATTCTCCTTATTTTGGGGCAAAACTCAGAAATTCCACTTATTTTGGGGCAAAATTCCAGAAATTTCCCTTATTTTGGGGCAAAATTGTAGATATTTCACTTATTTTGGGGCAAAATTTCAGAAATTTCACTTATTTCAGGGAAAAAAAGAAATTTTCTTATTTTGGGGCAAAAAGGCAGAAATTCCTAATATTTTGTGGCAAAAGTGCAGAAATTCCCTTTATTTTGAGGTAAAAAATCTGAAATTCACCTTATTTGGGGGCAAAAAGTCAAAAATTTCCCTTATTTTGGGGCAAAATTGCAGAAATTTCACTTATTTTAGGGTAATAAGTCAGAAATTTTCCTTATTTTGCGGCAAAATACAGGAATTCCCTTTGTTTTGCGGGAAAAAGACAGAAATTCCACTTATTTAGAGGCAAAAAAGCAGAAATTTCCCTTATTTTGGTGAAAAAATGAAGAAATTTCCCTTTTTTATGGCAAAAAGGTATGCATTCTTTTTATTTTCGAGCAAAAAGGCAGAAATTCCTTGTATTTTGAAGCAAAATTGCAGAAATTCCCCCAATTGTGGGGCAAAAAGGCAGAAATTCCCTATATTTGGGCAAAAAGCCAGAAATTCTCCTTATTTTGGGGCAAAACTCAGAAATTCCACTTATTTTGGGGCAAAATTCCAGAAATTTCTCTTATTTTGGGGCAAAATTGAAGAAATTTGACTTATTTCAGAAAAAAGCAGAAATTTTCTTATTTTAGGGCAAAAAGGCAGAAATTATTTTTTATTTTGGTACAAAATTGCAAAAATTTTTCTTATTTTGGGACAAAAAGGCAATAATTTCCCATAGTTTGGGGCAAAAATGCAGAAATTCCCCTTATTTTGAGGTAAAAAGGCTGAAATTCCCCTTATTTGGGGGCAAAAAGGCAGAAATTTCCCTTATTTTGGGGCAAAATTGCAGAAATTTCACTTACTTCAGGGTAATAAGTCAGAAATTTTTCTTATTTTGGGGCAAAAGAGACAGAAATTCCCTTTTTTTTGGGGGAAAAAGACAGAAATTCCACTTATTTAGAGGCAAAAAAGCAGAAAGTCCTTTTATTTTGGAGCAAAAATGAAGAAATTTCCCTTTTTTATGGCAAAAGGTATGCATTCTTCTCATTTTCCGGCAAAAAAAAAAAATTCCCCGTATTTTGGAGCAAAATTGCAGAAATTCCCCTAATTGTGGGGCAAAAAGGTGGAAATTCCCTATATGTTGGGGCAAAAAGACAGAAATTCTCCTTATTTTGGGGCAAAACTCAGAAATTCCACTTATTTTGGGGCAAAATTGCAGAAATTTGACTTATTTTAGAGCAAAATTGCAGAAATTTCACTTATTTCTTAAAAAAAGCAGAAATTCTCTTATTTTGGTGCCAAAAGGCAGAAAAATCGTTTATTTTGGTACAAAATTGCAGAAATTTTTCTTATTTTGGGGCAAAAAGGCAGAAATTCCTAATATTTTGTGGCAAAAATGCAGAAATTCCCCTTATTTTTAGGTAAAAAGGCTGAAATTCCCATTATTTGGGGGCAAAAAGGCAGAAATTTCCCTAATTTTCGTGCAAAATTGTAGAAATTTCACTTACTTCAGGGTAATAAGTCAGAAATTTTCCTTATTTTGGGGCAAAAAAGACAGAACTTCCTTTTGTTTTGCGGGAAAAAGACAGAAATTCCACTAATTTAGAGGCAAAAATGCAGAAATTCCCCTTATTTTGGAGCAAAAATGAAGAAATTTTTCTTTTTTATGGCAAAAAGGTATGCATTCTTCTAATTTTCGGGCAAAAAGACAGAAATTACCTATATTTTGGAGCAAAATTGCAGAAATTCCCCTAATTGTGGGGCAAAAAGGCAGAAATTCCCTATATGTTGGGGCAAAAAGACAGAAATTCTCCTTATTTTGGGGCAAAACTCAGAAATTCCACTTATTTTGGGGCAAAATTCAAGAAATTTCCCTTATTTTGGGGCAAAATTGTAGAAATTTCACTTATTTTGGGGCAAAATTTCAGAAATTTCACTTATTTCAGGGAAAAAAAAGAAATTTTCTTATTTTGGGGCAAAAAGGCAGAAATTCCTAATATTTTGTGGCAAAAATGCAGAAATTCCTCTAATTTTCGTGCAAAATTGTAGAAATTTCACTTACTTCAAGGTAATAAGTCAGAAATTTTCCTTATTTTGGGGCAAAAAAGACAGAACTTCCTTTTGTTTTGCGGGAAAAAGACAGAAATTCCACTTATTTAGAGGCAAAAATTCAGAAATTCCCCTTATTTTGGAGCAAAAATGAAGAAATTTTTCTTTTTTATGGCAAAAAGGTATGCATTCTTCTAATTTTCGGGCAAAAAGACAGAAATTCCCTGTATTTTGGAGCAAAATTGCAGAAATTCCCCTAATTGTGGGGCAATAAGGCAGAAATTCCCTATATGTTGGGGCAAAAAGACAGAAATTCTCCTTATTTTGGGGCAAAACTCAGAAATTCCACTTATTTTGGGGCAAAATTCCAGAAATTTCCCTTATTTTGGGGCAAAATTGTAGATATTTCACTTATTTTGGGGCAAAATTTCAGAAATTTCACTTATTTCAGGGAAAAAAAGAAATTTTCTTATTTTGGGGCAAAAAGGCAGAAATTCCTAATATTTTGTGGCAAAAGTGCAGAAATTCCCTTTATTTTGAGGTAAAAAATCTGAAATTCACCTTATTTGGGGGCAAAAAGTCAAAAATTTCCCTTATTTTGGGGCAAAATTGCAGAAATTTCACTTATTTTAGGGTAATAAGTCAGAAATTTTCCTTATTTTGCGGCAAAATACAGGAATTCCCTTTGTTTTGCGGGAAAAAGACAGAAATTCCACTTATTTAGAGGCAAAAAAGCAGAAATTTCCCTTATTTTGGTGAAAAAATGAAGAAATTTCCCTTTTTTATGGCAAAAAGGTATGCATTCTTTTTATTTTCGAGCAAAAAGGCAGAAATTCCTTGTATTTTGAAGCAAAATTGCAGAAATTCCCCCAATTGTGGGGCAAAAAGGCAGAAATTCCCTATATTTGGGCAAAAAGCCAGAAATTCTCCTTATTTTGGGGCAAAACTCAGAAATTCCACTTATTTTGGGGCAAAATTCCAGAAATTTCTCTTATTTTGGGGCAAAATTGAAGAAATTTGACTTATTTCAGAAAAAAGCAGAAATTTTCTTATTTTAGGGCAAAAAGGCAGAAATTATTTTTTATTTTGGTACAAAATTGCAAAAATTTTTCTTATTTTGGGACAAAAAGGCAATAATTTCCCATAGTTTGGGGCAAAAATGCAGAAATTCCCCTTATTTTGAGGTAAAAAGGCTGAAATTCCCCTTATTTGGGGGCAAAAAGGCAGAAATTTCCCTTATTTTGGGGCAAAATTGCAGAAATTTCACTTACTTCAGGGTAATAAGTCAGAAATTTTTCTTATTTTGGGGCAAAAGAGACAGAAATTCCCTTTTTTTTGGGGGAAAAAGACAGAAATTCCACTTATTTAGAGGCAAAAAAGCAGAAAGTCCTTTTATTTTGGAGCAAAAATGAAGAAATTTCCCTTTTTTATGGCAAAAGGTATGCATTCTTCTCATTTTCCGGCAAAAAAAAAAAATTCCCCGTATTTTGGAGCAAAATTGCAGAAATTCCCCTAATTGTGGGGCAAAAAGGTGGAAATTCCCTATATGTTGGGGCAAAAAGACAGAAATTCTCCTTATTTTGGGGCAAAACTCAGAAATTCCACTTATTTTGGGGCAAAATTGCAGAAATTTGACTTATTTTAGAGCA
This sequence comes from Micromys minutus, assembly GCF_963924665.1. Lineage (NCBI taxonomy): Eukaryota > Metazoa > Chordata > Mammalia > Rodentia > Muridae > Micromys > Micromys minutus. Next base: position 107,102 of record NW_027667715.1, read on the forward strand.
AAATTGCAGAAATTTCACTTATTTCTGAAAAAAAGCAGAAATTCTCTTATTTTGGGGCCAAAAGGCAGAAATTTCGTGTATTTTGGTACAAAATTGCAGATATTTTTCTTATTTTGGGTCAAAAAGGCAGAAATTTCCCATATTATGGGGCAAAAATGCAGAAATTCCCGTTATTTTGAGGTAAAAAGGCTGAAATTCCCCTTTTTTGGGTGCAAAAAGGCAGAAATTTCCATTATTTTGGGGAAAAATTGCAGAAATTTCAGTAATTTCAGGGTAATAAGTCAGAAATTTTCCTTATTTTGGGGCAAAAAAGACAGAAATTCCCTTTGTTTTGGGGGAAAAAGACAGAAATTCCACTTATTTAAGGGCAAAAAAGCAGAAATTCCCCTTATTTTGGAGCAAAATAAAGAAATTTCCCTTTTTTATGGCAAAAAGCTATGCATTCTTCTTATTTTCGGGCAAAAAAGCAGAAATTACCCGTATTTTGGAGCAAAATTGCAGAAATTCCCCTAATTGTGGGGCAAAAAGGCAGAAATTCCCTATATGTTAAGGCAAAAAGACAGAAATTCTCCTTATTTTGGGGCAAAACTCAGAAATTCCACTTATTTTGGGGCAAAATTCCAGAAATTTCCCTTATTTTGGGGCAAAATTGCAGAAATTTCACTTATTTTGGGGCAAAATTTCAGAAATTTCACTTATTTCAGGGAAAAAAGGCAGAAATTTTTTTATTTTGGGGCAAAAAGGATGAAATTCCTAATATTTTGTGGCAAAAATGCAGAAATTCTCCTTATTTTGTGGTAAAAAGTCTGAAATTCCCCTTATTTGGGGGCAAAAAGACAATAATTTCTCTTATTTTGGGGCAAAATTGCAGAAATTTCACTTATTTCAGGGTAATAAGTCAGATATTTTCCTTATTTTGGGGCAAAAAAGAGAGAAATTCCCTTTGTTTTGGGGGAAAAAGACAGAAATTCCACTTATTTAGAGGCAAAAAAGCAGAAATTCCCCTTATTTGGAGCAAAAATGAAGAAATTTACCTTTTTTATGGCAAAAAGCGATGAATTCTTCTTATTTTCGGGCAAAAAAGCAGAAATTTCCCGTATTTTGCAGCAAAATTGCAGAAATTCCCCTAATTGTGGGGCAAAAAGGCAGAAATTCCCTATATGTTGGAGCAAAAAAACAGAAATTCTCCTTATTTTGGGGCAAAACTCAGAAATTCCACTTATTTTGGTGCAAAATTGCAGAAATTTCACTTATTTCAGAACAAAAGCAGAAATTTTCTTATTTTGGGGCAAAAAGGTAGAAATTTCTTTTACTTTGGTACAAAATTGCAGAAATTTTTCTTATTTTCGGGCAATAAGGGAGAAATTTCCCATATTTTGGGGGAAAAATGCAGAAATTCCCCTTATTTTGAGGTAAAAAGGCTGAAATTCCCCTTATTTGGGGGCAAAAAGACAGAAATTTCCCTTATTTGGGGGCAAAATTGCAGAAATTTCACTTATTTCAGGGAAATAAGTCAGAAATTTTCCTTATTTTGGGGCAAAAACGACAGAAATTCCCTTTGTTTTGGGGGAAAAAGACAGAAATTCCACTTATTTAGAGGCAAAAAAGCAGAAATTCCCCTTATATTAGAGCAAAAATGAAGAAATTTTCCTTTTTTGTGGCAAACGGTATACATTCCCCTTATTTTGGGGCAAAATTCCAAAAATTTTCCTTATTTTGGGGCAAAATTGCAGAAACTTCACTTATTTTGTGGCAAAATTGCAGAAATTTCACTTATTTCAGAGAAAAAAAGGCAGAAATTTTCCTTATTTTGGGGCAAAAAGGCAGAAATTTTTTATATTTTGTGGCAAAAATGCAGAAATTCCTCTTATTTTGAGGTAAAAAGGCTGAAATTCCCCTTATTTTGGGGCAAAATTGCAGAAATTTCACTTATTTCAGGGTAATAAGTCAAAAATTTTCCTTATTTTGGGGCAAAAAAGACAGAAATTCCCTTTGTTTTGGGGGAAAAAGACAGAAATTCCACTTATTTAGAGGCAAAAAAGTAGAAATTCCTTTTATATTGGAGCAAAAATGAAGAAATTTCCCTTTTTTGTGGCAAAAGGTATACATTCCCCTTATTTTGGGGCAAAATTCCAAAAATGTTCCTTATTTTGGGACAAAATTGCAGAAACTTCACTTATTTTGGGGCAAAATTGCAGAAATTTCACTTATTTCAGAGAAAAAAAGGCAGAAATTTACCTTATTTTGGGCCAAAAAGGCAGAAATTTTTTATATTTTGTGGCAAAAATGCACAAATTCCTCTTATTTTGAGGTAAAAAGGCTGAAATTCCCCTTATTTTGGGGCAAAATTGCAGAAATTTCACTTATTTCAGGGTAATAAGTCAAAAATTTTCCTTATTTTGGGGCAAAAAAGACAGAAATTCCCTTTGTTTTGGGGGAAAAAGACAGAAATTCCACTTATTTAGAGGCAAAAATGCAGAAATTCCCCTTATTTTGGAGAAAAAATGAAGAAATTTCCCTTTTTTATGGCAAAAAGGTATGCATTCTTCTTATTTTTGGGCAAAAAGGCAGAAATTCCCCGTATTTTGGAGCAAAATTGCAGAAATTCCTCTAATTGTGGGGCAAAAAGGCAGAAATTCCCTCTATGTTGGGGCAAAAAGACAGAAATTCTTTTTATTTTGGGGCAAAACTAAGAAATTTCACTTATTCTGGGGCAAAATTCCAGAAATTTCCCTTATTTTGGGGCAAAATTGCAGAAATTTGACTTATTTCAGAAAAAAAGCAGAAATTTTTTTATTTTGGAACAAAAAGGCAGAAATTTTTCTTATTTCGGTACAAAATTGCAGAAATTTTTCTTATTTTGGGGCACAAAGGCAGAAATTTCCCATATTTTGGGGAAAATGGAGAAATTCCCCTTATTTTGAGGTAAACAGGCTGAAATTCCCCTTATTTGGGGATAAAAATGCAGAAATTTCCTTTTGTTTTGGGGGAAAAAGACAGAAATTCCACTTATTTAGAGGCAAAAAAGCAGAAATTCCCCTTATTTTGGAGCAAAAATGAAGAAATTTTCCTTTTCTATGGCAAACAGGTATGCATTCTTTTTATTTTCGGGCAAAAAAGCAGAAATTTCCCATATTTTTGAGCAAAATTGCAGAAATTCCCCTAATTGTGGGACAAAAAGACAGAAATTCCCTATATGTTGGGGCAAAAAGACAGAAATTCTACTTATTTTGGGGCAAAACTCAGAAATTTCACTTATTCTTGGGCAAAATTGCAGAAAATTCACTTATTTCAGAAAAAAAAGCAGAAATTTTCTTATTTTGGGGCAAAAAGGCAGAAATTTCTTATATTTTGGTACAAAATTGCAGAAATTTTTCTTATTTTGGGGCAAAAAGGCAGAAATTTCTCATATTTTGGGACAAAAATGCAGAAATTTCCCTTATTTTGAGGTAAAAAGGCTGAAATTCCCATTATTTGGGGGCAAAAGGCAGAAATTTCCATTATTTTGGGGCAAAATTGCAGAAATTTCACTTACTTTAGGGTAATAAGTCAGAAATTTTCTTTATTTTGGGGCAAAAAACCAGAAATTCTCTTTGTTTTGGGGGAAAAAGACAGATATTCCACTTATTTAGAGGCAAAAATGCAGAAATTCCCCTTATTTTGGAGCAAAAATGAAGAAATTTCCCTTTTTTTATGGCAAAAAGTTATGCATTCTTTTTATTTTCGAGCAAAAAGGCAGAAATTCCTTGTATTTTGAAGCAAAATTGCAGAAATTCTCCCAATTGTGGGGCAAAAAGGCAGAAATTCCCTATATTTGGGCAAAAAGACAGAAATTCTCCTTATTTTGGGGCAAAACTCAGAAATTCCACTTATTTTGGGGCAAAATTCCAGAAATTTCTCTTATTTTGGGGCAAAATTGAAGAAACTTGACTCATTTCAGAAAAAAGCAGAAATTTTCTTATTTTAGGGCAAAAAGGCAGAAATTATTTTTTATTTTGGTACAAAATTGCAAAAATTTTTCTTATTTTGGGACAAAAAGGCAGAAATTTCCCATAGTTTGGGGCAAAAATGCAGAAATTCCCCTTATTTTGAGGTAAAAAGGCTGAAATTCCCCTTATTTGGGGGCAAAAAGGCAGAAATTTCCCTTATTTTGGGGCAAAATTGCAGAAATTTCACTTACTTCAGGGTAATAAGTCAGAAATTTTTCTTATTTTGGGGCAAAAGTGACAGAAATTCCCTTTGTGGGAAAAAGACAGAAATTTCACTTATTTAGAGGCAAAAACGCAGAAATTCCCCTTATTTTGGAGAAAAAATGAAGAAATTTCCCTTTTTTATGGCAAAAAGGTATGCATTCTTCTTATTTTTGGGCAAAAAGGCAGAAATTCCCCGTATTTTGGAGCAAAATTGCAGAAATTCCTCTAATTGTGGGGCAAAAAGGCAGAAATTCCCTCTATGTTGGGGCAAAAATACAGAAATTCTTTTTATTTTGGGGCAAAACTAAGAAATTTCACCTATTCTGGGCAAAATTCCAGAAATTTCCCTTATTTTGGGGCAAAATTGCAGAAATTTGACTTATTTCAGAAAAAAAGCAGAAATTTTTTTATTTTGGAACAAAAAGGCAGAAATTTTTCTTATTTTGGTACAAAATTGCAGAAATTTTTCTTATTTTGGGGCACAAAGGCAGAAATTTCCCATATTTTGGGGAAAATGGAGAAATTCCCCTTATTTTGAGGTAAACAGGCTAAAATTCCCCTTATTTGGGGATAAAAATGCAGAAATTTCCCTTATTTTGGGGCGAAATTGCAGAAATTTCACTTATTTCAGGGTAATAAGTTAGAAATTTTCCTTATTTTGGGGCAAAAAAGACAGAAATTCCCTTTGTTTTGGAGGAAAAAGACAGAAATTCCACTTATTTAGAGGCAAAAAAGCAGAAATTCCCCTTATTTTGGAGCAAAAATGAAGAAATTTTCCTTTTCTATGGCAAACAGGTATGCATTCTTTTTATTTTCGGGCAAAAAAGCAGAAATTTCCCATATTTTTGAGCAAAATTGCAGAAATTCCCCTAATTGTGGGACAAAAAGGCAGAAATTCCCTATATGTTGGGGCAAAAAGACAGAAATTCTACTTATTTTGGGGCAAAACTCAGAAATTTCACTTATTCTTGGGCAAAATTGCAGATTATTCACTTATTTCAGAAAAAAAAGCAGAAATTTTCTTATTTTAGGGCAAAAAGGCAGAAATTATTTTTTATTTTGGTACAAAATTGCAAAAATTTTTCTTATTTTGGGACAAAAAGGCAGAAATTTCCCATAGTTTGGGGCAAAAATGCAGAAATTCCCCTTATTTTGAGGTAAAAAGGCTGAAATTCCCCTTATTTGGGGGCAAAAAGGCAGAAATTTCCCTTATTTTGGGGCAAAATTGCAGAAATTTCACTTACTTCAGGGTAATAAGTCAGAAATTTTTCTTATTTTGGGGCAAAAGAGACAGAAATTCCCTTTGGGGGAAAAAGACATAAATTCCACTTATTTAGAGGCAAAAAAGCAGAAATTCCTTTTATTTTGGAGCAAAAATGAAGAAATTTCCCTTTTTTATGGCAAAAGGTATGCATTCTTCTCATTTTCAGGCAAAAAAAGAAATTCCCCGTATTTTGGAGCAAAATTGCAGAAATTCCCCTAATTGTGGGGCAAAAAGGCGGAAATTCCCTATATGTTGGGGCAAAAAGACAGAAATTCTCCTTATTTTGGGGCAAAACTCAGAAATTCCACTTATTTTGGGGCAAAATTGCAGAAATTTGACTTATTTTAGAGCAAAATTGCAGAAATTTCACTTATTTCTGAAAAAAAGCAGAAATTCTCTTATTTTGGGGCCAAAAGGCAGAAATTTCGTTTATTTTGGTACAAAATTGCAGATATTTTTCTTATTTTGGGGCAAAAAGGCAGAAATTTCCCATATTATGGGGCAAAAATGCAGAAATTCCCGTTATTTTGAGGTAAAAAGGCTGAAATTCCCCTTTTTTGGGTGCAAAAAGGCAGAAATTTCCATTATTTTGGGGAAAAATTGCAGAAATTTCAGTAATTTCAGGGTAATTAATTCAGAAATTTTCCTTATTTTGGGGCAAAAAAGACAGAAATTCCCTTTGTTTTGGGGGAAAAAGACAGAAATTCCACTTATTTAAGGGCAAAAAAGCAGAAATTCCCCTTATTTTGGAGCAAAAATGAACAAATTTCCCTTTTTTATGGCAAAAAGCTATGCATTCTTCTTATTTTCGGGCAAAAAAGCAGAAATTACCCGTATTTTGGAGCAAAATTGCAGAAATTCCCCTAATTGTGGGGCAAAAAGGCAGAAATTCCCTATATGTTAGGGCAAAAAGACAGAAATTCTCCTTATTTTGGGGCAAAACTCAGAAATTCCACTTATTTTGGGGCAAAATTCCAGAAATTTCCCTTATTTTGGGGCAAAATTGCAGAAATTTCACTTATTTTGGGGCAAAATTTCAGAAATTTCACTTATTTCAGGGAAAAAAGGCAGAAATTTTTTTATTTTGGGGCAAAAAGGATGAAATTCCTAATATTTTGTGGAAAAAATGCAGAAATTCTCCTTATTTTGTGGTAAAAATTCTGAAATTCCCCTTATTTGGGGGCAAAAATGAAGAAATTTCTCTTATTTTGGGGCAAAATTGCAGAAATTTCACTTATTTCAGGGTAATAAGTCAGAATTTTTTCTTTATTTTGGGGCAAAAAAGACAGAAATTTTCTATGTTTTGAGTGAAAAAAGACAGAAATTCCACTTAGAGGCAAAAATGCAGAAATTCCCTTTAATTTGGAGCAAAAATGAAGTAATTTCTCTTTTTTATGGCAAAAAGGTATGCATTCTTCTTATTTTCGGGCAAAAAGGCAGAAATTCCCCGTATTTTGGAGCAAAATTGCAGAAATTCCCCTAATTGTGGGGCAAAAAGGCAGAAATTCCCTATATGTTGGGGCAAAAAGATAGAAATTCTCCTTAGTTTGGGGCAAAACTCAGAAATTCCACTTATTTTGGGGCAAAATTCCAGAAATTTCCCTAATTTTGGGGCAAAATTGCAGAAATTTCACTTATTTTGGGGCAAAATTTCAGAAATTTCACTTATTTCAGGGAAAAAAAACAGAAATTTTCTTATTTTGGGGCAAAATGCAGAAATTTCTTTTATTTTGGTACAAAATTGCAGAAATTTTTCTTATTTTGGGGCAAAAAGGCAGAAATTTCCCATATTTTGGAGCAAAAAGGCAGAAATTCCCCTTATTTTCAGGTAAAAAGGCTGAAATTCCTTTTATTTGGGGGCTAAAAGGCAGAAATTTCCCTTATTTTCGGGCAAAATTGCTAAAATTTCACTTATTTCAGGGTAATAAGTCAGAAATTTTCCTTATTTTGGGGCAAAAGAGACAGAAATTCCCTTTGTTTTGGGGGAAAAATACAGAAATTCCAATTATTTAGAGGCAAAAAAGCATAAATTCCCCTTATTTTGGAGCAAAAATGAAGAAATTTCCATTTTTATGGCAAAATGGTATGCATTCTTCTTATTTTCGGGCAAAAAGGCAGAAATTCACCGTATTTTGGAGCAAAATTGGAGAAATCCCCCTAATTGTCAGTCAAAAAAACAGAAATTCCCTATATCTTGGGGCAAAAAGACAGAAATTCTCCTTATTTTGGGACAAATCTCAGAAATTCAACTTATTTTGGGGAAAAATTCCAGAAATTTCACTTTTTTGGGGCAAAATTGAATAAATTTCAATTATTTTGGGGCAAAATTGCAGAAATTTCACTTATTTCAGGGAAAAAAGGCAGAAATTTTCCTTATTTTGGGGCAAAAAGGCAGAAATTCCTAATATTTTGTGGCAAAAATGCAGAAATTCCCCTTATTTTGAGGTAAAAAGGCTGAAATTCCCATTATTGGGGGCAAAAAGGCAGAAATTTCCCTAATTTTCGTGCATAATTGCAGAAATTTCACTTACTTCAGGGTAATAAGTCAGAAATTTTCCTTATTTTGGGGCAAAAAAGACAGAACTTCCTTTTGTTTTGCGGGAAAAAGACAGAAATTCCACTTATTTAGAGGCAAAAATGCAGAAATTCCCTTTATTTTGGAGCAAAAAGGAAGAAATTTTTCTTTTTTATGGCAAAAAGGTATGCATTATTCTAATTATCGGGCAAAAAGGCAGAAATTCCCTGTATTTTGGAGCAAAATTTCAGAAATTCACCTAATTGTGGGGCCAAAATTCAGAAATTCCCTATATGTTGGGGCAAAAAGACAGAAAATCTCTTTATTTTGGGGCAAAACTCAGAAATTCCACTTATTTTGGGGCAAAATTTCAGAAATTTCCCTTATTTTGGGGCAAAATTGTAGAAATTTCACTTATTTTGGGGCAAAATTTCAGAAATTTCACTAATTTCAGGGAAAAAAAACAGAAATTTTCTTATTTTGGGGCAAAAAGGCAGAAATTCCTAAAATTTTGTGGCAAAAGTGCAGAAATTCCCTTTATTTTGAGGTAAAAAATCTGAAATTCACCTTATTTGGGGGCAAGAAGTCAAAAATTTCCCTTATTTTGGGGCAAAATTGCAGAAATTTCACTTATTTTAGGGTAATAAGTCAGAAATTTTCCTTATTTTGAGGCAAAAAAGACAGGAATTCCCTTTGTCTTGGGGGAAAAAGAGAGAAATTCCACTTATTTAGAGGCAAAAAAGCAAAAATTTCCCTTATTTTGGAGAAAAAATGAAGAAATTTCCCTTTTTTATGGCAAAAAGGTATGCATTCTTTTTATTTTCGGGCAAAAAGGCTAAAATTCCCCGTATTTTGGAGCAAAATTGCAGAAATTCCCCTAATTGTTGGGCAAAAAGGCAGAAATTCCACGTGTTTTGGGGCAAAATTCCAGAAATTTTCATTATTTTGTGGCAAAATTGGAAAAATTTCACTTATTTAAGGGAAAAAAGGCAGAAATTTTTCTTATTTTGGGGCAAAAAGGCCGAAATTTCCCTTATTTGGGGGCAAAAATGCAATAATTCCCCTTATTTTGTGGTAAAATGGCTGAAATTCCCCATATTTGGGGGCAAAAAGGCAGAAATTTCCCTTATTTTGGGGCAAAATTGCAGAAATTTCACTTTTTTCAGGGTAATAAGTCAGAAATTTTTCTTATTTTGGGGCAAAAAAAGACAGAAATTCCCTTTGTTTTGGGGGAAAAAGACAGAAATTCCACTTATTTAGAGTCAAATATGCAGAAATTCCCCTTATTTTGGAGCAAAAATGAAATTTCCCTTTTTTATGGCAAAAAGGTATGCATTCTTCTTATTTTCGGGCAAAAAGGCAGAAATTCCTCGTATTTTGGAGCAAAATTGCAGAAATTCCTTTAATTGTGGGGCAAAAAGGCAGAAATTTCCTATATCTTAGGGCAAAAAGACAGAAATTCTCCTTATTTTGGGGCAAAACTCAGAAATCCCACTTATTTAGGTCAAAATTCCTGAAATTTCCCTTATTTTTGGGCCAAAATGCAGAAATTTCACTTATTTCAGGGTAAAAACGCAGAAATTTTCCTTATTTGGGGCAAAAACGCCAAAATTTTCCTTATTTTGGGGCAAAAATTCAGAAATTCCCCTTATTTTGAGGTAAAATGGCTGAAATTCCCCTTATTTGGGGGCAAGAATGCAGAAATTTCCCTTATATTGGGGCAAAATTGCAGAAATTTCACTTATTTCAGGGTAATAAGTCAAAATTTTTTCTTTATTTTGGGGCAAATAAGACAGAAATTCCCTTTGTTTTGGGGGAAAAAGACAGAAATTCCACTTATTTAGAGGCAAAAATGCAGAAATTCCCCTTATTTTGGAGCAAAAATGAAGAAATTTCCCTTTTTTATGGCAAAAAGGTATGCATTCTTCTTATTTTCGGGCAAAAAAGCAGAAATTCCCCGTATTTTGGAGCAAAATTGCAGAAATTTCCCTAATTGTGGGGCAAAAAGACAGAAATTCCCTATATGTTGGGGCAAAAAGATAGAAATTCTCCTTATTTTGGGGCAAAATTCAGAAATTCCACTTATTTTGGGGCAAAATTCCAGAAATTTCCCTTATTTTAGGGCAAAATTGCAGAAATTTTACTTATTTTCGGGCAAAATTGCAGAAATTTCACTTATTTCAAAAAAAAGCAGAAATATTCTTATTTTGGGGCAAAAAGGCAGAAATTTCTTTTATTTTGGTACAAAATTGCAGAAATTTTCCTTATTTTGGGGCAAAAAGGCAGAAATTTCCCATATTTTGGGGCAAAAATGCAGAAATTCCCCTTATTTTGAGGGAAAAATGCTGAAATTCCTTCTTTTTGGGGGCAAAAATGCAGAAATTTCCCTTATTTTGGGGCAAAAATGCAGAAATTCCACTTATTTTGAGGTAAAAAGGCTGAAATTCCCATTATTTGCGGAGAAAAAAGCAGAAATTTCCCTTATTTTGTGGCAAAATTGCAGAAATTTCACTTATTTTAGGGTAATAAGACAGAAATTTTCTTTATTTTGGGGCAAAAAAACCCAGAAATTCCCTTTGTTTTGGGGGAAAAAGACAGCAATTCCACTTATTTAGAGGCAAAAAAGCAGAAATTTTCCTTATTTTGGAGCAAAATTTCAGAAATTCCCCTAATTGTGGGTCAAAAAGGCAGAAATTCCCTATATGTTTGGGCAAAAAGACAGAAATTCTCATTATTTTGGGCAAATCTCAGAAATTCCACTTATTTTGGGGCAAAATTCCAGAAATTTCACTTATTTTGGGGCAAAATTGCAGAAATTTCACTTATTTTGTGGCAAAATTGCAGAAATTTCACTTATTTCAGCGAAAAAAGGTAGAAATTTTCCATATTTTGGGGCAAAAAGTTAGAAATTCCTAATATTTTGTGGCAAAAATGCAGAAATTCCTTTTATTTTGAGGTAAAAAGGCTGAAATTTCCCTTATTTGGGGGCAAAAAGGCAGAAATTTCGCTTATTTTGGAACAAAATTGCATAAATTTAAGTTACTTCAGGGTAATAAGTCAGAATTGTTCTTTTTTTGGGGCAAAAAAGACAGAAATTCCCTTTGTTTTGGGGAAAAAGACAAAAATTCCACTTATTTAAAGGCAAAAAAGCAGAAATTCCCCTTATTTTGGAGCAAAAATGAAGAAATTTCCCTTTTTTATGGCAAAAAGGTATGCATTCTTCTTATTTTCGGGCAAAAAGGCAGAAATTCCCTGTATTTTGGAGCAAAATTTCAGAAATTCACCTAATTGTGGGGCCAAAATTCAGAAATTCCCTATATGTTGGGGCAAAAAGACAGAAATTCTCTTTATTTTGGGGCAAAACTCAGAAATTCCACTTATTTTGGGGCAAAATTCCAGAAATTTCCATTATTTTGGGGCAAAATTGTAGAAATTTCACTTATTTTGGGGCAAAATTTCAGAAATTTCACTTATTTCAGGGAAAAAAAACAGAAATTTTCTTATTTTGGGGCAAAAAGGCAGAAATTCCTAAAATTTTGTGGCAAAAGTGCAGAAATTCCCTTTATTTTGAGGTAAAAAATCTGAAATTCACCTTATTTGGGGGCAAGAAGTCAAAAATTTCCCTTATTTTGGGGCAAAATTGCAGAAATTTCACTTATTTTAGGGTAATAAGTCAGAAATTTTCCTTATTTTGAGGCAAAAAAGACAGGAATTCCCTTTGTCTTGGGGGAAAAAGAGAGAAATTCCACTTATTTAGAGGCAAAAAAGCAAAAATTTCCCTTATTTTGGAGAAAAAATGAAGAAATTTCCCTTTTTTATGGCAAAAAGGTATGCATTCTTTTTATTTTCGGGCAAAAAGGCTAAAATTCCCCGTATTTTGGAGCAAAATTGCAGAAATTCCCCTAATTGTTGGGCAAAAAGGCAGAAATTCCACGTGTTTTGGGGCAAAATTCCAGAAATTTTCATTATTTTGTGGCAAAATTGGAAAAATTTCACTTATTTAAGGGAAAAAAGGCAGAAATTTTTCTTATTTTGGGGCAAAAAGGCCGAAATTTCCCTTATTTGGGGGCAAAAATGCAATAATTCCCCTTATTTTGTGGTAAAATGGCTGAAATTCCCCATATTTGGGGGCAAAAAGGCAGAAATTTCCCTTATTTTGGGGCAAAATTGCAGAAATTTCACTTATTTCAAAAAAAAGCAGAAATTTTCTTATTTTGGGGCAAAAAGGCAGAAATTTCTTTTATTTTGGTACAAAATTGCAGAAATTTTCCTTATTTTGGGGCAAAAAGGCAGAAATTTCCCATATTTTGGGGCAAAAATGCAGAAATTCCCCTTATTTTGAGGGAAAAATGCTGAAATTCCTTCTTTTTGGGGGCAAAAATGCAGAAATTTCCCTTATTTTGGGGCAAAAATGCAGAAATTCCACTTATTTTGAGGTAAAAAGGCTGAAATTCCCATTATTTGCGGAGAAAAAAGCAGAAATTTCCCTTATTTTGTGGCAAAATTGCAGAAATTTCACTTATTTTAGGGTAATAAGACAGAAATTTTCTTTATTTTGGGGCAAAAAAACCCAGAAATTCCCTTTGTTTTGGGGGAAAAAGACAGCAATTCCACTTATTTAGAGGCAAAAAAGCAGAAATTTTCCTTATTTTGGAGCAAAATTTCAGAAATTCCCCTAATTGTGGGTCAAAAAGGCAGAAATTCCCTATATGTTTGGGCAAAAAGACAGAAATTCTCATTATTTTGGGCAAATCTCAGAAATTCCACTTATTTTGGGGCAAAATTCCAGAAATTTCACTTATTTTGGGGCAAAATTGCAGAAATTTCACTTATTTTGTGGCAAAATTGCAGAAATTTCACTTATTTCAGCGAAAAAAGGTAGAAATTTTCCATATTTTGGGGCAAAAAGTTAGAAATTCCTAATATTTTGTGGCAAAAATGCAGAAATTCCTTTTATTTTGAGGTAAAAAGGCTGAAATTTCCCTTATTTGGGGGCAAAAAGGCAGAAATTTCGCTTATTTTGGAACAAAATTGCATAAATTTCAGTTACTTCAGGGTAATAAGTCAGAATTGTTCTTTTTTTGGGGCAAAAAAGACAGAAATTCCCTTTGTTTTGGGGAAAAAGACAAAAATTCCACTTATTTAAAGGCAAAAAAGCAGAAATTCCCCTTATTTTGGAGCAAAATTTCAGAAATTCCCCTAATTGTGGGTCAAAAAGGCAGAAATTCCCTATATGTTGGGGCAAAAAGACAGAAATTCTCATTATTTTGTGCCAAATCTCAGAGATTCCACTTATTTTGGGGCAAAATTCCAGAAATTTCACTTATTTTGGGGCAAAATTGCAGAAATTTCACTTATTTTGTGGCAAAATTGCAGAAATTTCACTTATTTCAGCGAAAAAGGTAGAAATTTTCTATATTTTGGGGCAAATAGTTAGAAATTCCTAATATTTTGTGGCAAAAATGCAGAAATTCCTTTTATTTTGAGGTAAAAAGGCTGAAATTCCCCTTATTTGGGGGCAAAAAGGCAGAAATTTCCCTTATTTTGGAACAAAATTGCATAAATTTCACTTACTTCAGGGTAATAAGTCAGAATTTTTCCTTTTTTGGGGCAAAAAAGACAGAAATTCCCTTTGTTTTGGGGAAAAAGGCAAAAATTCCACTTATTTAGAGGCAAAAACAGAAATTCCCCTTATTTTGGAGCAAAAATGAAGAAATTTCCCTTTTTTATGGCAAAAAGATATGCATTCTTCTTATTTTCGGGCAAAAAGGCAGAAATTCCCTGTATTTTGGAGCAAAATTGCAGATATTCCCTTAATTGTGGGGCAAAAAGGCAGAAATTCCCTATATGTTGGGGCAAAAAGACAGAAATTCTCCTTATTTTGGGACAAAACTCAAAAATTCCACTTATTTTGGGGCAAAATTCCAGAAATTTCCCTTATTTTGGGGCAAAATTGCAGAAATTTCACTTATTTTGGGGCAAAATTGCAGAAATTTCTCTTATTTAAAAAAAAAGCAGAATCTTTCTTATTTTGGGGCAAAAAGGCAGAAATTTCGTTTATTTTGGTACAAAATTGCAGAAATTTTTCTTATTTGGGGCAAAAAGGCAGAAATTTCCCATATTTTGGAGCAAAAAGGCAGAAATTCCCGTTATTTTGAGGTAAAAAGGCTGAAATTCCTTTTATTTGGGGGCAAAAAGGCAGAAATTTCACTTATTTTGGGGCAAAATTGCAGAAATTTCACTTATTTCAGGGTTATAAATCAGAAATTTTTCTTATTTTGGGACAAAAAAAACAGAAATTCCCTTTGTTTTGGGGGAAAAAGACAGAAATTCCACTTATTTAGGGGCAAAAATGCAGAAATTCCCCTTATTTTGGAGCAAAAATGAAGAAATTTCCCTTTTTTATGGCAAAAAGGTATGCATTTTTCCTATTTTTTGGCAAAAAGGCATAAATTCCTCGTATTTTGGAGCAAAATTGCAGAAATTCCTTTAATTGTGGGGCAAAAAGGCAGAAATTTCCTATATCTTAGGGCAAAAAGACAGAAATTCTCCTTATTTTGGGGCAAAACTCAGAAATCCCACTTATTTAGGTCAAAATTCTTGAAATTTCCCTTATTTTTGGGCCAAAATGCAGAAATTTCACTTATTTCAGGGTAAAAATGCAGAAATTTTCCTTATTTGGGGCAAAAACGCCAAAATTTTCCTTATTTTGGGGCAAAAATTCAGAAATTCCCCTTATTTTGAGGTAAAATGGCTGAAATTCCCCTTATTTGGGGGCAAAAATGCAGAAATTTCCCTTATATTGGGGCAAAATTGCAGAAATTTCACTTATTTCAGGGTAATAAGTCAAAATTTTTTCTTTATTTTGGGGCAAATAAGACAGAAATTCCCTTTGTTTTGGGGGAAAAAGACAGAAATTCCACTTATATAGAGGCAAAAATGCAGAAATTCCCCTTATTTTGGAGCAAAAATGAAGAAATTTCCCTTTTTTATGGCAAAAAGGTATGCATTCTTCTTATTTTCGGGCAAAAAAGCAGAAATTCCCCGTATTTTGGAGCAAAATTGCAGAAATTTCCCTAATTGTGGGGCAAAAAGACAGAAATTCCCTATATGTTTGGGCAAAAAGACAGAAATTCTCCTTATTTTGGGGCAAAATTCAGAAATTCCACTTATTTTGGGGCAAAATTCCAGAAATTTCCCTTATTTTAGGGCAAAATTGCAGAAATTTTACTTATTTTCGGGCAAAATTGCAGAAATTTCACCTATTTCAAAAAAAAAGCAGAAATTTTCTTATTTTGGGGCAAAAAGGCAGAAATTTCTTTTATTTTGGTACAAAATTGCAGAAATTTTCCTTATTTTGGGGCAAAAAGGCAGAAATTTCCCATATTTTGGGGCAAAAATGCAGAAATTCCCCTTATTTTGAGGGAAAAATGCTGAAATTCCATTTTTTTGTGGGCAAAAATGCAGAAATTTCCCATATTTTGGGGCAAAAATGCAGAAATTCCACTTATTTTGATGTAAAAAGGCTGAAATTCCCATTATTTGGGAAGAAAAAAGCAGAAATTTCCCTTTTTTTGTGGCAAAATTGCAGAAATTTCACTTATTTTAGGGTAATAAGACAGAAATTTTCTTTATTTTGGGGCAAAAAATCCCCAGAAATTCCCTTTGTTTTGGGGGAAAAAGACAGCAATTCCACTTATTTAGAGGCAAAAAAGCAGAAATTTTCCTTATTTTGGAGCAAAATTTCAGAAATTCCCCTAATTGTGGGTCAAAAAGGCAGAAATTCCCTATATGTTGGGGCAAAAAGACAGAAATTCTCATTATTTTGGGCAAATCTCAGAAATTCCACTTATTTTGGGGCAAAATTCCAGAAATTTCATTTATTTTGGGGCAAAATTGCAGAAATTTCACTTATTTTGTGGCAAAATTGCAGAAATTTCACTTATTTCAGAGAAAAAAGGTAGAAATTTTCCATATTTTTGGGCAAAAAGTTAGAAATTCCTAATATTTTGTGGCAAAAATGCAGAAATTCCTTTTATTTTGAGGTAAAAAGGCTGAAATTTCCCTTATTTGGGGGCAAAAAGGCAGAAATTTCCCTTATTTTGGAACAAAATTGCATAAATTTCAGTTACTTCAGGGTAATAAGTCAGAATTTTTCTTTTTTTGGGGCAAAAAAGACAGAAATTCCCTTTGTTTTGGGGAAAATGGCAAAAATTCCACTTATTTAAAGGCAAAAAAGCAGAAATTCCCCTTATTTTGGAGCAAAAATGAAGAAATTTGCCTTTTTTATGGCAAAAAGGTATGCATTCTTCTTATTTTCGGGCAAAAAGGCAGAAATTCCCTGTATTTTGGAGCAAAATTGCAGAAATTCCCCTAATTGTGGGGCAAAAAGGCAGAAATTCCCTATATGTAGGGGCAAAAAGACAGAAATTCTCCTTATTTTGGGGCAAAACTCAGAAATTCCACTTATTTTGGGGCAAAATTCCAGAAATTTCCTTTATTTTGGGGCAAAATAGCAGAAATTTCACTTATTTCAAAAAAAAGCAGAATCTTTCTTATTTTGGGTCAAAAAGGCAGAAATTTCATTTATTTTGGTACATAATTGCAGAAATTTTTCTTATTTTGGGGCAAAAAGGCAGAAATTTCCCATATTTTGGAGCAAAAAGGCAGAAATTACCCTTATTTTGAGGTAAAAAGGCTGAAATTCCTTTTATTTGGGGGCAAAAAGGCAGAAATTTCCTTTATTTTCGGGCAAAATTGCAGAAATTTCACTTATTTCAGGGTAATAAGTCAGAAATTTTCCTTATTTTGGGGCAAAAAAGACAAAAATTCCTTTTGTTTTGGGAAAAAAATACAGAAATTCCAATTATTTAGAGGCAAAAAAGCAGAAATTCCCCTTATTATGGAGCAAAAATGAAGAAATTTCCATTTTGATGGCAAAAAGATATGCATTCTTCTTATTTTCGGGCAAAAAGGCAGAAATTCCCCGTATTTTGGAGCAAAATTGCAGAAATTCCCCTAATTGTGGGTCAAAAAGGCAGAAATTTCCTATATCTTGGGGCAAAAAGACAGAAATTCTCCTTATTTTCGGGCAAATCTCAGAAATTCCACTTATTTTGGGGCAAAATTCCAGAAATTTCACTTATTTTGGGGCTAAATTGCATAAATTTCAATTATTTTGGGGCAAAATTGCAGAAATTTCACTTATTTCAGGGAAAAAAGGCAGAAATTTTCCTTATTTTAGGGGAAAAAGGCAGAAATTCCTAATATTTTGTGGCAAAAATGCAGAAATTCCCCTTATTTTGAGGGAAAAAAGGCTGAAATTCCCATTATTTGGGGGAAAAAGGCAGAAATTTCTCTAATTTTCGGGCAAAATTGCAGAAATTTCACTTACTTCAGAGTAATAAGTCAGAAAATTTCTTTATTTTGGGGCAAAAAAGACAGAACTTCCTTTTGTTTTGCGGGAAAAAGACAGAAATTCCACTTATTTAGAGGCAAAAAAGCAGAAATTCCCTTTATTTTGGAGCAAAAATGAAGAAATTTCCCTTTTTTATGGCAAAAAGGTATGCATTCTTCTAATTGTCGGGCAAAAAGACAGAAATTCCCCGTATTTTGGAGCAAAATTGCAGAATTTCCTCTAATTGTGGGGCAAAAATGCAGAAATTCCCTATATGTTGGGGCAAAAAGACAGAAATTCTCCTCATTTTGGGGCAAAACTCAGAAATTCCACTTATTTTGGGGAAAAATTCCAGAAATTTCCCTTATTTTGGAGCAAAATTGCAGAAATTTCACTTATTTTGGGGCAAAATAGCAGAAATTTCACTTATTTCAAAAAAAAGCAGAATCTTTCTTATTTTGGGTCAAAAGGGCAGAAATTTCATTTATTTTGGTACATAATTGCAGAAATTTTTCTTATTTTGGGGCAAAATGGCAGAAATTTCCCATATTTTGGAGCAAAAAGGCAGAAATTCCCCTTATTTTTAGGTAAAAAGGCTGAAATTCCTTTTATTTGGGGGCAAAAAGGCAGAAATTTCCTTTATTTTCGGGCAAAATTGCAGAAATTTCACTTATTTCAGGGTAATAAGTCAGAAATTTTCCTTATTTTGGGGCAAAAAAGACAAAAATTCCCTTTGTTTTGGGGGAAAAATACAGAAATTCCAATTATTTAGAGGCAAAAAAGCAGAAATTCCCCTTATTATGGAGCAGAAATGAAGAAATTTCCATTTTTATGGCAAAAAGGTATGCATTCTTCTTATTTTCGGGCAAAAAGGCAGAAATTCACCGTATTTTGGAGCAAAATTGCAGAAATTCCCCTGTGGGTCAAAAAGGCAGAAATTCCCTATATGTTGGGGCAAAAAGACAGAAATTCTCCTTATTTTGGGGCAAAACTCAGAAATTCCACTTATTTTGGGGCAAAATTCCAGAAATTTCTCTTATTTTGGGGCAAAATTGCAGAAATTTTACTTATTTTCGTGCAAAATTGCAGAAATTTCACTTATTTCAAAAAAAAGCAGAAATTTTCTTATTTTGGGGCAAAAAGGCAGAAATTTCTTTTATTTTGGTACAAAATTGCAGAAATTTTTCTTATTTTGGGGCAAAAAGGCAGAAATTTCCCTTATTTTGGGGCAAAAATGCAGAAATTCCACTTATTTTGAGGTAAAAAGGCTGAAATTCCCATTATTTGGGGACAAAAAAGCAGAAATTTCCCTTATTTTGGGGCAAAATTGTAGAAATTTCACTTATTTCATGGTAATAAGACAAAAATTTTCTTTATTTTGGGGTAAAAAAAACAGAAATTCCCTTTGTTTTGGGGGAAAAAGACAGAAATTTCACTTATTTAGAGGCAAAAAAGCAGAAATTCCTTTTATTTTGGAGCAAAATTTCAGAAATTCCCCTAATTGTGGGTCAAAAAGGCAGAAATTCCCTATATGTTGGGGCAAAAAGACAGAAATTCTCCTTATTTTGGGGCAAAACTCAGAAATTCCACTTATTTTGGGGCAAAATTCCAGAAATTTCCCTTATTTTGGGGCAAAATTGCAGAAATTTCACTTATTTTGGGGCAAAATAGCAGAAATTTCACTTATTTCAAAAAAAAGCAGAATCTTTCTTATTTTGGGTCAAAAAGGCAGAAATTTCATTTATTTTGGTACATAATTGCAGAAATTTTTCTTATTTTGGGGCAAAAAGGCAGAAATTTCCCATATTTTGGAGAAAAAAGGCAGAAATTCCCCTTATTTTGAGGTAAAAAGGCTGAAATTCCTTTTATTTGGGGGCAAAAAGGCAGAAATTTCCTTTATTTTCGGGCAAAATTGCAGAAATTTCACTTATTTCAGGGTAATAAGTCAGAAATTTTCCTTATTTTGGGGCAAAAAAGACAAAAATTCCCTTTGTTTTGGGGGAAAAATACAGAAATTCCAATTATTTAGAGGCAAAAAAGCAGAAATTCCCCTTATTATGGAGCAGAAATGAAGAAATTTCCATTTTTATGGCAAAAAGGTATGCATTCTTCTTATTTTCGGGCAAAAAGGCAGAAATTCACCGTATTTTGGAGCAAAATTGCAGAAATTCCCCTGTGGGTCAAAAAGGCAGAAATTCCCTATATGTTGGGGCAAAAAGACAGAAATTCTCCTTATTTTGGGGCAAAACTCAGAAATGCCACTTATTTTGGGGCAAAATTCCAGAAATTTCTCTTATTTTGGGGCAAAATTGCAGAAATTTTACTTATTTTCGGGCAAAATTGCAGAAATTTCACTTATTTCAAAAAAAAGCAGAAATTTTCTTAATTTGGGGCAAAAAGGCAGAAATTTCTTTTATTTTGGTACAAAATTGCAGAAATTTTTCTTATTTTGGGGCAAAAAGGCAGAAATTTCCCTTATTTTGGGGCAAAAATGCAGAAATTCCACTTATTTTGAGGTAAAAAGGCTGAAATTCCCATTATTTGGGGACAAAAAAGCAGAAATTTCCCTTATTTTGGGGCAAAATTGTAGAAATTTCACTTATTTCATGGTAATAAGACAAAAATTTTCTTTATTTTGGGGTAAAAAAAACAGAAATTCCCTTTGTTTTGGGGGAAAAAGACAGAAATTTCACTTATTTAGAGGCAAAAAAGCAGAAATTCCTTTTATTTTGGAGCAAAATTTCAGAAATTCCCCTAATTGTGGGTCAAAAAGGCAGAAATTCCCTATATGTTGGGGCAAAAAGACAGAAATTCTCCTTATTTTGGGGCAAAACTCAGAAATTCCACTTATTTTGGGGCAAAATTCCAGAAATTTCCCTTATTTTGGGGCAAAATTGCAGAAATTTCACTTATTTTGTGGCAAAATAGCAGAAATTTCACTTATTTCAAAAAAAAGCAGAATCTTTCTTATTTTGGGTCAAAAAGGCAGAAATTTCATTTTTTTTGGTACATAATTGCAGAAATTTTTCTTATTTTGGGGCAAAAAGGCAGAAATTTCCCATATTTTGGAGAAAAAAGGCAGAAATTCCCCTTATTTTGAGGTAAAAAGGCTGAAATTCCTTTTATTTGGGGGCAAAAAGGCAGAAATTTCCTTTATTTTCGGGCAAAATTGCAGAAATTTCACTTATTTCAGGGTAATAAGTCAGAAATTCCACTTATTTTGGGGCAAAATTCCAGAAATTTCCCTTATTTTGGGGCAAAATTGCAGAAATTTCCCTTATTTTGGGGCAAAATTGCAGAAATTTCACTTATTTCAGGGTAATAAGACAGAAATTTTCTTTATTTTGGGGCCAAAAATCCCAGAAATTCCCATTGTTTTGGGGGAAAAAGACAGAAATTCCACTTATTTAGAAGCAAAAAAGCAGAAATTCCCCTTATTTTGGAGCAAAATTTCAGAAATTCCCCTAATTGTGGGTCAAAAAGGCAGAAATTCCCTATATGTTGGGGCAAAAAGACAGAAATTCTCATTATTTTGGGGCAAATCTCAGAAATTCCACTTATTTTGGGGCAAAATTCCAGAAATTTCACTTATTTTGGGGCAAAATTGCAGAAATTTCACTTATTTTGTGGCAAAATTGCAGAAATTTCACTTATTTCAGAGAAAAAAGGTAGAAATTTTCCATATTTTGGGGCAAAAAGTTAGAAATTCCTAATATTTTGTGGCAAAAATGCAGAAATTCCTTTTATTTTGAGGTAAAAAGGCTGAAATTCCCCTTATTTGGGGGCAAAAAGGCAGAAATTTCCCTTATTTTGGAACAAAATTGCATAAATTTCACTTACTTCAGGGTAATAAGTCAGAATTTTTCCTTTTTTGGGGCAAAAAAGACAGAAATTCCCTTTGTTTTGGGGAAAAAGGCAAAAATTCCACTTATTTAGAGGCAAAAACAGAAATTCCCCTTATTTTGGAGCAAAAATGAAGAAATTTCCCTTTTTTATGGCAAAAAGATATGCATTCTTCTTATTTTCGGGCAAAAAGGCAGAAATTCCCTGTATTTTGGAGCAAAATTGCAGAAATTCCCCTAATTGTGGGGCAAAAAGGCAGAAATTCCCTATATGTTGGGGCAAAAAGACAGAAATTCTCCTTATTTTGGGACAAAACTCAAAAATTCCACTTATTTTGGGGCAAAATTCCAGAAATTTCCCATATTTTGGGGCAAAATTGCAGAAATTTCACTTATTTTGGGGCAAAATTGCAGAAATTTCACTTATTTCAAAAAAAAGCAGAATCTTTCTTATTTTGGGGCAAAAAGGCAGAAATTTCGTTTATTTTGGTACAAAATTGCAGAAATTTTTCTTATTTGGGGCAAAAAGGCAGAAATTTCCCATATTTTGGAGCAAAAAGGCAGAAATTCCCGTTATTTTGAGGTAAAAAGGCTGAAATTCCTTTTATTTGGGGGCAAAAAGGCAGAAATTTCACTTATTTTGGGGCAAAATTGCAGAAATTTCACTTATTTCAGGGTTATAAATCAGAAATTTTTCTTATTTTGGGACAAAAAAGACAGAAATTCCCTTTGTTTTGGGGGAAAAAGACAGAAATTCCACTTATTTAGAGGCAAAAATGCAGAAATTCCCCTTATTTTGGAGCAAAAATGAAGAAATTTCCCATTTTTATGGCAAAAAGGTATGCATTCTTCCTATTTTTTGGCAAAAAGGCATAAATTCCTCGTATTTTGGAGCAAAATTGCAGAAATTCCTTTAATTGTGGGGCAAAAAGGCAGAAATTTCCTATATCTTAGGGCAAAAAGACAGAAATTTTCCTTATTTTGGGGCAAAACTCAGAAATCCCACTTATTTAGGTCAAAATTCTTGAAATTTCCCTTATTTTTGGGCCAAAATGCAGAAATTTCACTTATTTCAGGGTAAAAATGCAGAAATTTTCCTTATTTGGGGCAAAAACGCCAAAATTTTCCTTATTTTGGGGCAAAAATTCAGAAATTCCCCTTATTTTGAGGTAAAATGGCTGAAATTCCCCTTATTTGGGGGCAAAAATGCAGAAATTTCCCTTATATTGGGGCAAAATTGCAGAAATTTCACTTATTTCAGGGTAATAAGTCAAAATTTTTTCTTTATTTTGGGGCAAATAAGACAGAAATTCCCTTTGTTTTGGGGGAAAAAGACAGAAATTCCACTTATATAGAGGCAAAAATGCAGAAATTCCCCTTATTTTGGAGCAAAAATGAAGAAATTTCCCTTTTTTATGGCAAAAAGGTATGCATTCTTCTTATTTTCGGGCAAAAAAGCAGAAATTCCCCGTATTTTGGAGCAAAATTGCAGAAATTTCCCTAATTGTGGGGCAAAAAGACAGAAATTCCCTATATGTTTGGGCAAAAAGACAGAAATTCTCCTTATTTTGGGGCAAAATTCAGAAATTCCACTTATTTTGGGGCAAAATTCCAGAAATTTCCCTTATTTTAGGGCAAAATTGCAGAAATTTTACTTATTTTCGGGCAAAATTGCAGAAATTTCACTTATTTCAAAAAAAAGCAGAAATTTTCTTATTTTGGGGCAAAAAGGCAGAAATTTCTTTTATTTTGGTACAAAATTGCAGAAATTTTCCTTATTTTGGGGCAAAAAGGCAGAAATTTCCCATATTTTGGGGCAAAAATGCAGAAATTCCCCTTATTTTGAGGGAAAAATGCTGAAATTCCATTTTTTGGGGGGCAAAAATGCAGAAATTTCCCTTATTTTGGAACAAAAATGCAGAAATTCCACTTATTTTGAGGTAAAAAGGCTGAAATTCCCATTATTTGGGGAGAAAAAAGCAGAAATTTCCGTTATTTTGTGGCAAAATTGCAGAAATTTCACTTATTTTAGGGTAATAAGACAGAAATTTTCTTTATTTTGGGGCAAAAAAACCCAGAAATTCCCTTTGTTTTGGGTGAAAAAGACAGCAATTCCACTTATTTAAAGGCAAAAAAGCAGAAATTTTCCTTATTTTGGAGCAAAATTTCAGAAATTCCCCTAATTTTGGGTCAAAAAGGAAGAAATTCCCTATATGTTGGGGCAAAAAGACAGAAATTCTCATTATTTTGGGCAAATCTCAGAAATTCCACTTATTTTGGGGCAAAATTCCAGAAATTTCATTTATTTTGGGGAAAAAATTGCAGAAATTTCACTTATTTTGTGGCAAAATTGCAGAAATTTCACTTATTTCAGAGAAAAAAGGTAGAAATTTTTTATATTTTGGGGCAAAAAGTTAGAAATTCCTAATATTTTGTGGCAAAAATGCAGAAATTCCTTTTATTTTGAGGTAAAAAGGCTGAAATTTCCCTTATTTGGGGGCAAAAAGGCAGAAATTTCCCTTATTTTGGAACAAAATTGCATAAATTTCAGTTACTTCAGGGTAATAAGTCAGAATTTTTCTTTTTTTGGGGCAAAAAAGACAGAAATTCCCTTTGTTTTGGGGAAAAAGGCAAAAATTCCACTTATTTAAAGGCAAAAAAGCAGAAATTCCCCTTATTTTGGAGCAAAAATGAAGAAATTTCCCTTTTTTATGGCAAAAAGGTATGCATTCTTCTTATTTTCGGGCAAAAAAACAGAAATTCCCTGCATTTTGGAGCAAAATTGCAGAAATTCCCCTAATTGTGGGGCAAAAAGGCAGAAATTCCCTATATGTTGGGGCAAAAAGACAGAAATTCTCCTTATTTTGGGGCAAAACTCAGAAATTCCACTTATTTTGGGGCAAAATTCCAGAAATTTCCCTTATTTTGGGGCAAAATAGCAGAAATTTCACTTATTTCAAAAAAAAGCAGAATCTTTCTTATTTTGGGTCAAAAAGGCAGAAATTTCATTTATTTTGGTACATAATTGCAGAAATTTTTCTTATTTTGGGGCAAAAAGGCAGAAATTTCCCATATTTTGGAGCAAAAAAGCAGAAATTCCCCTTATTTTGAGGTAAAAAGGCTGAAATTCCTTTTATTTGGGGGCAAAAAGGCAGAAATTTCCTTTATTTTCGGGCAAAATTGCAGAAATTTCACTTATTTCAGGGTAATAAGTCAGAAATTTCCTTTATTTTGGGGCAAAAAAGACAAAAATTCCTTTTGTTTTGGGAAAAAAATACAGAAATTCCAATTATTTAGAGGCAAAAAAGCAGAAATTCCCCTTATTATGGAGCAAAAATGAAGAAATTTCCATTTTGATGGCAAAAAGGTATGCATTCTTCTTATTTTCAGGCAAAAAGGCAGAAATTCCCCGTATTTTGGAGCAAAATTGCAGAAATTCCCCTAATTGTGGGTCAAAAAGGCAGAAATTTCCTATATCTTGGGGCAAAAAGTCAGAAATTCTCCTTATTTTGGGGCAAATCTCAGAAATTCCACTTATTTTGGGGCAAAATTCCAGAAATTTCACTTATTTTGGGGCTAAATTGCATAAATTTCAATTATTTTGGGGCAAAATTGCAGAAATTTCACTTATTTCAGGGAAAAAAGGCAGAAATTTTCCTTATTTTAGGGGAAAAAGGCAGAAATTCCTAATATTTTGTGGCAAAAATGCAGATTCCCATTATTTTGAGGGAAAAAAGGCTGAAATTCTCATTATTTGGGGGCAAAAAGGCAGAAATTTCTCTAATTTTCGGGCAAAGTTGCAGAAATTTCACTTACTTCAGAGTAATAAGTCAGAAAATTTCTTTATTTTGGGGCAAAAAAGACAGAACTTCCTTTTGTTTTGCGGGAAAAAGACAGAAATTCCACTTATTTAGAGGCAAAAAAGCAGAAATTCCCTTTATTTTGGAGCAAAAATGAAGAAATTTCCCTTTTTTATGGCAAAAAGGTATGCATTCTTCTAATTGTCGGGCAAAAAGACAAAAATTCCCCGTATTTTGGAGCAAAATTGCAGAATTTCCCCTAATTGTGGGGCAAAAATGAAGAAATTCCCTATATGTTGGGGCAAAAAGACAGAAATTCTCCTCATTTTGGGGCAAAACTCAGAAATTCCACTTATTTTGGGGCAAAATTCCAGAAATTTCCCTTATTTTGGGGCAAAATTGCAGAAATTTCACTTATTTTGGGGCAAAATAGCAGAAATTTCACTTATTTCAAAAAAAAGCAGAATCTTTCTTATTTTGGGTCAAAAGGGCAGAAATTTCATTTATTTTGGTACATAATTTTAGAAATTTTTCTTATTTTGGGGCAAAAAGGCAGAAATTTCCCATATTTTGGAGCAAAAAGGCAGAAATTCCCCTTATTTTGAGGTAAAAAGGCTGAAATTCCTTTTATTTGGGGGCAAAAAGGCAGAAATTTCCTTTATTTTCGGGCAAAATTGCAGAAATTTCACTTATTTCAGGGTAATAAGTCAGAAATTTTCCTTATTTTGGGGCAAAAAAGACAAAAATTCCCTTTGTTTTGGGGGAAAAATACAGAAATTCCAATTATTTAGAGGCAAAAAAGCAGAAATTCCCCTTATTATGGAGCAAAAATGAAGAAATTTCCATTTTTATGGCAAAAAGGTATGCATTCTTCTTATTTTCGGGCAAAAAGGTAGAAATTCACCGTATTTTGGAGCAAAATTGCAGAAATTCCCCTAATTGTGGGTCAAAAAGGCAGAAATTCCCTATATGTTGGGGCAAAAAGACAGAAATTCTCCTTATTTTGGGGCAAAACTCAGAAATTCCACTTATTTTGGGGCAAAATTCCAGAAATTTCTCTTATTTTGGGGCAAAATTGCAGAAATTTTACTTATTTTCGGGCAAAATTGCAGAAATTTCACTTATTTCAAAAAAAAAGCAGAAATTTTCTTATTTTGGGGCAAAAAGGCAGAAATTTCTTTTATTTTGGTACAAAATTGCAGAAATTTTTCTTATTTTGGGGCAAAAAGGCAGAAATTTCCCTTATTTTGGGGCAAAAATGCAGAAATTCCACTTATTTTGAGGTAAAAAGGCTGAAATTCCCATTATTTGGGGACAAAAAAGCAGAAATTTCCCTTATTTTGGGGCAAAATTGTAGAAATTTCACTTATTTCATGGTAATAAGACAAAAATTTTCTTTATTTTGGGGTAAAAAAAACAGAAATTCCCTTTGTTTTGGGGGAAAAAGACAGAAATTTCACTTATTTAGAGGCAAAAAAGCAGAAATTCCTTTTATTTTGGAGCAAAATTTCAGAAATTCCCCTAATTGTGGGTCAAAAAGGCAGAAATTCCCTATATGTTGGGGCAAAAAGACAGAAATTCTCCTTATTTTGGGGCAAAACTCAGAAATTCCACTTATTTTGGGGCAAAATTCCAGAAATTTCCCTTATTTTGGGGCAAAATTGCAGAAATTTCACTTATTTTGGGGCAAAATAGCAGAAATTTCACTTATTTCAAAAAAAAGCAGAATCTTTCTTATTTTGGGTCAAAAAGGCAGAAATTTCATTTATTTTGGTACATAATTGCAGAAATTTTTCTTATTTTGGGGCAAAAACGCAGAAATTTCCCATATTTTAGAGAAAAAAGGCAGAAATTCCCCTTATTTTGAGGTAAAAATGCTGAAATTCCTTTTATTTGGGGGCAAAAAGGCAGAAATTTCCTTTATTTTCGGGCAAAATTGCAGAAATTTCACTTATTTCAGGGTAATAAGTCAGAAATTCCACTTATTTTGGGGCAAAATTCCAGAAATTTCCCTTATTTTGGGGCAAAATTGCAGAAATTTCCCTTATTTTGGGGCAAAATTGCAGAAATTTCACTTATTTAAGGGTAATAAGACAGAAATTTTCTTTATTTTGGGGCCAAAAATCCCAGAAATTCCCATTGTTTTGGGGGAAAAAGACAGAAATTCCACTTATTTAGAAGCAAAAAAGCAGAAATTCCCCTTATTTTGGAGCAAAATTTCAGAAATTCCCCTAATTGTGGGTCAAAAAGGCAGAAATTCCCTATATGTTGGGGCAAAAAGACAGAAATTCTCATTATTTTGGGGCAAATCTCAGAAATTCCACTTATTTTGGGGCAAAATTCCAGAAATTTCAATTATTTTGGGGCAAAATTGCAGAAATTTCACTTATTTTGTGGCAAAATTGGAGAAATTTCACTTATTTCAGAGAAAAAAGGTAGAAATTTTCCATATTTTGGGGCAAAAAGTTAGAAATTCCTAATATTTTGTGGCAAAAATGCAGAAATTCCTTTTATTTTGAGGTAAAAAGGCTGAAATTCCCCTTATTTGGGGGCAAAAAGGCAGAAATTTCCCTTATTTTGGAACAAAATTGCATAAATTTCACTTACTTCAGGGTAATAAGTCAGAATTTTTCCTTTTTTGGGGCAAAAAAGACAGAAATTCCCTTTGTTTTGGGGAAAAAGGCAAAAATTCCACTTATTTAGAGGCAAAAACAGAAATTCCCCTTATTTTGGAGCAAAAATGAAGAAATTTCCCTTTTTTATGGCAAAAAGATATGCATTCTTCTTATTTTCGGGCAAAAAGGCAGAAATTCCCTGTATTTTGGAGCAAAATTGCAGAAATTCCCCTAATTGTGGGGCAAAAAGGCAGAAATTCCCTATATGTTGGGGCAAAAAGACAGAAATTCTCCTTATTTTGGGACAAAACTCAAATTCCACTTATTTTGGGGCAAAATTCCAGAAATTTCCCATATTTTGGGGCAAAATTGCAGAAATTTCACTTATTTTGGGGCAAAATTGCAGAAATTTCACTTATTTCAAAAAAAAGCAGAATCTTTCTTATTTTGGGGCAAAAAGGCAGAAATTTCGTTTATTTTGATACAAAATTGCAGAAATTTTTCTTATTTGGGGCAAAAAGGCAGAAATTTCCCATATTTTGGAGCAAAAAGGCAAAATTCCCGTTATTTTGAGGTAAAAAGGCTGAAATTCCTTTTATTTGGGGGCAAAAAGGCAGAAATTTCACTTATTTTGGGGCAAAATTGCAGAAATTTCACTTATTTCAGGGTTATAAATCAGAAATTTTTTTTATTTTGGGACAAAAAAGACAGAAATTCCCTTTGTTTTGGGGGAAAAAGACAGAAATTCCACTTATTTAGAGGCAAAAATGCAGAAATTCCCCTTATTTTGGAGCAAAAATGAAGAAATTTCCCTTTTTTATGGCAAAAAGGTATGCATTCTTCCTATTTTTTGGCAAAAAGGCATAAATTCCTCGTATTTTGGAGCAAAATTGCAGAAATTCCTTTAATTGTGGGGCAAAAAGGCAGAAATTTCCTATATCTTAGGGCAAAAAGACAGAAATTCTCCTTATTTTGGGGCAAAACTCAGAAATCCCACTTATTTAGGTCAAAATTCTTGAAATTTCCCTTATTTTTGGGCCAAAATGCAGAAATTTCACTTATTTCAGGGTAAAAATGCAGAAATTTTCCTTATTTGGGGCAAAAACGCCAAAATTTTCCTTATTTGGGGGCAAAAATTCAGAAATTCCCCTTATTTTGAGGAAAAATGGCTGAAATTCCCCTTATTTGGGGGCAAAAATGCAGAAATTTCCCTTATATTGGGGCAAAATTGCAGAAATTTCACTTATTTCAGGGTAATAAGTCAAAATTTTTTCTTTATTTTGGGGCAAATAAGACAGAAATTCCCTTTGTTTTGGGGGAAAAAGACAGAAATTCCACTTATATAGAGGCAAAAATGCAGAAATTCCCCTTATTTTGGAGCAAAAATGAAGAAATTTCCCTTTTTTATGGCAAAAAGGTATGCATTCTTCTTATTTTCGGGCAAAAAAGCAGAAATTCCCCGTATTTTGGAGCAAAATTGCAGAAATTTCCCTAATTGTGGGGCAAAAAGACAGAAATTCCCTATATGTTTGGGCAAAAAGACAGAAATTCTCCTTATTTTGGGGCAAAATTCAGAAATTCCACTTATTTTGGGGCAAAATTCCAGAAATTTCCCTTATTTTAGGGCAAAATTGCAGAAATTTTACTTATTTTCGGGCAAAATTGCAGAAATTTCACTTATTTCAAAAAAAAGCAGAAATTTTCTTATTTTGGGGCAAAAAGGCAGAAATTTCTTTTATTTTGGTACAAAATTGCAGAAATTTTCCTTATTTTGGGGCAAAAAGGCAGAAATTTCCCATATTTTGGGGCAAAAATGCAGAAATTCCCCTTATTTTGAGGGAAAAATGCTGAAATTCCATTTTTTTGGGGGCAAAAATGCAGAAATTTCCCTTATTTTGGAACAAAAATGCAGAAATTCCACTTATTTTGAGGTAAAAAGGCTGAAATTCCCATTATTTGGGGAGAAAAAAGCAGAAATTTCCCTTATTTTGTGGCAAAATTGCAGAAATTTCACTTATTTTAGGGTAATAAGACAGAAATTTTCTTTATTTTGGGGCAAAAAAACCCAGAAATTCCCTTTGTTTTGGGGGAAAAAGACAGCAATTCCACTTATTTAGAGGCAAAAAAGCAGAAATTTTCCTTATTTTGGAGCAAAATTTCAGAAATTCCCCTAATTTTGGGTCAAAAAGGCAGAAATTCCCTATATGTTGGGCAAAAAGACAGAAATTCTCATTATTTTGGGCAAATCTCAGAAATTCCACTTATTTTGGGGCAAAATTCCAGAAATTTCATTTATTTTGGGGCAAAATTGCAGAAATTTCACTTATTTTGTGGCAAAATTGCAGAAATTTCACTTATTTCAGAGAAAAAAGGTAGAAATTTTCCATATTTTGGGGCAAAAAGTTAGAAATTCCTAATATTTTGTGGCAAAAATGCAGAAATTCCTTTTATTTTGAGGTAAAAAGGCTGAAATTTCCCTTATTTGGGGGCAAAAAGGCAGAAATTTCCCTTATTTTGAAACAAAATTGCATAAATTTCAGTTACTTCAGGGTAATAAGTCAGAATTTTTCTTATTTTGGGGCAAAAAAGACAGAAATTCCCTTTGTTTTGGGGAAAAAGGCAAAAATTCCACTTATTTAAAGGCAAAAAAGCAGAAATTCCCCTTATTTTGGAGCAAAAATGAAGAAATTTGCCTTTTTTATGGCAAAAAGGTATGCATTCTTCTTATTTTCGGGCAAAAAAACAGAAATTCCCTGTATTTTGGAGCAAAATTGCAGAAATTCCCCTAATTGTGGGGCAAAAAGGCAGAAATTCCCTATATGTTGGGGCAAAAAGACAGAAATTCTCCTTATTTTGGGGCAAAACTCAGAAATTCCACTTATTTTGGGGCAAAATTCCAGAAATTTCCCTTATTTTGGGGCAAAATTGCAGAAATTTCACTTATTTCAAAAAAAAGCAGAATCTTTCTTATTTTGGGTCAAAAAGGCAGAAATTTCATTTATTTTGGTACATAATTGCAGAAATTTTTCTTATTTTGGGGCAAAAAGGCAGAAATTTCCCATATTTTGGAGCAAAAAAGCAGAAATTCCCCTTATTTTGAGGTAAAAAGGCTGAAATTCCTTTTATTTGGGGGCAAAAAGGCAGAAATTTCCTTTATTTTCAGGCAAAATTGCAGAAATTTCACTTATTTCAGGGTAATAAGTCAGAAATTTCCTTTATTTTGGGGCAAAAAAGAATAAAATTCCTTTTGTTTTGGGAAAAAAATACAGAAATTCCAATTATTTAGAGGCAAAAAAGCAGAAATTCCCCTTATTATGGAGCAAAAATGAAGAAATTTCCATTTTGATGGCAAAAAGGTATGCATTCTTCTTATTTTCGGGCAAAAAGGCAGAAATTCCCCGTATTTTGGAGCAAAATTGCAGAAATTCCCCTAATTGTGGGTCAAAAAGGCAGAAATTTCCTATATCTTGGGGCAAAAAGACAGAAATTCTCCTTATTTTGGGGCAAATCTCAGAAATTCCACTTATTTTGGGGCAAAATTCCAGAAATTTCACTTATTTTGGGGCTAAATTGCATAAATTTCAATTATTTTGGGGCAAAATTGCAGAAATTTCACTTATTTCAGGGAAAAAAGGCAGAAATTTTCCTTATTTTAGGGGAAAAAGGCAGAAA
Source organism: Micromys minutus (assembly GCF_963924665.1). Classification (NCBI taxonomy): domain Eukaryota; kingdom Metazoa; phylum Chordata; class Mammalia; order Rodentia; family Muridae; genus Micromys; species Micromys minutus. The sequence continues at coordinate 138,400 of NW_027667715.1, forward strand.
TTCCTAATATTTTGTGGCAAAAATGCAGAAATTCCCCTTATTTTGAGGGAAAAAAGGCTGAAATTCTCATTATTTGGGGGCAAAAAGGCAGAAATTTCTCTAATTTTCGGGCAAAATTGCAGAAATTTCACTTACTTCAGAGTAATAAGTCAGAAAATTTCTTTATTTTGGGGCAAAAAAGACAGAACTTCCTTTTGTTTTGCGGGAAAAAGACAGAAATTCCACTTATTTAGAGGCAAAAAAGCAGAAATTCCCTTTATTTTGGAGCAAAAATGAAGAAATTTCCCTTTTTTATGGCAAAAAGGTATGCATTCTTCTAATTGTCGGGCAAAAAGACAGAAATTCCCCGTATTTTGGAGCAAAATTGCAGAATTTCCCCTAATTGTGGGTCAAAAAGGCAGAAATTCCCTATATGTTGGGGCAAAAAGACAGAAATTCTCCTTATTTTGGGGCAAAACTCAGAAATTCCACTTATTTTGGGGCAAAATTCCAGAAATTTTCCTTATTTTGGGGCAAAATTGCAGAAATTTCACTTATTTTGGGGCAAAATAGCAGAAATTTCACTTATTTCAAAAAAAAGCAGAATCTTTCTTATTTTGGGTCAAAAAGGCAGAAATTTCATTTATTTTGGTACATAATTGCAGAAATTTTTCTTATTTTGGGGCAAAAAGGCAGAAATTTCCCATATTTTGGAGAAAAAAGGCAGAAATTCCCCTTATTTTGAGGTAAAAAGGCTGAAATTCCTTTTATTTGGGGGCAAAAAGGCAGAAATTTCCTTTATTTTCGGGCAAAATTGCAGAAATTTCACTTATTTCAGGGTAATAAGTCAGAAATTTTCCTTATTTTGGGGCAAAAAAGACAAAAATTCCCTTTGTTTTGGGGGAAAAATACAGAAATTCCAATTATTTAGAGGCAAAAAATCAGAAATTCCCCTTATTATGGAGCAAAAATGAAGAAATTTCCATTTTTATGGCAAAAAGGTATGCATTCTTCTTATTTTCGGGCAAAAAGGCAGAAATTCACCGTATTTTGGAGCAAAATTGCAGAAATTCCCCTAATTGTGGGTCAAAAAGGCAGAAATTCCCTATATGTTGGGGCAAAAAGACAGAAATTCTCCTTATTTTGGGGCAAAACTCAGAAATTCCACTTATTTTGGGGCAAAATTCCAGAAATTTCTCTTATTTTGGGGCAAAATTGCAGAAATTTTACTTATTTTCGGGCAAAATTGCAGAAATTTCACTTATTTCAAAAAAAAGCAGAAATTTTCTTATTTTGGGGCAAAAAGGCCGAAATTTCTTTTATTTTGGTACAAAATTGCAGAAATTTTTCTTATTTTGGGGCAAAAAGGCAGAAATTTCCCTTATTTTGGGGCAAAAATGCAGAAATTCCACTTATTTTGAGGTAAAAAGGCTGAAATTCCCATTATTTGGGGACAAAAAAGCAGAAATTTCCCTTATTTTGGGGCAAAATTGTAGAAATTTCACTTATTTCATGGTAATAAGACAAAAATTTTCTTTATTTTGGGGTAAAAAAAAACAGAAATTCCCTTTGTTTTGGGGGAAAAAGACAGAAATTTCACTTATTTAGAGGCAAAAAAGCAGAAATTCCTTTTATTTTGGAGCAAAATTTCAGAAATTCCCCTAATTGTGGGTCAAAAAGGCAGAAATTCCCTATATGTTGGGGCAAAAATACAGAAATTCTCCTTATTTTGGGGCAAAACTCAGAAATTCCACTTATTTTGGGGCAAAATTCCAGAAATTTCCCTTATTTTGGGGCAAAATTGCAGAAATTTCACTTATTTTGGGGCAAAATAGCAGAAATTTCACTTATTTCAAAAAAAAGCAGAATCTTTCTTATTTTGGGTCAAAAAGGCAGAAATTTCATTTATTTTGGTACATAATTGCAGAAATTTTTCTTATTTTGGGGCAAAAAGGCAGAAATTTCCCATATTTTGGAGAAAAAAGGCAGAAATTCCCCTTATTTTGAGGTAAAAAGGCTGAAATTCCTTTTATTTGGGGGCAAAAAGGCAGAAATTTCCTTTATTTTCGGGCAAAATTGCAGAAATTTCACTTATTTCAGGGTAATAAGTCAGAAATTTTCCTTATTTTGGGGCAAAAAAGACAAGAATTCCCTTTGTTTTGGGGGAAAAATACAGAAATTCCAATTATTTAGAGGCAAAAAAGCAGAAATTCCCCTTATTATGGAGCAAAAATGAAGAAATTTCCATTTTTATGGCAAAAAGGTATGCATTCTTCTTATTTTCGGGCAAAAAGGCAGAAATTCACCGTATTTTTGAGCAAAATTGCAGAAATTCCCCTAATTGTGGGTCAAAAAGGCAGAAATTCCCTATATGTTGGGGCAAAAAGACAGAAATTCTCCTTATTTTGGGGCAAAACTCAGAAATTCCACTTATTTTGGGGCAAAATTCCAGAAATTTCTCTTATTTTGGGGAAAAATTGCAGAAATTTTACTTATTTTCGGGCAAAATTGCAGAAATTTCACTTATTTCAAAAAAAAGCAGAAATTTTCTTATTTTGGGGCAAAAAGGCAGAAATTTCTTTTATTTTGGTACAAAATTGCAGAAATTTTTCTTATTTTGGGGCAAAAAGGCAGAAATTTCCCTTATTTTGGGGCAAAAATGCAGAAATTCCACTTATTTTGAGGTAAAAAGGCTGAAATTCCCATTATTTGGGGACAAAAACGCAGAAATTTCCCTTATTTTGGGGCAAAATTGTAGAAATTTCACTTATTTCATGGTAATAAGACAAAAATTTTCTTTATTTTGGGGTAAAAAAAACAGAAATTCCCTTTGTTTTGGGGGAAAAAGACAGTAATTTCACTTATTTAGAGGCAAAAAAGCAGAAATTTTTTTTATTTTGGAGCAAAATTTCAGAAATTCCCCTAATTGTGGGTCAAAAAGGCAGAAATTCCCTATATGTTGGGGCAAAAATACAGAAATTCTCCTTATTTTGGGGCAAAACTCAGAAATTCCACTTATTTTCGGGCAAAATTCCAGAAATTTCACTTATTTTGGGGCAAAATTGCAGAAATTTCACTTATTTTGTGGCAAAATTGCAGAAATTTCACTTATTTCAGAGAAAAAAGGCAGAAATTTTCCTTATTTTGGGGCAAAAAGTTAGAAATTCCTAATCTTTTGTGGCAAAAATGCAGAAATTCCTTTTATTTTGAGGTAAAAAGGCTGAAATTACCCTTATTTGGGGGCAAAAAGGCAGAAATTTCCCTTATTTTGGAACAAAATTGCATAAATTTCAGTTACTTCAGGGTAATAAGTCAGAATTTTTCCTTTTTTGGGACAAAAAAGACAGAAATTCCCTTTGTTTTGTGGAAAAAGGCAAAAATTCCACTTATTTAGAGGCAAAAAATCAGAAATTCCCCTTATTTTAGAGCAAAAATGAAGAAATTTCCCTTTTTTATGGCAAAAAGATATGCATTCTTCTTATTTTCGGGCAAAAAGGCAGAAATTCACCGTATTTTGGAGCAAAATTGCAAAAATTCCCCTAATTGTGGGTCAAAAAGGCAGAAATTCCCTATATCTTGGGGCAAAAAGACAGAAATTCTCCTTATTTTGGGGCAAATCTCAGAAATTCCACTTATTTTGGGGCAAAATTCCAGAAATTTCACTTATTTTGGGGTAAAATTGCATAAATTTCAATTATTTTGGGGCAAAATTGCAGAAATTTCACTTATTTCAGGGAAAAAAGGCAGAAATTTTCCTTATTTTGGGGCAAAAAGGCAGAAATTCCTAATATTTTGTGGCAAAAATGCAGAAATTCCCCTTATTTTGAGGGAAAAAAGGCTGAAATTCCCATTATTTGGGGACAAAAAAGCAGAAATTTTCCTTATTTTGGGCAAAACTCAGAAATTCCACTTATTTTGGGGCAAAATTCCAGAAATTTCCCTTATTTTGGGGCAAAATTGCAGAAATTATACTTATTTTCGGGCAAAATTGCCGAAATTTCACTTATTTCAAAAAAAAGCAGAAATTTTCTTATTTTGGGGCAAAAAGGCAGCAATTTCTTTTATTTTGGTACAAAATTGCAGAAATTTTTCTTATTTTGGGGCAAAATTGCAGAAATTTCACTTATTTTGAAGCAAAATTGCAGAAATTTCACTTATTTTAAAAAAAAGCAGAATCTTTTTTATTTTGTTGCAAAAAGGCAGAAATTTCACTTATTTTGGTACAAAATTGCAGAAATTTTTCTTATTTTGGGGCAAAAAGGCAGAAATTTCCCATATTTTGGAGCAAAAACGCAGTAATTCCCCTTATTTTGAGGTAAAAAGGCTGAAATTCCTTTTATTTGGGGGCAAAAAGGCAGAAATTTCCTTTATTTTCGGGCAAAATTGCGGAAATTTCATATTTCAGGGTAATAAGTCAGAAATTTTCCTTATTTTGGGGCAAAAAAGACAAAAATTCTCTTTGTTTTGGGGGAAAAATACAGAAATTCCAATTATTTAGAGGCAAAAAAGCAGAAATTCCTATTATTATGGAGCAAAAATGAAGAAATTTCCATTTTTATGGCAAAAAGGTATGCATTCTTCTTATTTTCGGGCAAAAAGGCAGAAATTCACCGTATTTTGGAGCAAAATTGCAGAAATTCCCCTAATTGTGGGTCAAAAAGGCAGAAATTCCCTATATCTTGGGGCAAAAAGACAGAAATTTTCCTTATTTTGGGGCAAAATTCCAGAAATTTCACTTATTTTGGGGCAAAATTGCATAAATTTCAATTATTTTGGGGCAAAATTGCAGAAATTTCACTTATTTCAGGAAAAAAGGCAGAAATTTTCCTTATTTTGGGTCAAAAAGGCAGAAATTCCTAATATTTTGTGGCAAAAATGCAGAAATTCCCCTTATTTTGAGGGAAAAAAGGCTGAAATTCCCATTATTTGGGGGCAAAAAGGCAGAAGTTTCTCTCATTTTCGGGCAAAATTGCAGAAATTTCACTTACTTCAGGGTAATAAGTCAGAAATTTTCTTTATTTTGGGGCAAAAAAGACAGAACTTCCTTTTGTTTTGTGGGAAAAATACAGAAATTCCACTTATTTAGAGGCAAAAAAGCAGAAATTCCCTTTATTTTGGAGCAAAAATGAAGAAATTTCCCTTTTTTATGGCAAAAAGGTATGCATTCTTCTAATTGTCGGGCAAAAAGACAGAAATTCCCCGTATTTTGGAGCAAAATTGCAGAAATTCCCCTCATTGTGGGGCAAAAAGGCAGAAATTCCCTATATGTTTGGGCAAAAAGACAGAAATTCTCCTTATTTTGGGGCAAAACTCAGAAATTCCACTTATTTTGGGGCAAAATTCCAGAAATTTCTCTTATTTTGGGGCAAAATTGCAGAAATTTTACTTATTTTCGGCAAAATTGCACAAATTTCACTTATTTCAAAAAAAAAAGCAGAAATTTTCTTATTTTGGGGCAAAAAGGCAGAAATTTCTTTTATTTTGGTACAAAATTGCAGAAATTTTTCTTATTATGGGGCAAAAAGGCAGAAATTTCCCTTATTTTGGGGCAAAATGCAGAAATTCCACTTATTTTGAGGTAAAAAGGCTGAAATTCTCATTATTTGGGGACAAAAAAGCAGAAATTTCCCTTATTTTGGGGCAAAATTGTAGAAATTTCACTTATTTCATGGTAATAAGACAAAAATTTTCTTTATTTTGGGGTAAAAAAAACAGAAATTCCCTTTGTTTTGGGGAAAATGACAGAAATTCCACTTATTTAGAGGCAAAAAAGCAGAAATTCCACTTATTTTGGAGCAAAATTTCAGAAATTCCCCTAATTGTGGGTCAAAAAGGTAGAAATTCCCTATATGTTGGGGCAAAAAGACAGAAATTCTCCTTATTTTGGGGCAAAACTCAGAAATTCCACTTATTTTCGGGCAAAATTCCAGAAATTTCACTTATTTTGGGGCAAAATTGCAGAAATTTCACTTATTTTGTGGCAAAATTGCAGAAATTTCAGTTATTTCAGAGAAAAAAGGCAGAAATTTTCCTTATTTTGGGGCAAAAAGTTAGAAATTCCTAATCTTTTGTGGCAAAAATGCAGAAATTCCTTTTATTTTGAGGTAAAAAGGCTGAAATTACCCTTATTTGGGGGCAAAAAGGCAGAAATTTCCCTTATTTTGGAACAAAATTGCATAAATTTCAGTTACTTCAGGGTAATAAGTCAGAATTTTTCTTTTTTTGGGACAAAAAAGACAGAAATTTACTTTGTTTTGGGGAAAAAGGCAAAAATTCCACTTATTTAGAGGCAAAAAATCAGAAATTCCCCTTATTTTGGAGCAAAAATGAAGAAATTTCCCTTTTTTATGGCAAAAAGATATGCATTCTTCTTATTTTCGGGCAAAAAGGCAGAAATTCACCGTATTTTGAAGCAAAATTGCAGAAATTCCCCTAATTGTGTGTCAAAAAGGCAGAAATTCCCTATATCTTGGGGCAAAAAGACAGAAATTCTCCTTATTTTGGGGCAAATCTCAGAAATTCCACTTATTTTGGGGCAAAATTCCAGAAATTTCATTATTTTGGGGCAAAATTGCATAAATTTCAATTATTTTGGGGCAAAATTGCAGAAATTTCACTTATTTCAGGGAAAAAAGGCAGAAATTTTCCTTATTTTGGGGCAAAAAGGCAGTAATTCTTAATATTTTGTGGCAAAAATGCAGAAATTCCCCTTATTTTGAGGGAAAAAAGGCTGAAATTCCCATTATTTGGGGACAAAAAAGCAGAAATTTTCCTTATTTTGGGGCAAAACTCAGAAATTCCACTTATTTTGGGGCAAAATTCCAGAAATTTCCCTTATTTTGGGGCAAAATTGCAGAAATTTTACTTATTTTCGGGCAAAATTGCCGAAATTTCACTTATTCCAAAAAAAAGCAGAAATTTTCTTATTTTGGGGCAAAAAGGCAGCAATTTCTTCTATTTTGGTACAAAATTGCAGAAATTTTTCTTATTTTGGGGCAAAAAGGCAGAAATTTCCCTTATTTTGGGGCAAAAATGCAGAAATTCCACTTATTTTGAGGTAAAAAGGCTGAAATTCCCATTATTTGGGGACAAAAAAGCAGAAATTTTCCTTATTTTTGGGCAAAATTGCAATAATTTCACTTATTTCATGGTAATAAGACAGAAATTTTCTTTATTTTGGGGCAAAAAAAAACAGAAATTCCCTTTGTTTTGGGGGAAAAAGACAGAAATTCTACTTATTTAGAGGCAAAAAAGCAGAAATTCCTCTTATTTTGGAGCAAAATTTCAGAAATTCCCCTAATTGTGGGTCAAAAAGGCAGAAATTCCCTATATGTTGGGGCAAAAAGACAGAAATTCTCCTTATTTTGGGGCAAAACTCAGAAATTCCACTTATTTTGGGGCAAAATTTCAGAAATTTCACTTATTTTGGGGCAAAATTGAGGAAATTTCACTTATTTTGTGGTAAAATTGCAGAAATTTCACTTATTTTAGAGAAAAAAGTCAGAAATTTTCTTTATTTTGGGGCAAAAAGGCAGAAATTTCCCGTATTTTGGAGCAAAATTGCAGAAATTCCCCTAATTGTGGGGCAAAAAGGCAGAAATTCCCTATATGTTGGGGCAAAAAGACAGAAATTATCCTTATTTTGGGGCAAAACTCAGAAATTCCACTTATTTTGGGGCAAAATTCCAGAAATTTCCCTTATTTTGGGGCAAAATTGCAGAAATTTCACTTATTTTGGGGCAAAATAGCAGAAATTTCACTTATTTCAAAAAAAAGCAGAATCTTTCTTATTTTGGGTCAAAAAGGCAGAAATTTCATTTATTTTGGTACATAATTGCAGAAATTTTTCTTATTTTGGGGCAAAAACGCAGAAATTTCCCATATTTTGGAGAAAAAAGGCAGAAATTCCCCTTATTTTGAGGTAAAAAGGCTGAAATTCCTTTTATTTGGGGGCAAAAAGGCAGAAATTTCCTTTATTTTCGGGCAAAATTGCAGAAATTTCACTTATTTCAGGGTAATAAGTCAGAAATTTTCCTTATTTTGGGGCAAAAAAGACAGAAATTCCCTTTGTTTTGGGGGAAAAATACAGAAATTCCAATTATTTAGAGGCAAAAAAGCAGAAATTCCCCTTATTATGGAGCAAAAATGAAGAAATTTCCATTTTTATGGCAAAAAGGTATGCATTCTTCTTATTTTCGGGCAAAAAGGCAGAAATTCACCGTATTTTTGAGCAAAATTGCAGAAATTCCCCTAATTGTGGGTCAAAAAGGCAGAAATTCCCTATATGTTGGGGCAAAAAGACAGAAATTCTCCTTATTTTGGGGCAAAACTCAGAAATTCCACTTATTTTGGGGCAAAATTCCAGAAATTTCTCTTATTTTGGGGAAAAATTGCAGAAATTTTACTTATTTTCGGGCAAAATTGCAGAAATTTCACTTATTTCAAAAAAAAGCAGAAATTTTCTTATTTTGGGGCAAAAAGGCAGAAATTTCTTTTATTTTGGTACAAAATTGCAGAAATTTTTCTTATTTTGGGGCAAAAAGGCAGAAATTTCCCTTATTTTGGGGCAAAAATGCAGAAATTCCACTTATTTTGAGGTAAAAAGGCTGAAATTCCCATTATTTGGGGACAAAAAAGCAGAAATTTCCCTTATTTTGGGGCAAAATTGTAGAAATTTCACTTATTTCATGGTAATAAGACAAAAATTTTCTTTATTTTGGGGTAAAAAAAACAGAAATTCCCTTTGTTTTGGGGGAAAAAGACAGAAATTTCACTTATTTAGAGGCAAAAAAGCAGAAATTCCCCTTATTTTGGAGCAAAATTTCAGAAATTCCCCTAATTGTGGGTCAAAAAGGCAAAAATTCCCTATATGTTTGGGCAAAAAGACAGAAATTCTCCTTATTTTGGGGCAAAATTCAGAAATTCCACTTATTTTCGGGCAAAATTCCAGAAATTTCACTTATTTTGGGGCAAAATTGCAGAAATTTCACTTATTTTGGGGCAAAATTGCAGAAATTTCACTTATTTTGTGGCAAAATTGCAGAAATTTCATTTATTTCAGAGAAAAAAGGCAGAAATTTTCCTTATTTTGGGGCAAAAAGTTAGAAATTCCTAATCTTTTGTGGCAAAAATGCAGAAATTCCTTTTATTTTGAGGTAAAAAGGCTGAAATTACCCTTATTTGGGGGCAAAAAGGCAGAAATTTCCCTTATTTTGGAACAAAATTGCATAAATTTCACTTACTTCAGGGTAATAAGTCAGAATTTTTCTTTTTTTGGGGCAAAAAAGACAGAAATTCCCTTTGTTTTGGGGAAAAAGGCAAAAATTCCACTTATTTAGAGGCAAAAACAGAAATTCCCCTTATTTTGTAGCAAAAATGAAGAAAATTCCCATTTTTATGACAAAAAGGTATGCATTCTTCTTATTTTCGGGCAAAAAGGCAGAAATTCCCTGTATTTTGGAGCAAAATTGCAGAAATTCCCATAATTGTGGGGCAAAAAGTCAGATATTCCCTATATGTTGGGGCAAAAAGACAGAAATTCTTTTATTTTGGGGCAAAACTCAGAAATTCCACTTATTTTGGGGCAAAATTGCAGAAATTTCACTTATTTCATGGTAATAAGACAGAAATTTTCTTTATTTTGGGGCAAAAAAACCAGAAATTCCCTTTGTTTTGGGGGAAAAATACAGAAATTCCACTTATTTAGAGACAAAAATGCAGAAATTCCCCTTATTTTGGAGCAAAATTTCAGAAATTCCCCTAATTGTGGGTCAATAAGGCAGAAATTCCCTATATGTTGGGGCAAAAAGACAGAAATCCTGTTTATTTTGGGGCAAAACTCAGAAATTCCACTTATTTTGGGGCAAAATTCCAGAAATTTCACTTATTTTGGGGCAAAATTGCAGAAATTTCACTTATTTTGTGGCAAAATTGCAGAAATTTCAATTATTTCCGAGAAAAAAGGCAGAAATTTTCCTTATTTTGGGGCAAAAATTAGAAATTCCTAATATTTTGTGGCAAAAATGCAGAAATTCCTTTTATTTTGAGGTAAAAAGGCTGAAATTCCCCTTATTTGGGGGCAAAAAGGCAGAAATTTCCCTTATTTTGGAACAAAATTGCAAAAATTTCAGTTACTTCAGGGTAATAAGTCAGAATTTTTCCTTTTTTGGGACAAAAAAGACAGAAATTCCCTTTGTTTTGGGGAAAAAGGCAAAAATTCCACTTATTTAGAGTCAAAAAAACAGAAATTCCCCTTATTTTGGAGCAAAAATGAAGAAATTTCCCTTTTTTATGGCAAAAAGATATGCATTCTTCTTATTTTCGGGCAAAAAGGCAGAAATTCACCGTATTTTGGAGCAAAATTGCAGAAATTCCCCTAATTGTGGGTCAAAAAGGCAGAAATTCCCTATATCTTGGGGCAAAAAGACAGAAATTCTCCTTATTTTGGGGCAAATCTCAGAAATTCCACTTATTTTGGGGCAAAATTCCAGAAATTTCACTTATTTTGGGGCAAAATTGCATAAATTTCAATTATTTTGTGGCAAAATTGCAGAAATTTCACTTATTTAAGAGAAAAAAGGCAGAAATTTTTCTTATTTTGGGGCAAAAAGTTAGAAATTCCTAATATTTTGTGGCAAAAATGCAGAAATTCCTTTTATTTTGAGGTAAAAAGGCTGAAATTCCCCTTATTTGGGGGCAAAAAGGCAGAAATTTTTCTTATTTTGGAACAAAATTGCATAAATTTCACTTACTTCAGGGTAATAAGTCAGAATTTTTCTTTTTTTGGGGCAAAAAAGACAGAAATTCCCTTTGTTTTGGGGAAAAAGGCAAAAATTCCACTTATTTAGAGGCAAAAACAGAAATTCCCCTTATTTTGTAGCAAAAATGAAGAAAATTCCCATTTTTATGACAAAAAGGTATGCATTCTTCTTATTTTCGGGCAAAAAGGCAGAAATTCCCTGTATTTTGGAGCAAAATTGCAGAAATTCCCCTAATTGTGGGGCAAAAAGTCAGATATTCCCTATATGTTGGGGCAAAAAGACAGAAATTCTTTTATTTTGGGGCAAAACTCAGAAATTCCACTTATTTTGGGGCAAAATTGCAGAAATTTCACTTATTTCATGGTAATAAGACAGAAATTTTCTTTATTTTGGGGCAAAAAAACCAGAAATTCCCTTTGTTTTGGGGGAAAAATACAGAAATTCCACTTATTTAGAGACAAAAATGCAGAAATTCCCCTTATTTTGGAGCAAAATTTCAGAAATTCCCCTAATTGTGGGTCAATAAGGCAGAAATTCCCTATATGTTGGGGCAAAAAGACAGAAATCCTGTTTATTTTGGGGCAAAACTCAGAAATTCCACTTATTTTGGGGCAAAATTCCAGAAATTTCACTTATTTTGGGGCAAAATTGCAGAAATTTCACTTATTTTGTGGCAAAATTGCAGAAATTTCAATTATTTCCGAGAAAAAAGGCAGAAATTTTCCTTATTTTGGGGCAAAAATTAGAAATTCCTAATATTTTGTGGCAAAAATGCAGAAATTCCTTTTATTTTGAGGTAAAAAGGCTGAAATTCCCCTTATTTGGGGGCAAAAAGGCAGAAATTTCCCTTATTTTGGAACAAAATTGCAAAAATTTCACTTACTTCAGGGTAATAAGTCAGAATTTTTCCTTTTTTGGGGCAAAAAAGACAGAAATTCCCTTTGTTTGGGGGAAAAAGGCAAAAATTCCACTTATTTAGAGGCAAAAAATCAGAAATTCCCCTTATTTTGGAGCAAAAATGAAGAAATTTCCCTTTTTTATGGCAAAAAGGTATGCATTCTTCTTATTTTCGGGCAAAAAGGCAGAAATTCCCTGTATTTTGGAGCAAAATTGCAGAAATTCCCCTAATTGTGGGGCAAAAAGGCAGAAATTCCCTATATGTTGGGGCAAAAAGACAGAAATTCTTTTTATTTTGGGGCAAAACTCAGAAATTCCACTTATTTTGGGGCAAAATTCCAGAAATTTCCATTATTTTGGGGCAAAATTGGAAAAATTTCACTTATTTCAGGAAAAAAAGGCAGAAATTTTCCTTATTTTGGGGCAAAGAGGCCAAAATTTCCCTTATTTTGGGGCAAAAATGCAGAAATTCCCCTTATTTTGTGGTAAAATGGCTGAAATTCTTCATATTTGGGGGCAAAAAGGCAGAAATTTCCCTTATTTTGGGGCAAAATTGCAGAAATTTCACTTATTTCAGGGTAATAAGTCAGAAATTTTTCTTATTTTGGGGCAAAAAAGACAGAAATTCTTTTTGTTTTGGGGGAAAAAGACAGAAATTCCACTTATTTATAGGCAAAAATGCAGAAATTCCCCTTATTTTGGAGCAAAAATGAAGAAATTTCCCTTTTTTATGGCAAAAAGGTATGCATTCTTCCTATTATTGGGCAAAAATGCAGAAATTCACCGTATTTTGGAGCAAAATTGCAGAAATTCCCCTAATTGTGGGGCAAAAAGGCAGAAATTTTTATATGTTAGGGCAAAAAGACAGAAATTCTCCTTATTTTGGGGCAAAACTCAGAAATCCCATTTATTTTGGGGCAAAATTCCAGAAATTTCACTTATTTTGGGGCCAAAATGCAGAAATTTCACTTATTTTAGGGTAAAAAGGCAGAAATTTTACTTATTTTGGGGCAAAAACGCCAAAATTTCCCTTATTTTGGGGCAAAAATGCAGAAATTCCTTTTATTTTGAGGTAAAATGGCTGAAATTCCCCTTATTTGGGAGCCAAAATGCAGAAATTTCCTTTATTTTGGGGCAAAATTGCAGAAATTTCACTTATTTCAGGGTAATAAGTCAAAATTTTTTCTTTATTTTGGAGCAAAAAGACAGAAATTCCCTTTGTTTTGGGGGAAAAAGACAGAAATTCCACTTATTTAGAGGCAAAAAAGCAGAAATTCCCCTTATTTTGGAGCAAAAATGAAGAAATTTTCCTTTTTTATGGCAAAAAGGTATGCATTCTTCTTATTTTCGGGCAAAAAGGCAGAAATTCCCCGTATTTTGGAGCAAAAATGCAGAAATTCCCCTAATTGTGGGGCAAAAAGGCAGAAATTCCCTATATGTTGGGGCAAAAAGATAGAAAATCTCCTTTGTTTGGGGCAAAACTCAGAAATTCCACTTATTTTGGGGCAAAATTCCAGAAATTTCCCTTATTTTTGGGCAAAATTGCAGAAATTTGACTTATTTTCAGGCAAAATTGCAGAAATTTAACTTATTTCAAAAAAAAGCAGAAATTTTCTTATTTTGGGGCAAAAAGGCAGAAATTTCATTTATTTTGGTACAAAATTGCAGAAATTTTCCTTATTTTGGGGCAAAAAGGAAGAAATTTCCCATATTTTGGGCAAAAATCCAGAAATTCCCCTTATTTTGAGGGAAAAATGCTGAAATTCCCCTTATTTGAGGGCAAAAAGGCAGAAATTTCCCTTATTTTGGGGCAAAATTGCAGAAATTTCACTTATTTCAGGGTAATAAGTCAGAAATTTTCCTTATTTGGGGGCAAAAATACCGAAATTCCCTTTGTTTTGGGGGAAAAAGACAGAAATTCCACTTATTTAGAGGCAAAAAAAAAAAAAAGAAATTCCCCTTATTTTGAAGCAAAAATGAAGAAATTTCCCTTTTTTATGGCAAATAGGTATGCATTCTTCTTATTTTCGGGCAAAAAGGCAGAAATTCCCTGTATTTTGGAGAAAAATTCCAGAAATTCCCCTAATTGTGGGGCAAGAAGGCAAAAATTTTCTATATGTTGTGGCAAAAAGACAGAAATTCTCCTTATTTTGGGGCAAAACTCAGAAAGTCCACTTATTTTGGGGCAAAATTCCAGAAATTTCCCTTATTTTGGGGCAAAATTCCAGAAATTTCACTTATTTCAGAAAAAAAAGCAGAAATTTTCTTATATTGGGGCAAAAAGGCAGAAAATTCTTTTATTTTGGTACAAAATTGCAGAAATTTTTCTTATTTTGGGGCAAAAAGGCAGAAATTTCCCTTATTTTGGGGCAAAAATGCAGAAATTCCACTTATTTTGAGGTAAAAAGGCTGAAATTCCCATTATTTTGGGACAAAAAAGCAGAAATTTCCCTTATTTTGGGGCAAAATTGCAGAAATTTCACTTATTTCATGGTAATAAGTCAGAAATTTTCTTTATTTTGGGGAAAAAAAACAGAAATTCCCTTTGTTTTGGGGAAAAAAAAAGATATTCCACTTATTTAGAGGCAAATAAGCAGAAATTCCCCTTATTTTGGAGCAAAATTTCAGAAATTCCCTTAATTGTGGGTCAAAAAGTCAGAAATTCCCTATATATTGGAGCAAAAAGACAGAATTTCTCCTTATTTTGGGGCAAAACTCAGAAATACCACTTATTTTGGGGCAAAATTCCAGAAATTTCACTTATTTTGGGGCAAAATTGCAAAAATTTCACTTATTTTGTGGCAAAATTGCAGAAATTTCACTTATTTCAGAGAAAAAAGGCAGAAATTTTCCTTATTTTGGGGCAAAAAGTTAGAAATTCCTAATATTTTGTAGCAAAAATGCAGAAATTCCTTTTATTTTTAGGTAAAAAGGCTGAAATTCCCCTTATTTGGGGGCAAAAAGGAAGAAATTTCCCTTATTTTGGAACAAAATTGCATAAATTTCACTTACTTCAGGGTAATAAGTCAGAATTTTTCCTTTTTTGGGGCAAAAAAGACAGAAATTCCCTTTGTTTTGGGGAAAAAAGGCAAAAATTCCACTTATTTAGAGGCAAAAAAGCAGAAATTCCCCTTATTTTGGAGCAAAAATGAAGAAATTTCCCTTTTTTATGGCAAAAAGGTATGCATTCTTCTTATTTTCAGGCAAAAAGGCAGAAATTCCCTGTATTTTGGAGCAAAATTGCAGAAATTACCCTAATTGTGGGGCAAAAAGGCAGAAATTCCCTATATGTTGGGGCAAAAAGACAGAAATTCTCCTTATTTTGGGGCAAAACTCAGAAATTCCACTTATTTTGGGGCAAAATTCCAGAAATTTCTCTTATTTTGGGGCAAAATTGCAGAAATTTCACTTATTTTGGGGCAAAATTGCAGAAATTTCACTTATTTCAGGAAAATAAAGCAGAAATTTTCTTATTTTGGGGCAAAAAGGCAGAAATTTCTAATATTTTGTGGCAAAAATGCAGAAATTCCCTTTATTTTGAGGTAAAAAGGCTGAAATTCCCCCTTATTTGAGGGCAAAAAGGCAGAAATTTCCGTTATTTTGGGGCAAAATTGCAGAAATTTCACTTATTTCAGGGAAAAAAGGCAGAAATTTTCCTTATTTTGGGGCAAAAAGGCAGAAATTACTAATATTTCTTGGCAAAAATGCAGAAATTCTGCTTATTTTGAGGTAAAAATGCTGAAATTCCTCTTATTTCAGGGCAAAAAGGCAGAAATTTCCCTTATTTTGGGGCAAAAATACAGAAATTCCCCTTATTTTGTGGCAAAAAGGCAGAAATTTCTTTTATTTTGGGGCAAAATTGCAGAAATTTCACTTATTTCAAGGCATAATTCAAAAATTCCTTTTATTTTGTTGCAAAAAGACAGAAATTCCGTTTATTTTTGGGTAAAAAGGCAGAAATTTCACTTTTTTAAGGTAAAAAGGCAGAAATTCCTCTTATTTTGGGGCAAAAATGAAGAAATTTCCCTTTTTTGTGGCAGAAGGTATACATTCCCCTTATTTTCGGACTAAAAAGCAGAAATTCCATGTATTTTGGAGCAAATTTGCAGAAATTCCCCTAATTGTGAGGCAAAAAGCAGAAATTCCCTATATGTAAGGGCAAAAAGACAGAAATTCCCCTTATTTTGGGGCAAAATTGCAGAAATTCTACTTATTCTGGGTCAAAATTGCAGAAATTTCACTTATTTTGGGGCAAAATTGCAGAAATTTCACTTATTTTGGGGCAAAATTGCAGAAATTTCACTTATTTTGGGGCAAAATTGAAGAAACTTCACTTATTTCATGGATAAAAGGCAGAAATTTTCCTCATTTGGGGCAAAATGGCAGAAATTACTAATATTGTGTGGCAAAAATGCAGAAATTCCCCTTATTTTGAGGGAAAAAAGGCTGAAATTCCCATTATTTGGGGGCAAAAAGGCAGAAGTTTCTCTCATTTTCGGGCAAAATTGCAGAAATTTCACTTACTTCAGGGTAATAAGTCAGAAATTTTCTTTATTTTGGGGCAAAAAAGACAGAACTTCCTTTTGTTTTGTGGGAAAAAGACAGAAATTCCACTTATTTAGAGGCAAAAAAGCAGAAATTCCCCTTATTTCGGAGCAAAAATGAAGAAATTTCTCTTTTTTATTGCAAAAAGGTATACATTCCCTTTATTTTCGGGCAAAAAGTCAGAAATTCCCCGTATTTTGTAGCAAAATTGCAGAAATTCTTCTAATTTTGGGGCAAAAATCAAAAATTCTCCTTATTTTGGGGCAAAATTTTAGAAATTTCTTTTATATTGGTACAGAATTGCAGAAGTATTTCTTATTTTGTGGCAAACAGGCAGTGATTTTCCATATTTTGGTGCAAAAAACTGAAATTCCCCTTATTTTGAGGTAAAATGCTGAAATACCCCATATTTTGGGGCAAAAAAACAGAAATTCTTCTCATTTTTGGGTAAAAAGGCACAAATTTCCCTTATTTTCTGGAAAAATTGCAGAAATTTCATTTATTTCAGGGCAAAAAGTCAGAAATTACTTTTATTTTGGGGCAAAAAGCAGAAATTTCTTTTATTTTGGTACAAAATTGTAGAAATTTTCCTTATTTTGGAACAAAAAGTCAGAAATTCCCCATATTTTGGGCAAAAGGCAGAAATTCCCCTTATTTTGAGGTAAAAAGTCTGAAATTCCCGTTATTTTGGGGCAAAAAGGCAGAAATTCCCTTTACTTTGTGGCAAAAAAGCAGAAATTCCCATTAATTGGGGCAGAAAAGCAAAAATTTTCCTTATTTGGGGGCAATAAGGCAGAAATTTCCCATATTTTGTGGCAAAGAGGCAGAAATTCCCCTTATTTTGGGGCAAAATTGCAGAAATTTCACTTATTTCAGGGCAAAAAGTCAGAAAATTGCCTTATTTTGGGGCAAAAAGCAGAAATTCTCCTAATTTTGAGGCCAAAAACAGAAATTCCCCTTATTTTGGGATAAAATTGTGGAAATTTCAAATATTTCAGGGCAAAAAGGCAGAAATTCCACATTATTTCGGGCAATAAGGAGAAATTCCCTGTATTTTGGAGCAAAATTTCAGAAATTCCCCTTATATTGGTGCAAAAATGCAGAAATTCCCTTTATTTTGGTTCAATAAGGCAGAAATTCCCCGTATTTTGAAGCAAAATTGCACATATTCCCCTTATTTTGAGGGAAAATGCAGAAATTCACATTATTTTGAGGCAAAAGACAGAAATTCTCCTTATTTTGGGGCCAAACTCAGAAATTCCACTTATTTTGGGGCAAAATTCCAGAAATTTCCCTTATTTGGGGGCAAAATTGCAGAAATTTCACTTATTTTGGGGCAAAATTGCAGAAATTTCACTTATTTCAGAAAAAAAAGCAGAAATTTTTTTATTTTGAGGCAAAAAGGCAGAAATTTTTTTTATTTTGGTACAAAATTGCAGAAATTTTTCTTATTTTGGGGCAAAAAGGCAGAAATTTCCCATATTTTGGGGCAAAAATGCAGAAATTCCCCTTATTTTGAGGTAAAAGGCTGAAATTCCCATTATTTGGAGGCAAAAAGGCAGAAATTTCCCTTATTTTAGGGCAAAATTGCAGAAATTTCACTTATTTCAGGGTAATGTCAGAAATTTTCCTTATTTTGGGGCAAAAAAGACAGAAATTCCCTTTGTTTTGGGGGAAAAAACAGAAATTCCACTTATTTAGAGGCAAAAAAGCAGAAATTCCCCTTATTTTGAAGCAAAAATGAAGAAATTTCCCTTTTTTATGGCAAAAAGGTATGCATTCTTCTTATTTTCGGGCAAAAAGTCAGAAATTCCTTGAATTTTGGTGCAAAATTGCAGAAATTCCCCTAATTGTGGGGCAAAAAGGCAGAAATTCCCCACATTTTGGGGCAAAAAGGCACAAATTTCCCTTATTTTCGGGCAAAATTTCCGAAATTTTATTTATTTCAGGGCAAAAAGTCAGAAATTACTTTTATTTTGGGGCAAAAAGCAGAAATTTCTTTTATTTTGGTATAAAAATGAAGAAATTTTCCTTATTTTGAAACAAAAAGTCAGAAATTCCCCATATTTTGGGCAAAAGGCAGAAATTCCCATTATTTTGAGCTAAAAAGGCTGAAATTCCCATTATTTTGGGGCAAAAAGGCAGAAATTCCCTTTACTTTGTGGCAAAAGGCAGATATTCCCATTAATTGGGGCAGAAAAGCAAAAATTTTCCTTATTTGGGGGCAATAAGGCAGAAATTCCCCATATTTTGTGGCAAAAAAGCAGAAATTCTTCTTATTTGAAGGGAAAATGCTGAAATTCCCCTTATTTTGGCAAAAAGCCAGAAATTCCCCTTAGTTTGGGGCAAAATTGCAGAAATTTCACTTATTTCAGGGCAAAAAGTCAGAAAATTGCCTTATTTTAGGGCAAAAAGCAGAAATTCTTTTAATTTTGAGGCCAAAAACAGAAATTCCTCTTATTTTGGGGTAAAATTGTGGAAATTTCAAATATTTCAGGGCAAAAACGCAGAAATTCCACATTATTTCGGGCAATAAGGCAGAAATTCCCTGTATTTTGGAGCAAAATTTCAGAAATTCCCCTTATATTGGTGCAAAAATGCAGAAATTCCCTTTATTTTGGTTCAATAAGGCAGAAATTCCCCGTATTTTGAAGCAAAATTGCACATATTCCCCTAATTTTGAGGGAAAATGCAGAAATTCACATTATTTTGGGGCAAAAAGACAGAAATCCTCTTTATTTTGGGGCAAAACTCAGAAATTCCACTTATTTTGGGGCAAAATTCCAGAAATTTCTTTTATTTTGGGGCAAAATTGCATAAATTTCACTTATTTTGTGGAAAAATTGCAGAAGTTTCACTTATTTCAGGGAAAAAAGGCAGAAATTTTTTGTATTTTGGAGCACAATGGCAGAAATTCTTAATATTTTGTGGCAAAAATGCAGAAATTCCCCTTATTTTGGGGCAATAAGAAAGAAATTCCCCTTATTTTGTGGCAAAAAGGCAGAAATTTCTTTTTTTGGGGGGCAAAATTGCAGAAATTTCACTTACTTCAGGGGATAATTCAAAAATTCCTTTTATTTTGGGGCAAAACGACAGAAATTTCCCTTTTTTGTGGCAAAAGGTATACATTCCCCTTATTTTCGGGCTAAAAAGAAGAAATTCCCCGTAATTTAGAGCAAAATTGCAGAAATTCCCCTAATTGTGGGGCAAAAAGGCAGAAATTTCCTATATGTTGGGAAAAAAAGACAAAATTCTTTTTATTTTGGGGCAAAACTTATAAATTCCACTTATTTTGTGGCAAAATTCCAGAAATTTCAATTATTTTTGAGCAAAATTGGAGAAATTTCACTTATTTTGGGGCAAAATTGCAGAAATTTCACTTCTTTCAGAAAAAAAGGCAGAAATTTTCTTAATTGGGGGTAAAAAGGCAGCAATTTCCTTTATTATGGTAAAAAATTGCAGAAAATTTTCTTATTTTGGGGCATAAAGGCAGAAATTTCCCATATTTTGGGGCAAAAATGCAGAAATTCCCTTTATTTTGAGGTAAAAAGGCTGAAATTCCCCTTATTTTGTATCAAAAAGGCAAAATTTCACTTATTTTAGAGCAAAATTGCAAAAATTTCACTTATTTCAGGAAAAAAAGGCAGAAATTTTCCTTATTTTGGGGCAAAAAGGCAGAAATTCTTAATATTTTGTGGCAAAAATGCAGAAATTTCTTTTATTTTGAGGTAAAAAGGCGGAAATTCCCCTTTATTTGGGGGCAAAAACGCAGAAATTTTCCTTATTTTAGGGCAAAATTGCAGAAATTTCACTTATTTCAGGGTAATAAGTCAGAAATTTTCTTTATTTTGGGGCAAAAAAGACATAAATTCCTTTTGTTTTGGGGGGAAAAGACAGAAATTCCACTTATTTAGAGTCAAAAAACAGAAATTCCCCTTATTTTGGAGCAAAAATGAAGAAATTTCACTTTTTTATGCCAAAAAGGTATGCATTCTTCTTATTTTCAGGCAAAAAGGCAGAAATTCCCCATATTTTGAAGCAAAATTGCAGAAATTCCCCTAATTGTGAGGCAAAAAGGCAGAAATTCCCTATATGTTGGGGCAAAAAGACAGAAATTCTCCTTATTTTGGGGCAAAACTCAGAAATTCCACTTATTTTTGGGCAAAATTCCATAAATTTCTCTTATTTTGGGGCAAAATTGCAGAAATTTTCCTTATTTTGGCGCAAAATTGCAGAAATTTCACTTATTTTGGGGCAAAATTGCAGAAATTTCACTTATTTCAGGGAAAAAAGGCAGAAATTTCCCGTATTTTGGAGCACAATGGCAGAAATTCTTACTATTTTGTGGCAAAAATGCAGAAATTCCCCTTATTGTGAGGTAAAAAGGCTGAAATTCCCCTTATTTGGGGGCAAAAAGGCAGAAATTTCCCTTATTTTGGGGCAGAAAGACAGAAATTCTCCTTATTTTGTGGCAAAAAGGCAGAAATTTCTTTTATTTTGGGGCAAAATTGCAGAAATTTCACTTATTTCAGGGCATAATTAAAAAATTCCTTTTATTTTGGGGCAAAAAGTCAGAAATTCCGTTTATTTTTGGGTTAAAAGGCAGAAATCTCACTTATTTTGAGGTAAAAAAACAGAAATTCCTCTTATTTTGGGCAAAAATGAAGAAATTTCCCTTTTTTGTGGCTAAAGTTATACATTCTTTTTATTTTCGGGCTAAAAAGCAGAAATTCCCCGTATTTTGGAGCAAAATTGCAGATATTCCCCTAATTGTGGGGCAAAAAGGAAGAAATTCCCTATATGTTGGTGCAAAAAGATCGAAATTCTCCTTATTTTTGGGCAAAACTCATAAATTCCACTTATTTTGTGGCAAAATTCCAGAAATTTCACTTATTTTGGGGCAAGATTGCCGAAATTTCTTTTATTTTAGGGCAAAATTGCAGAAATTTCACTTATTTCAGAAAAAAAGCAGAAATTTTCTTATTTAAGGGCAAAAAGTCAGAAATTTCTTTTATTTTGGTACAAAATTGCAGAAATTTTTCTTATTTTGGGGCAAAAAGGCAGAAATTTCCCAAAATTTGTGGCAAAAATGCAGAAATTCCCTTTATTTTGATGTAAAAAGGTTGAAATTCCCTTTATTTGGGGGCAAAAAGACAAAAATTTCACTTATTTTGGAGCAAAATTGCAGAAATTTCACTTATTTCAGGGAAAAAAGTAAGTAATTTTCCTTATTTTGGGGCAAAAAGGCAGAAATTCCTAATATTTTGTGGCAAAAATGCAGAAATTTTACTTATTTTGAGGTATAAAGGCTTAAATTCCCCTTATTTGGGGGCAAATAGGCAGAAATTTCCCTTATTTTGGGGCAAAATTGCAGAAATTTCACTTATTTCAAGATAATAAGTCAGAAATTTTCCTTATTTTGGGGCAAAAAAAGACAGAAATTCCCTTTGTTTTGGGGAAAAAAGACAAAAATTCCACTTATTTAGAGACAAAAAATAGAAATTCCCCTTATTTTTGAGAAAAAATGAAAAAATTTCTCTTTTTATGGCAAAAAGGTATGCATTCTTCTAATTTTCGGGCAAAAAGGCAGAAATTCCCCGTATTTTGGAGCAAAATTGCAGAAATTCCCCTAATTGTGGGGCAAAAAAGCAGAAATTCCCCTCATTTTGGGGCAAAAAGGCACAAATTTCCCTTATTTTCGGGCAAAATTGCCAAAATTTCATTTATTTCCAGGCAAAAATTCAGAAATTACTTTTATTTTGGGACAAAAAGCAGAAATTTCTTTTATTTTGGTACAAAATTGAAGAAATTTTCCTTATTTTGGAACAAAAAGTCAGAAATTCCCCATATTTTGGGCAAAAGGAAGAAATTCCCATTATTTTGAGGTAAAAAGACTGAAATTCCCGTTATTTTGGGGCAAAAAGGCAGAATTTCCCTTTACTTTGTGGCAAAAATTGAGAAATTCCCGTTAATTCGGGCAGAAAAGCAAAAATTTTCCTTATTGGGGGCAATAAAGCAGAAATTCCCCATATTTTGTGGCAAAAAGGCAGAAATTCCCCTTATTTAGAGGTAAAATGCTGAAATTCCCCTTATTTTGGCAAAAAGGCAGAAATTCCCCTTATTTTGTGGCAAAATTGCAGAAATTTCACTTATTTCAGGGCAAAAAGTCAGAAAATGCCTTATTTTGGGGCAAAAGCAGAAATTCTCCTAATTTTGGGGCCAAAAACAGAAATTCTCCTTATTTTGGGGTAAAATTGTGGAAATTTCAAATATTTCAGGGCAAAAAGGCAGAAATTCCACATTATTTCGGGCAATAAGGCAGAAATTCCCTGTATTTTGGAGCAAAATTTCAGAAATTCCCCTTATATTGGTGCAAAAATGCAGAAATTCCCTTTATTTTGGTTCAATAAGGCAGAAATTCCCCGTATTTTGAAGCAAAATTGCACATATTCCCCTAATTTTGAAGGAAAATGCAGAAATTCACATCATTATGAAGCAAAAAGACAGAAATTCTCCTTATTTTGATGCAAAACTCAGAAATTCCCCTTGTTTTGGGGCAAAATACCAGAAATTTCCCTTATTTTGGGGCAAATTTGCAGAAATTTCACATATTTTGGGGCAAAATTGCAGAAATTTAACTTATTTCGGAAAAAAAAGCAGAAATTTTCTTATTTTGGGGCTAAAAGGCAGAAATTTATTTTATTTTATACAAAACTTCAGAAATTTTTCTTATTTTGGGGCAAAAAGGAAGAAATTTTCCATATTTTGGGGCAAAAATGCAGTAATTCCCCTTATTTTGAGGTAAAAAGTATAAAATTCACCTTATTTGGGGGCAAAAAGGCAGAAATTTCCCTTATTTTGGGGCAAAATTGCAGAAATTTCACTTATTTCAGGGTAAGAAGTCAGAAATTTTCCTTATTTTGGGGCAAAAAAGACAGAAATTCCCTTTGTTTTGGGGGAAAAAGACAGAAATTCCACTTATTTAGAGGCCAAAAACAGAAATTCCCCTTATTTTGGAGCAAAAATGAAGAAATTTCCCTTTTTTGTGGCAAAAGTTATACATTCCCCTTATTTTCGGGCTAAAAAGCAAAAATTCTCTGTATTTTGGAGCAAAATTGCAGAAATTCCCCTAATTGTGGGGCAAAAAGGCAGAAATTCTCTATATGTTAGAGCAAAAAGACAGAAATTCTCCTTATTTTGGGGCAAAACTCAGAAATTCCACTTATTTTGGGGCAAAATTCCAGAAATTTCCCTTATTTTGGGGCAAAATTGCAGAAATTTCACTTATTTCAGGAAAAAAAGGCAGAAATTTTGCTTATTTTGGGGCAAAAAGGCAGAAATTCCTAATATTTTGTTGCAAAAATGCAGAAATTCCCCTTATTTTGAGGTAAAAAGGCTGAAATTCCTTTTATTTGGGGGCAAAAAGGCAGAAATTTCCTTTATTTGGGGCAAAATTGCAGAAATTTCACTTATTTCAGGGTAATAAGTCAGAAATTTTCCTTATTTTGGGGCAAAAAAGACAGAAATTTCCTCTGTTTTGAGGGAAAAAGAGAGAAATTCCACCTATTTAGAGGCAAAAAAGCAGAAATTCCCATTATTTTTGAGCAAAAATGAAGAAATTTCCCTTTTTTATGGCAAAAAGGTATGCATTCTTCTTATTTTTGGGCAAAAAGGCAGAAATTCCCCGTATTTTTAAGCAAAATTGCAGAAATTCCCGTAATTGTTGGGCAAAAATATAGAAATTCCCTATATGTTTGGGCAAAAAGACAGAAATTCTCCTTATTTTGGGGCAAAACTCAGAAATTCCACTTTTTTTGGGGCCAAATTCCAGAAATTTCCCTTATATTAAGGCAAAATTGCAGAAATTTCACTTATTTTGGGGCAAAATTGCAGATATTTCACTTATTTAAGGGAAAAAAAGCAGAAATTTTTTAATTTTGGAGCAAAAAGGCAGAAATTCCTAATATTTTGTGGCAAAAATGCAGAAATTCCCTTATTTTGAGGTAAAAAACTGAAATTCCCCTTATTTGGAAGCAAAAAGGCAGAAATTTCCCTTAATTTGGGGCAAAATTGCAGAAATTTCACTTATTTCAGGGTAATAAGTCAGAAATTTTCATTATTTTGGGGCAAAAAAAACAGAAATTCCCTTTGTTTTGGGGGAAAAAGACAAAAATTCCACTTATTTAGAGGCAAAAAAGCAGAAATTCTCCTTATTTTTGAGCAAAAATGAAGAAACTTCCCTTTTTTATGGCAAAAAGGTATGCATTCTTCTTATTTTCGGGCAAAAAGGCAGAAATTCCCCGTATTTTGGAGCAAAATTGAAGTAATTTTCCTAATTGTGGGGCAAAATGCAGAAATTCCCTATATGTTGGGGCAAAAAACAGAAATTCTCCTTATTTTGGGGCAAAATTCAGAAATTCCACTTATTTTGGGGCAAAGTTCAAGAAATTTCCCTTATTTTGGGGCAAAATTGCAGAAATTCCCCTAATTGTGGGGCAAAAAAGCAGAAATTCCCCTCATTTTGGGGCAAAAAGGCACAAATTTCCCTTATTTTCGGGCAAAATTGCCAAAATTTCATTTATTTCAGGGCAAAAATTCAGAAATTACTTTTATTTTGGGACAAAAAGCAGAAATTTCTTTTATTTTGGTACAAAATTGAAGAAATTTTCCTTATTTTGGAACAAAAAGTCAGAAATTCCCCCTATTTTGGGCAAAAGGAAGAAATTCCCATTATTTTGAGGTAAAAAGACTGAAATTCCCCTTATTTTGGGGCAAAAAGGCAGAATTTCCCTTTACTTTGTGGCAAAAATGGAGAAATTCCCGTTAATTCGGGCAGAAAAGCAAAAATTTTCCTTATTGGGGGCAATAAAGCAGAAATTCCCCATATTTTGTGGCAAAAAGGCAGAAATTCCCCTTATTTAGAGGTAAAATGCTGAAATTCCCCTTATTTTGGCAAAAAGGCAGAAATTCCCCTTATTTTGTGGCAAAATTGCAGAAATTTCACTTATTTCAGGGCAAAAAGTCAGAAAATGCCTTATTTTGGGGCAAAAGCAGAAATTCTCCTAATTTTGGGGCCAAAAACAGAAATTCTCCTTATTTTGGGGTAAAATTGTGGAAATTTCAAATATTTCAGGGCAAAAAGGCAGAAATTCCACATTATTTCGGGCAATAAGGCAGAAATTCCCTGTATTTTGGAGCAAAATTTCAGAAATTCCCCTTATATTGGTGCAAAAATGCAGAAATTCCCTTTATTTTGGTTCAATAAGGCAGAAATTCCCCGTATTTTGAAGCAAAATTGCACATATTCCCCTAATTTTGAAGGAAAATGCAGAAATTCACATTATTATGAAGCAAAAAGACAGAAATTCTCCTTATTTTGATGCAAAACTCAGAAATTCCCCTTGTTTTGGGGCAAAATACCAGAAATTTCCCTTATTTTGGGGCAAATTTGCAGAAATTTCACATATTTTGGGGCAAAATTGCAGAAATTTAACTTATTTCGGAAAAAAAAGCAGAAATTTTCTTATTTTGGGGCTAAAAGGCAGAAATTTATTTTATTTTATACAAAACTTCAGAAATTTTTCTTATTTTGGGGCAAAAAGGAAGAAATTTTCCATATTTTGGGGCAAAAATGCAGTAATTCCCCTTATTTTGAGGTAAAAAGTATAAAATTCACCTTATTTGGGGGCAAAAAGGCAGAAATTTCCCTTATTTTGGGGCAAAATTGCAGAAATTTCACTTATTTCAGGGTAAGAAGTCAGAAATTTTCCTTATTTTGGGGCAAAAAAGACAGAAATTCCCTTTGTTTTGGGGGAAAAAGACAGAAATTCCACTTATTTAGAGGCCAAAAACAGAAATTCCCCTTATTTTGGAGCAAAAATGAAGAAATTTCCCTTTTTTGTGGCAAAAGGTATACATTCCCCTTATTTTCGGGCTAAAAAGCAAAAATTCCCTGTATTTTGGAGCAAAATTGCAGAAATTCCCCTAATTGTGGGGCAAAAAGGCAGAAATTCTCTATATGTTAGAGCAAAAAGACAGAAATTCTCCTTATTTTGGGGCAAAACTCAGAAATTTTACTTATTTTGGGGCAAAATTCCAGAAATTTCCCTTATTTTGGGGCAAAATTGCAGAAATTTCACTTATTTCAGGAAAAAAAGGCAGAAATTTTGCTTATTTTGGGGCAAAAAGGCAGAAATTCCTAATATTTTGTTGCAAAAATGCAGAAATTCCCCTTATTTTGAGGTAAAAAGGCTGAAATTCCTTTTATTTGGGGGCAAAAAGGCAGAAATTTCCTTTATTTGGTTCAAAATTGCAGAAATTTCACTTATTTCAGGGTAATAAGTCAGAAATTTTCCTTATTTTGGGGCAAAAAAGACAGAAATTTCCTCTGTTTTGAGGGAAAAAGAGAGAAATTCCACCTATTTAGAGGCAAAAAAGCAGAAATTCCCATTATTTTTGAGCAAAAATGAAGAAATTTCCCTTTTTTATGGCAAAAAGGTATGCATTCTTCTTATTTTTGGGCAAAAAGGCAGAAATTCCCCGTATTTTGAAGCAAAATTGCAGAAATTCCCGTAATTGTTGGGCAAAAATATAGAAATTCCCTATATGTTTGGGCAAAAAGACAGAAATTCTCCTTATTTTGGGGCAAAATTCAGAAATTCCACTTTTTTTGGGGCCGAATTCCAGAAATTTCCCCTATATTAAGGCAAAATTGCAGAAATTTCACTTATTTTGGGGCAAAATTGCAGATATTTCACTTATTTAAGGGAAAAAAAGCAGAAATTTTTTAATTTTGGAGCAAAAAGGCAGAAATTCCTAATATTTTGTGGCAAAAATGCAGAAATTCCCTTATTTTGAGGTAAAAAACTGAAATTCCCCTTATTTGGAAGCAAAAAGGCAGAAATTTCCCTTAATTTGGGGCAAAATTGCAGAAATTTCACTTATTTCAGGGTAATAAATCAGAAATTTTCATTATTTTGGGGCAAAAAAAAACAGAAATTCCCTTTGTTTTGGGGGAAAAAGACAAAAATTCCACTTATTTAGAGGCAAAAAAGCAGAAATTCTCCTTATTTTTGAGCAAAAATGAAGAAACTTCCCTTTTTTATGGCAAAAAGGTATGCATTCTTCTTATTTTCGGGCAAAAAGGCAGAAATTCCCCGTATTTTGGAGCAAAATTGAAGAAATTCCCCTAATTGTGGGGCAAAATGCAGAAATTCCCTATATGTTGGGGCAAAAAACAGAAATTCTCCTTATTTTGGGGCAAAATTCAGAAATTCCACTTATTTTGGGGCAAAGTTCAAGAAATTTCCCTTATTTTGGGGCAAAATTGCAGAAATTTCACTTATTTTGGGGCAAAATTGCAGAAATTTCACTTATTTCAGAAAAAAATGCAGAAATTTTTTTATTTCGGGGCAAAAAGGCAGAAATTTCTTTTATTTTGGTACAAAATTGCAGAAATTTTTCTTATTTTGTGGCAAAAAGGCAGAAAATCCCATATTTTGAGGCAAAAATGCAGAAATTCATTTTATTTTGAGGTAAAAAGACAGAAATTCCCCTTATTTTGTGGCAAAAAGGCAGAAATTTCCCTTATTTTGGGGCACACTTGCAGAAATTTCACTTATTTCAGGGTAATAAGTCAGAAATTTTTCTTATTTTGGGACAAAAAAGACAGAAATTCCCTTTCTTTTGGGGGAAAAAGACAGAAATTCCACTTATTTAGAGGCAAAAATGCAGAAATTCCCCTTATTTTGGAGCAAAAATGAAGAAATTTCTCTTTTTTTTTGTGGCAAATGGTATACATTCTTTTTATTTTCGGGCTAAAAAGCAGAAATTCCCCGTATTTTGGAGCAAAATTGCAGAAATTCCCCTAATTGTGGGGCAAAAAGGCAGAAATTCCCTATATGTTAGGGCAAAAAGACAGAAATTCTCTTTATTTTGGGGCAAAATTCAGTAATGCAACTTATTTTGGGGCAAAATTCCAGAAATTTCCCTTATATTTGGGCAAAATTGCAGAAATTTCACTTATTTTGGGGCAAAATTGCAGAAATTTCACTTATTTTAGGGAAAAAAGGCAGAAATTTTCCTTATTTTGTGGCAAAAAGGCAGAAATTCCCCTTATTTTGGGGCAAAAAGGCAGAAATTCACCTTATTCTGGGGTAAAATTGCAGACATTTCACATATTTCAGGGCAAAAAGGCAGAAATTCGCCTTATTTGGGGGCAAAAATGCAGAAATTCCCCTTATTTTGAGATAAAAGTGCAGAAAATTCCCTTGTTTGGGGGCAAAAAGGCAGAAAATCCCCTTAATTTCGGGCAAAAAGGCAGATATTCCCCGTATTTTAGAGCAAAATTGCAGAAATTCCCCTAATATTGGGGCAAAAAGGCAGAAATTCCCTTTATTTTGGGGCAAAAATACAGAAATTCTCCTTATTTCAGGGCAAAAATCAGAAATTTCCCTAATTTTGGGGCAAAATTTTAGAAATTTCTTTTATTTTGGTACAGAATTGCAGAAATTTTTCTTATTTTGTTGCAAAAAGGCAGAAATTTTCTATATTTTGCTGCAAAATGCTGAAATTCTTCTTTTTTTGAGGTAAAATGCTGAAATTCCCCATATTTTGGGGCAAAAAGGCAGAAATTCTTCTCATTTTGGGGCAAAAAGGCACAAATTTCGCTTATTTTCGGGCCAAATTGCAGAAATTTCATTTATTTCAGGGCAAATAGTCAGAAATTACTTTTATTTTGGGGCAAAAAGCAGAAATTTCTTTTATTTTGTTACAAATTGAAGAAATTTTCCTTATTTTGGAACAAAAAGTCAGAAATTCCCCATATTTTGGGCAAAAGGCAGAAATACCCCTTATTTTGAGGTAAAAAGGCTGAAATTCCCGTTATTTTGGGGCAAAAGGCGTAAATTCCCTTTACTTTGTGGCAAAAAGGCAGAAATTCCCGTTAATTGGGGCAGAAAAGCAAAAATTTTCCTTATTTGGGGGCAATAAGGCAGAAATTCCCCATATTTTGTGGAAAAATGTCAGAAATTCCCCTTATTTTGGGGCAAAATTCCAAAAATTTCCTTTTTTTGGGGGCAAAATTGCAGAAATCTCTCTTATTTTGGAGCAAAATTGCAGAAATTTCACTTATTTCAAGGAAAAAACGCAGAAATTTTTTTTTATTTTGGGGCAAAAAGGCAGAAATTACTTTTATTTTGGTACAAAATTGCAGAAATTTTCTTGATTTTGGGGCAAAAATACAGAAATTCCCCATATTTTAGGGCAAAAAGGCAGAAATTCCCCTTATTATGAGGTAAAAAGGCAGAAATTCCCCTTTTTTGGGGCAAAAAGACAGAAATTCCCCTTATTTTGTGGCAAAAAGGCAGAAATTTCCCTTATTTTGGGGCAAAATTGCAGAAATTTCACTGATTTCAGGGTAATAAGTCAGAAATTCCCCTTATTTTGGAGCAAAAATGAAGAAATTTCCCTTTTTTATGGCAAGAAGGTATACATTCCCTTTATTTTCGGGCAAAAAGGCAGAAATTACCCGTAATTTGGAGCAATATTGCAGAAATTCCCCTAATTTTGGGGCAAAAGCGCAGAACTTCCCCTTATTTTGGGGTAAAGCTGCAGAAATTTCACTTATTTCGCGGCAAAAAGGCAGAAATTCCCTTTATTATCGGCGAAAAAGGCAAAAAATCCATGTATTTTGGAGCAAAATTGCAGAAATTCACCTAATTTTGGAGTAAAACATGCAGTAATTTTCTTTATTTTGGGGCAAAAAGGCAGAAATTCCCCTTATTTTGAGGCAAAAGGCAGAAATTCCCCTTATTTTAGGACAAAATTGCAGAAATTTCCCTTATTTGGGGACAAAAAACAGGAATTCCCTTTATTTTGGGGCAAAATTGCAGAAAATTCCTTTATTATGGAGAAAAATTGCAGAAATTTCTTTTATTTTAAGGCAAATTTGCAGAAATTTCACTTATTTCAGGGTAATAAGTCAGAAATTTTCCTGATTTTGGGGCAAAAAGACAGAAATTCCCTTTGTTTTGGGGGAAAAAGACAGAAATTCCACTTATTTAGAGGCAAAAATGCAGAAATTCCCCTTATTTTTGAGCAAAAATGAAGAAATTTCCCTTTTTTATGGCAAAAAGGTATGCATTCTTCTTATTTTCGGGGAAAAAGGCAGAAATTCCCCATATTTTGAAGCAAAATTGCAGAAATTCCCCTAATTGTGGGGCAAAACTGCAGAAATTCCCTATATGTTTGGGCAAAAAACAGAAATTCTCCTTATTTTGGGGCAAAACTCAGAAATTCCACTTATTTTGGGGCAAAATTCCAGAAATTTCCCTTATTTTGGGGCAGAATTGCAGAAATTTCACTTATTTTGGGGCAAAATTGCAGATATTTCACTTATTTAAGGAAAAAAAAGCAGAAATTTTTTTATTTTTGTGCAAAAAGGCAGAAATTCCTAATATTTTGTGGCAAAAATGCAGAAATTCCCCTTATTTTGAGGTAAAAAAGCTGAAATTCCCCTTATTTGGGGGCAAAAAGGCAGAAATTTCCCTTAATTTGGGGCAAAAAGACAGAAATTCCCCTTATTTTGTGGCAAAAAGGCAGAAATTTCTTTTATTTTGGGGCAAAATTGCAGAAATTTCACTTAATTCAGGGCATAATTAAAAAATTCCTTTTATTTTGGGGCAAAAAGTCAGAAAATCCGTTTATTTTTGGGTAAAAAGGCAGAAATCTCACTTATTTTGAGGTAAAAAGGCAGAAATTCCTCTTATTTTGGGGCAAAAATGAAAAAATTTCCCTTTTTTGTGGCTAAAGTTATACATTCTTTTTATTTTCGGGCTAAAAAGCAGAAATTCCCCGTATTTTGGAGCAAAATTGCAGATATTCCCCTAATTGTGGGGCAAAAAGGAAGAAATTCCCTATATGTTGGTGCAAAAAGATAGAAATTCTCCTTATTTTTGGGCAAAACTCATAAATTCCACTTATTTTGTGGCAAAATTCCAGAAATTTCACTTATTTTGGGGCAAGATTGCCGAAATTTCTTTTATTTTAGGGCAAAATTGCAGAAATTTCACTTATTTCAGAAAAAAAGCAGAAATTTTCTTATTTAAGGGCAAAAAGTCAGAAATTTCTTTTATTTTGGTACAAAATTGCAGAAATTTTTCTTATTTTGGGGCAAAAAGGCAGAAATTTCCCAAAATTTGTGGCAAAAATGCAGAAATTCCCTTTATTTTGATGTAAAAAGGTTGAAATTCCCTTTATTTGGGGGCAAAAAGGCAAAAATTTCACTTATTTTGGAGCAAAATTGCAGAAATTTCACTTATTTCAGGGAAAAAAGTAAGTAATTTTCCTTATTTTGGGGCAAAAAGGCAGAAATTCCTAATATTTTGTGGCAAAAATGCAGAAATTTTCCTTATTTTGAGGTATAAAGGCTTAAATTCCCCTTATTTGGGGGCAAATAGGCAGAAATTTCCCTTATTTTGGGGCAAAATTGCAGAAATTTCACTTATTTCAAGATAATAAGTCAGAAATTTTCCTTATTTTGGGGCAAAAAAAGACAGAAATTCCCTTTGTTTTGGGGAAAAAAGACAGAAATTCCACTTATTTAGAGACAAAAAATAGAAATTCCCCTTATTTTTGAGAAAAAATGAAAAAATTTCTCTTTTTATGGCAAAAGGTATGCATTCTTCTTATTTTCGGGCAAAAAGGCAGAAATTCCCCGTATTTTGGAGCAAAATTGCAGAAATTCCCCTAATTTTGGGGCAAAAAGGCAGAAATTCCCCTCATTTTGGGGCAAAAAGGCACAAATTTCCCTTATTTTCGGGCAAAATTGCCAAAATTTCATTTATTTCAGGGCAAAAATTCAGAAATTACTTTTATTTTGGGACAAAAAGTAGAAATTTCTTTTATTTTGGTACAAAATTGAAGAAATTTTCCTTATTTTGGAACAAAAAGTCAGAAATTCCCCATATTTTGGGCAAAAGGAAGAAATTTCCATTATTTTGAGGTAAAAAGACTGAAATTCCCGTTATTTTGGGGCAAAAAGGCAGAATTTCCCTTTACTTTGTGGCAAAAATGGAGAAATTCCCGTTAATTCGGGCAGAAAAGCAAAAATTTTCCTTATTTGGGGGCAATAAAGCAGAAATTCCCCATATTTTGTGGCAAAAAGGCAGAAATTCCCCTTATTTAGAGGTAAAATGCTGAAATTCCCCTTATTTTGGCAAAAAGGCAGAAATTCCCCTTATTTTGGGGCAAAATTTCAGAAATTTCACTTATTTCAGGGCAAAAAGTCAGAAAATTGCCTTATTTTGGGGCAAAAGCAGAAATTCTCCTAATTTTGGGGCCAAAAACAGAAATTCTCCTTATTTTGGGGTAAAATTGTGGAAATTTCAAATATTTCAGGGCAAAAAGGCAGAAATTCCACATTATTTCGGGAAATAAGGCAGAAATTCCCTGTATTTTGGAGCGAAATTTCAGAAATTCCCCTTATATTGGTGAAAAAATGCAGAAATTCCCTTTATTTTGGTTCAATAAGGCAGAAATTCCCCGTATTTTGAAGCAAAATTGCACATATTCCCCTAATATTGAAGGAAAATGCAGAAATTCACATTATTATGAAGCAAAAAACAGAAATTCTTCTTATTTTGAGGCACAACTCAGAAATTCCCCTTGTTTTGGGGCAAAATACCAGAAATTTCCCTTATTTTGGGGCAAATTTGCAGAAATTTCACATATTTTGGGGCAAAATTGCAGAAATTTAACTTATTTCGGAAAAAAAAGCAGAAATTTTCTTATTTTGGGGCTAAAAGGCAGAAATTTATTTTATTTTATACAAAACTTCAGAAATTTTTCTTATTTTGGGGCAAAAAGGAAGAAATTTTCCATATTTTGGGGCAAAAATGCAGTAATTCCCCTTATTTTGAGGTAAAAAGTATAAAATTCACTTTATTTGGGGGCAAAAAGGCAGAAATTTCCCTTATTTTGGGGCAAAATTGCAGAAATTTCACTTATTTCAGGGTAAGAAGTCAGAAATTTTCCTTATTTTGGGGCAAAAAAGACAGAAATTCCCTTTGTTTTGGGGGAAAAAGACAGAAATTCCACTTATTTAGAGGCCAAAAACAGAAATTCCCCTTATTTTGGAGCAAAAATGAAGAAATTTCCCTTTTTTGTGGCAAAAGGTATACATTCCCCTTATTTTCGGGCTAAAAAGCAAAAATTCCCTGTATTTTGGAGCAAAATTGCAGAAATTCCCCTAATTGTGGGGCAAAAAGGCAGAAATTCTCTATATGTTAGAGCAAAAAGACAGAAATTCTCCTTATTTTGGGGCAAAACTCAGAAATTCCACTTATTTTGGGGCAAAATTCCAGAAATTTCCCTTATTTTGGGGCAAAATTGCAGAAATTTCACTTATTTCAGGAAAAAAAGGCAGAAATTTTGCTTATTTTGGGGCAAAAAGGCAGAAATTCCTAATATTTTGTTGCAAAAATGCAGAAATTCCCCTTATTTTGAGGTAAAAAGGCTGAAATTCCTTTTATTTGGGGGCAAAAAGGCAGAAATTTCCTTTATTTGGGGCAAAATTGCAGAAATTTCACTTATTTCAGGGTAATAAGTCAGGAATTTTCCTTATTTTGGGGCAAAAAAGACAGAAATTTCCTCTGTTTTGGGGGAAAAAGAGAGAAATTCCACCTATTTAGAGACAAAAAAGCAGAAATTCCCATTATTTTTGAGCAAAAATGAAGAAATTTCCCTTTTTTATGGCAAAAAGGTATGCATTCTTCTTATTTTCGGGCAAAAAGGCAGAAATTCCCCGTATTTTGAAGCAAAATTGCAGAAATTCCCGTAATTGTTGGGTAAAAATATAGAAATTCCCTATATGTTCGGGCAAAAAGACAGAAATTCTCCTTATTTTGGGGCAAAACTCAGAAATTCCACTTTTTTGGGGGCCAAATTCCAGAAATTTCCCATATATTAAGGCAAAATTGCAGAAATTTCACTTATTTTGGGGCAAAATTGCAGATATTTCACTTATTTAAGTGAAAAAAAGCAGAAATTTTTTAATTTTGGAGCAAAAAGGCAGAAATTCCTAATAGTTTGTGGCAAAAATGCAGAAATTCCCTTATTTTGAGGTAAAAAACTGAAATTCCCCTTATTTGGGAGCAAAAAGGCAGAAATTTCCCTTAATTTGGGGCAAAATTGCAGAAATTTCACTTATTTCAGGGTAATAAGTCAGAAATTTTCATTATTTTGGGGCAAAAAAACAGAAATTCC
This sequence comes from Micromys minutus, assembly GCF_963924665.1. Lineage (NCBI taxonomy): Eukaryota > Metazoa > Chordata > Mammalia > Rodentia > Muridae > Micromys > Micromys minutus. Next base: position 172,845 of record NW_027667715.1, read on the forward strand.
CTTTGTTTGGGGGAAAAAGACAAAAATTCCACTTATTTAGAGGCAAAAAAGCAGAAATTCCCCTTATTTTTGAGCAAAAATGAAGAAATTTCCCTTTTTTATGGCAAAAAGGTATGCATTCTTCTTATTTTCGGGCAAAAAGGCAGAAATTTTCAGTATTTTGGAGCAAAATTGCAGAAATTCCCCTAATTGTGGGGCAAAATGCAGAAATTCCCTATATGTTGGGGCAAAAAACAGAAATTCTCCTTATTTTGGGGCAAAACTCAGAAATTCCACTTATTTTGGGGCAAAGTTCCAGAAATTTCCCTTATTTTGGGGCAAAATTGCAGAAATTTCACTTATTTTGGGGCAAAATTGCAGAAATTTCACTTATTTCAGAAAAAAAAGCAGAAATTTTTTTATTTCGGGGCAAAAAGGCAGAAATTTCTTTTATTTTGGTACAAAATTGCAGAAATTTTTCTTATTTTGTGGCAAAAAGGCAGAAAATCCCATATTTTGGGGCAAAAATGCAGAAATTCATTTTATTTTGAGGTAAAAAGACAGAAATTCCCCTTATTTTGTGGCAAAAAGGCAGAAATTTCCCTTATTTTGGGGCACACTTGCAGAAATTTCACTTATTTCAGGGTAATAAGTCAGAAATTTTTCTTATTTTGGGACAAAAAAGACAGAAATTCCCTTTGTTTTGGGGGAAAAATACAGAAATTCCACTTATTTAGAGGCAAAAATGCAGAAATTCCCCTTATTTTGGAGCAAAAATGAAGAAATTTCTCTTTTTTTTTGTGGCAAATTGTATACATTCTTTTTATTTTCGGGCTAAAAAGCAGAAATTCCCCGTATTTTGGAGCAAAATTGCAGAAATTCCCCTAATTGTGGGGCAAAAAGGCAGAAATTCCCTATATGTTAGGGCAAAAAGACAGAAATTCTCTTTATTTTGGGGCAAAATTCAGTAATGCAACTTATTTTGGGGCAAAATTCCAGAAATTTCCCTTATATTTGGGCAAAATTGCAGAAATTTCACTTATTTTGGGGCAAAATTGCAGAAATTTCACTTATTTTAGGGAAAAAAGGCAGAAATTTTCCTTATTTTGTGGCAAAAATACAGAAATTCCCCTTATTTTGGGGCAAAAAGGCAGAAATTCACCTTATTCTGGGGTAAAATTGCAGACATTTCACATATTTCAGGGCAAAAAGGCAGAAATTCGCCTTATTTGGGGGCAAAAATGCAGAAATTCCCCTTATTTTGAGATAAAAGTGCAGAAAATTCCCTTGTTTGGGGGCAAAAAGGCAGAAAATCCCCTTAATTTCGGGCAAAAAGGCAGATATTCCCCGTATTTTAGAGCAAAATTGCAGAAATTCCCCTAATATTGGGGCAAAAAGGCAGAAATTCCCTTTATTTTGGGGCAAAAATACAGAAATTCTCCTTATTTCGGGGCAAAAATCAGAAATTTCCCTAATTTTGGGGCAAAATTTTAGAATTTTCTTTTATTTTGGTACAGAATTGCAGAAATTTTTCTTATTTTGTTGCAAAAAGGCAGAAATTTTCTATATTTTGCTGCAAAAAGGCTGAAATTCTTCTTTTTTTGAGGTAAAATGCTGAAATTCCCCATATTTTGGGGCAAAAAGGCAGAAATTCTTCTCATTTTGGGGCAAAAAGGCACAAATTTCGCTTATTTTCGGGCCAAATTGCAGAAATTTCATTTATTTCAGGGCAAATAGTCAGAAATTACTTTTATTTTGGGGCAAAAAGCAGAAATTTCTTTTATTTTGTTACAAATTGAAGAAATTTTCCTTATTTTGGAACAAAAAGTCAGAAATTCCCCATATTTTGGGCAAAAGGCAGAAATACCCCTTATTTTGAGGTAAAAAGGCTGAAATTCCCGTTATTTTGGGGCAAAAGGCGTAAATTCCCTTTACTTTGTGGCAAAAAGGCAGAAATTCCCGTTAATTGGGGCAGAAAAGCAAAAATTTTCCTTATTTGGGGGCAATAAGGCAGAAATTCCCCATATTTTGTGGAAAAATGTCAGAAATTCCCCTTATTTTGGGGCAAAATTCCAAAAATTTCCTTTTTTGGGGGGCACAATTGCAGAAATCTCTCTTATTTTGGAGCAAAATTGCAGAAATTTCACTTATTTCAAGGAAAAAACGCAGAAATTTTTTTTATTTTGGGGCAAAAAGGCAGAAATTACTTTTATTTTGGTACAAAATTGCAGAAATTTTCTTGATTTTGGGGCAAAAATACAGAAATTCCCCATATTTTAGGGCAAAAAGGCAGAAATTCCCCTTATTATGAGGTAAAAAGGCTGAAATTCCCCTTTTTTGGGGCAAAAAGACAGGAATTCCCCTTATTTTGTGGCAAAAAGGCAGAAATTTCCCTTATTTTGGGGCAAAATTGCAGAAATTTCACTGATTTTATGGTAATAAGTCAGAAATTCCCCTTATTTTGGAGCAAAAATGAAGAAATTTCCCTTTTTTATGGCAAAAAGGTATACATTCCCTTTATTTTCGGGCAAAAAGGCAAAAATTACCCGTATTTTGGAGCAATATTGCAGAAATTCCCCTAATTTTGGGGCAAAAGCGCAGAACTTCCCCTTATTTTGGGGTAAAGCTGCAGAAATTTCACTTATTTCGCGGCAAAAAGGCAGAAATTCCCTTTATTATCGGCGAAAAAGGCAAAAAATCCCCGTATTTTGGAGCAAAATTGCAGAAATTCACCTAATTTTGGGGTAAAACATGCAGTAATTTTCTTTATTTTGGGGCAAAAAGGCAGAAATTCCCCTTATTTTGAGGCAAAAGGCAGAAATTCCCCTTATTTTAGGACAAAATTGCAGAAATTTCCCTTATTTGGGGACAAAAAACAGGAATTCCCTTTATTTTGGGGCAAAATTGCAGAAAATTCCTTTATTATGGAGAAAAATTGCAGAAATTTCTTTTATTTTAAGGCAAATTTGCAGAAATTTCACTTATTTCAGGGTAATAAGTCAGAAATTTTCCTGATTTTGGGGCAAAAAGACAGAAATTCCCTTTGTTTTGGGGGAAAAAGACAGAAATTCCACTTATTTAGAGGCAAAAATGCAGAAATTCCCCTTATTTTTGAGCAAAAATGAAGAAATTTCCCTTTTTTATGGCAAAAAGGTATGCATTCTTCTTATTTTCGGGGAAAAAGGCAGAAATTCCCCATATTTTGAAGCAAAATTGCAGAAATTCCCCTAATTGTGGGGCAAAACTGCAGAAATTCCCTATATGTTTGGGCAAAAAACAGAAATTCTCCTTATTTTGGGGCAAAACTCAGAAATTCCACTTATTTTGGGGCAAAATTCCAGAAATTTCCCTTATTTTGGGGCAGAATTGCAGAAATTTCACTTATTTTGGGGCAAAATTGCAGATATTTCACTTATTTAAGGGAAAAAAAGCAGAAATTTTTTTATTTTTGTGCAAAAAGGCAGAAATTCCTAATATTTTGTGGCAAAAATGCAGAAATTCCCCTTATTTTGAGGTAAAAAAGCTGAAATTCCCCTTATTTGGGGACAAAAAGGCAGAAATTTCCCTTAATTTGGGGCAAAATTGCAGAAATTTCACATATTTCAGGGTAATAATTCAGAAATTTTCATTATTTTGGGGCAAAAAAGACAGAAATTCCCTTTGTTTTGGGGGGAAAAGACAGAAATTCCACTTATTTAGAGGCAAAAAAGCAGAAATTCCCCTTATTTTGGAGCAAAAATGAAGAAATTTCACTTTTTTATGGCAAAAAGGTATGCATTCTTTTTATTTTTGGGCAAAAAGGCAGAAATTCCCCATATTTAGGAGCAAAATGCAGAAATTCCCCTAATTGTGGAACAAAAAGGCAGAAATTCCCTATATGTTAGGGCAAAAAGACAGAAATTCTCCTTATTTTGGGGCAAAACTCAGAGATTCCACATATTTTGGGGCAAAATTTTAGAATTTTCCCTCATTTTGAGAGAAAACTCAGAAATTTCTCTTATTTTGGGGCAAAATTGAAGAAATTTCACTTATTTAAGAAAAAAGAAAAGCAGAAATTTTCTTATTTTTGCGCAAAAAGTCAGAAATTTCTTTTACTTTGGTACAAAATTGCAGAAATTTTTCTTATTTTGGGGCAAAAAGGCAGAATTTTTCCATATTTTGGGGCAAAAATGCAGAAATTCCCCTTATTTTGAGGTAAAAAGGCTGAAATTCTCTTATTTGGGGGCAAAAAGGCAGAAATTTCCCTTATTTTGGGGCAAAATTGCAGAAATTTCACTTACTTCAGGGTAATAAGTCAGAAATTTTCCTTATTTTGGGGCAAAAAAGACAGAATTTCCCTTTGTTTTGGGGGAAAAAGACAGAAATTCCACTTATTTAGAGGCAAAAATGTAGAAATTCCCCTTATTTTGGAGCAAAAATGAAGAAATTTCCCTTTTTTATGGCAAAAAGGTATGCATTCTTCTTATTTTCGGGCAAAAAGGCAGAAATTCCTTATATTTTGGAGCAAAATTGCAGAAATTCCCCTAATTGTGGGGCAAAAAGGCAGAAATTCTCTATATGTTAGGACAAAAATACAGAAATTTTCCTTATTTTGAGGCAAAACTCAGAAATTTCACTTATTTTGTGGCAAAATTGCAGAAATTTCACTTATTTCAGGGAAAAAAAGCAGAAATTTTCTTATTTTGTGGCAAAAAGGCAGAAATTTATTTTATTTTGGTACAAAATTGCAGAAATTTTTCTTATTTTGGGTAAAAAAACAGAAATTTCCCATATTTTGGGGCAAAAATGCAGAAATTCCTTTTATTTTGAGGTAAAAAGGCTGAAATTCCCCTTATTTGGGGGCAAAAAGGCAGAAATTCTACTTATTTTGGGGCAAAAAGCAGACATTTACCTTATTTTGGGGAAAAATTTTAGAAATTTAACTTATTTCAGGGCAAAAAGTCAGAAATTTCCCTTATTTTGGGGCAAAAAGACAGAATTTCCGTTTATTTTTGGGGAAAAGTCAGAAATTGCACTTATTTTGAGCCAAAAGGCGAAAAATCCCTTTTTTTTGGGGTAAAAATGAAGAAATTTCCTTTTTTTATGGCAAAAAAATATACATTCTCTTTATTTTCGGGCAAAAAGGCAGAAATTCCCCGTATTTTGGAGTAAAATTGTAGAAATTCCCCTAATTTTGGGACCAAAACGCAGAACTTCCCCTTATTTTAGGGTAAAACTGCAGAAATTTCACTTATTTCGCGGCAAAATGGAAGAAATTCCCTTTATTTTCGGCGAAAAAGGCCGAAAATCCCCGTATATTGGAGCAAAATTGCAGAAATTCACCTAATTTTGGGGTAAAACATGCAGTAATTTTCTTTATTTTGGGGCAAAAGGGCAGAAATTCTTCGTTTTTTTGGGCAAAAAGCAGAAATTCCCCTTATTTCAGGGCAAAATTGCAGAAATTTCCCTTATTTGGGGACAAAAAACAGAAATTCCCTATATTTTGGGGCAAAATTGCAGAAAATTCCTTTATTATGGGGAAAAATTGCAGAAATTTCTTTTATTTTAAGGCAAAATTGCAGAAATTTCACTTATTTCAGAGAAAAAAGCAAAAATTTTTGTTATTTTAGGGCAAAATGCAGAAATTCCCATTATTTTGGGGCAAAAAGGCAGAAATTCACCTTATTTTGGGGTAAAATTGCAGACATTTCACATATTTCAGGGCAAAAATGCAGAAATTCCCCTTATTTGGGGGCAAAAAGGCAGAAATTCCCCTTATTTTGGGATAAAATTGAAGAAATTTCCTTGTTTGGGGGCAAAAAGGCAGAAAATCCCCTTAATTTTGGGCAAAAAGGCAGAAATTCCCCGTATTTTAGAGCAAAATTGCAGAAATTCCCCTAATGTTGGGGCAAAAATGCAGAAATTCCCTTTATTTGCGCAAATCGGCAGAAGTTCCCCTTATTTTCAGGAAAAGAGGCAGAAATTCCCTGTATTTTGAAGTAAAATTACAGAAACTCCCCTAATTTTGGGGCAAAAAGGCAGAAATTCCCTTTATTTTGGGGCAAAAATACAGAAATTCTCCTTATTTCTGGGCAAAAATTAGAAATTTCCCTATTTTGGGACAAAATTTTAATAATTTCTTTTATTTTGGTACAGAATTGCAGAAATTTTTCTTATTTTGTGGCAAAAAGGCAGAAATTTTCTATATTTTGGTGCAAAAAGGCTGAAATTCCCCTTTTTTTGAGGTAAAATGCTGAAATTCCCCATATTTTGGGGCAAAAAGGCAGAAATTTTCTATATTTTGGTGCAAAAAGGCTGAAATTCCCCTTTTTTTTTAGGTAAAATGCTGAAATTCCCCTCATTTTGGGGCAAAAAAACACAAATTTTCCTTATTTTCGGGCCAAATTGCTGAAATTTCATTTATTTCAGGGCAAAAGTCAGAAATTACTTTTATTTTGGGGCAAAAATCAGAAATTTCTTTTATTTTGGTACAAATTGAAGAAATTTTCCTTATTTTGGAACAAAAAGTCAGAAATTCCCCATATTTTGGGCAAAAGACAGAAATTCCCCTTATTTTGAGGTAAAAAGTTTGAAATTCCCATTATTTTGGGGCAAAAAGGCAGAAATTCCCCTTAGTCTCGGCGAAAATGGCAGAAAATCTCCGTATTTTGGAGCAAAATTGCAGAAATTCACCTAATTTTAGGAAAAAAAATACAGTAATTTTCTTTATTTTGTGACAAAAAGGCAGAAATTCTCCTTATTTTGGGGCAAAAGGCAGAAATTCCCCTTATTTTAGGGCAAAATTGCAGAAATTTCCCTTATTTGGGGGAAAAAACAGAAATTCCCCTTATTTTAGGGAAAAATTGCAGAAATTTCCCTTATTATGGGGAAAAATTGCAGAAATTTCCCTTATTTTAGGGCAAAATTGCAGAAATTTCACTTATTTCAGAGAAAAAAAGCAAAAATTTTTCTTATTTTGTGGCAAAAAGCAGAAATTTCCCTTATTTTGAGGTAATAAGGCTGAAATTCCGCTTATTTTGAGGCAAAACGGCAGAAATTCCCCTTATTTTGTGGTAAAATTGCAGAAATTTCAAATATTTCAAAGCAAAATTGCATAAATTCTTCTAATTTTGGGGCAAAAAGGCAGAAATTCCCTTTTTTTGGGGTAAAACTGCAGAAATTTCACTAATTTTGCGGCAAAATGGCAGAAATTCTTATTCTCGGCGAAAATGGCAAAAAATCTCCGTATTTTGGAGCAAAATTGCAGAAATTCACCTAATTTTGGGGTTAAAAAATACAGTAATTTTCTTTATTTTGTGACAAAAAGGCAGAAATTCTTCTTATTTTGGGGCAAAAGGCAGAAATTCCCCTTATTTTAGGGCAAAATTGCAGAAATTTCCCTTATTTGGGGGAAAAAACAGAAATTCCCCTTATTTTGGGGAATAATTACAGAAATTTCCCTTATTATGGGGAAAAATTGCAGAAATTTTCCTTATTTTAGGGCAAAATTGCAGAAATTTCACTTATTTCAGAGAAAAAAAAGCAAAAATTTTTCTTATTTTGGGGCAAAAAGGCAGAAATACCCATTATTTTAGGGCAAAAAGGCAGAAATTGACCTTATTTTGGGGTAAAATGCTGAAATTCCCCATATTTTGGGGCAAAAGGCAGAAATTCCTTTCATTTTGGGGCAAAAAGGCACAAATTTCCTTTATTTTCGGGAAAAATGCAGAAATTTCATTTATTTTAGGGTAAAAAGTCAGAAATTTTTTATATTTTGTGGCAAAAAGCAGAAAATTCCCTTATTTTGAGGTAATAAGGCTGAAATTCCCCTTATTTTGGGGCAAAAAGGCAGAAATTCCCCTTATTTTGTGGTAAAATTGCAGAAATTTCAAATATTTCAGGGCAAAATGGCAGAAATTCCTTTTATTTTGGGGCAAAAAGATGAAATCCCTAATTTTTGGCTAAAATTGAAGAAATTTCACTTATGTTGGGACAAAAAGGCAGAAATTCCACTTAATTTCGGGCAAAAAGGCAGAAATGACCTGTATTTTGGAGCAAAATTGCAGAAATTCCCTAATATTGGTGAAAAATGCAGAAATTCTCTTTATTTTGGGGCAAAAAGGCAGAAATTCTCCATATTTTGGTGCAAAAAGGCTGAAATTCCCCTTATTTTGATGTAAAATGCTAAAATTCCCCATATTTTGGGGCAAAAGGCAGAAATTCCCAAAATTTGGGGTAAAAAGGCACAAATTTCCCTTATTTTCGGGCAAAATTGCAGAAATTTCATTTATTTCAGGGCAAAAAGTCAGCAATTCCCCATATTTTGGGGCAAAAAGCAGAAATTTCTTTTATTATGGTACAAAATTGAAGAAATTTTCCTTATTTTGGAACAAAAAGGCAGAAATTCCCCATATTTTGGAGCAAAAGGCAGAAATTCTTCTTATTTTGAGGTAAAATGCAGAAATTCCCCAAATATTGGGGGAAAATGCAGAAATTCCCTTTATTTTGGGGCTAAAAGGCAGAAATTCCCCGTATTTTGAAGCAAAATTGCAGAAATTCTCATAATTTTCGGGCAAAAAGGCAAAAATTCTCCTTATTTTGGGGCAAAAAGACAGAAAATCTCCTTTTTTCGGGAGCAAAAAGTCAGAGATTCCCCTTATTTTGGGGCAAAATTGCAGAAATTTCCTTTACATTTAGGCAAAATTGCAGAAATTTCTCTTATTTTGGGGCAAAATTGCAGAAATTTCACTTATTTCAGGGAAAAAAGAAAAAAATTTTCCTTATTTTGGGGCAAAAAGGCAGAAATTCCTAATATTTTGTGGCAAAAATGCAAAAATTCCCCTTATTTTGAGGTAAAAAGGCCTAAATTCCCCTTATTTGGGGGCAAAAAGGCAGAAATTTCCCTTATTGTGGGGCAAAATTTAGAAATTTCACTTATTTCAGTGTAATAAGTCAGAAATTCCCCTTATTTTGGGGCAAAAAAGACAGAAATTCCCTTTGTTTTGGGGAAAAAAGACAGAAATTTCACTTATTTAGGGGCAAAAAGGCAGAAATTCCCCTTATTTTGGAGTAAAAATAAAGAAATTTCCCTTTTTTATGGCAAAAAGTTATGCATTCCCCTTATTTTTGGGCAAAAATGCAAAAATTCCCCGTATTTTGAAGCAAAATTGCAGAAATTCTTCTAATTTTGGGGCAAAAGGCAGAAATTCCCTTTATTTTGGGGCAAAAATCAGAAATTCCCCTTATTTTGGGGCAAAAATCCTGAAATTTCCCTTATTTTGGGGCAAAATTGCCGGAATTTACCTTATTTTGGTGCAAAATTGCCGAAATTTCCCTTATTTGGGGCAAAATTGCAGAAATTTCACTTATTTTCAAGGAAAACAAATGAAATTTACTTTATTTTGGGGCAAAAAGGGAGAAATACCCCTTATTTTGGGGCAAAATTGCAGAAATTTTTCTTATTTTGGGGCAAAAAGGCAGAAATTCCTTATATTTTGGGGCAAAAAGGCAGAAATTCCCCTCATTTTGAGTTAATAAGGCTGAAATTCCCCTTATTTTGGGGCAAAAAGGCAGAAATTCCTCTTATTTTGGGGTAAAATTGCAGAAATTTCAAATATTTCAGGGCAAAATGGCAGAAATTCTCCTTATTTTGGGGCAAAAAGATGAAATCCCTAATTTTTGGCTAAAATTGAAGAAATTTCACTTATTTCGGGACAAAAAGGCAGAAATTCCACTTAATTTCGGGCAAAAAGGCAGAAATGACCCGTATTTTGGAGCAAAATTGCAGAAATTCCTATAATATTGGTGAAAAATGCAGAAATTCCATTTATTTTGGGGAAAAATGCAGAAATTCTCCATATTTTGGTGTAAAAAGGCTGAAATTCCCCTTATTTTGAGGTAAAATGCTGAAATACCCCATATTTTGGGGCAAAAGGCAGAAATTCCCAAAATTTGGGGTAAAAAGGCACAAATTTCCCTTATTTTTGGGCAAAATTGCAGAAATTTCATTTATTTCAGTGTAAAAAGTCAGAAATTCCCCATTTTTTGGGGCAAAAAGCAGAAATTTCCTTTATTATGGTACAAAATTGAAGAAATTTTCCTTATTTTGGAACAAAAAGGCCGAAATTCCTCATATTTTGGGCCAAAAGGCAGAAATTCTTCTTATTTTGAGGTAAAATGCAGAAATTCCTCTTATTTAGAGGTAAAATGCAGAAATTCCCCTAATATTGGGGGAAAATGGAGAAATTCCCTTTATTTTGGGGCTTAAAGGCAGAAATTCCCCATATTTTGAAGCAAAATTGCAGAAATTCTCATAATTTTCGGGCAAAAAGGCAGAAATTCTCCTTATTTTGGGGCAAAAAGACAGAAAATCTCCTTTTTTCGGGAGCAAAGAGTCAGAAATTCCCCTTATTTTGGGTCAAAATTGCAGAAATTTCCTTTACATTTGGGCAAAATTGCAGAAATTTCCCTTATTTTGGGGCAAAATTGCAGAAATTTCACTTATTTCAGAAAAAAAGCAGAAATTTTCTTATTTTGGGGCAAAAAGGCAGAAATTTCTTTTATTTTGGTATAAAATTGCAGAAATTTTTCTTATTTTGGGGAAAAAGGCAGAAATTCCCCATATTTTGTGGCAAAAATGCAGAAATTCCCGTTATTTTGAGGTAAAAAGGCTGAAATTCTCCTTATTTTCGGGCAAAAAGTCAGAAATTCCTCTTATGTTGGGGCAAAAAGACAGAAATTTGGTTTATTTTTGGGGAAAAGGCAGAAATTGCACTTATTTTGAGTCAAAAAGGCAGAAAATCCCCTTATTTTGGGGCAAAAATGAAGAAGTTTCCCTTTTTTATGGCAAAAAGGTATACATTCCCTTTATTTTCGGGCAAAAAGGCAGAAATTCCCCGTATTTTGGAGCAAAATTGCAGAAATTCCCCTAATCTTGAAGAAAAAGGCAGAAAGTCCCCTTATTTTGGGGTAAAACTGCAGAAATTTCACTAATTTCGCGGCAAAATGGCAGAAATTCCCTTTATTCTCGGCGAAAATGGCAGAAAATCTCCGTATTTTGGAGCAAAATTGCAGGAATTCACCTAATTTTGGGAAAAAATACAGTAATTTTCTTTATTTTGTGACAAAAAGGCAGAAATGCTCCTTATTTTGGGGCAAAATGCAGAAATTCCCCTTATTTTAGGGCAAAATTGCAGTAATTTCCCTTTATGGGGGCAAAAAACAGAAATTCTTATTATTTTGGGGAAAATTGCAGAAATTTCCCTTATTATGGGGAAAAATTGCAGAAATTTCCCTAATTTTAGGGCAAAATTGCAGAAATTTCACTTATTTCAGAGAACAAAAAGCAAAAATTTTTCTTATTTTGGGGCAAAAAAACAGAAATTCCCATTATTTTGGGGCAAAAAGGCAGAAATTCACTTTATTTTGGGGTAAAATGCTGAAATTCCCCATATTTTGGGGCAAAAGGCCGAAAATCCCCTCATTTTGGGGCAAAAAGGCACAAGTTTCCCTTATTTCGGGCAAAATTGCAGAAATTTCATTTATTTCAGGGTAAAAAGTCAGAAATTCCTTATATTTTGTGGCAAAAAGCAGAAATTTCACATATTTTGAGGTAATAAGGCTGAAATTCTCCTTATTTTGGGGCAAAAAGGCAGAAATTCCCTTTATTTTGGGGTAAAATTGCAGAAATTTCAAATATTTCAGGGCAAAATGGCAGAAATTCCCCTTATTTTGGGGCAAAAAGACAAAATCCCTAATTTTTGGCTAAAATTGAAGAAATTTCACTTATTTCGGGACAAAAAGGCAGAAATTCCACTTAATTTCGGGCAAAAAGGCAGAAATGACCAGTATTTTGGAGCAAAATTGCAGAAATTCCCCTAATATTGGTGCAAAAATGCAGAAATTCTTTTTATTTTAGGGAAAAAAGGCAGAAATTCTACATATTTTGGTGCAAAAAGGCTGAAATTCCCCTTAATTTAAGGTAAAATGCTGAAATTCCCCATATTTTGGGGCAAAAAGCAGAATTCCCCTTATTTTGGGGCAAAAAGCCCAAATTTCTCTTATTTTCAGGCAAAATTGCAGAAATTTCATTTATTTCAGGGCAAAAGTCAGCAATTCCCCATATTTTGGGGCAAAAAGCAGAAATTTCTTTTATTATGGTACAAAATTGAAGAAATTTTCCTTATTTTGGAACAAAAAGGCAGAAATTCCCCATATTTTGTGGCAAAAGGAAGAAATTCTTCTTATTTTGAGGTAAAATGCAGAAATTCCCCAAATATTGGAAGAAAATGCAGAAATTCCCTTTATTTTGGGGCTAAAAGGCAGAAATTCCTTGTATTTTGAAGCAAAATTGCAGAAATTCTCATAATTTTCGGGCAAAAAGGCAGAAATTCTCCTTATTTTGGGGCAAAAAGACAGAAAATCTCCTTTTTTCGGGAGCAAAAAGTCAGAAATTCCCCTTATTATGGGTAAAAATTGCAGAAATTTCCTTTACATTTGGGCAAAATTGCAGAAATTTCCCTTATTTTGGGGCAAAATTGCAGAAATTTCACTTATTTCAGAAAAAAGGCAGAAATTTTCTTATTTTGGGGCAAAAAGGCAGAAATTTCTTTTATTTTGTTACAAAATTGCAGAAATTTTTCTTATTTTGGGGCAAAAAGGCAGAAATTCCCCATATTTTGTGGCAAAAAGGCAGAAATTCCCCTTATTTTGAAGTAAAAAGGCTGAAATTCCCCTTATTTTCGGGCAAAAAGTCAAAAATTTCCTTTATTTTGGGGCAAAAAGACAAAAATTATGTTTATTTTTGGGGAAAAGGCAGAAATTGCACTTATTTTGAGTCAAAAAGGCAGAAAATCCCCTTATTTTGGGGCAAAAATAAAGAAATTTCCTGTTTTAAGGCAAAAAGGTATACATTTACTTTATTTTCAGGCAAAAAGGCAGAAATTCTTCGTATTTTGGAGCAAAATTGCAGAAATTCCCCTAATTGTGGGGCAAAAAGGCATAAATTCCTTATATTTTACGGCAAAAAGAGAGAAATTCTCCTTATTTTGGGGCAAAAGTCAGAAATTCCCCTTATTTTAGGGCAAAATTGCAGAAATTTCCCTTATTATGGGGAAAAATTGCAGAAATTTCCCTAATTTTAGGGCAAAATTGCAGAAATTTCACTTATTTCAGAGAAAAAAGCAAAAATTTTTCTTATTTTGGGGCAAAAAGAAAGAAATTCACCTTATTTTGGGCTTAAATTGCAGAAATTTCACATATTTCAGGGCAAAAAAGCAGAAATTTCCCTTATTTTAAGGCAAAATTGCAGAAATTTCATATATTTCAGGGTAAAAAGTCAGAAATTTTCTTTATTTTGGGGCAAAAAAGAAAGAAATTCCCTTTGTTTTGGGTTAAAATCAGAAATTCCACTTATTTAGAGGCAAAAATGCAGAAATTCCTTTTATTTTGGAGCAAAAATGAAGAAATTTCCCCTTTTTATGGCAAAAAGGTATGCATTCCCCTTATTTTTGGACAAAAAGGCAGAAATTCCCCGTATTTTGGAGCAAAATTGCAGAAATTCCCCTAATTGTGGGGCAAAAAGGCAGATATTCTCTATATGTTGGGGCAAAAAGACAGAAATTCTCCTTATTTTAGGGCAAAACTCAGAAATTCCACTTATTTTGGGGCAAAATTCCAGAAATTTCCCTTCTTTTGGGGCAAAATTGCAGAAATTTCACTTATTTCAGTGAAAAAAGGAAGAAATTTTCTTTATTTTGGGGAAAAAAGGCAGAAATTCTACTTATTTTGGGGCAAAAAGACAGAAAACCTCCTATTTTCGGGAGCAAACAGTCAGAAATTCCCCTTATTTTGGGTCAAAATTGCAGAAATTTTCTATACATTGGGACAAAATTGCTGAAATTTCCCTTATTTTGGGGCAAAATTGCAGAAATTTTACTTATTTCAGGGAAAACAGGCAAAAATTTTCTTATTTTGGGGCAAAAAGGCAGAAATTTCTTTTATTTTGGTACAAAATTGCAGAAATTTTTCTTATTTTGAAGCAACAAGTCAGAAATTCCTTATATTTTGAGGCAAAAAGGCAGAAATTCTCCTTATTTTGAGGTTAAAAAGGCTGAAATTCCCCTTATTTTGGGGCAAAAAGTCAGAAATTCCCCTTATTTTGGGGCAAAAAGACAGAAATTTCATTTATTTTTGGGGAAAAGGCAAAAATTGCACTTATTTTGAGTCAAAAAGGCGGAAAATCTCCTTGTTTTGGGTCAAAAATGAAGAAATATCCCTTTTTTAAGGCAAAAGGTATACATTCCTTTTATGTTCGGGCAAATAGACAGAAATTCCCCTAATTTTTGGGCAAAATTGCAGAAATTCCTTTAATTTTGGGGCAAAAAGGCAGACATTCCCCTTATTTTGGAGTAAAACTGCAGAAATTTCACTTATTACGCGGCAAAATGGCAGAAATTCCCCTTATTTTCGGCGAAAAAGGCAGAAAATCTCCGTATTTTGGAGCAAAATTGCAGAAATTCACCAAATTTTGGGGTAAAAATACAATAATTTTCTTTATTTTGGGGCAAAAAAGCAGAAATTCCCCATATTTTGGGGCAAAAAGGCAGAAATTCCCCTTATTTTGAGGTAAAAAGGCTGAAATTCTCTTTATTTTGGGGCAAAAAGGCAGAAATTCCCCTTATTTTGGGGCAAAAAGCAGACATTTCCCTTATTTTGGGAAAAAATTTTAGAAATTTCACTTATTTCAGGGCAAAAAGTCAGAAATTTCTCTTATTTTGGAGCAAAAAGACAGAAATTCCATTTATTTTTGGGGAAAAGGCAGAAATTGCACTTTTTTGGATTCAAAAAGGCGGAAAATCCCCTTTTTTTGGGGCAAAAGTGAAGAAATTTCCTTTTTTTATGGCAAAAAGGTATACATTCTCTTTATTTTCGGGCAAAAAGGCAGAAATTCCCTGTAATTTGGAGCTAAATTGCAGTAATTCCCCTAATTTAGGGGCAAAAAGGGAGAAATTCTTCTTATTTTCGGGTAAAACTGCAGAAATTTCACTTATTTCGCGGCAAAATGGCAGTAATTCCCTTTATTTTCTGCGAAAAAGGCAGAAAATCCCCGTATTTTGGAGCAAAATTGCAGTAATTCACCTAATTTTTGGGGTATAAAATGCAGTAATTTTCTTTATTTTTGGTCAAAATGGCAGAAATTTCTCTTAATTCGAAGCAAAAGGCAGAAATTCCCCTTATTTTAGAGCAAAAGTGCAGAAATTTCCCTTATTTGGAAGCAAAAAACAGAAATTCCCCTTATTTTCGGGCAAAATTGCAGAAATTTCCCTTATTATGAAGAAAAATTGCAGAAATTTCCCTTATTTTAGGGCAAAATTGCAGAAATTTCACTTATTTTAGAGAAAAAAAAGCAAAAATTTTTCTTATTTTGGGGCAAAAAGGAAGAAATTCCCATTATTTTGGGGCAAAGAGGTAGAAATTCACCTTATTTTGGGGTAAAATTGCAGAAATTTCACATATTTCAGGGCAAAAAGGCAGAAATTCCCCTTATTTTAAGGCAAAAAGGCAGAAATTCCTCTTATTTTGGGATAAAATTGCAGAAATTTCTTTTGTTTGGGGGCAAAAAGGCAGAAAATTCCCTTAATTTTAGGCAAAAAGGCAGAAATTCCCCGTATTTTGGAGCAAAATTGCAGAAATTCCCCTAATATTGGGGCAAAAATGCACAAAAAGGCAGAAGTTCCCCTTATTTTCGGGAAAAGAGGCCGAAATTCCCTGTATTTTGAAGCAAAATTGCAGAAACTCCCCTAATCTTGGGGCAAAAAAGCTGAAATTCCCTATATGTTGGGGCAAAAAGACAGAAATTCTCCTTATTTTGGGGCAAAACTCAGAAATTCCCCTTATTTTGGGGTAAAATTCCAGAAAATTCTCTTATTTTGGTGCAAAACTACAGAAATTTCACTTATTTTGGGGCAAAATTTCAGAAATTTCACTTATTTCAGAAAAAAGGCAGAAATTTTCTTATTTGGGGCAAAAAGGCAGAAATTTCTTTTATTTTGGTACAAAATTGCAGAAATTTTTTGTATTTTGGGGCAAAAAGGCAGAAATTCCCCATATTTTGAGGCAAAAATGCAGAAATTTACCTTATTTTGAGGTAAAAAGGCTGAAATTCCCCTTATTTTCGGGCAAAGAGTCAGAAATTCCCCTTATTTTGAGACAAAAAGACAGAAATTTCGTTTATTTTTGGGGAAAAGGCAGAAATTGCACTTATTTTGAGTCAAAAAGGCGGAAAATCCCCTTATTTTTAGGCAAAAGTGAAAAAATTTCCCTTTTTTATGGCAAAAAGATATACATTCCCTTTAATTTCGAACAAAAAGGTAGAAAATCCCCATATTTTGGAGCAAAATTGCAGTAATTCACCTAATTTTCGGGTAAAAAATACAGTAATTTTCTTTATTTTGGGGCAAAAAGGCAGAAGTTCTACTTATTTTGGGGCAAAAGGCAGAAATTCCCTTTATTTTATGGCAAAATTGCAGAAATTTCCCTTATTTGGGTGCAAAACACAGAAATTTTCCTTATTTTGGGGCAAAATTGAAGAAATTTCCCTTATTATGGGGAAAAATTACAGAAATTTCCTTTATTTTAGGGCAAAATTGCAGAAATTTCACTAATTTCAGAGAAAAAAGCATAAATTTTTCTTATTTTTGGGCAAATGCAGAAATTCCCATTATTTTGGCGCAAAAAGGCAGAAATTCACCTTATTTTGGGCTAAAATTGCAGAAATTTTACATATTTCAAGAAAAAAAGGCAGAAATTTCCCTTATTTTGGGGCAAAATTGCAGAAATTTTACTTATTTTTGGGTAACATTGCAGAAATTTCACTTATTTCAGGGAAAAAAGGCAGAAATTTTTTTTATTTTGTGGCAAAAAGGCAGAAATTCCTAATCTTTTGTGGCAAAAATGCAGAAATTCCCCTTATTTTGAGGTAAAAAGGCTTAAATTCCCCTTATTTGGGGGCAAAAAGGCAGAAATTTCCCTTATTTTGGGGCAAAATTGCAGAAATTTCACTTATTTCTGGGTAATAACTCAGAAATTCCCCTTATTTTGGGGCAAAAAAGACAGAAATTCCTTTTGTTTTGGGGGAAAAAGACAGAAATTCCACTTATTTAGAGGCAAAAAGGCAGAAATTCCCCTTATTTTGAAGCAAAAATGAAGAAATTTCCCTTTTTTTTTATGGCAAAAAGGTATGCATTCCCCTTGTTTTCAGGCAAAAAGGCAGAAATTCTCCGTATTTTGGAGCAAAATTGCAGAAATTCCCCTAATTTTGGGCCAAAAGTCAGAAATTCCCTTTATTTTGGGGCAAAAATCAGAAATTCTCCTTACTTTGGGGCAAAATTCCAGAAATTTCCTTTATTTTGGGGCAAAATTGCAGGAATTTACCTTATTTTGGGGCAAAATTGCAGAAATTTCCTTTATATGGGCAAAATTGCAGAAATTTCACTTATTTTCAGGTAAAAAGGGTGAAATTTTCTATATTTTGGGGCTAAAAGGGAGAACTACCCCTTATTTTGGGGCACAATTGCAGAAATTTTCCTTATTTTGGGGCAAAGAAGACAGAAATTCCCTTTGTTTTGGGGGAAAGAGACAGAAATTCCCCTTATTTTGGAGCAAAAAGACAGAAATTCGGGTTATTTTTGGAGAAAAGGCATAAATTGCACTTATTTGGAGTCAAAAAGGCGGAAAATCCCCTTATTTTGGGGCAAAAGTGAAGAAATTTCCTTTTTTTATGGCAAAAAGTTATACATTCTGTTTATTTTCGGGCAAAAAAGCAGAAATTCCCTGTATTTTGGAGCAAAATTGCAGAAATTCCACTAATTTAGGGGCAAAAAGGCAGAAATTCTTATTTTCGGGTAAAACTGCAGAAATTTTACTTATTTCGTGGCAAAATGGCAGATATTCCCCTTATTTTCAGCGAAAAAGGCAGAAAATCCCCGTATGTTGGAGCAAAATTGCAGTAATTCACCTAATTTTTGGGGTATAAAATGCAGTAATTTTCTTTATTTTTGGGCAAAATGGCAGAAATTTCCCTTAATTCGGGGCAAAAGGCAGAAATTCCCCTTATTTTAGAGCAAAATTGCTGAAATTTCCCTTATTTGGAAGCAAAAAACAGAAATTCTTCTTATTTTCGGGCAAAATTGCAGAAATTTCCCTTATTATGGGGAAAAATTGCAGAAATTTCCCTTATTTTAGGACAAAATTGCAGAAATTTCACTTATTTCAGAGAAAAAAAACAAAAATTTTTCTTATTTTGGGGCAAAAATGCAAAAATTCCCATTATTTTGGGGCAAAGAGGCAGAAATTCACCTTATTTTGGAGTAAAATTGCAGAAATTTCACATATTTCAGGGCAAAAAGGCAGAAGTTCCCCTTATTTTAAGGCAAAAAGGCAGAAATTTCCCTTATTTTGGGATAAAATTGCAGAAATTTCCTTTGTTTGGGGGCAAAAAGGCAGAAAATCCCATTAATTTCAGGCAAAAAGGCAGAAATTCCTTGTTTTTTGAAGCAAAATTGCAGAAATTCCCCTAATATTGGGGCAAAAATGCACAAAAAGGCAGAAGTTCCCCTTATTTTCGGGAAAAGAAGGAGAAATTCCCTGTATTTTGAAGCAAAATTGCAGAAACTCCCCTAATCTTGGGGCAAAAAGGCAGAAATTCCCTATATGTTGGGGCAAAAAGACAGAAATTCTCCTTATTTTGGGGCAAAACTCAGAAATTCCACTTATTTTGGGGCAAAATTCCAGAATATTCTCTTATTTGGGGCAAAATTGCAGAAATTTCACTTATTTTGGGGCAAAATTGCAGAAATTTTAATTATTTCAGGAAAAAAAGGCAGAAATTTTCCTTATTTTGGGGCAAAAAGGCAGAAATTCCTAATATTTTGTGGCAAAAATGCAGAAATTCCCCTTATTTTGAGGTAAAAAGGCTGAAATTCCCCTTTATTGGGGGCAAAAAGGCATAAATTTCCCTTATTTTGGGGCAAAATTGGAGAAATTTCACTTATTTCAGGGTAATAAGTCAGAAATTCCCTTTATTTTGGGGCAAAAAAGACAGAAATTCCCTTTGTTTTGGGGGAAAAAGATAGAAATTCCACTTATTTAGTGGCAAAAAGGCAGAAATTCTCCTTATTTGGGAGCAAAAATAAAGAAATTTCCCTTTTTATGGCAAAAAGGTATGCATTCCCCTTATTTTCGGGCAAAAAGGCAGAAATTTCCCGTATTTTGGAGCAAAATTGCAGAAATTCCCCTAATTTTGGGGCAAAAGGCAGAAACTCTTTTTACTTTGGGGCAAAAATCAGAAATTCTTTTAATTTTGGGCCAAAATTCCAGAAATTTCCTTTATTTTGTGGCAAAATTGCAGAAATTTCCCTTATTTGGGGCAAAATTGCAGATATTTCACTCATTTTCAGGTAAAAAGGCTGAAATTTCCTTTATTTTGGGGCAAAAATGAGAAATTTCCCTTATTTTGGGGCAAAAAGGCAGAAATTCCCCTTATTTTGAGGTAATAAGGCTGAAATTCCCCATATTTTGGGGCAAAAAGGCAGAAATTCCCCTTATTTTGGGGTAAAATTGCAGAAATTTCAAATATTTCAGGGAAAAAGGCAGAAATTCCCATTATTTTGGGGCAAAAAGGCAGAAATTTTCCTATTTTGGAGCAAAATTGCAGAAATTCCCTTAATATTGGGGCAAAAATGCTCAAAAGGGCAGAAGTTCCCCTTATTTTCGGGAAAAGAGGCAGAAATTCCCTGTATTTTGAAGCAAAATTGCAGAAACTCAGCTAATATTGGGGCAAAAAGGTAGAAATTCCCTATATGTTGGGGCAAAAAGACAGAAATTCTCCTTATTTTGGGGCAAAACTCAGAAATTCCACTTATTTTGGGGCAAAATTCCAGAAATTTCTCTTATTTTGGGGCAAAATTGGAAAAATTTCACTTATTTTGGGGCAAAATTGCAGAAATTTCACTTATTTTGGGGCAAAATTGCAGAAATTTCACTTATTTTAGGGAAAAAAGGCAGAAATTTTCCTTATTTTGGGGCAAAAAGGCAGAAATTCCTAATATTTTGTGGCAAAAATGCAGAAATTCCCCTTATTTTGAGGTAAAAAGGCTGAAATTCCCCTTATTTGGGGGCAAAAAGTCAGAAATTCCACTTATTTTTGGGCAAAACGACAGAAATTTTGTTTATTTTTGGGGAAAAGGCAGAAATTGCACTTATTTTGAGTCAAAAAGGCGTAAAATCCCCTTATTTTGGTTCAAAAATGAAGAAATTTTCCTTTTTTTATTGCAAAAGTTATATATTCCCTTTATTTTCGGGCAAAAAGGCAGAAATTCCCCGTATTTTGGAGCAAAATTGCAGAAATCCACCTAATTTTGGGATAAAAATACAGTAATTTTCTTTCTTTTGGGGCAAAAAGGCAGAAATTCTTCTTATTTTGGGGCATAAGGCAGAAATTCCCCTTATTTTAGGGCAAAATTGCAGAAATTTCCCTTATTTGGGGGCAAAAAACAGAAATTCCTCTTATTTTGGGGCAAAATTGCAGAAAATATCCTTATTATAGGGAAAAAGTGCAGAAATTTCCCTTATTTTAGGGCAATATTGCAGAAATTTCACTTATTTCAGAAAAAAAAGCAAAAATTTTTCTTATTTTGGGGCAAAAAGGCAGAAATTCACCTTAGTTTGCGGTAAAATTGCAGAAATTTTACATATTTGAGGGCAAAAAGGCAGAAATTCCCCTTATTTTCGGTCAAAAAGGCAGTAATTTCTTTTAATTTGGTACAAAATTAAAGAAATTTTCCTTATTTTTGGCAAAAAATTAGAAATTCCTCATATTTTGGGACAAAAAGGAAGAAATTTCCCTTATTTTGAGGTAAAAATGCTGAAATTCCCTTTATTTTGGGGCAAAAGGCAGAAATTTCCTTCATTTTGGGGCAAAAAGCAGACATTTCCATTATTTTGGGGACAAATTTTAGAAATTTCACTTATTTCAGGCCAAAAAGTCACAAATTCCCATTATTTTGAGGCAAAAATACAGAAATTCCATTTATTTTTGGGGAAAAGGCAGAAATTGCACTTATTTGGAGTCAAAAAGGCGGAAAATCCCCTTATTTTGGGGCAAAAGTGAAGAAATTTCCCTTTTTTATGGCAAAAAGGTATACATTCCCATTATTTTCGGGCTAAAAGGCAGAATTTCCCCGTATTTTGGAGCAAAATTGCAGAAATTCCCCTAATTTTGGGGCAAAAAGGCAGAAATTCTTCTTATTTTTGGGTAAAACTGCAGAAATTTCACTTATTTCGAGGCAAAATAGCAGAAATTCCCCTTCTTTTCGGCGAAAAAGGCAAAAAATCCCCGTATTTTGGAGCAAAATTGCAGTAATTCACCTAATTTTTGGGGTATAAAATGCAGTAATTTTCTTTATTTTTGGGCAAAATGGCAGAAATTGCCCTTAATTTGGGGCAAAAGGCAGAAATTCATATTATTTTAGAACAAAATTGCAGAAATTTCCATTATTTAAAAGCAAAAAACAGAAATTCCCCTTATTTTCGGGCAAAATTGCAGAAATTTCACTTATTTCAGAGAAAAAAAGGCAAGAATTTTTCTTATTTTGGGGCAAAAAGGCAGAAATTCCCATTATTTTGGGGCAAAGAGGCAGAAATTCACCTTATTTTGGGGTAAAATTGCAGAAATTTCACATATTTTAGGGCAAAAAGGCAGAAATTCCCCTTATTTTAAGGCAAAAAGGCAGAAATTCCCCTTATTTTGGGATAAAATTGCAGAAATTTCCTTTGTTTGGGGGAAAAAGGCAGAAAATCCCCTAAATTTCACGGAAAAAATAAGAAATTCCCCTATTTTGAAGCAAAATTGCAGAAATTCCCCTAATATTGGGGCAAAAATGCAGAAATTTTCTTCATTTGGGGCAAAAAGGCAGAAGTTCCCCTTATTTTCGGGAAAAGAGGCAGAAATTTCCTGTATTTTGAAGCAAAATTGCAGAAACTTTCCTAATCTTGATGCAAAAAGGCAGAAATTCCCTATATGTTGGGGCAAAAAGACAGAAATTCTCCTTATTTTGGGACAAAACTCAGAAATTCCACTTATTTTGGGGCAAAATTGCAGAAATTTCACTTATTTTGGGGCAAAATTGAAGAAATTTCACTTATTTCAGGGAAAAAAGGCAGAAATTTTTCTTATTTTGGGGCAAAAAGGCAGAAATTCCTAATAATTTGTGGAAAAAATGCAGAAATTCCCCTTATTTTGAGGTAAAAAGGCTGAAATTCCCCTTATTTGGGGGCAAAAAGGCAGAAATTTCCCTTATTTTGGGGCAAAATTGCAGAAATTTCACTTATTTCAGGGTAATAAGTCAGAAATTCCCCTTATTTTGGGCCAAAAAAGACAGAAATTCCCTTTGTTTTGGTGGAAAAAGACAGAAATTCCACTTATTTAGAGGCAAAAAGGCAGAAATTCCCCTTATTTTGGAGCAAAAATGAAGAAATTTCCCTTTTTTATTGCAAAAAGGTATGCATTCCCCTTATTTTCGGGCAAAAAGGCAGAAATTTCCCGTATTTTGAAGCAAAATTGCAGAAATTCCCCTAATTTTGGGGCAAAAGGCAGAAATTCCCTTCATTTTGGGGCAAAAATCAGAAATTCCCCTTACTTTGGGGCAAAATTCCAGAAATTTCCTTTATTTTGGGGCAAAATTGCAGGAATTTACCTTATTTTGGGGCAAAATTGCAGAAATTTTTTTTATTTTGAAGCAAAATTGTAGAAATTTCTTTTATTTTGTTATAGAATTGCAGAAATTTTTCTTATTTTGTGGCAAATAGGCAGAAATTCCCCTCATTTTGTGGCAAAAAGGCACAAATTTTTCTTATTTTCGGGCAAAATTGCAGAAATTTCATTTATTTCAGGGCAAAGTCAGAAATTCCTATTATTTTGGGGCAAAAAGCAGAAATTCCTATTATTTTGGCACAAAATTGAAGAAATTTTCCTTATTTTTGAACAAAAAGATAGAAATTCCCTATATTTTGGGGCAAAAGGCAGAAATTCCCTTTATTTGGAGGTAAAAAGGCTGAAATTCCTTTTATTTTGGGGCAAAAAGGCAGAAATTTCCTTTACTTTGTGGCAAAAAAGGCAGAAAGTCTCGTTAATTGGGGCAGAAAAGAAGAAATTTCTCTCATTTGAGGGCAATAAGGCAGACATTCCCCATATTTTGTGGCAAAAAGGCAGAAATTCCCCTTATTTGGAGGTAAAATGCTGAAATTCCCCATATTTTGGGCAAAAAGGCAGAAATTCCCCTTATTTTGAGCAATATTGCAGAAATTTCATTTATTTCCGGGTAAAAAGTCAGAAATTCCCCTTAGTAGGGGCAAAATTGCAGAAATTTCACTTATTTTCAGGTAAAGAGGCTGAAATTTTCTTTATTTTGGGGCAAAAAGGGAGAAATTCCTCTTAATATGGAACAAAATTGCAGAAATTTTTCTTATTTTGGGGCAAAATTGCAGATATTTCACTTATTTTGAGGCAAAATTGCAGAAATTTCACTTATTTCAGGAAAAAAGGCAGAAATTTTCTTTATTTTGAGGCAAAAGGCAGAAATTCCTAATATTTTGTGGCAAAAATGCAGAAATTCCCCTTATTTTGAGGTAAAAAGGCTGAAATTTTCCTTATGTAAGGGCAAAAAGGCAGAAATTTTCCTTATTTTGGGGAAAAATTGCAGAAATTTCAATTTTTTTAAGGTAATAAGTCAGAAATTTTCCTCATTTTGGGGCAAAAAACCAAAAATTCCCTTTGTTTTGGGGGAAAAAGACAGAAATTTTCATTATTTTGGGGCAAAAATGCAGAAATTCACTTTATTTTGGGCTAAAATTGCAGAAATTTCTCATATTTCAGGGCAAAAAGGCAGAAATTTCCCTTATTTTGGGGCAAAAGTGGAGAAATTTCACTTTTCAGGGTAATAAGTCAGAAATTTTCCTCATTTTGGAGCAAAAAAGACAAAAATTCTCTTTGTTTTGGGGGAAAAAGACAGAAATTCCACTTATTTAGAGGCAAAAAGGCAGAAATTCCCCTTATTTTGGAGCAAAAATGAAGAAATTTCCCTTTTTTATGACAAAAAGTTATGCATTCCCCTTATTTTCGGGCAAAAAGGCAGAAATTCCCTGTATTTTGGAGCAAAATTGCAGAAATTTCCCTAATGGTGGGGCAAAAAGGCAAAAATTCTCTATATGTAGGGACAAAAAAACAGAAATTCTCCTTATTTTGGTGCAAAACTCAGAAATTCCACTTATTTTGGGGCAAAATTCCAGAAATTTCCCATATTTAGGGGCAAAATTGCAGAAATTTCACTTATTTTGGGACAAAGTTGCAGAAATTTCACTTATTTCAGGGAAAAAAGGCAGAAATTTTCCTTATTTTGGGGCAAAAAAGCAGAAATTCCTAATATTTTGTGGCAAAAATGCAGAAATTCCCCTTATTTTGAGGTAAAAAGGCTGAAATTTCCCTTATTTGGGGGCAAAAAGGCAGAAATTTCCCTTATTTTGGGGCAAAATTGCAGAAATTTCACTTATTTCAGGGTAATAAGTCAGAAATTATCCTTATTTTGGGGCAAAAAAGACAGAAGTTCCCTTTGTTTTGGGGGAAAAAGACAGAAATTCCACTTATTTAGAGGCAAAAAGGCAGAAATTTCCCTTATTTTGGAGCAAAAATGTAAAAATTTCCCTTTTTTATGGCAAAAAGTTATGCATTCCCCTTATTTTCGGGCAAAAATGCAGAAATTCCCCGTATTTTGAAGCAAAATTGCAGAAATTCCCCTAATTTTGGGGCAAAAAGCAGTAATTCCCTTTATTTTGGGGCAAAAATCAGAAATTCCCCTTATTTTGGGGCAAAATTCCAGAAATTTCCTTTATTTTAGGGCAAAATTGCAGGAATTTACCTTATTTTCTGGCAAAATTGCAGAAATTTCTTTTATTTGGGGCAAAATTGCAGAAATTTCACTTATTTTCAGAAAAAAAGGCTGAAATTTCCTTTATTTTGGGGCAAAAAGGGAGAAATACCCCTTATTTTGGGACAAAAATTGCAGAAATTTTTCTTATTTTGGGGCAAAAAGGCAGAAATTTCTTATATTTTGGGGCAAAAAGTCAGAAATTCCCCTTATTTTGAGGTAATAAGGCTGAAATTCTTATTTTGGGGCAAAAAGGCAGAAATTCCCCTTATTTTGGGGTAAAATTACAGAAATTTCAAATATTTCAGGGCAAAATGGATGAAATTCTCCTTATTTTGGGGCAAAAAGATGAAATCCCTAATTTTTGGCTAAAATTGAAGAAATTTCACTTATTTCGGGACAAAAAGGCAGAAATTCCATTTAATTTCGGGCAAAAAGGCAGAAATGACCCGTATTTTGGAGCAGAATTGCAGAAATTCCCATAATATTGGTGCAAAAATGTAGAAATTTCCTTTATTTTGGGGAAAAATGCAGAAATTCTCCATATTTTGGTGCAAAAAGGCTGAAATTCCCCTTATTTTGAGGTAAAAGGCAGAAATTCCCCTCATTTTGCGTCAAAAAGGCACAAATTTCACTTATATTTGGGCAAAATTGCAGAAAGTTCATTTATTTAAGGGTAAAAAGTCAGAAATTCCCCTTATTTTGGGGCAAAAAGCAGAAATTTTTTTATTATGGTACAAAATTGAAGAAATTTTCCTTATTTTGGAACATAAAGGCAGAAATTCCCCATATTTTGGGGCAAAAGGCAGAAATTCTTCTTATTTTGAAGTAAAATGCAGAAATTCCTCTTATTTAGAGGTAAAATGCAGAAATTCCCCAAATATTGGGGGAAAATGCAGAAATTCCCTTTATTTTGGGGCTAAAAGGCAGAAATTCCCCGTATTTTGAAGCAAAATTGCAGAAATTCCCCTAATTGTGGGGCAAAAATACAGAAATTCTCCTTATTTTGGGGCAAAAAGACAGAAAATCTCCTTTTTTCGGGGGCAAAATGTCAGAAATTCCCCGTATTTTGGGTCAAAATTGCAGAAATTTTTTTTACATTTGGGCAAAATTGCAGAAATTTCCCTTATTTTCGGGCAAAATTGCAGAAATTTCACTTATTTCAGAAAAAATGCAGAAATTTTATTATTTTTGGGCAAAAAGGCAGAAATTTCTTTTATTTTGGTACGAAATTGCAGAAATTTTTCTTATTTTGGGGAAAACGGCAGGAATTCCCCATACTTAGGGGCAAAAAGGCAGAAATTCCCTTTATTTTGAGGTAAAAAGGCTGAAATTCCCCTTATTTTCGGACAAAAAGTCAGAAATTCATCTTATATTGGGGCAAAAAGACAGAAATTTGGTTTATTTTTGGGGAAAAGGCAGAAATTGCACTTATTTTGAGTTAAAAAGGTGGAAAATCCCCTTATTTTGGGGCAAAAATAAAGAAATTTCTCTTTTTTATGGAAAAAGCTATACATTCCCTTTATTTTCGTGCAAAAAGGCAGAAATTCCCCGTATTTTGGAGCAAAATTGCAGAAATTCCCCTAATTTTGGGGCAAAAAGGCAGAAATTCCCCTTATTTTGGGTTAAAACTGCAGAAATTTCAGTAATTTCGCGGCAAAATGGCAGAAATTTTCCTTATTCTCGGCGAATATGGCACTAAGTCTTTGTATTTTGGAGCAAAATTGCAGAAATTCACCTAATTTTGGGGTAAAAAATACAGTAATTTTCTTTATTTTGTGACAAAAAGGCAGAAATTCTCTTTATTTTGGGGCAAAAGGCAGAAATTCCCCTTATTTTAGGGCAAAATTGCAGAAATTTCCCTTATTTGGGGGCAAAAAACAGAAATTCCTTTTATTTTGAAGAAAAATTGCAGAAATTTCCCTTATTATGGGGAAAAATTGCAGAAATTTCCCTTATTTTAGGGCAAAATTGCAGAAATTTCACTTATTTCAGAGAAAAAAAGCAAAAATTTTTCTTATTTTGGGGCAAAAGGCAGAAATTCCCATTATTTTGGGGCAAAAAGGAAAAAATTCACCTTATTTTGGGGTAAAATGCTGAAATTCCCTATATTTTGGGGCAAAAGGCAGAAATTCCCCTCATTTTGAGGCAAAAAGGCACAAATTTCCCTTATTTTCGGGCAAAATTGCAGAAATTTCATTTATTTCAGGGTAAAAAGTCAGAAATTCCTTATATTTTGTGGCAAAAAGCAGAAATTTCCCTTATTTTGATGTAATAAGGCTGAAATTCCCCTTATTTTGGGGCAAAAAGGCAGAAATTCCCCTTATTTTGGGGTAAAATTGCAGAAATTTCTAATATATCAGGGGAAAATAGCAGAAATTTTCCTTATTTTGGGGCAAAAAGATGAAATCCCTAATTTTTGGCTAAAATTGAAGAAATTTCACTTATTTCGGGACAAAAAGGCAGAAATTCCACTTAATTTCGGGCAAAAAGGCAGAAATGACCCATATTTTGGAGCAAAATTGCAGAAATTCCCCTAATATTGGTGCAAAAATGCAGAAATTCCCTTTATTTTTGGGCAAAAAGGCAGAAATTCTCTATATTTTGGTGCAAAAAGGCTGAAATTCCCCTTATTTTGAGGTAAAATGCTGAAATTACCCATATTTTGGGGCAAAAGGCAGAAAATCCCCTTATTTTGGGGCTAAAAGGCAGAAATTCCCCGTATTTTGAAGCAAAATTGCAGAAATTCTCATAATTTTCGGGCAAAAAGGCAGAAATTCTCTTTATTTTGGGGCAAAAAGACAGAAAATCTCCTTTTTTCGGGAGCAAAATGTCAGAAATTCCTTTTATTTTGGGGCAAAATTGCAGAAATTTCCTTTACATTTGGGCAAAATTGCAGAAATTTCCCTTATTTGGGGGCAAAATTGCAGAAATTTCACTTATTTCAGAAAAAAGGCAGAAATTTTCTTATTTTGGGGCAAAAAGGCAGAAATTTCTTTTATTTTGGTACAAAATTGCAGAAATTTTTCTTATTTTGGGGCAAAAAGGCAGAAATTCCCCATATTTTGGGGCAAAAAGGCAGAAATTCCCCTTATTTTGAGGTAAAAAGGCTGAAATTCCCCTTATTTTCGAACAAAAAGTCAGAAATTCATCTTATATTGGGGCAAAAAGACAGAAATTTGGTTTATTTTGGGGGAAAAGGCAGAAATTGCACTCATTTTGAGTTAAAAAGGCGGAAAATCCCCTTATTTTGGGGCAAAAATAAAGACATTTCTCTTTTTTATGGAAAAAGCTATACATTCCCTTTATTTTCGTGCAAAAAGGCAGAAATTCCCCGTATTTTAGAGCAAAATTGCAGAAATTCCCCTAATTTTGGGGCAAAAGGGCAGAAATTCCCCTTATTTTGGGTTAAAACTGCAGAAATTTCAGTAATTTCGCGGCAAAATGGCAGAAATTTCCCTTATTCTCGTCGAATATGGCACTAAGTCTCCGTATTTTGGAGCAAAATTGCAGAAATTCACCTAATTTTGGGGTAAAAAATACAGTAATTTTCTTTATTTTGTGACAAAAAGGCAGAAATTCTCCTTATTTTGGGGCAAAAGGCAGAAATTCCCCTTATTTTAGGGCAAAATTGCAGAAATTTCCCTTATTTGGGGGCAAAAAACAGAAATTCCTTATATTTTGAAGAAAAATTGCAGAAATTTCCCTTATTATGGGGAAAAATTGCAGAAATTTCCCTTATTTTAGGGCAAAATTGCAGAAATTTCACTTATTTCAGAGAAAAAAAGCAAAAATTTTTCTTATTTTGGGGCAAAAAGGCAGAAATTCCCATTATTTTGGGGCAAAAAGGAAAAAATTCACCTTATTTTGGGGTAAAATGCTGAAATTCCCAATATTTTGGGGCAAAAGGCAGAAATTCCCCTCATTTTGAGGCAAAAAGGCACAAATTTCCCTTATTTTCGGGCAAAATTGCAGAAATTTCATTTATTTCAGGGTAAAAAGTCAGAAATTCCTTATATTTTGTGGCAAAAAGCAGAAATTTCCCTTATTTTGAGGTAATAAGGCTGAAATTCCCCTTATTTTGGGGCAAAAAGGCAGAAATTCCCCTTATTTTGGGGTAAAATTGCAGAAATTTCAAATATTTCAGGGGAAAATAGCAGAAATTTTCCTTATTTTGGGGCAAAAAGATGAAATCCCTAATTTTTGGCTAAAATTGAAGAAATTTCACTTATTTCGGGACAAAAAGGCAGAAATTCCACTTAATTTCGGGCAAAAAGGCAGAAATGACCCGTATTTTGGAGCAAAATTGCAGAAATTCCCCTAATATTGGTGCAAAAATGCAGAAATTCCCTTTATTTTTGGGCAAAAAGGCAGAAATTCTCTATATTTTGGTGCAAAAAGGCTGAAATTCCCCTTATTTTGAGGTAAAATGCTGAAATTACCCATATTTTGGGGCAAAAGGCAGAAAATCCCCTTATTTTGGGGCAAAATTGAAGAAATTTCACTTATTTCAGAAAAAAGGCAGAAATTTTCTTATTTTGGGGCAAAAAGGCAGAAATTTCTTATATTTTGGTACAAAATTGCAGAAATTTTTCTTATTTTGGGGCAAAAAGGCAGAAATTCCCCATATTTTGGGGCAAAGAGGCAGAAATTCCCCTTATTTTGAGGTAAAAAGGCTGAAATTTCCCTTTTTTTCGGGCAAAAAGTCAGAAATTTCCCTTATTTTGAGGCAAAAAACAGAAATTTCGTTCATTTTTGGGGAAAAGGCAGAAATTGCACTTATTTTGAGTCAAAATGGCGGAAAATCCCCTTATTTTGGAGCAAAAATAAAGAAATTTCCCTTTTTTATGGCAAAAAGGTATACATTCCCTTCATTATCAGGCAAAAAGGAAGAAATTCCCCGTATTTTGTAGCAAAATTGCAGAAATTCCCCTAATTTTGGGGCAAAAATGCAGAAATTCCCCGTATTTTGGGGTAAAACTGCAGAAATTTCACTTATTTTGTGGCAAAATGGCAGAAATTCCCCTTATTTTCGTCGAAAAAGCAGAAAATCCCCGTATTTTGGAGCAAAATTGCAGAAATTCACCTAATTTTGGGGTAAAAAATACAGTAATTTTCTTTATTTTGGGTTAAAAAGGCAGAAATTCTTCTTATTTCGGGGTAAAATGCAGAAATTCCCCTTATTTTAGGGGAAAATTGCAGAAATTTCTTTTATTTGGGGGCAAAATACAGAAATTTCCCTTATTTTGGGGCAATATTGCAGAAATTTCCTTTTTTATGGGGAAAAATTGCAGAAATTTTCCTTATTTTAGGGCAAAATTGCAGAAATTTTACTTATTTCAGAGAAAAAAAGCAAAAATTTTTTTATATTGGGGCAAAAAGGCAGAAATTCCCATTATTTTGGGGCAAAAAGGCAGAAATTCACCTTATTTTGTGCTAAAATTGCAGAAATTTCACATATTTCAGGGCAAAAAGGCAGAAATTTCCCTTATTTTGGGGCAAAATTGCAAAAATTTCACTTATTTCAGGGTAATAAATCAGAAATTTTCTATATTTTGGGGCAAAATAGACAGAAATTCCCTTTGTTTTTGGGGAAAAAGACAGAAATTCCACTTATTTAGAGGCAAAAATAGAGAAATTCCCCTTATTTTGGAGCAAAAATGAAGAAATTTCCCATTTTTATTGCAAAAAGGTATGCATTCCTTTTATTTTTGGGCAAAAAGGCAGAAATTCCCCGTATTTTGGAGCAAAATTGCAGAAATTCCCCTAATTGTGGGGCAAAAATGCAGAAATTCTCTATATGTTGGGGCAAAAAGACAGAAATTCTCCTTATTTTAGGGCAAAAGTCAGAAATTCCACTTATTTTGGGACAAAATTCCAGAAATTTATTTTATTTTGGGGCAAAATTGCAGAAATTTCCCTTATTTTGGGGCAAAATTGCAGAAATTTCACTTATTTCAGAAAAAATGCAGAAATTTTCTTATTTTGGGGCAAAAAGGCAGAAATTTCTTTTATTTTGGTACAAAATTGCAGAAATTTTTCTTATTTTGGGGAAAACGGCAGGAATTCCCCATACTTAGGGGCAAAAAGGCAGAAATTCCCTTTATTTTGAGGTAAAAAGGCTGAAATTCCCCTTATTTTCGGACAAAAAGTCAGAAATTCATCTTATATTGGGGCAAAAAGACAGAAATTTGGTTTATTTTTGGGGAAAAGGCAGAAATTGCACTCATTTTGAGTTAAAAAGGCAGAAAATCCCCTTATTTTGGGGCAAAAATAAAGAAATTTCTCTTTTTTATGGAAAAAGCTATACATTCCCTTTATTTTCGTGCAAAAAGGCAGAAATTCCCCGTATTTTGGAGCAAAATTGCAGAAATTCCCCTAATTTTCGCGCAAAAAGGCAGAAATTCCCCTTATTTTGGGTTAAAACTGCAGAAATTTCAGTAATTTCGCGGAAAAATGGCAGAAATTTCCCTTATTCTCGGCGAATATGCCACTAAGTCTCCGTATTTTGGAGCAAAACTGCAGAAATTCACCTAATTTTGGGGTAAAAACTACAGTAATTTTCTTTATTTTGTGACAAAAAGGCAGAAATTCTTCTTATTTTGGGGCAAAAGGCAGAAATTCCCCTTATTTTGGGTTAAAACTGCAGAAATTTCAGTAATTTCGCGGCAAAATAGCAGAAATTTCCCTTATTCTCGGCGAATATGGCACTAAGTCTATATTTTGGTGCAAAAAGGCTGAAATTCCCCTTATTTTGAGGTAAAATGCTGAAATTACCCATATTTTGGGGCAAAAGGCAGAAAATCCCTTTATTTTGGGGCTAAAAGGCAGAAATTCCCCGTATTTTGAAGCAAAATTGCAGAAATTCTCATAATTTTCGGGCAAAAAGGCAGAAATTCTCTTTATTTTGGGGCAAAAAGACAGAAAATCTCCTTTATTCGGGAGCAAAAAGTCAGAAATTCCTTTTATTTTGGGGCAAAATTGCAGAAATTTCCTTTACATTTGGGCAAAATTGCAGAAATTTCCCTTATTTGGGGGCAAAATTGCAGAAATTTCACTTATTTCAGAAAAAAGGCAGAAATTTTCTTATTTTGGGGCAAAAAGGCAGAAATTTCTTTTATTTTGGTACAAAATTGCAGAAATTTTTCTTATTTTGGGGCAAAAAGGCAGAAATTCCCCATATTTTGGGGCAAAAAGGCAGAAATTCCCCTTATTTTGAGGTAAAAAGGCTGAAATTTCCCTTATTTTCGGGCAAAAAGTCAGAAATTTCCCTTATTTTGAGGCAAAAAACAGAAATTTCGTTTATTTTGGGGGAAAAGGCAGAAATTGCACTTATTTTGAGTCAAAATGGCGGAAAATCCCCTTATTTTGGAGCAAAAATAAAGAAATTTCCCTTTTTTTATGGCAAAAAGGTATACATTCCCTTTATTATCAGGCAAAAAGGCAGAAATTCCCCGTATTTTGGAGCAAAATTGCAGAAATTCCCCTAATTTTGGGGCAAAAATGCAGAAATTCCCCGTATTTTGGGATAAAACTGCAGAAATTTCACTTATTTTGTGGCAAAATGGCAGAAATTCCCCTTATTTTCGTCGAAAAAGCAGAAAATCCCCGTATTTTGGAGCAAAATTGCAGAAATTCACCTAATTTTGGGGTAAAAAATACAGTAATTTTCTTTATTTTGGGTTAAAAAGGCAGAAATTCTTCTTATTTCGGGGTAAAATGCAGAAATTCCCCTTATTTTAGGGGAAAATTGCAGAAATTTCTTTTATTTGGGGGCAAAATACAGAAATTTCCCTTATTTTGGGGCAATATTGCA
This sequence comes from Micromys minutus, assembly GCF_963924665.1. Taxonomy (NCBI): domain Eukaryota; kingdom Metazoa; phylum Chordata; class Mammalia; order Rodentia; family Muridae; genus Micromys; species Micromys minutus. The sequence goes on from NW_027667715.1 coordinate 205,599, forward strand.
GAAATTTCCCTTATTATGGGGAAAAATTGCAGAAATTTTCCTTATTTTAGGGCAAAATTGCAGAAATTTTACTTATTTCAGAGAAAAAAAGCAAAATTTTTTTTATATTGGGGCAAAAAGGCAGAAATTCCCATTATTTTGGGGCAAAAAGGCAGAAATTCACCTTATTTTGTGCTAAAATTGCAGAAATTTCACATATTTCAGGGCAAAAAGGCAGAAATTTCCCTTATTTTGGGGCAAAATTGCAAAAATTTCACTTATTTCAGGGTAATAAATCAGAAATTTTCTATATTTTGGGGCAAAATAGACAGAAATTCCCTTTGTTTTTGGGGAAAAAGACAGAAATTCCACTTATTTAGAGGCAAAAATAGAGAAATTCCCCTTATTTTGGAGCAAAAATGAAGAAATTTCCCATTTTTATTGCAAAAAGGTATGCATTCCTTTTATTTTTGGGCAAAAAGGCAGAAATTCCCCGTATTTTGGAGCAAAATTGCAGAAATTCCCCTAATTGTGGGGCAAAAATGCAGAAATTCTCTATATGTTGGGGCAAAAAGACAGAAATTCTCCTTATTTTAGGGCAAAAGTCAGAAATTCCACTTATTTTGGGACAAAATTCCAGAAATTTATTTTATTTTGGGGCAAAATTGCAGAAATTTCCCTTATTTTGGGGCAAAATTGCAGAAATTACACTTTTTTCAGAAAAATGCAGAAATTTTCTTATTTTGGGGCAAAAAGGCAGAAATTTCTTTTATTTTGGTACGAAATTGCAGAAATTTTTCTTATTTTAAGGAAAAAGGCAGAAATTCCCCATATTTAGGGGCAAAAAGGCAGAAATTCCCTTTATTTTGAGGTAAAAATGCTGAAATTCCCCTTATTTTCGGACAAAAAGTCAGAAATTCATCTTACATTGGGGCAAAAAGACAGAAATTTGGTTTATTTTTGGGGAAAAGGCAGAAATTGCACTCATTTTGAGTTAAAAAGGCGGAAAATCCCCTTATTTTGGGGCAAAAATAAAGAAATTTCTCTTTTTTAAGGAAAAAGCTATACATTCCCTTTATTTTCGTGCAAAAAGGCAGAAATTCCCCGTATTTTGGAGCAAAATTGCAGAAATTCCCCTAATTTTGGGGCAAAAAGGCAGAAATTCCCCTTATTTTGGGTTAAAACTGCAGAAATTTCAGTAATTTCGCGGCAAAATGGCAGAAATTTCCCTTATTCTCGTCGAATATGGCACTAAGTCTCCGTATTTTGGAGCAAAATTGCAGAAATTCACCTAATTTTGGGGTAAAAAATACAGTAATTTTCTTTATTTTGTGACAAAAAGGCAGAAATTCTCCTTATTTTGGGGCAAAATGCAGAAATTCCTCTTATTTTAGGGCAAAATTGCAGAAATTTCACTTATTTCAGAGAAAAAAAGCAAAAATTTTTCTTATTTTGGGGCAAAAAGGCAGAAATTCCCATTATTTTGGGGCAAAAAGGAAAAAATTCACCTTATTTTGGGGTAAAATGCTGAAATTCCCTATATTTTGGGGCAAAAGGCAGAAATTCCCCTCATTTTGAGGCAAAAAGGCACAAATTGCCCTTATTTTCGTGCAAAATTGCAGAAATTTCATTTATTTCAGGGTAAAAAGTCAGAAATTCCTTATATTTTGTGGCAAAAAGCAGAAATTTCCCTTATTTTGAGGTAATAAGGCTGAAATTCCCCTTATTTTGGGGCAAAAAGGCAGAAATTCCCCTTATTTTGGGGTAAAATTGCAGAAATTTCAAATATTTCAGGGGAAAATAGCAGAAATTTTCCTTATTTTGGGGCAAAATGATGAAATCCCTAATTTTTGGCTAAAATTGAAGAAATTTCACTTATTTCGGGACAAAAAGGCAGAAATTCCACTTAATTTCGGGCAAAAAGGCAGAAATGACCCGTATTTTGGAGCAAAATTGCAGAAATTCCCCTAATATTGGTGCAAAAATGCAGAAATTCCCTTTATTTTTGGGCAAAAAGGCAGAAATTCTCTATATTTTGGTGCAAAAAGGCTGAAATTCCCCTTATTTTGAGGTAAAATGCTGAAATTACCCATATTTTGGGGCAAAAGGCAGAAAATCCCCTTATTTTGGGGCTAAAAGGCAGAAATTCCCCGTATTTTGAAGCAAAATTGCAGAAATTCTCTTTATTTTGGGGCAAAAAGACAGAAAATCTCCTTTATTCGGGAGCAAAAAGTCAGAAATTCCTTTTATTTTGGGGCAAAATTGCAGAAATTTCCTTTACATTTGGGCAAAATTGCAGAAATTTCCCTTATTTGGGGGCAAAATTGCAGAAATTTCACTTATTTCAGAAAAAAGGCAGAAATTTTCTTATTTTGGGGCAAAAAGGCAGAAATTTCTTTTATTTTGGTACAAAATTGCAGAAATTTTTCTTATTTTGGGGCAAAAAGGCAGAAATTCCCCATATTTTGGGGCAAAAAGGCAGAAATTCCCCTTATTTTGAGGTAAAAAGGCTGAAATTTCCCTTATTTTCGGGCAAAAAGTCAGAAATTTCCCTTATTTTGAGGCAAAAAACAGAAATTTCGTTTATTTTGGGGGAAAAGGCAGAAATTGCACTTATTTTGAGTCAAAATGGCGGAAAATCCCCTTATTTTGGAGCAAAAATAAAGAAATTTCCCTTTTTTTATGGCAAAAAGGTATACATTCCCTTTATTATCAGGCAAAAAGGCAGAAATTCCCCGTATTTTGGAGCAAAATTGCAGAAATTCCCCTAATTTTGGGGCAAAAATGCAGAAATTCCCCATATTTTGGGGTAAAACTGCAGAAATTTCACTTATTTTGTGGCAAAATGGCAGAAATTCCCCTTATTTTCGTCGAAAAAGCAGAAAATCCCCGTATTTTGGAGCAAAATTGCAGAAATTCACCTAATTTTGGGGTAAAAAATACAGTAATTTTCTTTATTTTGGGTTAAAAAGGCAGAAATTCTTCTTATTTCGGGGTAAAATGCAGAAATTCCCCTTATTTTAGGGGAAAATTGCAGAAATTTCTTTTATTTGGGGGCAAAATACAGAAATTTCCCTTATTTTGGGGCAATATTGCAGAAATTTCCCTTATTATGGGGAAAAATTGCAGAAATTTTCCTTATTTTAGGGCAAAATTGCAGAAATTTTACTTATTTCAGAGAAAAAAAGCAAAATTTTTTTTATATTGGGGCAAAAAGGCAGAAATTCCCATTATTTTGGGGCAAAAAGGCAGAAATTCACCTTATTTTGTGCTAAAATTGCAGAAATTTCACATATTTCAGGGCAAAAAGGCAGAAATTTCCCTTATTTTGGGGCAAAATTGCAAAAATTTCACTTATTTCAGGGTAATAAATCAGAAATTTTCTATATTTTGGGGCAAAATAGACAGAAATTCCCTTTGTTTTTGGGGAAAAAGACAGAAATTCCACTTATTTAGAGGCAAAAATAGAGAAATTCCCCTTATTTTGGAGCAAAAATGAAGAAATTTCCCATTTTTATTGCAAAAAGGTATGCATTCCTTTTATTTTTGGGCAAAAAGGCAGAAATTCCCCGTATTTTGGAGCAAAATTGCAGAAATTCCCCTAATTGTGGGGCAAAAATGCAGAAATTCTCTATATGTTGGGGCAAAAAGACAGAAATTCTCCTTATTTTAGGGCAAAAGTCAGAAATTCCACTTATTTTGGGACAAAATTCCAGAAATTTATTTTATTTTGGGGCAAAATTGCAGAAATTTCCCTTATTTTGGGGCAAAATTGCAGAAATTACACTTTTTTCAGAAAAATGCAGAAATTTTCTTATTTTGGGGCAAAAAGGCAGAAATTTCTTTTATTTTGGTACGAAATTGCAGAAATTTTTCTTATTTTAAGGAAAAAGGCAGAAATTCCCCATATTTAGGGGCAAAAAGGCAGAAATTCCCTTTATTTTGAGGTAAAAATGCTGAAATTCCCCTTATTTTCGGACAAAAAGTCAGAAATTCATCTTACATTGGGGCAAAAAGACAGAAATTTGGTTTATTTTTGGGGAAAAGGCAGAAATTGCACTCATTTTGAGTTAAAAAGGCGGAAAATCCCCTTATTTTGGGGCAAAAATAAAGAAATTTCTCTTTTTTAAGGAAAAAGCTATACATTCCCTTTATTTTCGTGCAAAAAGGCAGAAATTCCCCGTATTTTGGAGCAAAATTGCAGAAATTCCCCTAATTTTGGGGCAAAAAGGCAGAAATTCCCCTTATTTTGGGTTAAAACTGCAGAAATTTCAGTAATTTCGCGGCAAAATGGCAGAAATTTCCCTTATTCTCGTCGAATATGGCACTAAGTCTCCGTATTTTGGAGCAAAATTGCAGAAATTCACCTAATTTTGGGGTAAAAAATACAGTAATTTTCTTTATTTTGTGACAAAAAGGCAGAAATTCTCCTTATTTTGGGGCAAAATGCAGAAATTCCTCTTATTTTAGGGCAAAATTGCAGAAATTTCCCTTATTTGGGGGCAAAAAACAGAAATTCCTTTTATTTTGAAGAAAAATTGCAGAAATTTCCCTTATTATGGGGAAAAATGCAGAAATTTCCCTTATTTTAGGGCAAAATTGCAGAAATTTCACTTATTTCAGTGAAAAAAAGCAAAAATTTTTCTTATTTTGGGGAAAAAAGGCAGAAATTCCCATTATTTTGGGGCAAAAAGAATAAATTCACCTTTTTTTGGGGTAAAATGCTGAAATTTCCTATATTTTGGGGCAAAAGGCAGAAATTCCCCTCATTTTGAGGCAAAAAGGCACAAATTTCCCTTATTTTCGGGCAAAATTGCAGAAATTTCATTTATTTCAGGGTAAAAAGTCAGAAATTCCTTATATTTTGTGGCAAAAAGCAGAAATTTCCCTTATTTTGAGGTAATAAGGCTGAAATTCCCCTTATTTTGGGGCAAAAAGGCAGAAATTCCCCTTATTTTGGGGTAAAATTGCAGAAATTTCAAATATTTCAGGGGAAAATAGCAGAAATTTTCCTTATTTTGGGGCAAAATGATGAAATCCCTAATTTTTGGCTAAAATTGAAGAAATTTCACTTATTTCGGGACAAAAAGGCAGAAATTCCACTTAATTTCGGGCAAAAAGGCAGAAATGACCCGTATTTCGGAGCATAATTGCAGAAATTCCCCTAATATTGGTGCAAAAATGCAGAAATTCCCTTTATTTTTGGGCAAAAAGGCAGAAATTCTCTATATTTTGGTGCAAAAAGGCTGAAATTCCCCTTATTTTGAGGTAAAATGCTGAAATTACCCATATTTTGGGGCAAAAGGCAGAAAATCCCCTTATTTTGGGGCTAAAAGGCAGAAATTCCCCGTATTTTGAAGCAAAATTGCAGAAATTCTCATAATTTTCAGGCAAAAAGGCAGAAATTCTCTTTATTTTGGGGCAAAAAGACAGAAAATCTCCTTTTTTCGGGAGCAAAAAGTCAGAAATTCCTTTTATTTTGGGGCAAAATTGCAGAAATTTCCTTTACATTTGGGCAAAATTGCAGAAATTTCCCTTATTTTGGGGCAAAATTGCAGAAATTTCACTTATTTCAGAAAAAAGGCAGAAATTTTCTTATTTTGGGGCAAAAAGGCAGAAATTTCTTTTATTTTGGTACAAAATTGCAGAAATTTTTCTTATTTTGGGGCAAAAAGGCAGAAATTCCCCATATTTTGGGGCAAAAAGGCAGAAATTCCCCTTATTTTGAGGTAAAAAGGCTGAAATTTCCCTTATTTTCGGGCAAAAAGTCAGAAATTTCCCTTATTTTGAGGCAAAAAACAGAAATTTCGTTTATTTTGTGGGAAAAGGCAGAAATTGTACTTATTTTGAGTCAAAATTGCGGAAAATCCCCTTATTTTGGAGCAAAAATAAAGAAATTTCCCTTTTTTATGGCAAAAAGATATACATTCCCTTTATTATCAGGCAAAAAGGCAGAAATTCCCTGTATTTTGGAGCAAAATTGCAGAAATTCCCCTAATTTTGGGGCAAAAATGCAGAAATTCCCCGTATTTTGGGGTAAAACTGCAGAAATTTCACTTATTTTGTGGCAAAATGGCAGAAATTCCCCTTATTTTCGGCGAAAAAGCAGAAAATCCCCATATTTTGGAGCAAAATTGCAGAAATTCACCTAATTTTGGGGTAAAAAATACAGTAATTTTCTTTATTTTGGGTTAAAAAGGCAGAAATTCTTCTTATTTCGGGGTAAAATGCAGAAATTCCCCTTATTTTAGGGGAAAATTGCAGAAATTTCTTTTATTTGGGGGCAAAATACAGAAATTTCCCTTATTTTGGGGCAATATTGCAGAAATTTCCCTTATTTTGGAGAAAAATTGCAGAAATTTTCCTTATTTTAGGGCAAAATTGCAGAAATTTTACTTATTTCAGAGAAAAAAAGCAAAAATTTTTTTTATATTGGGGCAAAAAGGCAGAAATTCCCATTATTTTGGGGCAATAAGGCAGAAATTCACCTTATTTTGTGCTAAAATTGCAGAAATTTCACATATTTCAGGGCAAAAAGGCAGAAATTTCCCTTATTTTGGGGCAAAATTGCAAAAATTTCACTTATTTCAGGGTAATAAATCAGAAATTTTCTATATTTTGGGGCAAAATAGACAGAAATTCCCTTTGTTTTGGGGGAAAAAGACAGAAATTCCACTTATTTAGAGGCAAAAATAGAGAAATTCCCCTTATTTTGGAGCAAAAATGAAGAAATTTCCCATTTTTATTGCAAAAAGGTATGCATTCCTTTTATTTTTGGGCAAAGAGGCAGAAATTCCCCGTATTTTGGAGCAAAATTGCAGAAATTCCCCTAATTGTGGGGCAAAAATGCAGAAATTCTCTATATGTTGGGGCAAAAAGACAGAAATTCTCCTTATTTTAGGGCAAAAGTCAGAAATTCCACTTATTTTGGGACAAAATTCCAGAAATTCATTTTATTTTGGGGCAAAATTGCAGAAATTTCCCTTATTTTGGGGCAAAATTGCAGAAATTTCACTTATTTCAGAAAAAAAAGGCAGAAATTTTTCTCATTTTGGGGCAAAAACTCAGAAATTCCTAATATTTTGTGGCAAAAATGCAGAAATTCCCTTTATTTTGAGGTAAAAAGGCTGAAATTTCCTTTATTTGGGGGCAAAAAGGCAGAATTTTTTTTTATTTTGGGGCAAAATTGCAGGAATTTACCTTATTTTTGGGCAAAATTGCAGAAATTTCCTTTATTTGGGGCAAAATTTCAGAAATTTCACTTATTTTCAGGTAAAAAGCCTGAAATTTCTTTTATTTTGTGGCAAAAAGAGAGAAATTCCATTATTTTGGGGCAAAATTGCAGAAATTTTCCTTATTTTGGGGCAAAAAGGCAGAAATTTTTGATATTTTTGGGCAAAAGGCAGAAATTTCCCTTATTTTGAGGTAATAAGGCTGAAATTCCCCTTATTTTGGGGCTAAAAGGCAGAAATTCCCCTTATTTTGGGGTAAAATTGAAGAAATTTCAAATATTTCAGGGCAAAATGGCAGAAATTTCCCTTATTTTGGGGTAAAAAATGAAATTTCTAATTTTTGGCTAAAATTGAAGAAATTTCACTTATTTCGGGACCAAAAGGCAGAAATTCCACTTAATTTCGGGCAAAAAGGCAGAAATGACCCGTATTTTGGTGCAAAATGGCAGAAATTCCCCTAATATTGGTGCAAAAATGCAGAAATTCCCTTTATTTTGGGGCAAAAAGGCAGAAATTCTTCATATTTTGGTGCAAAAAGGCTGAAATTCCCCTTATTTTGAGGTAAAATCCTGAAATTCCCCATATTTTGGGGCAAAAGGCAGAAATTCCCCTCATTTGGGGGCAAAAAGGCACAAATTTCCTTTATTTTCGGGCAAAATTGCAGAAATTTCATTTATTTCAGGGCAAAAAGTCAGCAATTCCCCATATTTTGGGGCAAAAAGCAGAAATTTCTTTTATTATGGTACAAAATTGAAGAAATATTCCTTATTTGGAAAAAAGGCAGAAATTCCCCATATTTTGGGGCAAAAGGAAGAAATTCTTCTTATTTTGAGGTAAAATGCAGATATTCCCCAAATATTGGGGAAAAATGCAGAAATTCCCTTTATTTTGGGGCTAAAAGGCAGAAAATCCCCATATTTTGAAGCAAAATTGCAGAAATTCTCATAATTTTCGGGCAAAAAGGCAGAAATTCTCCTTATTTTGGAGCAAAAAGACAGAAAATCTTTCTTCGGGAGCAAAAAGTCAGAAATTTCCCTTATTTTGGGGCAAAATTGCAGAAATTTCCTTTACATTTGGGCAAAATTGCAGAAATTTCCCTTAGTTTGTGGCAAAATTGCAGAAATTTCACTTATTTCAGAAAAAAGATAGAAATTTTTATATATTGGGGCAAAAAGGCAGAAATTTCTTTTATTTTGGTACAAAATTGCAGAAATTTTTCTTATTTTGGGGCAAAAAGGCAGAAATTCCCCATATTTTGTGGCAAAAAGGCAGAAATTCCCTTTATTTTGAGGTAATAAGGCTGAAATTTCCCTTATTTTTGGGCAAAAAGTCAGAAATTCCCCTTAGTTTGAGGCAAAAAGACAGAAATTTTGTTTATTTTTGGAGAAAAGGCAGAAATTGCACTTATTTTGAGTCAAAAAGGCGGAAAATCCCCTTATTTTAAAGCAAAAATAAAGAAATTTCCCTTTATTATGGCAAAAAGGTATACATTACCTTTATTTTCAGGCAAAAAGGCAGAAATTCCCCATATTTTGGAGCAAAATTGCAGAAATTCTTCTAATTTTGGGGCAAAAATGCAGAAATTCCCCGTATTTTGGGGTAAAACTGCAGAAATTTCACTTATTTTGCAGCAAAATGGCAAAAATTCCCCTTATTTTCGGTGAAAAAGCAGAAAATCCCCATATTTTGGAGCAAAATTGAAGAAATTCACCTAATTTTGGGGTAAAAAATACAGTAATTTTCTTAATTTTGGGTTAAAAAGGCAGAAATTCTTCTTATTTTAGGGTAAAAGGCAGAAATTCCCCTTATTTTAGGGCAATATTGCAGAAATTTCTTTTATTTGGGGCAAAAAACAGAAATTTTCCTTATTTTGGGGCAAAATTGCAGAAATTTTCCTTATTATGGGGAAAAATTGCAGAAATTTCCCTTATTTTAGGGCAAAATTGCAGAAATTTTACTTATTTCAGAGAAAAAAAGCAAAAATTTTTCTTATATTGGGGCAAAGGCAGAAATTCCCATTATTTTGGGGCAAAAAGGCAGAACTTCACCTTATTTTGGGTTAAAATTGCAGAAATTTTACATATTTCAGGGCAAAAAGGCAGAAATTTCCCTTATTTTGGGGCAAAATTGCAAAAATTTCACTTATTTCAGGGTAATAAGTCAGAAATTTTCCTTATTTTGGGGCAAAAAAGACAGAAATTCCCTTTGTTTTGGGGGAAAAAGACAGAAATTCCACTTATTTAGAGGCAAAAAGGCAGAAATTCCCCTTATTTTGGAGCAAAAATGAAGAAATTTCCCATTTTTAGGGCAAAAAGGTATGCATTCCCCTTATTTTTGGGCAAAAAGGCAGAAATTCCTCGTATTTTGGAGCAAAATTGTAGAAATTCCCCTAATTGTGGGGCAAAAAGGCAGAAATTCTCTATATGTTGGGGCAAAAAGACAGAAATTCTCCTTATTTTAGGGCAAAAGTCAGAAATTCCACTTAGTTTGGGGCAAAATTCCAGAAAGTTATTTTATTTTGGGGCAAAATTGCAGAAATTTCACTTATTTTGGGGCAAAATTGCAGAAATTTCACTTATTTCAGAAAAAAAGGCAGAAATTTTCCTTATTTTGGGGCAAAAAGTCAGAAATTCCTAATATTTTTTGGTAAAAATGCAGAAATTCCTTTTATTTTGAGGTAAAAAGGTTGAAATTTCTCTTATTTGGGGGCAAAAAGGCAGAAATTTTTTTTATTTTCGGGCAAAATTTCAGGAATTTACCTTATTTTGGTTCAAAATTGCAGAAATTTCCTTTATTTGGGGAAAAATTGCAGAAATTTCACTTATTTTCAGGTAAAAAGGCTGAAATTTCTTTTATTTTGGGGCAAAAAGAGAGAAATTCCTCTTATTTTGGGGCAAAATTGCAGAAATTTTCCTTATTTTGGGGCAAAAAGACAGAAATTCCTTATATTTTGGGGCAAAAAGGCAGAAATTTCCCTCATTTTGAGGTAATAAGGCTGAAATTCCCCTTATTTTGGGGCAAAAAGGCAGAAATTCCCCTTATTTTGGGGTAAAATTGCAGAAATTTCAAATATTTCTGGGCAAAATGGTGGAAATTTTTTTATTTTGGGGCAAAAAGATGAAATCCATAATTTTTGGCTAAAATTGAAGAAATTTCACTTATTTCGGGACAAAAAGGCAGAAATTCCACTTAATTTCGGGCAAAAAGGCAGAAATGACCCGTATTTTGGAGCAAAATGGGAGAAATTCCCCTAATATTGGTGCAAAAATGCAGAAATTCCCTTTATTTTGGGGCAAAAAGGCAGAAATTCTCCATATTTTGGTGCAAAAAGGCTGAAATTCCCCTTATTTTGAGGTAAAATCCTGAAATTCCCCATATTTTGGGGCAAAACGCAGAAATTGCCTATATTTTGGGGCAAAAAGGCACAAATTTCCCTTATTTTCGGGCAAAATTGCAGAAATTTCATTTATTTCAGGGTAAAAAGTCAGAAATTCCCCTTGTTTTGGGGCAAAAAGCAGAAATTTCTTTTATTATGGTACAAAATTGAAGAAATTTTCCTTATTTTGGAACAAAAAGGCAGAAATTCCTCATATTTTGGGGCTAAAGGCAGAAATTCTTCATATTTTTAGTAAAATGCAGAAATTTTCCTTATTTAGAGGTAAAATGCAGAAATTCCCCAAATATTGGGGGGAAATGCAGAAATTCCCTTTATTTTGGGGCTAAAAGGCAGAAATTCCCTGTATTTTGAAGCAAAATTGCAGAAATTCTCATAATTTTTGGGCAAAAAGTAAGAAATTCCTTTTATATTGGGGCAAAATTGCAGAAATTTCCTTTACATTTGGGCAAAATTTCAGAAATTTTCCTTATTTTGGGGAAAAATTGCAGAAATTTCACTTATTTCAGAAAAAAGGCAGAAATTTTCTTATTTTGGGGCAAAAAGGCAGAAATTTCTTTTATTTTGGTACAAAATTGCAGAAATTATTCTTATTTTGGGGCAAAAAGGCAGAAATTCCCCATATTTTGGGGCAGAAAGGCAGAAATTTTCCTTATTTTGAGGCAAAAAGGCAGAAATTCCCCTTATTTTGAGGTAAAAAGGCTGATATTTCTCTTATTTTTGGGCAAAATGTCAGAAATTCCCCCTATTTTGGGGTAAAAAGACAGAAATTTCGTTTATTTTTGGGGAAAAGGCAGAAATTGCACTTATTTTGAGTCAAAAAGGCGGAAAATCCTTTTATTTTGGAACAAAAATAAAGAAATTTCCTTTTTTTATGGCAAAAAGGTATACATTCCCTTTATTTTCGGGCTTAAAGGGAGAAATTCCTTGTATTTTGGAGCAAAATTGCAGAAATTCCCCTAATTTTGGGGCAAAAAGGCAGAAATTCCTTGTATTTTGGGGTAAAACTGCAGAAATTTCACTTATTTTGTGGCAAAATGGCAAAAATTCGCGTTATTTTCGGCGAAAAAGGCAGAAAATCCCCGTATTTTGGAGCAAAATTGCAGAAATTCACCTGATTTTGGGGTAAAAAATACAGTAATTTTCTTTATTTTGGGGCAAAAAGGAAGAAATTCTCCTTATTTTGGGGCAAAAGGCAGAAATTCCCCTTATTATAGGGCAAAATTGCAGAAATTTCTTTTATTTGGGGGCAAAAAACAGAAATTCCCCTTATTTTGGGGTAAAATTGCAGAAATTTCCCTTATTATGAAAAAAAATTGCAGAAATTTCCCTTATTTTAGGGCAAAATTGCAGAAATTTCACTTATTTCAGAGAAAAAAAGCAAAAATTTTTCTTATTTTGGGGCAAAAAGGCAGAAATTCCCATTATTTAGGGGCAAAAAGGCAGAAATTCACCTTATTTTGGGCTAAAATTGCAGAAATTTCACATATTTCAGGGCAAAAAGGCAGAAATTTCCCCTATTTTGGGGCAAAATTGCAGAAATTTCACTTATTTTAGGGTAATAAGTCAGAAATTTTCTTTATTTTGGGGCAAAAAAGACAGAAATTCCCTTTGTTTTGGGGGAAAAAGACAGAAATTCCACTTATTTAGAGGCAATAAGGCAGAAATTCCCCTTATTTGGGAGCAAAAATAAAGAAATTTCTCTTTTTTATGGCAAAAATGTATGCATTCCCCTTATTTTTGGGCAAAAATGCAGAAAATCCCCGTATTTTGGAGCAAAATTGCAGAAATTCCCCTAATTGTGGGCCAAAAAGGCAGAAATTCTCTATATGTTGGGGCAAAAAGACAGAAATTCTCCTTATTTTAGGGCAAAACTCAGAAATTTCACTTATTTTGGGGCAAAATTCCAGAAATTTCTTTTATTTTTGGGCAAAATTTGCAGGAATTTCACTTATTTTGGGGCAAAATTGCAGAAATTTCACTTATTTCAGGGAAAAAAGGCAGAAATTTTCCTTATTTTGGGGCAAAAAGTCAGACATTCCTTATTTTGTGGCAAAAATGCAGAAATTCCCCTTATTTTGAGGTAAAAAGGCTGAAAGTTCCCTTACTTGGGGTCAAAAAGGCAGAAATTTTTTTTATTTTGGGGCAAAATTGCAGGAATTTACCTTATTTTGGGGCAAAATTGCAGAAATTTTTTTTATTTGGGGCAAAATTGCAGAAATTTCACTTATTTTCAGGTAAAAAGGCTGAATTTTTTTTTATTTTTGGGCAAAAGAGAGAAATTCCCCTTATTTTGGGGCAAAATTGCAGAAATTTTCCTTATTTTTGGGTAAAAATGCAGAAATTCCTTATATTTTGTGGCAAAAATGCAGAAATTTCCCTCATTTTGAGGTAATAAGGCTGAAATTCCCCTTATTTTGGGGCAAAAAGGCAGAAATTCCCCTTATTTTGGGGTAAAATTGCAGAAATTTCAAATATTTCAAGGCAAAATGGCAGAAATTTCCCTTATTTTGGGGCAAAAAGATGAAATCCCTAATTTTTGGCTAAAATTGAAGAAATTTCACTTATTTCGGGACAAAAAGGCAGAAATTCCACTTAATTTTGGGCAAAAAGGCAGAAATGACCCGTATTTTGGAGCAAAATTGCAGAAATTCCCCTAATATTGGTGCAAAAATGCAGAAATTCTTTTTATTTTAAGGCAAAAAGGCAGAAATTCTTCATATTTTGGTGCAAAAAGGCTAAAATTCCCTTATTTTTAGGTAAAATGCTGAAATTCCCCATTTTTTGGGGCAAAAGGCAGAAATTCCCCTCATTTTGGAGCAAAAAGCAGAAATTTCTTTTATTATGGTACAAAATTGAAGAAATTTTCCTTATTTTGGAACAAAAAGGCAGAAATTCCCCATATTTTGGGGCAAAAGGCAGAAATTCTTCTTATTTTGAGGTAAAATGCAGAAATTCCATTTATTTAGAGGTAAAATGCAGAAATTCCCCAAATATTGGGGGAAAATGCAGAAATTACCTTTATTTTGGGGCTAAAAGGCAGAAATTCCCCGTATTTTGAAGCAAAATTGCAGAAATTCTCATAATTTTCGAGCAAAAAAGGCAGAAATTCTCCTTATTTTGGGGCAAAAAGACAGAAAATCTCCCTTTTTCGTGAGCAAAAAGTAAGAAATTTCCCTTATTTTGGGTCAAAATTGCAGAAATTTCCTTTTACATTTGGGCAAAATTGCCGAAATTTCCCTTATTTTGGGGCAAAATTGCAGAAATTTCACTTATTTCAGAAAAAAGGCAGAAATTTTCTTATTTTGGGGCAAAAAGGCAGAAATTTCTTTTATTTTGGTATAAAATTGCAGAAATTTTACTTATTTTGGGGCAAAAAGGCGGAAATTCCCCATATTTTTGGGGCAAAAAGGCAGAAATTCCCCTTACTTTGACGTAAAAAGGCTGAAATTTCCCTTATTTTTGGGCAAAAAGTCAGAAATTCCCCTTATTTTGAGGCCAAAAACAGAAATTTCGTTTATTTTTGGGGAAAAGGCAGAAATTGCACTTATTTTTAGTAAAAAAGGCAGATAATCCCCTTATTTTGGGGCAAAAATAAAGAAATTTCCCTTTTTTATGGCAAAAAGGTATACATTCCCTTTATTTTCGGGCAAAAAGGCAGAAATTCCCCGTATTTTGGAGCATAATTGCAGAAATTCCCCTAATTTTGGGGCAAAAGGCAGAAATTCCCCTTATTTTCGGCAAAAAGCAGAAAATCCCCGTATTTTGAAGCAAAATTGAAGAAATTCACCTAATTTTGGGGTAAAAAATGCAGTAATTTTCTTTATTTTGGGGCAAAAATGCAGAAACTCTCTTTTTTGGGGGCAAAAGGCAGAAATTCCCCTTATTTTAGGGCAAAATTGCAGAAATTTCTCTTATTTGGGGGCAAAAAACAGAAATTCCCCTTATTTTTGAGCAAAATTGCAGATTTTCCCTTATTATGAGAAAAAAATTGCAGTAATTTCCCGTATTTTAGGGCAAAATTGCAGAAATTTCACTTATTTCAGAGAAAAAAAGCAAAAATTTTTCTTATTTTGGGGCAAAAAGGCAGAAATTCCCATTATTTTGGGGCAAAAAGGCAGAAATTCACCTAATTTTCGGGTAAAATTGAAGAAATTTCACATATTTCAGGGCAAAAAGGCAGAAATTTCCCTTATTTTGGGGAAAATTGCAGAAATTTCACTTATTTTGGGGCAAAATTTCAGAAATTTCACTTATTTCAGAGAAAAAAGAAAGAAATTTTCCTTATTTTGGTGCAAAAAGGCAGAAATTCCTAATATTTTGTGGGAAAAATGCAGAAATTCCCCTTATTTTGAGGTAAAAAGGCTGAAATTTCCCTTATTTGGGGGCAAAAAGGCAGAAATTACTTTTATTTTGGGGTAAAATTGCAGAAATTTCACTTATTTCAGAGTAATAAGTGAGAAATTCCCCTTATTTGGGGGCAAAAAAGACAGAAATTTTTTTTGTCTTGGGGGAAAAAGACAGAAATTTCACTTATTTAGAGGCAAAAAGGCAGAAATTCCCCTTATTTTGGAGCAATAATGAAAAAATTTCCCTTTTTTTATGGCAAAAAGGTATGCATTCTTCTTATTTTCGGGCAAAAAGGCAGAAATTCCCCGTATTTTGGAGCAAAATTGCAGAAATTCTCCTAATTTTGGGGCAAAAGGCAGAAATTCCCTTTATTTTGGGGCCAAAATCCGAAATTCCCCTTACTTTGGAGCAAAATTCCAGAAATTTCCTTTATTTTGGGGCAAAATTGAAGGAATGTCCCTCATTTTGGGGCAAAGTTGCAGAAATTTCCCTTATTTGGGGCAAAATTACAGAAATTTCACTTATTTTTAGGTAAAAAGGCTGAAATTTCCTTTATTTTGGGGCAAAAAGGGAGAAATTCCCCTTATTTTGGGGCAAAATTACAGAAATGTTTTTTATTTTGGGGCAAAAAGGCAGAAATTCCTTATATTTTGTGGCAAAAAGGCAGAAATTTCCCTTATTTTGAGGTAATAAGGCTGAAATTCCCCTTATTTTGGGGCAAAAAGGCAGAAATTTCCTTTACATTTGGGCAAAATTGCCGAAATTTCCCTTATTTTGGGACAAAATTGCAGAAATTTCACTTATTTCACAAAAAAGGCAGAAATTTTCTTATTTTCGGGTAAAAAGGCAGAAATTTCTTTTATTTTGGTACAAAATTGCAGAAATTTTCCTTATTTTGGGGCAAAAAGGCAGAAATTTCCCATATTTTTGGGGCAAAAAGCAGAAATTTCTTTTATTATGGTACAAAATTGAAGAAATTTTCATTATTTTGGAACAAAAAGGCAAAAATTTCCCATATTTTGGGGCAAAAGGCAGAAATTCTTCTTATTTTGAGGTAAAATGCAGAAATTCCCCTTATTTAGAGGTAAAATGCAGAAATTCCCTAAATATTGGGGGAAAATGCAGAAATTCCCTTTATTTTGGGGCTAAAAGGCAGAAATTCACCGTATTTTGAAGCAAAATTGCAGAAATTCTCATAATTTTTGGGCAAAAAGGCAGAAATTCTCCTTATTTTGGGGCAAAAAGACAGAAAATCTCCTTTTTTCATGAGCAAAAAGTAAGAAATTCCCCTTATTTTCGGTCAAAATTGCAGAAATTTCCTTTTACATTTGGGCAAAATTGCCGAAATTTCCCTTATTTTGGGGCAAAATTGCAGAAATTTCACTTATTTCAGAAAAAAGACAGAAATTTTCTTATTTTGGGGCAAAAAGGCAGAAATTTCTTTTATTTTGGTACAAAATTGCAGAAATTTTACTTATTTTGGGGCAAAAAGGTGGAAATTCCCCATATTTTTGGGGCATAAAGGCAGAAATTCCCCTTATTTTGAGGTAAAAAGGCTGAAATTTCCCTTATTTTTGGGCAAAAATTCAGAAATTCCCCTTATTTTGAGGCCAAAAACAGAAATTTCATTTATTTTTGGGGAAAAGGCAGAAATTGCACTTATTTTTAGTAAAAAAGGCGGATAATCCCCTTATTTTGGGGCAAAAATGAAGAAATTTCCCTTTTTTTATGGCAAAAAGGTATACATGCCCTTTATTTTCGGGAAAAAAGGCAGAAATTCCCCGTATTTTGGAGCAAAATTGCAGAAATTCTCCTAATTTTGGGGCAAAAAGGCAGAAATTCCCCTTATTTTCGGCAAAAAAGGCAGAAAATTCCCGTATTTTGAAGCAAAATTGAAGAAATTCACCTAATTTTGTGGTAAAAAATGCAGTAATTTTCTTTATATTGGGGCAAAAATGCAGAAACTCTCTTTTTTGGGGGCAAAAGGCAGAAATTCCCCTTATTTTAGGGCAAAATTGCAGAAATTTCTCTTATTTGGGGGCAAAAAACAGAAATTACTTTTATTTTGGGGCAAAATTGCAAAAATTTCCCTTATTATGAGAAAAAAATTGCAGAAATTTTCCTTATTTTTGGGCAAAATTGCAGAAATTTCACTTATTTCAGAGAAAAAAGCAAAAATTTTTCTTATTTTGGGGCAAAAGCAGAAATTCCCATTATTTTGGGGCAAAAAGGCAGAAATTCACTTTATTTTGGGCTAAAATTGCAGAAATTTCACATATTTCAGGGCAAGAAGGCAGAAATTTCCCTTAATTTGGGGCAAAAATGGTGAAATTTCCCTTTTTTATGGCAAAAAGTTATGCATTCCCCTTATTTTCAGGCAAAAAGGCAGAAATTCCCCGTATTTTGGAGCAAAATTGCAGAAATTCCCCTGCTTGTGGGGCAAAAAGGCAGAAATTCTCCTTATTTTGGGGCAAAACTCAGAAA
The DNA here is from genome assembly GCF_963924665.1 of Micromys minutus. Classification (NCBI taxonomy): domain Eukaryota; kingdom Metazoa; phylum Chordata; class Mammalia; order Rodentia; family Muridae; genus Micromys; species Micromys minutus. The sequence continues at coordinate 223,038 of NW_027667715.1, forward strand.
TTCGACTTATTTTGGGGCAAAATTCCAGAAATTTTCCTTATTTTGGGGCAAAATTGCAGAAAATTCACTTATTTTGGGGCAAAATTGCAGAAATTTCACTTATTTTGGGGCAAAAAGGCAGAAATTCCTAATATTTTGTGGCAAAAATGCAGAAATTCCTAATATTTTGTTGCAAAAATGCAGAAATTTCCCTTATTTTGAGGTAAAAAGGCTGAAATTCCCCATATTTGGGGACAAAAATGCAGAAATTTCTCTTATTTTGGGGCAAATTTGCAGAAATTTCACTTATTTCAGGGTAAAAAGTCAGAAATTTTCCTTATTTTGGTGCAAAAAAGACAGAAATTCCCTTTGTTTTGGGGGAAAAAGACAGAAATTCCACTCATTTAGAGGCAAAAAGCACAAGTTCCCCTTATTTTGGAGCAAAAATGAAGAAATTTCCCTTTTTTATGGCATAAAGGTATGCATTCTTCTTATTTTCAGACAAAAAGGCAGAAATTCCCCATATTTTAGAACAAAAGGCAGAAATTACTTTTATTTTGGAGCAAAATTGCAGAAATTTCCCTAATTGTGGGGCAAAAAACAGAAATTCCCCTTATTTTGAAGCAAAATTGCAGAAATTCCCCTTATTATGGGGCAAAATTGCAGAAATTTCACTAATTGTGGGCAAAAAGGCAGAAATTCTCCTTATTTTGGGGCAAAACTCAGAAATTCCACTTATTTTGGGGCAAAATTCCAGAAATTTTCCTTATTTTGGGGCAAAATTGCAGAAATTTTACTTATTTTGGGGCAAAGTTGCAGAAATTTCTCTTATTTCAGGGAAAAAAATGCAGAAATTTTTCTTATTTTGGGGCAAAAAGGCAGAAATTCCTAATATTTTGTGCCAAAATTCAGAAATTCCCCTTATTTTGAGGTAAAAAGGCTGAAATTCCCCTTATTTGGGGGCAAAAAGGCAGAAATTTCCCTTATATTGGGGCAAAATTTCAGAAATTTCACTTATTTCAGGGTAATAAGTCAGAAATTTTCCTTATTTTGGGGCAAAAATGACAGAAATTCCCTTTGTTTTGGGGAAAAAGACAGAAATTCCACTTATTTAGAGGCAAAAAAGCAGAAATTCCCCTTATTTTAGGGCAAAATTGCAGAAATTTCCCTTATTTGGGGGCAAAAAAACAGAAATTCTTATTTTGGGGCAAAATTCCAGAAATTTCCTTTATTATGGGGAAAAATTGCAGAAATTTCTTTTATTTTAGGGCAAAATTGAAGAAATTTCACTTATTTCAGAGAAAAAAAGCAAAAATTTTTCTTATTTTGGGGCAAAAAGGCAGAAATTCACTTTATTTTGGGCTAAAATTGCAGAAATTTCACATATTTCAGGGCAAAAAGGCAGAAATTTCCCTTAATTTGGGGCAAAAATGAAGAAATTTCCCTTTTTTATGGCACAAAGGTATGCATTCCCCTTATTTTCAGGCAAAAAGGCTGAGATTCCCCGTATTTTGGAGCAAAATTGCAGAAATTCCCCTAATTGTGGGGCAAAAAGGCAGAAATTCTCCTTATTTTGGGGCAAAACTCAGAAATTCCACTTATTTTGGGGCAAAATTCCAGAAATTTCCCTTATTTTGGGGCAAAATTGCAGAAATTTCACTTATTTTGGGGCAAAATTGCAGAAATTTCACTTATTTTTGGGCAAAATTGCAGAATTTTAACTTATTTCAGAGAAAAAAAGCAGAAATTTTTTCTTATTTTGGGGCAAAAAGGCAGAAATTCCTAATATTTTGTGGCAAAAATGCACAAATTCCTAATATTTTGTTGCAAAAATGCAGAAATTTCTATTATTTTGAGGTAAAAAGGCTGAAATTCCTTATATTTGGGGGCAAAAAGGCAGAAATTTCCCTTGTTTTGGGGCAAATTTGCAGAAATTTCACTTATTTCAGGGTAAAAAGTCAGAAATTTTCCTTATTTTGGTGCAAAAAAGACAGAAATTCCCTTTGTTTTGTGGGAAAAAGACAGAAATTCCACTTATTTAGAGGCAAAAACCAAAAGTTCCCCTTATTTTGGAGCAAAAATGAAGAAATTTCCCTTTTTTATGGCAAAAAGGTATGCATTCTTCTTATTTTCGGACAAAACGGCAGAAATTCCCCATATTTTAGGACAAAAGGCAGAAATTCCTTTTATTTTGGAGCAAAATTGCAGAAATTTCCCTAATTGTGGGGAAAAAAAACAGAAATTCCCCTTATTTTGAAGCAAAATTTCAGAAATTTCCCTTATTATGGGGAAAAATTGCAGAAATTTCTCTTATTTTAGGGCAAAATTGCAGAAATTTCACTAATTGTGGGCAAAAAGGCAGAAATTCTCCTTATTTTGGGGCAAAACTCAGAAATTCCACTTATTTTGGGGCAAAATTACAGAAATTTTCCTTATTTTGGGGCAAAATTGCAGAAATTTTACTTATTTTGGGGCAAAATTGCAGAAATTTCACTTATTTCAGGGAAAAAAGGCAGAAATTGTCCTTATTTGGGGCAAAAAGGCAGAAATTCCTAATATTTTGTGCCAAAATTCAGAAATTCCCCTTATTTTGAGGTAAAAAGGCTGAAATTCCCCTTATTTGTGGGCAAAAAGGCAGAAATTTCCCTTATATTGGGGCAAAATTGCAGAAATTTCACTTATTTCAGGATAATAAGTCAGAAATTTTCCTTATTTTGGGGCAAAAATGACAGAAATTCCCTTTGTTTTTGGGGGAAAAAGACAGAAATTCCACTTATTTAGAGGCAAAAAAGCAGAAATTCCCCTTATTTTAGGAAAAAATTGCAGAAATTTCCCTTATTTGGGGGCAAAAATACAGAAATTCTTCTTATTTTGGGGCAAACTTCCAGAAATTTCCTTTATTATGGGGAAAAATTGCATTAATTTTTTTTATTTTAGGGCAAAATTGCAGAAATTTCACTTATTTCAGAGAAAAAAAGCAAAAATTTTTCTTATTTTGGGGCAAAAAGGCAGAAATTCACTTTATTTTGGGCTAAAATTGCAGAAATTTCACATATTTCAGGGCAAAAAGGCAGAAATTTCCCTCAATTTGGGACAAAAATGAAGAAATTTCCCTTTTTTATGGCACAAAGGTATGCATTCCCCTTATTTTCAGGCAAAAAGGCAGAAATTCCCCGTATTTTTGAGCAAAATTACAGAAATTCCCCTAATTGTGGGGCAAAAAGAAATTCTCCTTATTTTGGGGCTAAACTCAGAAATTCCACTTATTTTTGGGCAAAATTCCAGAAATTTCCCTTATTTTGGGGCAAAATTGCAGAAATTTCACTTATTTTGGGGCAAAATTGCAGAAATTTCACTTATTTCAGGGAAAAAAAGCAGAAATTTTCCTTATTTTGGGGCAAAAAGGCAGAAATTCCTAATATTTTGTGGCAAAAATGCAGAAATTCCTAATATTTTGTTGCAAAAATGCAGAAATTTCCCTTATTTTGAGGTAAAAATGCTGAAATTCCCCATATTTGGGGGCAAAAAGGCAGAAATTTCCCTTATTTTGGGGCAAATTTGCAGAAATTTCACTTATTTCAGGGTAAAAAGTCAGAAATTTTCCTTATTTTGGTGCAAAAAAGACAGAAATTCCCTTTGTTTTGGGGGAAAAAGACAGAAATTCCACTTATTTAGAGGCAAAAAGCAAAAGTTCCCCTTATTTTGGAGCAAAAATGAAGAAATTTCTTTTTTTTATGGCAAAAAGGTATGCATTCTTCTTATTTTCGGACAAAAAGGCAGAAATTCCCCATATTTTAGGACAAAAGGCAGAAATTCCTTTTATTTTGGAGCAAAATTGCAGAAATTTCCCTAATTTTGGGGCAAAAAACAGAAATTCCCCTTATTTTGAAGCAAAATTGCAGAAATTTCCCTTATTATGGAGAAAAATTGCAGAAATTTCTCTTATTTTAGGGCAAAATTGCAGAAATTTAACTAATTGTGGGCAAAAAGGCAGAAATTCTCCTTATTTTGGGGCAAAACTCAGAAATTCCACTTATATTGGGCCAAAATTCCAGAAATTTTCCTTATTTTGGGGCAAAATTTCAGAAATTTTATTTATTTTGGGGCAAAATTGCAGAAATTTCACTTATTTCAGGGAAAAAAGGCAGAAATTGTCCTTATTTTGGGGCAAAAATGCAGAAATTCCTAATATTTTGTGCCAAAATTCAGAAATTCCCCTTATTTTGAGGTAAAAAGTCTGAAATTCACCTTATTTGGGGGCAAAAAGGCAGAAATTTCCTTTATATTGGGGCAAAATTGCAGAAATTTCACTTATTTCAGGGTAATAAGTCAGAAATTTTCCTTATTTTGGGGCAAAAATGACAGAAATTCCCTTTGTTTTGGGGGAAAAAGATACAAATTCCACTTATTTAGAGGCAAAAAAGCAGAAATTCCCCTTAATTTAGGGCAAAATTGCAGAAATTTCCCTTATTTGGGGGCAAAAAAACAGAAATTCTTCTTATTTTGGAGCAAAATTCCAGAAATTTTTTTTATTATGCGGAAAAATTGCAGAAATTTCTTTTATTTTAGGGCAAAATTGCAGAAATTTCACTTATTTCAGAGAAAAAAAGAAAAAATTTTTCTTATTTTGGAGCAAAAAGGCAGAAATTCCCATTATTTTGGGGCAAAAAGGCAGAAATTCACCTTATTTTGGGCTATAATTGCAGAAATTTCACATATTTCAGGGCAAAAAGGCAGAAATTTCCCTTAATTTGGGGCAAAACTGAAGAAATTTCCCTTTTTTATGGCAAAAAGGTATGCATTTTCCTTATTTTCGGGCAAAAAGGCAGAAATTTCCCGTATTTTGGAGCAAAATTGCAGAAATTCCTCTAATTGTGGGGCAAAAAGGCAGAAATTCCCTCTAATTTGGGGCAAAACTCAGAAATTCCACTTATTTTGGGGCAAAATTCCAGAAATTTCCCTTATTTTGGGGCAAAATTGCAGAAATTTCACATATTTTGGGGCAAAATTGCAGAAATTTCACTTATTTCAGGGAAAAAAAGGCAGAAATTTTCCTTATTTTGGGGCTAAAAGGCAAAAATTCCTAATATTTTGTGGCAAAAATGCAGAAATTCCTAATATTTTGTTGCAAAAACGCAGAAATTTCCATTATTTTGAGGTAAAATGGCTGAAATTCCCCATATTTGGAGGCAAAATGCAGAAATTTCCCTTATTTTGGGGCAAATTTGCAGAAATTTCACTTATTTCAGGGTAAAAAGTCAGAAACTTTTCTTATTTTGGTGCAAAAAAGACAGAAATTCCCTTTGTTTTGAGGGAAAAAACAGAAATTCCACTTATTTAGAGGCAAAAAGCAAAAGTTCCCCTTATTTTGGAGCAAAAATAAAGAAATTTCCCTTTTTTATGGCAAAAAGGTATGCATTCTTCTTATTTTCGGACAAAAAGGCAGAAATTCCCCATATTTTAGGACAAAAGGCAGAAATTCCTTTTATTTTGAAGCAAAATTGCAGAAATTTCTTTTATTATTGGGAAAAATTGCAGCAATTTCTCTTATTTTAGGGCAAAATTGCAGAAATTTCACTTATTTTGGGGCAAAAAGGCAGAAATTCCTAATATTTGTGGCAAAAATGCAGAAATTCCTAATATTTTGTTGCAAAAATGCAGAAATTTCCCTTATTTTGAGGTAAAAAGGCTGAAATTCCCCATATTTGTGGGCAAAAATGCAGAAATTTCCCTTATTTTGGGGCAAATTTGCAGAAATTTCACTTATTTCAGGGTAAAAAGTCAGAGATTTTCCTTATTTTGGTGCAAAAAAGACAGAAATTCACTATGTTTTGGGGGAAAAAGACAGAAATTCCACTTATTTAGAGGCAAAAAGCAAAAGTTCCCCTTATTTTGGAGCAAAAATGAAGAAATTTCCCTTTTTTATGGCATAAACGTATGCATTCTTCTTATTTTCGGACAAAAAGGCAGAAATTCCCCATATTTTAGAACAAAAGGCAGAAATTACTTTTATTTTGGAGCAAAATTGCAGAAATTTCCCTAATTGTGGGGCAAAAAACAGAAATTCCCCTTATTTTGAAGCAAAATTGCAGAAATTCCCCTTATTATGGGGCAAAATTGCAGAAATTTCACTAATTGTGGGCAAAAAGGCAGAAATTCTCCTTATTTTGAGGCAAAACTCAGAAATTCCACTGATTTTGGGGCAAAATTCCAGAAATTTTCCTTATTTTGGGGCAAAATTGCAGAAATTTTACTTATTTTGGGGCAAAATTGCAGAAATTTCACTTATTTCAGGGAAAAAATGCAGAAATTTTTCTTATTTTGGGGCAAAAAGGCAGAAATTCCTAATATTTTGTGCCAAAATTCAGAAATTCCCCTTATTTTGAGGTAAAAAGGCTGAAATTCCCCTTATTTGGGGGCAAAAAGGCAGAAATTTCCCTTATATTGTGGCAAAATTGCAGAAATTTCACTTATTTCAGGGTAATAAGTCAGAAATTTTCCTTATTTTGGGGCAAAAATGACAGAAATTCCCTTTGTTTTGGGAAAAAGGACAGAAATTCCACTTATTTAGAGGCAAAAAAGCAGAAATTCCCCTTATTTTAGGGCAAAATTGCAGAAATTTCCCTTATTTGGGGGCAAAAAAACAGAAATTCTTCTTATTTTGGGGCAAAATTCCAGAAATTTCCTTTATTATGGGGAAAAATTGCAGAAATTTCTTTTATTTTAGGGCAAAATTGCAGAAATTTCACTTATTTCAGAGAAAAAAAGCAAAAATTTTTCTTATTTTGGGGCAAAAAGGCAGAAATTCACCTTATTTTGGGCTATAATTGCAGAAATTTCACATATTTCAGGGCAAAAAGGCAGAAATTTCCCTTAATTTGGGGCAAAAATGAAGAAATTTCCCTTTTTTATGGCACAAAGGTATGCATTCCCCTTATTTTCAGGCAAAAAGGCAGAAATTCCCCGTATTTTGGAGCAAAATTGCAGAAATTCCTCTAATTGTGGAACAAAAAGGCAGAAATTCTCCTTATTTTGGGGCAAAACTCAGAAATTCCACTTATTTTGGGGCAAAATTCCAGAAATTTCCCTTATTTTGGGGCAAAATTGCAGAAATTTCACTTATTTTGGGGCAAAATTGCAGAAATTTCACTTATTTTTGGGCAAAATTGCAGAAATTTAACTTATTTCAGGGAAAAAAAGCAGAAATTTTTTCTTATTTTGGGGCAAAAAGGCAGAAATTCCTAATATTTTGTGGCAAAAATGCACAAATTCCTAATATTTTGTTGCAAAAATGCAGAAATTTCCATTATTTTGAGGTAAAAAGGCTGAAATTCCCCATATTTGGGGGCAAAAAGGCAGATATTTCCCTTATTTTGGGGCAAATTTGCAGAAATTTCACTTATTTCAGGGTAAAAAGTCAGAAATTTTCCTTATTTTGGTGCAAAAAAGACAGAAATTCCCTTTGTTTTGTGGGAAAAAGACAGAAATTCCACTTATTTAGAGGCAAAAACCAAAAGTTCCCCTTATTTTGGAGCAAAAATGAAGAAATTTCCCTTTTTTATGGCAAAAAGGTATGCATTCTTCTTATTTTCGGACAAAACGGCAGAAATTCCCCATATTTTAGGACAAAAGGCAGAAATTCCTTTTATTTTGGAGCAAAATTGCAGAAATTTCCCTAATTGTGGGGAAAAAAAACAGAAATTCCCCTTATTTTGAAGCAAAATTTCAGAAATTTCCCTTATTATGGGGAAAAATTGCAGAAATTTCTCTTATTTTAGGGCAAAATTGCAGAAATTTCACTAATTGTGGGCAAAAAGGCAGAAATTCTCCTTATTTTGGGGCAAAACTCAGAAATTCCACTTATTTTGGGGCAAAATTACAGAAATTTTCCTTATTTTGGGGCAAAATTGCAGAAATTTTACTTATTTTGGGGCAAAATTGCAGAAATTTCACTTATTTCAGGGAAAAAAGGCAGAAATTGTCCTTATTTGGGGCAAAAAGGCAGAAATTCCTAATATTTTGTGCCAAAATTCAGAAATTCCCCTTATTTTGAGGTAAAAAGGCTGAAATTCCCCTTATTTGTGGGCAAAAAGGCAGAAATTTCCCTTATATTGGGGCAAAATTGCAGAAATTTCACTTATTTCAGGATAATAAGTCAGAAATTTTCCTTATTTTGGGGCAAAAATGACAGAAATTCCCTTTGTTTTTGGGGGAAAAAGACAGAAATTCCACTTATTTAGAGGCAAAAAAGCAGAAATTCCCCTTATTTTAGGAAAAAATTGCAGAAATTTCCCTTATTTGGGGGCAAAAATACAGAAATTCTTCTTATTTTGGGGCAAACTTCCAGAAATTTCCTTTATTATGGGGAAAAATTGCATTAATTTTTTTTATTTTAGGGCAAAATTGCAGAAATTTCACTTATTTCAGAGAAAAAAAGCAAAAATTTTTCTTATTTTGGGGCAAAAAGGCAGAAATTCACTTTATTTTGGGCTAAAATTGCAGAAATTTCACATATTTCAGGGCAAAAAGGCAGAAATTTCCCTTAATTTGGGACAAAAATGAAGAAATTTCCCTTTTTTATGGCACAAAGGTATGCATTCCCCTTATTTTCAGGCAAAAAGGCAGAAATTCCCCGTATTTTTGAGCAAAATTACAGAAATTCCCCTAATTGTGGGGCAAAAAGAAATTCTCCTTATTTTGGGGCTAAACTCAGAAATTCCACTTATTTTTGGGCAAAATTCCAGAAATTTCCCTTATTTTGGGGCAAAATTGCAGAAATTTCACTTATTTTGGGGCAAAATTGCAGAAATTTCACTTATTTCAGGGAAAAAAAGCAGAAATTTTCCTTATTTTGGGGCAAAAAGGCAGAAATTCCTAATATTTTGTGGCAAAAATGCAGAAATTCCTAATATTTTGTTGCAAAAATGCAGAAATTTCCCTTATTTTGAGGTAAAAATGCTGAAATTCCCCATATTTGGGGGCAAAAAGGCAGAAATTTCCCTTATTTTGGGGCAAATTTGCAGAAATTTCACTTATTTCAGGGTAAAAAGTCAGAAATTTTCCTTATTTTGGTGCAAAAAAGACAGAAATTCCCTTTGTTTTGGGGGAAAAAGACAGAAATTCCACTTATTTAGAGGCAAAAAGCAAAAGTTCCCCTTATTTTGGAGCAAAAATGAAGAAATTTCTTTTTTTTATGGCAAAAAGGTATGCATTCTTCTTATTTTCGGACAAAAAGGCAGAAATTCCCCATATTTTAGGACAAAAGGCAGAAATTCCTTTTATTTTGGAGCAAAATTGCAGAAATTTCCCTAATTTTGGGGCAAAAAACAGAAATTCCCCTTATTTTGAAGCAAAATTGCAGAAATTTCCCTTATTATGGAGAAAAATTGCAGAAATTTCTCTTATTTTAGGGCAAAATTGCAGAAATTTAACTAATTGTGGGCAAAAAGGCAGAAATTCTCCTTATTTTGGGGCAAAACTCAGAAATTCCACTTATATTGGGCCAAAATTCCAGAAATTTTCCTTATTTTGGGGCAAAATTTCAGAAATTTTATTTATTTTGGGGCAAAATTGAAGAAATTTCACTTATTTCAGGGAAAAAAGGCAGAAATTGTCCTTATTTTGGGGCAAAAATGCAGAAATTCCTAATATTTTGTGCCAAAATTCAGAAATTCCCCTTATTTTGAGGTAAAAAGTCTGAAATTCACCTTATTTGGGGGCAAAAAGGCAGAAATTTCCTTTATATTGGGGCAAAATTGCAGAAATTTCACTTATTTCAGGGTAATAAGTCAGAAATTTTCCTTATTTTGGGGCAAAAATGACAGAAATTCCCTTTGTTTTGGGGGAAAAAGATACAAATTCCACTTATTTAGAGGCAAAAAAGCAGAAATTCCCCTTAATTTAGGGCAAAATTGCAGAAATTTCCCTTATTTGGGGGCAAAAAAACAGAAATTCTTCTTATTTTGGAGCAAAATTCCAGAAATTTTTTTTATTATGCGGAAAAATTGCAGAAATTTCTTTTATTTTAGGGCAAAATTGCAGAAATTTCACTTATTTCAGAGAAAAAAAGAAAAAATTTTTCTTATTTTGGAGCAAAAAGGCAGAAATTCCCATTATTTTGGGGCAAAAAGGCAGAAATTCACCTTATTTTGGGCTATAATTGCAGAAATTTCACATATTTCAGGGCAAAAAGGCAGAAATTTCCCTTAATTTGGGGCAAAACTGAAGAAATTTCCCTTTTTTATGGCAAAAAGGTATGCATTTTCCTTATTTTCGGGCAAAAAGGCAGAAATTTCCCGTATTTTGGAGCAAAATTGCAGAAATTCCTCTAATTGTGGGGCAAAAAGGCAGAAATTCCCTCTAATTTGGGGCAAAACTCAGAAATTCCACTTATTTTGGGGCAAAATTCCAGAAATTTCCCTTATTTTGGGGCAAAATTGCAGAAATTTCACATATTTTGGGGCAAAATTGCAGAAATTTCACTTATTTCAGGGAAAAAAAGGCAGAAATTTTCCTTATTTTGGGGCTAAAAGGCAAAAATTCCTAATATTTTGTGGCAAAAATGCAGAAATTCCTAATATTTTGTTGCAAAAACGCAGAAATTTCCATTATTTTGAGGTAAAATGGCTGAAATTCCCCATATTTGGAGGCAAAATGCAGAAATTTCCCTTATTTTGGGGCAAATTTGCAGAAATTTCACTTATTTCAGGGTAAAAAGTCAGAAACTTTTCTTATTTTGGTGCAAAAAAGACAGAAATTCCCTTTGTTTTGAGGGAAAAAACAGAAATTCCACTTATTTAGAGGCAAAAAGCAAAAGTTCCCCTTATTTTGGAGCAAAAATAAAGAAATTTCCCTTTTTTATGGCAAAAAGGTATGCATTCTTCTTATTTTCGGACAAAAAGGCAGAAATTCCCCATATTTTAGGACAAAAGGCAGAAATTCCTTTTATTTTGAAGCAAAATTGCAGAAATTTCTTTTATTATTGGGAAAAATTGCAGCAATTTCTCTTATTTTAGGGCAAAATTGCAGAAATTTCACTTATTTTGGGGCAAAAAGGCAGAAATTCCTAATATTTGTGGCAAAAATGCAGAAATTCCTAATATTTTGTTGCAAAAATGCAGAAATTTCCCTTATTTTGAGGTAAAAAGGCTGAAATTCCCCATATTTGTGGGCAAAAATGCAGAAATTTCCCTTATTTTGGGGCAAATTTGCAGAAATTTCACTTATTTCAGGGTAAAAAGTCAGAGATTTTCCTTATTTTGGTGCAAAAAAGACAGAAATTCACTATGTTTTGGGGGAAAAAGACAGAAATTCCACTTATTTAGAGGCAAAAAGCAAAAGTTCCCCTTATTTTGGAGCAAAAATGAAGAAATTTCCCTTTTTTATGGCATAAATGTATGCATTCTTCTTATTTTCGGACAAAAAGGCAGAAATTCCCCATATTTTAGAACAAAAGGCAGAAATTACTTTTATTTTGGAGCAAAATTGCAGAAATTTCCCTAATTGTGGGGCAAAAAACAGAAATTCCCCTTATTTTGAAGCAAAATTGCAGAAATTCCCCTTATTATGGGGCAAAATTGCAGAAATTTCACTAATTGTGGGCAAAAAGGCAGAAATTCTCCTTATTTTGAGGCAAAACTCAGAAATTCCACTGATTTTGGGGCAAAATTCCAGAAATTTTCCTTATTTTGGGGCAAAATTGCAGAAATTTTACTTATTTTGGGGCAAAATTGCAGAAATTTCACTTATTTCAGGGAAAAAATGCAGAAATTTTTCTTATTTTGGGGCAAAAAGGCAGAAATTCCTAATATTTTGTGCCAAAATTCAGAAATTCCCCTTATTTTGAGGTAAAAAGGCTGAAATTCCCCTTATTTGGGGGCAAAAAGGCAGAAATTTCCCTTATATTGTGGCAAAATTGCAGAAATTTCACTTATTTCAGGGTAATAAGTCAGAAATTTTCCTTATTTTGGGGCAAAAATGACAGAAATTCCCTTTGTTTTGGGAAAAAGGACAGAAATTCCACTTATTTAGAGGCAAAAAAGCAGAAATTCCCCTTATTTTAGGGCAAAATTGCAGAAATTTCCCTTATTTGGGGGCAAAAAAACAGAAATTCTTCTTATTTTGGGGCAAAATTCCAGAAATTTCCTTTATTATGGGGAAAAATTGCAGAAATTTCTTTTATTTTAGGGCAAAATTGCAGAAATTTCACTTATTTCAGAGAAAAAAAGCAAAAATTTTTCTTATTTTGGGGCAAAAAGGCAGAAATTCACCTTATTTTGGGCTATAATTGCAGAAATTTCACATATTTCAGGGCAAAAAGGCAGAAATTTCCCTTAATTTGGGGCAAAAATGAAGAAATTTCCCTTTTTTATGGCACAAAGGTATGCATTCCCCTTATTTTCAGGCAAAAAGGCAGAAATTCCCCGTATTTTGGAGCAAAATTGCAGAAATTCCTCTAATTGTGGAACAAAAAGGCAGAAATTCTCCTTATTTTGGGGCAAAACTCAGAAATTCCACTTATTTTGGGGCAAAATTCCAGAAATTTCCCTTATTTTGGGGCAAAATTGCAGAAATTTCACTTATTTTGGGGCAAAATTGCAGAAATTTCACTTATTTTTGGGCAAAATTGCAGAAATTTAACTTATTTCAGGGAAAAAAAGCAGAAATTTTTTCTTATTTTGGGGCAAAAAGGCAGAAATTCCTAATATTTTGTGGCAAAAATGCACAAATTCCTAATATTTTGTTGCAAAAATGCAGAAATTTCCATTATTTTGAGGTAAAAAGGCTGAAATTCCCCATATTTGGGGGCAAAAAGGCAGATATTTCCCTTATTTTGGGGCAAATTTGCAGAAATTTCACTTATTTCAGGGTAAAAAGTCAGAAATTTTCCTTATTTTGGTGCAAAAAAGACAGAAATTCCCTTTGTTTTGGGGGAAAAAGACAGAAATTCCACCTATTTAGAGGCAAAAACAAAAAGTTCCCCTTATTTTGGAGCAAAAATGAAGAAATTTCCCTTTTTTATGGCAAAAAGGTATGCATTCTTCTTATTTTCGGACAAAAAGGCAGAAATTCCCCATATTTTAGGACAAAAGGCAGAAATTTCTTTTATTTTGGAGCAAAATTGCAGAAATTTCCCTAATTGTGGGGAAAAAAAAAACAGAAATTCCCCTTATTTTGAAGCAAAATTTCAGACATTTCCCTTATTATGGAGAAAAATTGCAGAAATTTCTCTTATTTTAGGGCAAAATTGCAGAAATTTCACTAATTGTGGGCAAAAAGGCAGAAATTCTCCTTATTTTGGGGCAAAACTCAGAAATTCCACTTATTCTGGGGCAAAATTACAAAAATTTTCCTTATTTTGGGGCAAAATTGCAGAAATTTTACATATTTTGGGGCAAAATTGCAGAAATTTCACTTATTTCAGGGAAAAAAGTCAGAAATTGTCTTTATTTGGGGCAAAAAGGCAGAAATTCCTAATATTTTGTGCCAAAATTCAGAAATTCCCCTTATTTTGAGGTAAAAATGCTGAAATTCCCCTTATTTGGGGGCAAAAAGGCAGAAATTTCTCTTATATTGGGGCAAAATTGCAAAAATTTCACTTATTTCAGGGTAATAAGTCAGAAATTTTTTTTATTTTGGGGCAAAAATGACAGAAATTCCCTTTGTTTTGTGGGAAAAAGACAGAAATTCCACTTATTTAGAGGCAAAAAAGCAGAAATTCCCCTTATTTTAGGGAAAAATTGCAGAAATTTCCCTTATTTGGGGGCAAAAAAACAGAAATTCTTCTTATTTTGGGGCAAACTTCCAGAAATTTCCTTTATTATGGGGAAAAATTGCATTAATTTCTTTTATTTTAGGGCAAAATTGCAGAAATTTCACTTATTTCAGAGAAAAAAAGCAAAATTTTTTTTTATTTTGGGGCAAAAAGGCAGAAATTCACTTTATTTTGGGCTAAAATTGCAGAAATTTCACATATTTCAGGGCAAAAAGGCAGAAATTTCCCTTAATTTGGGGCAAAAATGAAGAAATTTCCCTTTTTTATGGCAAAAATGTATGCATTCCCCTTATTTTCAGGCAAAAAGGTAGAAATTCCCCGTATTTTGGAGCAAAATTACAGAAATTCCCCTAATTATGGGGCAAAAAGGCAGAAATTCTCCTTATTTTGGGGCAAAACTCAGAAATTCCACTTATTTTGGGGCAAAATTCCAGAAATTTTTCTTATTTTGGGGCAAAATTGCAGAAATTTCACTTATTTTGGGGCAAAATTGCAGAAATTTCACTTATTTTTGGGCAAAATTGCAGAAATTTCACTTATTTCAGGGAAAAAAAGCAGAAATTTTCCTTATTTTGGGGCAAAAAGGCAGAAATTCCTAATATTTTGTGGCAAAAATGCAGAAATTCCTAATATTTTGTTGCAAAAATGCAGAAATTTCCCTTATTTTGAGGTAAAAAGGCTGAAATTTTCCATATTTGGGGGCAACAAGGCAGAAATTTCCCTTATTTTGGGGCAAATTTGCAGAAATTTCACTTATTTCAGGGTAAAAAGTCAGAAATTTTTCTTATTTTGGTGCAAAAAAGACAGAAATTCCCTTTGTTTTGGGGGAAAAAAACAGAAATTCCACTTATTTAGAGGCAAAAAGCAAAAGTTCCCCTTATTTTGGAGCAAAAATGAAGAAATTTCTTTTTTTTATGGCAAAAAGGTATGCATTCTTCTTATTTTCGGACAAAAAGGCAGAAATTCCCCATATTTTAGGACAAAAGGCAGAAATTCCTTTTATTTTGGAGCAAAATTGCAGAAATTTCCCTAATTTTGGGGCAAAAAACAGAAATTCCCCTTATTTTGAAGCAAAATTGCAGAAATTTCCCTTATTATGGAGAAAAATTGCAGAAATTTCTCTTATTTTAGGGCAAAATTGCAGAAATTTAACTAATTGTGGGCAAAAAGGCAGAAATTCTCCTTATTTTGGGGCAAAACTCAGAAATTCCACTTATATTGGGCCAAAATTCCAGAAATTTTCCTTATTTTGGGGCAAAATTTCAGAAATTTTACTTATTTTGGGGCAAAATTGCAGAAATTTCACTTATTTCAGGGAAAAAAGGCAGAAATTGTCCTTATTTTGGGGCAAAAATGCAGAAATTCCTAATATTTTGTGCCAAAATTCAGAAATTCCCCTTATTGTGAGGTAAAAAGTCTGAAATTCACCTTATTTGGGGGCAAAAAGGCAGAAATTTCCTTTATATTGGGGCAAAATTGCAGAAATTTCACTTATTTCAGGGTAATAAGTCAGAAATTTTCCTTATTTTGGGGCAAAAATGACAGAAATTCCCTTTGTTTTGGGGGAAAAAGATACAAATTCCACTTATTTAGAGGCAAAAAAGCAGAAATTCCCCTTAATTTAGGGCAAAATTGCAGAAATTTCCCTTATTTGGGGGCAAAAAAACAGAAATTCTTCTTATTTTGGAGCAAAATTCCAGAAATTTCCTTTATTATGGGGAAAAATTGCAGAAATTTCTTTTATTTTAGGGCAAAATTGCAGAAATTTCACTTATTTCAGAGAAAAAAAGCAAAAATTTTTCTTATTTTGGAGCAAAAATGCAGAAATTCCCATTATTTTGGGGCAAAAAGGCAGAAATTCACCTTATTTTGGGCTAAAATTGCAGAAATTTAACATATTTCAGGGCAAAAAGGCAGAAATTTCCCTTAATTTGGGGCAAAACTGAAGAAATTTCCTTTTTTATGGCAAAAAGGTATGCATTTTCCTTATTTTCGGGCAAAAAGGCAGAAATTCCCCGTATTTTGGAGCAAAATTGCAGAAATTCCCCTAATTGTGGGGCAAAAAGGCAGAAATTCCCCTTATTTTGGGGCAAAACTCAGAAATTCCACTTATTTTGGGGCAAAATTCCAGAAATTTCCCTTATTTTGGGGCAAAATTGCAGAAATTTCACATATTTTGGGGCAAAATTGCAGAAATTTCACTTATTTCAGGGAAAAAAAGGCAGAAATTTTCTTTATTTTGGGGCTAAAAGGCAAAAATTCCTAATATTTTGTAGCAAAAATGCAGAAATTCCTAATATTTTGTTGCAAAAATGCAAAAATTTTTTTCATTTTGAGGTAAAAAGGCTGAAATTCCCCATATTTGGAGGCAAAAAGGCAGAAATTTCCCTTATTTTGGGGCAAATTTGCAGAAATTTCACTTATTTCAGTGTAAAAATTAGAAATTTTCTTTATTTTGGTGCAAAAAAGACAGAAATTCCCTTTGTTTTGGGGGAAAAAGACAGAAATTCCACTTATTTAGAGGCAAAAAGCAAAAGTTCCTCTTATTTTGGAGCAAAAATAAAGAAATTTCCCTTTTTTATGGCAAAAAGGTATGCATTCTTCTTATTTTCGGACAAAAAGGCAGAAATTCCCCATATTTTAGGACAAAAGGCAGAAATTCCTTTTATTTTGAAGCAAAATTGCAGAAATTTTTTTTATTATTGGGAAAAATTGCAGCAATTTCTTTTATTTTAGGGCAAAATTGCAGAAATTTCACTAATTGTGGGCAAAAAGGCAGAAATTCTCTTTATTTTGGGGCAAAACTCAGAAATTCCACTTATTTTGGGACAAAATTCCAGAAATTTTTCTTATTTTGGGGCAAAATTGCAGAAATTTTACTTATTTTGGGGCAAAATTGCAGAAATTTCACTTATTTCAGGGAAAAAAGGCAGAAATTTTCCTTATTTTGGGGCAAAAAGGCAGAAATTCCTAATATTTTGTGCCAAAATTCAGAAATTCCCCTTATTTTGAGGTAAAAAGGCTGAAATTACCCTTATTTGGGGGCAAAAAGTCAGAAATTTTCCTTATTTTGAGGCAAAAATGACAGAAATTCCCTTTGTTTTGGAGTAAGAAGACAGAAATTCCACTTATTTAGAGGCAAAAAAGCAGAAATTCCCCTTAATTTAGGGCAAAATTGCAGAAATTTCTCTTATTTGGGGGCAAAAAAACAGAAATTCTTCTTATTTTGGGGTAAACTTCCAGAAATTTCCTTTATTATGGGGAAAAATTATATTAATTTCTTTTATTTTAGGGCAAAATTGCAGAAATTTCACTTATTTCAGGAAAAAAAGCAAAAATTTTTCTTATTTTGGGGCAAAAATGCAGAAATTCCCATTATTTTGGGGCAAAAAGGCAGAAATTCACCTTATTTTGGGCTAAAATTGCAGAAATTTCTCATATTTCAGGGCAAAAAGGCAGAAATTTCCCTTAATTTGGGGCAAAAATGAAGAAATTTCCCTTTTTTATGGCAAAAAGGTATGCATTTCCCTTATTTTCGGGCAAAAAGGCAGAAATTCCCTGTATTTTGGAGCAAAATTGCAGAAATTCCCCTAATTGTGGGGCAAAAAGGCAGAAATTCTCCTTATTTTGGGGCAAAACTCAGAAATTCCACTTATTTTGGGGCAAAATTCCAGAAATTTCCCTTATTTTGGGGCAAAATTGCAGAAATTTCACATATTTTGGGGCAAAAGTGCAGAAATTCCACTTATTTCAGGGAAAAAAAAGGCAGAAATTTTCCTTATTTTGGGGCAAAAAGGCAGAAATTTCTAATATTTTGTGGGAAAAATGCAGAAATTTTTAATATTTTGTTGCAAAAATGCAGAAATTTCCCTTATTTTGATGTAAAAAGGCTGAAATTCCCCATATTTGGAGGCAAAAAGGTAGAAATTTTCCTTATTTTGGGGCAAATTTGCAGAAATTTCACTTATTTCAGGGTAATAAGTCAGAAATTTTTTTTATTTTGGTGCAAAAAAGACAGAAATTCCCTTTGTTTTGAAAAAAAAAGACAGAAATTCCTCTAATTTAGAGGCAAAAAAGCAGACATTCCTTTTAATT
The DNA here is from genome assembly GCF_963924665.1 of Micromys minutus. NCBI lineage: Eukaryota > Metazoa > Chordata > Mammalia > Rodentia > Muridae > Micromys > Micromys minutus. The sequence goes on from NW_027667715.1 coordinate 240,886, forward strand.
TAGGGCAAAATTGCAGAAATTTCCCTTATTTGGGGGCAAAAAAAAGAAATTCCTTTTATTTTAAGGCAAAATTCCAGAAATTTCCTTTATTATGGGAAAAAATTGCAGAAATTTCTTTTATTTTAAGGCAAAATTGCAGAAATTTCACTTATTTCAGAGAAAAAAAGCAAAAATTTTTCTTATTTTGGGGCAAATGCAGAAATTCCCATTATTTTGGGGCAAAAAGGCAGAAATTCACCTTATTTTGGGCTAAAATTACAGAAATTTCACATATTTCAAGGAAAAAGGCAGAAATTTCCCTTAATTTTGGGCAAAAATGATGAAATTTCCCTTTTTTATGGCAAAAAGTTATGCATTCTCCTTATTTCGGGCAAAAAGGCAGAAATTCCTTGTATTTTGTAGCAAAATTGCAAAAATTCCCCTAATTGTGGGGCAAAAAGGCAGAAATTCTTCTTTTTTTGGGGCAAAATTGCAGAAATTTCTCTCATTTCAAGGAAAAAAGGCAGAAATTTTCCTTATTTTGGTGTAAAAAAGCAGAAATTCTCCATATTTTGGTGCAAAAATCAGAAATTTCCCTTATTTTGAGATAAAATGCTGAAATTCCCCTTATTTTTGGGAAAAAGGCAGAAATTTTCTTATTTTTGAGACAAATTTGCAGAAATTTCACTTATTTCAGGGTAATAAGTCACAAATTTTCCTTATTTGGGGCAAAAAAGACAGAAATTCTCTTTGTTTTGGAAAAAAAATAACAGAAATTCCACTTATTTAGAGGCAAAAAGGCAAAAGTTCCCCTTATTTTAAAGCAAAAATGAAGAAATTTCCCTTTTCTATGGCAAAAAGGTATGCATTTTTCCTATTTTTGGACAAAAGGCAGAAATTCCTTTTATTTTGGAGCAAAATTGCAGAAATTTCCCTAATTGTGGGGCAAAAAACAGAAATTCCCCTTATTTTGAAGCAAAATTGCAGAAATTTCCCTTATTATGGGGAAAATTGCAGAAATTTCTCTTATTTTAGGGCAAAATTGCAGAAATTTCACTAATTGTGGGCAAAAAGGCAGAAATTCTCCTTATTTTGGGGCAAAACTCAGAAATTTCACTTATTTTGAAGCAAAATTCCAGAAATTTTCCTTATTTTGTGGCAAAATTTCAGAAATTTTACTTATTTTGGGAGAAAATTGCAGAAATTTCACTTATTTCAGGGAAAAAAGGCAGAAATTTTCTTTATTTTGGGGCAAAAAAGCAGAAATTCCTTATATTTTGTGCCAAAATTCAGAAATTCCCCTTATTTTGAGGTAAAAAGGCTGAATTTCCCCTTATTTGGGGGCAAAAAGGCAGAAATTTCTCTTATATTGGGGCAAAATTGCAGAAATTTCACTTATTTCAGGGTAATAAGTCAGAAATTTTCTTTATTTTTGGGCAAAAATGACAGAAATTCCCTTTGTTTTGGGGGAAAAAGAGAAATTCCACTTATTTAGAGGCAAAAAAGCAGAAATTCCTCTTATTTTAGGGCAAAATTGCAGAAATTTCCTTTATTTGGGGGCAAAAAAACAGAAATTCTTCTTATTTTGGAGCAAAATTCCAGAAATTTCCCTTATTATGGGGAAGAATTGCAGAAATTTCCCTTATTTTAGGGCAAAATTGCAGAAATTTCACTTATTTCAGAGAAAAAACGCAAAAATTTTTCTTATTTTGGGGCAAAAAGGCAGAAATTCACTTTATTTTGGGCTAAAATTGCAGAAATTTCACATATTTCAGGGCAAAAAGGCAGAAATTTCCCTTAATTTGGGGCAAAAATGAAGAAATTTCCCTTTTTTATGGCAAAAAGGTATGCATTCCCCTTATTTTCAGGCAAAAAGGCAGAAATTCCCCGTATTTTGGAGCAAAATTGCAGAAATTCCCTTAATTGTGGGGCAAAAAGGCAGAAATTCTCCTTATTTTGGGGCAAATCTCAGAAATTCCACTTATTTTGAAGCAAAATTCCAGAAATTTCCCTTAATTTGGGAGAAAATTGCAGAAATTTTACTTATTTAAAGGCAAAATTGCAGAAATTTCACTTATTTTGGGGCAAAATTGCAGAAATTTTATATTTCAGGGAAAAAAAGCAGAAATTTTCCTTATTTTGGGGCAAATAGGCAGAAATTCCTAATATTTTGTGGCAAAAAAGAAGAAATTTCTAATATTTTGTGGCAAAAATGAAGAAATTTCCCTTATTTTGAGGTAAAAAGGCTGAAATTCCCCATATTTGGGGGCAAAAAGGCAGAATTTTCCCTTATTTTGGGGCAAATTTGCAGAAATTTCACGTATTTCAGGGTAATAAGTCAGAAATTTTCTTTATTTTTGGGCAAAAATGACAGAAATTCCCTTTGTTTTGGGGGAAAAAGACAGAAATTCCACTTATTTAGAGGCAAAAAAGCAGAAATTCCCCTTATTTTAGGGCAAAATTGCAGACATTTCCCTTATTTGGGGGCAAAAAAACAGAAATTCTTCTTATTTTGGGGCAAAATTTCAGAAATTTCCTTTATTATGGGGAAAAATTGCAGAAATTTCTTTTATTTTAGGGCAAAATTGCAGAAATTTCACTTATTTCAGAGAAAAAAAGCAAAAATTTTTCTTATTATGGGGCAAAAAGGCAGAAATTCACTTTATTTTGGGCTAAAATTGCAGAAATTTCACATATTTCAGGGCAAAAAGGCAGAAATTTCCCTTAATTTGGGGCAAAAATGAAGAAATTTCACTTTTTTATGGCACAAAGGTATGCATTCCCCTTATTTTCAGGCAAAAAGGCAGAAATTCCCCGTATTTTGGAGCAAAATTGCAGAAATTCCTCTAATTGTGGGGCAAAAAACAGAAATTCCCCTTATTTTAAGGCAAAATTCCAGAAATTTCCTATATTATAAGGAAAAATTGCAGAAATTTATTTTATTTAAGGGCAAAAATGCAAAAATTTCACTTATTTCAGAGAAAAAAAGCAAAAATTTTTCTTATTTTGGAGCAAAAAGGCAGAAATTCCCATTATTTTGGGGCAAAAAGGCAGAAATTCACCTTATTTTGGGCTAAAATTGCAGAAATTTCACATATTTCAGGGCAAAAAGGCAGAAATTTCTCTTAATTTGGGGCAAAAATGAAAAAATTTCCCTTTTTTATGGCAAAAAGGTATGCATTCCCCTTATTTTCAGGCAAAAAGGCAGAAATTCCTAGTATTTTGGAGCAAAATTGCAGAAATTCCCCTAATTGTAGGGCAAAAAGGCAGAAATTCTCTTTATTTTGGGGCAAAACTCAGAAATTCCACTTATTTTGAAGCAAAATTCCAGAAATTTTCCTTATTTTGGGGCAAAATTGCAGAAATTTCACTTATTTTGGGGCAAAATTTCAGAAATTTTACTTATTTCAGGTAAAAAAAGCAGAATTTTTCCTTATTTTGGGGCAAAAAGGCAGAAATTCCTAATATTTTGTGGCAAAAATGCAGAAATTCCTAATATTTTGTTGCAAAAATGCAGAAATTTCCCTTATTTTGAGGTAAAAAGGCAGAAATTTCCCATATTTGGAAACAAAAAGGCAGAATTTTCCCTTATTTTGGGGCAAATTTGCAGAAATTTCACTTATTTCAGGGTAAAAAGTCAGAAATTTTCCTTATTTTGGTGCAAAAAAGACAGAAATTCCCTTTGTTTTGGGGGAAAAAGACAGAAATTCCACTTATTTAGAGGCAAAAAGGCAAAAGTTCCCCTTATTTTGGAGAAAAAATGAAGAAATTTCCCTTTTTTATGGCAAAAAGGTATGCATTCTTCTTATTTTCGGACAAAAAGACAGAAATTCCCCATATCTTAGGACAAAAGGCAGAAATTCCTTTTATTTCGGAGCAAAATTGCAGAAATTTCCCTAATTGTGGGGCAAAAAACAGAAATTCCCATTATTTTGAAGCATAATTGCAGAAATTTCCCTTATTATGGGGAAAAATTGCAGAAATTTCTCTTATTTTAGGGCAAAATTGAAGAAATTTCACTAATTGTGGGCAAAAAGGCAGAAATTCTCCTTATTTTGGGGCAAAACTCAGAAATTCCACTTATTTTGAAGCAAAATTCCAGAAATTTTCCTTATTTTGGGGCAAAATTTCAGAAATTTTACTTATTTTGGGGGAAAATTGCAGAAATTTCACTTATTTCAGGGAAAAAGGCAGAAATTGTCCTTATTTTGTTGCAAAAATGCAGAAATTCCTAATATTTTGTGCAAAAATTCAGAAATTCCCCTTATTTTGAGGTAAAAAGGCTGAAATTCACCTTATTTGGGGGCAAAAAAGCAGAAATTTCTCTTATATTGGGGCAAAATGGCAGAAATTTCACTTATTTCAGGGTAATAAGTCAGAAATTTTCCTTATTTTGGGGCAATAACGATAGAAATTCCCTTTGTTTTGTGGGAAAAAGACAGAAATTCCACTTATTTAGAGGCAAAAAAGCAGAAATTCCCCTTAATTTAGGGCAAAATTGCAGAAATTTTTCTTATTTAGGGGCAAAAAACCAGAAATTCCCCTTATTTTAAGGCAAAATTCCAGAAATTTCCTATATTATAAGGAAAAATTGCAGAAATTTCTATTATTTAAGGGCAAAAATGCAGAAATTTCACTTATTTCAGAGAAAAAAAGCAAAAATTTTTCTTATTTTGGAGCAAAAATGCAGAAATTCCCATTATTTTGGGGCAAAAAGGCCGAAATTCACCTTATTTTGGGCTAAAATTGCAGAAATTTCACATATTTCAGGGCAAAAAGTCAGAAATTTCTCTTAATTTGGGGCAAAAATGAAAAAATTTCCCTTTTTTATGGCAAAAAGGTATGCATTCCCCTTATTTTCAGGCAAAAAGGCAGAAATTCTCTGTATTTTGGAGCAAAATTGCAGAAATTTCCCTAATTGTGGTGCAAAAATGCAGAAATTTTTCATATTTTGGGACAAAATTGCAGAAACTTCACTTATTTCAGGGAAAAACAGCAGAAATTTTTCTTATTTTGGTGCAAAAAGGTAGAAATTCTCCATATTTTGGTGCAAAATTCAGAAATTTCCCTTATTTTGAGGTAAAATGCTGAAATTCCTTTTATTTTTGGGCAAAAGGCAGAAATTTCCCTATTTTTGGGGCAAATTTGCAGAAATTTCACTTATTTCAGGGTAATAAGTCAGAAATTTTCCTTATTTTGGGGCAAAACAGACAGAAATTCTCTTTGTTTTGGGGGAAAAAAAGAGAAATTCCACTTATTTAGAAGCAAAAAGGCAAAAGTTCCCCTTATTTTGGAGCAAAAATGAAGAAATTTCCCTTTTTTATGGCAAAAAGATATGCATTCTTATTTTCGGACAAAAAGGCAGAAATTCCCCATATTTTGGGGCAAAAGGCAGAAATTCCCCTTATTTTGGGGCAAAATTGCAGAAATTTCCCTGATTTTGGGGCAAAAAACAGAAATTCCCCTTATTTTGAAGCAAAATTGCAGAAATTTCCCTTATTATGGGGAAAAATTGCAGAAATTTCACTAATTGTGGGGCAAAAAGGCAGAAATTCTTCTTTTTTTTGGAAAAAAACTCAGAAATTCCAATTATTTTGGGTCAAAATTCTAGAAATTTTTCTTATTTTGGGGCAAAATTGCAGAAATTTTAATTATTATAGGGCAAAATTGCAGAAATTTCACTTATTTCAGGGAAAAAAGGCAGAAATTTTTTTTTATTTTGGGGCAAAAAGGCAGAAATTCCTAATATTTTGTGCCCGAAATTCAGAAATTCCCCTTATTTTGAGGTAAAAAGGCTGAAATTCTCCTTATTTGGGGGCAAAAACGCAGAAATTTTCCTTATATTGGGGCAAAATTGCAGAAATTTCACTTATTTCAGGGTAATAAGTCAGAAATTTTCCTTATTTTGGGGAAAAAATGACAGAAATTCCCTTTGTTTTGGGCGAAAAAGACAGAAATTCCACTTATTTAGAGGCAAAAAGCAGAAATTCCCCTTATTTTAGAGCAAAATTGCAGAAATTTTCCTTATTTGGGGGCAAAAAACAGAAATTCCCTTATTTTGGGACAAAATTCCAGAAATTATCTTTATTATGGGAAAATATTGCAGAAATTTCCCTTATTTTAGGGCAAAATTTCAGAAATTTCACTTATTTCAGAGAAAAATGCAAAAATTTTTCTTATTTTGGAGCAAAATGGAAGAATTTCCCATTATTTTGGGGCAAAAAGGCAGAAATTCACCTTATTTTGGGGTAAATATTCAGAAATTTTACATATTTCAGGGCAAAAAGGCAGAAATTTCCCTTAATTTGTGGCAAAAATGAAGAAATTTCCCTTTTTTATGGCAAAAAGGTATGCATTCTTCTTATTTTCAGGCAAAAAGGCAGAAATTCCTTGTATTATGGAGCAAAATTGCATAAATTCCCCTAATTGTGGGGCAAAAGGCAGAAATTCTCTTTATCTTGGGGCAAAATTCAGAAATTCCACTTATTTTGGGGCAAAATTGCAGAAATTTCTTTTATTTTGGGGCAATATTGCAGAAATTTCACTAATTTTGGGGCAAAATTGCAGAAATTTCACTTATTTCACGGAAAAAAAGGCAGAAATTTTCCTTATTTTGGGGAAAAAGGCAGAAATTCCTAATATATTGTGGCAAAAATGCAGAAATTCCTAATATTTTGTTGCAAAAATGCAGAAATTTCCCCTATTTTGAGGCAAAAAGGCTGAAATTCCCCTTATTTGGGGGCAAAAAGGCAGAAATTTTTCTTATTTTGGGCCAAATTTGCAGAAATTTCACTTATTTCAGGGTTATAAGTCAGAAATTTTCCTTATTTTGGGGCAAAAAAAGACAGAAATTCCCTTTGTTTTTGGGAAAAAAGACAGAAATTCCACTTATTTAGAGGCAAAAAGGCAAATGGTCCCCTTATTTTTGAGCAAAAATGAAGAAATTTCCCTTTTTTATGGCAAAAAGGTATGCATTCTTCTTATTTTCAGACAAAAAGGCAGAAATTCCCCATATTTTGGGGCAAAAGGCAGAAATTCCCCTTATTTTGAAAAAAATTGCAGAAATTTCCATTATTATGGAAAAAATTGCAGAAATTTCCCTTATTTTAGTACAAAATTGCAGAAATTTCCCAAATTGTGGGACAAAAAACAGAAATTCCCCTTATTTTGAAGCAAAATTGCAGAACTTTCCCTTATTATGGGGAAAAATTGCCGAAATTTCCTTTCTTTTAGGGCAAAATTTCAGAAATTTCACTAATTGTGGGGCAAAAGGCAGAAATTCTCCTTATTTTGGGGCAAAACTCAGAAATTCCACTTATTTTGGGGCAAAATTCCAGAAATTTGCCTTATTTTGGGGCAAAATTGCAGAAATTTCACTTATTTCAGGGAAAAAAGGCAGAATATTTTTTTATTTTGGGGCAAAAAGGCAGAAATTCCTAATATTTGGTGCCAAAATTCAGAAATTCCCCTTATTTTGAGGTAAAAAGGCTGAAATTCCCCTTATTTGGGGGCAAAAAGGCAGAAATTTCCCATATATTGGGACAAAATTGCAGAAATTTCACTTATTTTTGGGTAATAGGTCAGAAATTTTCCTTATTTTGGGGCCAAAATGACAGAAATTCCCTTTGTTTTGGGGGAAAAAGACAGAAATTCCACTTATTTAGAGGCAAAAAAGCAGAAATTCCCCTTATTTTAGGGCAAAATTGCAGAAATTTCCCTTATTTGGGGGGCAAAAAAACAGAAATTCCCTTTATTTTGTGGCAAATTTCCAGAAATTTCCCTTATTATGGAAAAAAATTGCAGAAATTTCCCTTATTTTAGGGCAAAATTGCAGAAATTTCACTTATTTCAGAGAAAAAAGGCAAAAATTTTTCTTATTTTGGGGCAAAAAGGCAGAAATTCCCATTATTTTGGGGCAAAATGGCAGAAATTCACCTTATTTTGGGCTAAAATTGAAGAAATTTCACATATTTCAGGGCAAAAAGGCAGAAATTTCCATTAATTTGGGGCAAAAATGAAGAAATTTCCATTTTTTATGGCAAAAAGTTATGCATTCTCTTTATTTTCGGGCAAAAAGGCAGAAATTCCCCGTATTTTGGAGCAAAATTGCAGAAATATCCCTAATTGTGGGGCAAAAAGGTAGAAATTCTTCTAATTTGGGGCAAAACTCAGAAATTCCACTTATTTTGGGGCAAAATTCCAGAGATTTTCCTTATTTTGGGGCAAAATTGCAGAAATTTTACTAATTGTGTGGCAAAAAACAGAAATTTCCCTTATTTTAAAGCAAAATTGCAGAAATTTCCCTTATTATGGGGAAAAATTGCAGAAATTTCCCTTATTTTAGGGCAAAATTGTAGAAATTTCACTAATTGTGGGGCAAAAAGTTAGAAATCCTCCATATTTTGGGGCAAAACTCAGAAATTCCACTTATTTTGGGGCAAAATTCCAGAAATTTTTCTTATTTTGGGGCAAAATTTCAGAAATTTCACTTATTTCAGGGAAAAAAGGCAGAATTTTTTTTATTTTGGGGCAAAAAGGCAGAAATTCCCAATATTTGGTGCCAAAATTCAGAAATTCCACTTATTTTGAGGTAAAAAGGCTGAAATTCCCCTTATTTGGGGGCAAAAAGGCAGAAATTTCCCTTATATTGGGACAAAATTGCAGAAATTTCACTTATTTCAGGGTAATAAGTCAGAAATTTTCCTTATTTTGGGGCAAAAATGACAGAAATTCCCTTTGTTTTGGGGGAAAAAGACAGATATTCCACTTATTTAGAGGCAAAAAAGCAGAAATTCCCCCTATTATAGGGCAAAATTGCAGAAATTTTCCTTATTTGGGGGCAAAAAAACAGAAATTTTCTTTATTTTGTGGCAAAATTCCAGAAATTTCCCTTATTATGGAAAAAAATTGCAGAAATTTGCCTTATTTTAGGGCAAAATTGCAGAAATTTCACTTATTTCAGAGAAAAAAGGAAAAAATTTTTCTTATTTTGCGGCAAAAAGGCAGAAATTCCCATTATTTTGGGGCAAAAAGGCAGAAATTCACCTTATTTTGGGCTAAAATTGAAGAAATTTCACATATTTCAGGGCAAAAAGGCAGAAATTTCCATTAATTTGGGGCAAAAATGAAGAAATTTCCATTTTTTTATGGCAAAAAGTTTCGCATTCCCCTTGTTTTCCGGCAAAAAGGCAGAAATTCCCCGTATTTTGGAGCAAAATTGCAGAAATTTCCCTAATTGTGGGGCAAAAAGGCAGAAATTCTCCTTATTTGGGGCAAAACTCAGAAATTCCACTTATTTTGGGGCAAAATTCCAGAGATTTTCCTTATTTTGGGGCAAAATTGCAGAAATTTCACTAATTGTGGGGCAAAAAACAGAATTTCCCCTTTATTTTGAAGCAAAATTTCAGAAATTTCCCTTATTATGGGAAAAATTGCAGAAATTACCCTTAAATTAGGGCAAAATTTTAGAAATTACACTAATTGTGGGGCAAAAAGGCAGAAATCCTCCATATTTTGGGGCAAAACTCAGAAATTCCACTTATTTTGGGGCAAAATTCCAGAAATTTTCTTTATTTTGAAGAAAAATTGCAGAAATTTTACTTATTTTGGGACAAAATTGCAGAAATTTCACTTATTTCAGGGAAAAAAGGCAGAAATTTTCCTTATTTTGGGGCAAAAAGGCAGAAATTCCTAATGTTTTCTGCCAAAATTCAGAAATTCCTATTATTTTGAGGTAAAAAGGCTGAAATTCCCCTTATTTGGGGTCAAAAAGGCAGAAATTTCCCTTATATTGGGGCAAAATTGCAGAAATTTCAATTATTTCAGGGTAATAAGTCAGAAATTTTCCTTATTTTGGGGCAATAATGAAAGAAATTCCCTTTGTTTTGGGGGAAAAAGACAGAAATTCCACTTATTTAGAGGCAAAAAAGCAGAAATTCCCCCTATTTTAGGGCAAAATTGCAGAAATTTCCCTTATTTGGGGGCAAAAAAACAGAAATTCTCCTTATTTTGGGGCAAAATTCCAGAAATTATCTTTATTATGGGGGAAAATTGCAGAAATTTCTTTTATTTTAGGGCAAAATTGCAGAAATTTCATTTATTTCAGAGAAAAAAAAGCAATAATTTTTCTTATTTTGGGGCAAAAGGGCAGAAATTCTCATTATTTTGGGGCAAAAAGGCAGAAATTCACCTTATTTTGGGCTAAAATTGCAGAAATTTTACATATTTCCGGGCAAAAAGGCAGAAATTTCCCTTAATTTGGGGCAAAAGTGAAGAAATTTCCCTTTTTTATGGCAAAAAGGTATGCATTCCCCTTATTTTCAGGCAAAAAGGCAGAAATTCCCCATATTTTGGAGCAAAATTGCAGAAATTCCCCTAATTGTGGGGCAAAAATGCAGAAATTCTCCTTATTTTTGGACAAAACTCAGAAATTCCACTTATTTTGGGGCAAAATTGCAGAAATTTCCCTTATTTTGAGGCAAAATTGCAGAAATTTCACTTATTTCAGGAAAAAAAGCCAGAAATTCCCCTTATTTTGGGGCAAAAATGCAGAAATTCCTAATATTTTGTGGCAAAAATGCAGAAATTCCTAATACTTTGTTGCAAAAATGCAGAAATTCTCCTTATTTTGAGGTAAAAAGGCTGAAATTCCCCTTATATGGAGGCAAAAATGCAGAAATTTCCCTTATTTTGGTGCAAAATTGCAGAAATTTCACTTATTTTAGAGAAAAAAAGGGAGAAATTTTCCTTATTTTGGGGCAAAAAGGCAGAAATTCTCCATATTTTGGTGCAAAAATCAGAAATTTCCCTTATTTTTAGGTAAAATGCTGAAATTCCCCTTATTTGGGGCAAAAGGCAGAAATTTCCCTATTTTTGGGGCAAATTTGCAGAAATTTCACTTATTTCAGGGTAATAAGTCAGAAATTTTCCTTATTTTGGGGCAAAAATGACAGAAATTCCCTTTGTTTTGGGGGAAAAAGACAGAAATTCCACTTATTTGGAGGCAAAAAAGCAGAAATTCCCTTTATTTTAGGGCAAAATTGCAGAAATTTCCCTTATTTGGGGGCAAAAATACAGAAATTCCCCTTATTTTGTGGCAAAATACCAGAAATTTCCCTTATTATGGGGAAAAATTGCAGAAATTTCCCTTATTTTCGGGCAAAATTGCAGAAATTTCACTTATTTCAGAGAAAAAAGGCACAAATTTTTCTTATTTTGGGGCAAAAAGGCAGAAATTCCCATTATTTTGGGGCAAAAAGGCAGAAATTCACCTTATTTGGGGCTAAAATTGCAGAAATTTCACATATTTCAGGGCAAAAAGGCAGAAATTTCCATTAATTTGGGGCAAAAATGAAGAAATTTCTCTTTTTTATGGCAAAAAGGTATGCATTCCCCTTATTTCGGACAAAAAGGCAGAAATTCCCTGTATTTTGGAGCAAAATTGCAGAAATTCCCCTAATTGTGCGGCAAAATTCCAGAATTTTCCCTTATTTTGGGGCAAAATTGCAGAAATTTCACTTATTTTGGGGCAAAATTGCAGAAATTTCACTTATTTCAGGGAAAAAAGGCAGAAATTTTCCTTATTTTGGGGCAAAAAGGCAGAAATTCTCCATATTTTGGTGCAAAAATCAGAAATTTCCCTTATTTTGAGGTAAAATGCTGAAATTCCCCATATTTTGGGGCAAAAGGCAGAAATTTCCCTTTTTTGGGGCAAATTTGCAGAAATTACACTTATTTCCGGGAAAAAAAGCAGAAATTTTCCTTATTTTGGGGCAAAAAGGCAGAAATTCCTAATATTTTGTTGCAAAAATGCAGAAATTTCCCTTATTTTGAGATAAAAAGGCTGAAATTCCCCTTATTTGGGGGCAAAAAGGCAGAAATTTTTCTTATTTTGGGGCAAATTTGCAGAAATTTCACTTATTTCAGGGCTATAAGTCAGAAATTTTTCTTATTTTGGGGCAAAAAAGACAGAAATTGCCTTTGTTTTGGGGGAAAAGACAGAAATTCCACTTATTTAGAGGCAAAAAGGCAAAAGTTCCCCTTATTTTGGAGCAAAAATGAAGAAATTTCCCTTTTTTATGGCAAAAAGGTATGCATTCTTCTTATTTTCAGACAAAAAGACAGAAATTCCACTTATTTAGAGGCAAAAAAGCAGAAATTTTCCTTATTTTAGGGCAAAATTGCAGAAATTTCCCTTATTTGGGGGCAAAAAACCAGAAATTCCCCTTATTTTGGGGCAAAATTCCAGAAATTTCCCTTATTATGGGGAAAAATTGAAGAAATTTCCCTTATTTTATGGCAAAATTGCAGAAATTTCACTAATTGTGGCGCAAAAAGGCAGAAATTCTCCTTATTTTGGGGCAAAACTCAGAAATTCCACTTAATTTGGGGAAAAATTCCAGATATTTCCCTTATTTTGGGGCAAAATTGCAGAAATTTTACTTATTTCAGGGAAAAAAGGCAGAAATTTTTCTTATTTTGGGGCAAAAGCAGAAATTCCTAATATTTTGTAGCAAAAATGCAGAAATTCCCCTTATTTTGAGGTAAAATGCTGAAATTTTCCTTATTTTGGGGCAAAAGGCAGAAATTTTCCTATTTTTGGGACAAATTTGCAGAAATTTCACTTATTTCATGGTAAAAAGTCAGAAATTTTTCTTATTTTGGGGCAAAAAGGCAGAAATTCTCTTTGTTTTGAGGAAAAAAAAACAGAAATTCCTCTTATTTAGAGGCAAAAAGGCAAAAGTTCCCCTTATTTTGGAGCAAAAATGAAGAAATTTCCCTTTTTAATGGCAAAATAGTATGCATTTTTCTTATTTTTGGACAAAAAGGCAGAAATTCCCCATATTTTGGGGCAAAAGGCAGAAATTCTCCTTATTTTGGGGCAAAATTGCAGAAATTTCCCTAATTGTGGGGCAAAAAACAGAAATTCCCCTTATTTAGTGGCAAAATTGCAGAAATGTCCCTTATTATGGAGAAAAATTGCAGAAATTTCCCTTATTTTAGGGCAAAATTGCAGAAATTTCACTTATTTCAGAGAAAAAAGGCAAAAATTTTTCTTATTTTGAGGCAAAAAGGCAGAAATTCACCTTATTTTGCGCTAAAATTGCAGAAATTTCACATATTTCAGGGCAAAAAGTCAAAAATTTCCCTTAATTTGGGGCAAAAATGAAGAAATTTCCCTTTTTTATGGCACAAAGGTATGCATTCCCCTTATTTTGGGCAAAAAGGCAGAAATTCCCTGTATTTTGAAGCAAAATTGCAGAAATTCCTCTAATTGTGGGGCAAAATTCCAGAAATTTTCCTTATTTTAGGGCAAAATTGCAGAAATTTCACTTATTTTGGGGCAAAATTGCAGAAATTTCACTTATTTCAGGGAAAAAAGGCAGAAATTTTCCTTATTTTGGGGCAAAAAGGCAGAAATTTTCCATATTTTGGTGCAAAAATAGGAAATGTCCCTTATTTTGAGGTAAAATGCTGAAATTCCCCTTATTTTGGGGCAAAAGGCAGAAATTTCCCTATTTGGGAGGCAAATTTGCAGAAATTTCACTTATTTCCGGGAAAAAAGGCAGAAATTTTCCTTATTTTGGGCCAAAAAGGCAGAAATTCCTAATATTTTGTGGCAAAAAATGCAGAAATTCCTAATATTTTGTTGCAAAAATGCAGAAATTTCCCTTATTTTGAGATAAAAAGGCTGAAATTCTCCTTATTTGGGGGCAAAAAGGCAGAAATTTTTCTTATTTTGGGGCAAATTTGCAGAAATTTCACTTATTTCAGGGTTATAAGTCAGAAATTTTCCTAATTTTGGGGCAAAAAAGACAGAAATTGCCTTTGTTTTGGGGGAAAAGGACAGAAATTCCACTTATTTAGAGGCAAAAAGGCAAAAGTTCCCCTTATTTTGGAGCAAAAATGAAGAAATTTTCCTTTTTTATGGCAAAAAGGTATGCATTCTTCTTATTTTCAGACAAAAAGACAGAAATTCCACTTATTTAGAGGCAAAAAAGCACAAATTCCCCTTATTTTTGGGCAAAATTGCAGAAATTTCTTTAATTGTGGGGCAAAAAAAAGAAATTCCCCTTATTTTGGGGCAAAATTGCAGAAATTTCCCTTATTATGAGGAAAAATTGCAGAAATTTCTCTTATTTTACGGCAAAATTGCAGAAATTTCACTAATTGTGGCGCAAAAATGCAGAAATTCTCCTTATTTTGGGGCAAAACTCAGAAATTCCACTTATTTTGGGGAAAAATTCCAGAAATTTCCCTTATTTTGGGGCAAAATTGCAGTAATTTTACTTATTTTGGGGCAAAATTGCAGAAATTTCACTTATTTCAGGGAAAAAATCAGAAATTTTCCTTATTTTGGGGCAAAAAAGCAGAAATTCCTAATATTTTGTGCCAAAATTCAGAAATTCCCTTTATTTTGAGGTAAAAAGGCTGAAATTTCCCTTATTTGGGGGCAAAAAGGAAGAAATTTCCCTTATATTGGGGCAAAATTGCAGAAATTTCACCTATTTCAGGGTAATAAGTCAGAAATTTTCCTTATTTTGGGGCAAAAATGACAGAAATTCCCTTTGTTTTGGGGGAAAAAGACAGTAATTCCACTTATTTAGAGGCAAAATGCAGAAATTCCCCTTATTTTAGGGCAAAATTGCAGAAATTTCCCTTATTTACGGGCAAAAAAACAGAAATTCCCCTTATTTTGTGGCAAAATTCCAGAAATTTCCCTTATTATGGGGAAAAATTGCAGAAATTTCCCTTATTTTAGGGCAAAATTGCAGAAAATTCACTTATTTCAGAGAAAAAAGGAAAATTTTTTTTTATTTTGGGGCAAAAAGGCAGAAATTCCCATTACTTTGGGGCAAAAAGGCAGAAATTCACCTTACTTTGGGCTAAAATTGCAGAAATTTCACATATTTCAAGGCAAGAAGTCAGAAATTTCCCTTAATTTGGGGCAAAAATGAAGAAATTTCGCTTTTTTATGGCAAAAGGTATGCATCCCCCTTATTTCGGGCAAAAAGGCAGAAATTCCCCGTATTTTGGAGCAAAATTGCAGAAATTCTCCTAATTGTGGGGCAAAAAGGCAGAAATTCTCTTTATTTTGGGGAAAAACTAAGAAATTCCACTTATTTTGGGGCAAAATTGCAAAAATTTCTATTATTTTGGGGCAAAATTGCAGAAATTTCACTTATTTTGGGGCAAAATTGCAGAAATTTCACTTATTTCAGGGAAAAAAGGCAGAAATTTTCCTTATTTTGGGGCAAAAAGGCAGAAATTCCTAATATTTTGTGGCAAAAATGCAGAAATTCCCCTTATTTTGAGGTAAAATGCTGAAATTCCCCATATTTTGGGGCAAAAGGCAGAAATTTACCTATTTTTGGGGCAAATTTGCAAAAATTTCACTTATTTCAGGGTTATACGTCAGAAATTTTCTTTATTTTGGGGCAAAAAAGACAGAAATTCTCTTTGTTTTGGGGGAAAAAAACAGAAATTCCACTTATTTAGAGGCAAAAAAGCAGAAATTCCCCTTATTTTAGGGCAAAATTGCAAAAATTTCACTTATTTCAGGGTATAAGTCAGAAATTTTCCTTATTTTGGGGCAAAAATGACAGAAATTCCCTTTGTTTTGGGGGAAAAAGACAGAAATTCCACTTATTTAGAGGCAAAAAAGCAGAAATTCCCCTTATTTTTGGGCAAAGTTGCAGAAATTTCCCTTATTTGGCGGCAAAAAAACAGAAATTCCCCTTATTTTGTGGCAATATTCCAGAAATTTCCCTTATTATGGGGAAAAATTGCAGAAATTTCCCTTATTTTAGGGCAAAATTGCAGAAATTTCACTTATTTCAGAGAAAAAAGGCAAAAATTTTTTCTTATTTTGGGGCAAAAAGGCAGAAATTCCCATTATTTTGGGGCAAAAAGGCAGAAATTCACTTTATTTTGGGCTAAAATTGCAGAAATTTCACATATTTCAGGGCAAAAATTCAGAAATTTCCCTTAATTTGGGGCAAAAATGAAGAAATTTCTCTTTTTTTTACGGCAAAAAGGTATGCATTCCCCTTATTTCGGGCAAAAAGGCAGAAATTCCTCGTATTTTGTAGCAAAATTGCAGAAATTCCCCTAATTGTGGGGCAAAATTCCAGAAATTTTCCTTATTTTGAGCAAAATTGCAGAAATTTCACTTATTTTGGGGCAAAATTGCAGAAATTTTACTTATTTCAGGGAAAAAAGGCAGAAATTTTCCTCATTTTTTGGCAAAAAGGCAGAAATTCTCCATATTTTGGTGCAAAAATCAGAAATTTCCCTTATTTTGAGGTAAAATGCTGAAATTCCCCTTATTTTGGGGCAAAAGGCAGAAATTTCCTTTTTTTTTGGGTCAAATTTGCAAACATTTCACTTATTTCCGGGAAAAAAGGCAGTAATTTTCCTTATTTTGGGGCATAAAGTCAGAAATTCCTAATATTTTGTGGCAAAAATGCAGAAATTCCTAATATTTTGTTGCAAAAATGCAGAAATTTCCCTTATTTTGAGATAAAAAGGCTGAAATTCCCCTTATTTGAAGGCAAAAAGGAAGAAATTTTTCTTATTTTGGGGCAAATTTGCAGAAATTTCACTTATTTCAGGGTATAAGTCAGAAATTTTCCTTATTTTTGGGCAAAAAAGACAGAAATTTTCTTTGTTTTGGGGGAAAAGGACAGAAATTCTACTTATTTAGAGGCAAAAAAGCAGAAATTCCCCTTATTTTAGGGCAAAATTGCAGAAATTTCCCTTATTATGAGGAAAAATTGCAGAAATTTCTCTTATTTTACGGCAAAATTGCAGAAATTTCACTAATTGTGGCGCAAAAATGCAGAAATTCTTCTTATTTTGGGGCAAAACTCAGAAATTCAACTTATTTTGGGGCAAAATTCCAGAAATTTCCCTTATTTTGGGGCAAAATTGCAGAAATTTTACTTATTTTGGGGCAAAATTGCAGAAATTTCACTTATTTCAGGGAAAAAAGCAGAAATTTTCCTTATTTTGGGCAAAAAAGCAGAAATTCCTAATATTTTGTGCCAAAATTCAGAAATTCCCCTTATTTTGAGGTAAAAAGGCTGAAATTCCCCTTATTTGGGGGCAAAAAGGCAGAAATTTCCCATATATTGGGACAAAATTGCAGAAATTTCACTTATTTTAGGGTAATAGGTCAGAAATTTTCCTTATTTTGGGGCCAAAATGACAGAAATTCCCTTTGTTTTGGGGGAAAAAGACAGAAATTCCACTTATTTAGAGGCAAAAAAGCAGAAATTCCCCTTATTTTAGGGCAAAATTGCAGAAATTTCCCTTATTTGGGGGCAAAAAAACAGAAATTCCCTTTATTTTGTGGCAAATTTCCAGAAATTTCCCTTATTATGGAAAAAAATTGCAGAAATTTCCCTTATTTTAGGGCAAAATTGCAGAAATTTCACTTATTTCAGAGAAAAAAGGCAAAAATTTTTCTTATTTTGGGGCAAAATGGCAGAAATTCCCTTATTTTGGGCTAAAATTGAAGAAATTTCACATATTTCAGGGCAAAAAGGCAGAAATTTCCATTAATTTGGGGCAAAAATGAAGAAATTTCCATTTTTTATGGCAAAAAGTTATGCATTCTCTTTATTTTCGGGCAAAAAGGCAGAAATTCCCCGTATTTTGGAGCAAAATTGCAGAAATATCCCTAATTGTGGGGCAAAAAGGCAGAAATTCTTCTAATTTGGGGCAAAACTCAGAAATTCCCCACTTATTTTGGGGCAAAATTCCAGAGATTTTCCTTATTTTGGGGCAAAATTGCAGAAATTTTACTAATTGTGTGGCAAAAAACAGAAATTTCCCTTATTTTAAAGCAAAATTGCAGAAATTTCCCTTATTATGGGGAAAAATTGCAGAAATTTCCCTTATTTTAGGGCAAAATTGTAGAAATTTCACTAATTGTGGGGCAAAAAGTTAGAAATCCTCCATATTTTGGGGCAAAACTCAGAAATTCCACTTATTTTGGGGCAAAATTCCAGAAATTTTTCTTATTTTGGGGCAAAATTTCAGAAATTTCACTTATTTCAGGGAAAAAAGGCAGAATTTTTTTTTATTTTGGGGCAAAAAGGCAGAAATTCCCAATATTTGGTGCCAAAATTCAGAAATTCCACTTATTTTGAGGTAAAAAGGCTGAAATTCCCCTTATTTGGGGGCAAAAAGGCAGAAATTTCCCTTATATTGTGACAAAATTGCAGAAATTTCACTTATTTCAGGGTAATAAGTCAGAAATTTTCCTTATTTTGGGGCAAAAATGACAGAAATTCCCTTTGTTTTGGGGGAAAAAGACAGATATTCCACTTATTTAGAGGCAAAAAAGCAGAAATTCCCCCTATTATAGGGCAAAATTGCAGAAATTTTCCTTATTTGGGGGCAAAAAAACAGAAATTCCCTTTATTTTGTGGCAAAATTCCAGAAATTTCCCTTATTATGGAAAAAAATTGCAGAAATTTGCCTTATTTTAGGGCAAAATTGCAGAAATTTCACTTATTTCAGAGAAAAAAGGAAAAAATTTTTCTTATTTTGCGGCAAAAAGGCAGAAATTCCCATTATTTTGGGGCAAAAAGGCAGAAATTCACCTTATTTTGGACTAAAATTGAAGAAATTTCACATATTTCAGGGCAAAAAGGCAGAAATTTCCATTAATTTGGGGCAAAAATGAAGAAATTTCCATTTTTTTATGGCAAAAAGTTACGCATTCCCCTTGTTTTCCGGCAAAAAGGCAGAAATTCCCCGTATTTTGGAGCAAAATTGCAGAAATTTCCCTAATTGTGGGGCAAAAAGGCAAAAATTCTCCTTATTTGGGGCAAAACTCAGAAATTCCACTTATTTTGGGGCAAAATTCCAGAGATTTTCCTTATTTTGGGGCAAAATTGCAGAAATTTCACTAATTGTGGGGCAAAAAACAGAATTTCCCCTTTATTTTGAAGCAAAATTTCAGAAATTTCCCTTATTATGGGAAAAATTGCAGAAATTACCCTTAAATTAGGGCAAAATTGTAGAAATTACACTAATTGTGGGGCAAAAAGGCAGAAATCCTCCATATTTTGGGGCAAAACTCAGAAATTCCACTTATTTTGGGGCAAAATTCCAGAAATTTTCTTTATTTTGAAGAAAAATTGCAGAAATTTTACTTATTTTGGGACAAAATTGCAGAAATTTCACTTATTTCAGGGAAAAAAGGCAGAAATTTTCCGTATTTTGGGGCAAAAAGGCAGAAATTACTAATGTTTAGTGCCAAAATTCAGAAATTCCTATTATTTTGAGGTAAAAAGGCTGAAATTCCCCTTATTTGGGGTCAAAAAGGCAGAAATTTCCCTTATATTGGGGCAAAATTGCAGAAATTTCAATTATTTCAGGGTAATAAGTCAGAAATTTTCCTTATTTTGGGGCAATAATGAAAGAAATTCCCTTTGTTTTGGGGGAATAAGACAGAAATTCCACTTATTTAGAGGCAAAAAAGCAGAAATTCCCCCTATTTTAGGGCAAAATTGCAGAAATTTCCCTTATTTGGGGGCAAAAAAACAGAAATTCTCCTTATTTTGGGGCAAAATTCCAGAAATTATCTTTATTATGGGGGAAAATTGCAGAAATTTCTTTTATTTTAGGGCAAAATTGCAGAAATTTCATTTATTTCAGAGAAAAAAAAGCAATAATTTTTCTTATTTTGGGGCAAAAGGGCAGAAATTCTCATTATTTTGGGGCAAAAAGGCAGAAATTCACCTTATTTTGGGCTAAAATTGCAGAAATTTTACATATTTCCGGGCAAAAAGGCAGAAATTTCCCTTAATTTGGGGCAAAAGTGAAGAAATTTCCCTTTTTTATGGCAAAAAGGTATGCATTCCCCTTATTTTCAGGCAAAAAGGCAGAAATTCCCCATATTTTGGAGCAAAATTGCAGAAATTCCCCTAATTGTGGGGCAAAAATGCAGAAATTCTCCTTATTTTTGGACAAAACTCAGAAATTCCACTTATTTTGGGGCAAAATTGCAGAAATTTCCCTTATTTTGGGGCAAAATTGCAGAAATTTCACTTATTTCAGGAAAAAAAGCCAGAAATTCCCCTTATTTTGGGGCAAAAATGCAGAAATTCCTAATATTTTGTGGCAAAAATGCAGAAATTCCTAATACTTTGTTGCAAAAATGCAGAAATTTCCCTTATTTTGAGGTAAAAAGGCTGAAATTCCCCTTATATGGAGGCAAAAATGCAGAAATTTCCCTTATTTTGGTGCAAAATTGCAGAAATTTCACTTATTTTAGAGAAAAAAAGGGAGAAATTTTCCTTATTTTGGGGCAAAAAGGCAGAAATTCTCCATATTTTGGTGCAAAAATCAGAAATTTCCCTTATTTTTAGGTAAAATGCTGAAATTCCCCTTATTTGGGGCAAAAGGCAGAAATTTCCCTATTTTTGGGGCAAATTTGCAGAAATTTCACTTATTTCAGGGTAATAAGTCAGAAATTTTCCTTATTTTGGGGCAAAAATGACAGAAATTCCCTTTGTTTTGGGGGAAAAAGACAGAAATTCCACTTATTTGGAGGCAAAAAAGCAGAAATTCCCTTTATTTTAGGGCAAAATTGCAGAAATTTCCCTTATTTGGGGGCAAAAATACAGAAATTCCCCTTATTTTGTGGCAAAATACCAGAAATTTCCCTTATTATGGAAAAAAATTGCAGAAATTTCCCTTATTTTCGGGCAAAATTGCAGAAATTTCACTTATTTCAGAGAAAAAAAAGGCACAAATTTTTCTTATTTTGGGGCAAAAAGGCAGAAATTCCCATTATTTTGGGGCAAAAAGGCAGAAATTCACCTTATTTTGGGCTAAAATTGCAGAAATTTCACATATTTCAGGGCAAAAAGGCAGAAATTTCCATTAATTTGGGGCAAAAATGAAGAAATTTCTCTTTTTTATGGCAAAAAGGTATGCATTCCCCTTATTTCGGACAAAAAGGCAGAAATTCCCTGTATTTTGGAGCAAAATTGCAGAAATTCCCCTAATTGTGCGGCAAAATTCCAGAAATTTCCCTAATTTTGGGGCAAAATTGCAGAAATTTCACTTATTTTGGGGCAAAATTGCAGAAATTTCACTTATTTCAGGGAAAAAAGGCAGAAATTTTCCTTATTTTGGGGCAAAAAGGCAGAAATTCTCCATATTTTGGTGCAAAAATCAGAAATTTCCCTTATTTTGAGGTAAAATGCTGAAATTCCCCATATTTTGGGGCAAAAGGCAGAAATTTCCCTTTTTTGGGGCAAATTTGCAGAAATTACACTTATTTCCGGGAAAAAAAGCAGAAATTTTCCTTATTTTGGGGCAAAAAGGCAGAAATTCCTAATATTTTGTTGCAAAAATGCAGAAATTTCCCTTATTTTGAGATAAAAAGGCTGAAATTCCCCTTATTTGGGGGCAAAAAGGCAGAAATTTTTCTTATTTTGGGGCAAATTTGCAGAAATTTCACTTATTTCAGGGCTATAAGTCAGAAATTTTTCTTATTTTGGGGCAAAAAAGACAGAAATTGCCTTTGTTTTGGGGGAAAAGACAGAAATTCCGCTTATTTAGAGGCAAAAAGGCAAAAGTTCCCCTTATTTTGGAGCAAAAATGAAGAAATTTCCCTTTTTTATGGCAAAAAGGTATGCATTCTTCTTATTTTCAGACAAAAAGACAGAAATTCCACTTATTTAGAGGCAAAAAAGCAGAAATTTTCCTTATTTTAGGGCAAAATTGCAGAAATTTCCCTTATTTGGGGGCAAAAAACCAGAAATTCCCCTTATTTTGGGGCAAAATTCCAGAAATTTCCCTTATTATGGGGAAAAATTGAAGAAATTTCCCTTATTTTATGGCAAAATTGCAGAAATTTCACTAATTGTGGCGCAAAAAGGCAGAAATTCTCCTTATTTTGGGGCAAAACTCAGAAATTCCACTTAATTTGGGGAAAAATTCCAGATATTTCCCTTATTTTGGGGCAAAATTGCAGAAATTTTACTTATTTCAGGGAAAAAAGGCAGAAATTTTTCTTATTTTGGGGCAAAAGCAGAAATTCCTAATATTTTGTAGCAAAAATGCAGAAATTCCCCTTATTTTGAGGTAAAATGCTGAAATTTTCCTTATTTTGGGGCAAAAGGCAGAAATTTTCCTATTTTTGGGGCAAATTTGCAGAAATTTCACTTATTTCATGGTAAAAAGTCAGAAATTTTTCTTATTTTGGGGCAAAAAGGCAGAAATTCTCTTTGTTTTGAGGAAAAAAAAAACAGAAATTCCTCTTATTTAGAGGCAAAAAGGCAAAAGTTCCCCTTATTTTGGAGCAAAAATGAAGAAATTTCCCTTTTTAATGGCAAAATAGTATGCATTTTTCTTATTTTTGGACAAAAAGGCAGAAATTCCCCATATTTTGGGGCAAAAGGCAGAAATTCTCCTTATTTTGGGGCAAAATTGCAGAAATTTCCCTAATTGTGGGGCAAAAAACAGAAATTCCCCTTATTTAGTGGCAAAATTGCAGAAATGTCCCTTATTATGGAGAAAAATTGCAGAAATTTCCCTTATTTTAGGGCAAAATTGCAGAAATTTTACTTATTTCAGAGAAAAAAGGCAAAAATTTTTCTTATTTTGAGGCAAAAAGGCAGAAATTCACCTTATTTTGCGCTAAAATTGCAGAAATTTCACATATTTCAGAGCAAAAAGTCAAAAATTTCCCTTAATTTGGGGCAAAAATGAAGAAATTTCCCTTTTTTATGGCACAAAGGTATGCATTCCCCTTATTTTGGGCAAAAAGGCAGAAATTCCCTGTATTTTGAAGCAAAATTGCAGAAATTCCCCTAATTGTGGGGCAAAATTCCAGAAATTTTCCTTATTTTAGGGCAAAATTGCAGAAATTTCACTTATTTTGGGGCAAAATTGCAGAAATTTCACTTATTTCAGGGAAAAAAGGCAGAAATTTTCCTTATTTTGGGGCAAAAAGGCAGAAATTTTCCATATTTTGGTGCAAAAATAGGAAATGTCCCTTATTTTGAGGTAAAATGCTGAAATTCCCCTTATTTTGGGGCAAAAGGCAGAAATTTCCCTATTTGGGAGGCAAATTTGCAGAAATTTCACTTATTTCCGGGAAAAAAGGCAGAAATTTTCCTTATTTTGGGCCAAAAAGGCAGAAATTCCTAATATTTTGTGGCAAAAAATGCAGAAATTCCTAATATTTTGTTGCAAAAATGCAGAAATTTCCCTTATTTTGAGATAAAAAGGCTGAAATTTTCCTTATTTGGGGGCAAAAAGGCAGAAATTTTTCTTATTTTGGGACAAATTTGCAGAAATTTCACTTATTTCAGGGTTATAGGTCAGAAATTTTCCTTATTTTGGGGCAAAAAAGACAGAAATTGCCTTTGTTTTGGGGGAAAAGGACAGAAATTCCACTTATTTAGAGGCAAAAAGGCAAAAGTTCCCCTTATTTTGGAGCAAAAATGAAGAAATTTTCCTTTTTTATGGCAAAAAGGTATGCATTCTTCTTATTTTCAGACAAAAAGACAGAAATTCCACTTATTTAGAGGCAAAAAAGCAGAAATTCCCATTATTTTTGGGCAAAATTGCAGAAATTTCTTTAATTGTGGGGCAAAAAAAAGAAATTCCCCTTATTTTGGGGCAAAATTGCAGAAATTTCCCTTATTATGAGGAAAAATTGCAGAAATTTCTCTTATTTTACGGCAAAATTGCAGAAATTTCACTTATTTCAGGGAAAAAAGCAGAAATTTTCCTTATTTTTGGGCAAAAAAGCAGAAATTCCTAATATTTTGTGCCAAAATTCAGAAATTCCCCTTATTTTGAGGTAAAAAGGCTGAAATTCCCCTTATTTGGGGGCAAAAAGGCAGAAATTTTCCTTATATTGGGGCAAAATTGCAGAAATTTCACTTATTTCAGAGTAATAAGTCAGAAATTTTCCTTATTTTGGGGCAAAAATGATAGAAATTCCCTTTGTTTTGGGGGAAAAAGACAGAAATTCCACTTATTTAGAGGCAAAAAAGCAGAAATTCCCCTTATTTTAGGGCAAAATTGCAGAAATTTCCCTTATTTGGGGGCAAAAAACAGAAATTCCCCTTATTATGGGGCAAAATTCCAGAAATTTCCCTTATTATGGGGAAAAATTGCAGAAATTTCCTTTAAATAGGGCAAAATTGCAGAAATTTCACTTATTTCAGAGAAAAAAGGCAAAAATTTTTCTTATTTTGGGGCAAAAAGGCAGAAATTCCCATTATTTTGGGGCAAAAAAGCAGAAATTCACCTTATTTTGGGCTAAAATTGCAGAAATTTCACATATTTCAGGGCAAAAAGTCAGAAATTTCCCTTAATTTGGGGCAAAAATGAAGAAATTTCCCTTTTTTATGGCAAAAAGGTATGCATCCCCCTTATTTCGGGCAAAAAGGCAGAAATTCCCCGTATTTTGGAGCAAAATTGCAGAAATTCTCCTAATTGTGGGGCAAAAAGGCAGAAATTCTCTTTATTTTGGGGAAAAACTAAGAAATTCCACTTATTTTGGGGCAAAATTGCAGAAATTTCACTTATTTCAGGGTTATACGTCAGAAATTTTCTTTATTTTGGGGCAAAAAAGACAGAAATTCTCTTTGTTTTGGGGGAAAAAAACAGAAATTCCACTTATTTAGAGGCAAAAAAGCAGAAATTCCTTTTATTTTAGGGCAAAATTGCAAAAATTTCACTTATTTCAGGGTATAAGTCAGAAATTTTCCTTATTTTGGGGCAAAAATGACAGAAATTCCCTTTGTTTTGGGGGAAAAAGACAGAAATTCCACTTATTTAGAGGCAAAAAAGCAGAAATTCCCCTTATTTTTGGGCAAAGTTGCAGAAATTTCCCTTATTTGGGGGCAAAAAAACAGAAATTCCCCTTATTTTGTGGCAATATTCCAGAAATTTCCCTTATTATGGGGAAAAATTGCAGAAATTTCCCTTATTTTAGGGCAAAATTGCAGAAATTTCACTTATTTCAGAGAAAAAAGGCAAAAATTTTTTCTTATTTTGGGGCAAAAAGGCAGAAATTCCCATTATTTTGGGGCAAAAAGGCAGAAATTCACTTTATTTTGGGCTAAAATTGCAGAAATTTCACATATTTCAGGGCAAAAAGTCAGAAATTTCCCTTAATTTGGGGCAAAAATGAAGAAATTTCTCTTTTTTTTACGGCAAAAAGGTATGCATTCCCCTTATTTCGGGCAAAAAGGCAGAAATTCCTCGTATTTTGTAGCAATATTGCAGAAATTCCCCTAATTGTGGGGCAAAATTCCAGAAATTTTCCTTATTTTGAGCAAAATTGCAGAAATTTCACTTATTTTGGGGCAAAATTGCAGAAATTTTACTTATTTCAGGGAAAAAAGGCAGAAATTTTCCTCATTTTTTGGCAAAAAGGCAGAAATTCTCCATATTTTGGTGCAAAAATCAGAAATTTCCCTTATTTTGAGGTAAAATGCTGAAATTCCCCTTATTTTGGGGCAAAAGGCAGAAATTTCCCTTTTTTTGGGTCAAATTTGCAAACATTTCACTTATTTCCGGGAAAAAAGGCAGTAATTTTCCTTATTTTGGGGCATAAAGTCAGAAATTCCTAATATTTTGTGGCAAAAATGCAGAAATTCCTAATATTTTGTTGCAAAAATGCAGAAATTTCCCTTATTTTGAGATAAAAAGGCTGAAATTCCCCTTATTTGAAGGCAAAAAGGAAGAAATTTTTCTTATTTTGGGGCAAATTTGCAGAAATTTCACTTATTTCAGGGTATAAGTCAGAAATTTTCCTTATTTTTGGGCAAAAAAGACAGAAATTTTCTTTGTTTTGGGGGAAAAGGACAGAAATTCTACTTATTTAGAGGCAAAAAGGCAAAAGTTCCCCTTATTTTGGAGCAAAAATGAAGAAATTTCCCTTTTTTATGGCAAAAAGGTATGCATTCTTCTTATTTTCAGACAAAAAGACAGAAATTCCACTTATTTAGAGGCAAAAAAGCAGAAATTCCCCTTATTTTTGGGCAAAATTGCAGAAATTTCTTTAATTGTGGGGCAAAAAAAGAAATTCCCCTTATTTTGGGGCAAAATTGCAGAAATTTCCCTTATTATGAGGAAAAATTGCAGAAATTTC
This sequence comes from Micromys minutus, assembly GCF_963924665.1. Classification (NCBI taxonomy): domain Eukaryota; kingdom Metazoa; phylum Chordata; class Mammalia; order Rodentia; family Muridae; genus Micromys; species Micromys minutus. Next base: position 267,005 of record NW_027667715.1, read on the forward strand.
TCTTATTTTACGGCAAAATTGCAGAAATTTCACTAATTGTGGCGCAAAAATGCAGAAATTCTCCTTATTTTGGGCCAAAACTCAGAAATTCCACTTATTTTGGGGCAAAATTCCAGAAATTTCTCTTATTTTGGGGCAAAATTGCAGAAATTTTACTTATTTTGGGGCAAAATTGCAGAAATTTCACTTATTTCAGGGAAAAAAGCAGAAATTTTCCTTATTTTGGGCAAAAAAGCAGAAATTCCTAATATTTTGTGCCAAAATTCAGAAATTCCCCTTATTTTGAGGTAAAAAGGCTGAAATTCCCCTTATTTGGGGGCAAAAAGGCAGAAATTTTCCTTATATTGGGGCAAAATTGCAGAAATTTCACTTATTTCAGGGTAATAAGTCAGAAATTTTCCTTATTTTGGGGCAAAAATGATAGAAATTCCCTTTGTTTTGGGGGAAAAAGACAGAAATTCCACTTATTTAGAGGCAAAAAAGCAGAAATTCCCCTTATTTTAGGAGAAAATTGCAGAAATTTCCCTTATTTGGGGGCAAAAAAACAGAAATTCCTCTTATTTTGGGGCAAAATTCCAGAAATTTCCCTTATTATGGGGAAAAATTGCAGAAATTTCCTTTAAATAGGGCAAAATTGCAGAAATTTCAGTTATTTCAGAGAAAAAAGGCAAAAATTTTTCTTATTTTGGGGCAAAAAGGCAGAAATTCCCATTATTTTGGGGCAAAAAGGCAGAAATTCACCTTATTTTGGGCTAAAATTGCAGAAATTTCACATATTTCAGGGCAAAAAGGCAGAAATTTCCCTTAATTTGTGGCAAAAATGAAGAAATTTCCCTTTTTTATGGCAAAAAGGTATGCATTCCCTTTATTTTCGGGCAAAAAGGCAGAAATTCCCCGTATTTTGGAGCAAAATTGCAGAAATTCCCCTAATTGTGGGGCAAAAATGCAGAAATTCTCCTTATTTTTGAAAAAAACTCAGAAATTCCACTTATTTTGGGGCAAAATTGCAGAAATTTCCCTTACTTTGGGGCAAAATTGCCGAAATTTCACTTATTTTAAGGCAAAATTGCAGAAATTTCACTTATTTCAGAGAAAAAAGGCAGAAATTTTCCTTATTTTGGGGCAAAAAGGCAGAAATTCCCCTTATTTTGAGGGAAAATGCTGAAATTTTACTTATTTTGGGGCAAAAGGTAGAAATTTTCCTATTTTTGGGACAAATTTGCAGAAATTTCACTTATTTCATGGTAATAAGTCAGAAATTTTTTTTATTTTGGGGCAAAAAAGACAGAAATTCTCTTTGTTTTGGGGAAAAAAAACCAGAAATTCCTCTAATTTAGAGGCAAAAAGGCAAATGTTCCCCTTATTTTGGAGCAAAAATGAAGAAATTTCCCTTTTTTATGGCAAAAAGGTATGCATTTTTCTTATTTTCAGACAAAAAGGCAGAAATTCCCCATATTTTGGGGCAAAAGGCAGAAATTCTCCTTATTTTGGGGCAAAATTGCAGAAATTTCCCTAATTGTGGGGCAAAAAACCGAAATTCCCCTTATTTTGTGGCAAAATTGCAGAAATTTCCCTTATTATGGGGAAAAATTGCAGAAATTTCCCTTATTTTGGGCTAAAATTGCAGAAATTTCACATATTTCAGGGCAAAAAGTCAGAAATTTCCCTCAAATTGGGGCAAAAATGAAGAAATTTCCTATTTTTATGGCAAAAAGGTATGCATTCCCCTTATTTTGGGCAAAAAGGCAGAAATTACCCGTATTTTGGAGCAAAATGGCAGAAATTCCCCTAATTGTGGGGCAAAATTCGAGAAATTTTCTTTATTTTGGGGCAAAATTGCAGAAATTTCACTTATTTTGGGGCAAAATTGCAGAAATTTCTCTTATTTCAGGAAAAAAAGGCATAAATTTTTCCTTATTTTGGGGCAAAAGCAGAAATTCCTAATATTTTGTTGCAAAAATGCAGATATTTCCCTTATTTTGAAATAAAAAGGCTGAAATTCCCCTTATTTAGGGGCAAAAAGGCAGAAATTTTTCTTATTTTGGGGCAAAATTGCAGAAATTTCACCTATTTCAGGGTAATAAGTCAGAAATTTTCCTTATTTTGGGGCGAAAATGACAGAAATTCCCTTTGTTTTGGGGGAAAAAGACAGAAATTCCACTTATTTAGAGGCAAAAAAGCAGAAATTCCCCTTATTTTAGGGCAGAATTGCAGAAATTTCCCTTATTTGGGAGCAAAAAAACAGAAATTCCCCTTATTTTGTGGCAAAATTCTAGAAATTTCCCTTATTATGGGAAAAAATTGCAGAAATTTCCCTTATTTTAGGGCAAAATTGCAGAAATTTCAGTTATTTCAGAGAAAAAAGGCAAAAATTTTTCTTATTTTGGGGCAAAAAGGCAGAAATTCCCATTATTTTGGGGCAAAAAGGCAGAAATTCACCTTATTTTAGGCTAAAATTGCAGAAATTTAACATGTATCAGTGCAAAAATTCTGAAATTTCCCTTAATTTGGGGCAAAAATGAAGAAATTTCCCTTTTTTATGGCAAAAAGGTATGCATTCCCTCTATTTTGGGCAAAAAGGCAGAAATTCCCCGTATTTTGGAGCAAAATTGCAGAAATTCCCCTAATTGTGGGGCAAAATTCCAGAAATTTTCCTTATTTTGGGGCAAAATTGCAGAAATTTCACTTATTTTGGGGCAAAATTGCAGAAATTTCACTTATTTCAGGGAAAAAAGGCAGAAATTTTCCTTATTTTGGGGAAAAAGGCAGAAATTCTCCATATTTTGGTGCAAAAATCAGAAATTTCCCTTATTTTTGGGCAAAATTGCAGAAATTTCCCTAATTGTGGGACAAAAACAGAAATTCCCCTTATTTTGGGGCAAAATTGCAGAAATTTCCCTTATTATGAGGAAAAATTGCAGAAATTTCCCTTATTTTACGGCAAAATTGCAGAAATTTCACTAATTGTGGCGCAAAAAGGCAGAAATTCTCCTTATTTTAGGCAAAACTCAGAAATTCCACTTAATTTGGGGAAAAATTCAAGAAATTTCCCTTATTTTGGGGCAAAATTGCAGAAATTTTACTTATTTTGGGGCAAAATTTCAGAAATTTCACTTATTTTGGTGCAAAATTGCAGAAATTTCACTTATTTCAGGGAAAAAAGGCAGAAATTTTCCTTATTTTGGGGAAAAAGGCAGAAATTCTCCATATTTTGGGGCAAAAATCAGAAATTTCCCTTATTTTGAGGTAAAACGCTGAAATTCCCATTATTTTGGGGCAAAAGGCAGAAATTTCCCTTTTTTGGGGGCAAATTTGCAGAAATTTCACTTATTTCCAGGAAAAAAGGCAGAAATTTTCCTTATTTTGCGGCAAAAAAGCAGGAATTCCTAATATTTTGTGGCAAAAATGCAGAAATTCCTAATATTTTGTTGCAAAAATGCAGAAATTTCTCTTATTTTGAGATAAAAAGGCTGAAATTCCCTTTATTTAGGGCCAAAAAGGCAGAAATATTTCTTATTTTGGGGCAAATTTGCAGAAATTTCACTTATTTCAGGGTTATAAGTCAGAAATTTTCCTTATTTTGGGGCAAAAAAGACAGAAATTGCCTTTGTTTTGAGGGAAAAGGACAGAAATTCCACTTATTTAGAGGCAAAAAGGCAAAAGTTCCCCTTATTTTGGAGCAAAAATGAAGAAATTTCCCTTTTTTATGGCAAAAAAGTTATGCATTCTTCTTATTTTCAGACAAAAAAGCAGAAATTCCCCATATTTTGGGGCAAAAGGCAGAAATTTCCCTTATTTTAGGGCAAAATTGCAGAAATTTCACTTATTTCAGAGAAAAAAGGCAAAAATTTTTCTTATTTGGGGCTAAAAGGCAGAAATTCCCATTATTTTGGGGCAAAAAGGCAGAAATTCACCTTATTTTGGGCTAAAATTGCAGAAATTTCACATATTTCAGGGCAAAAAGGCAGAAATTTCCCTTAATTTGTGGCAAAAATGAAGAAATTTCCCTTTTTTATGGCAAAAAGGTATGCATTCCCTTTATTTTCGGGCAAAAAGGCAGAAATTCCCCGTATTTTGGAGCAAAATTGCAGAAATTCCCCTAATTGTGGGGCAAAAATGCAGAAATTCTCCTTATTTTTGAAAAAAACTCAGAAATTCCACTTATTTTGGGGCAAAATTGCAGAAATTTCCCTTACTTTGGGGCAAAATTGCCGAAATTTCACTTATTTTAAGGCAAAATTGCAGAAATTTCACTTATTTCAGAGAAAAAAGGCAGAAATTTTCCTTATTTTGGGGCAAAAAGGCAGAAATTCCCCTTATTTTGAGGGAAAATGCTGAAATTTTACTTATTTTGGGGCAAAAGGTAGAAATTTTCCTATTTTTGGGACAAATTTGCAGAAATTTCACTTATTTCATGGTAATAAGTCAGAAATTTTTTTTATTTTGGGGCAAAAAAGACAGAAATTCTCTTTGTTTTGGGGAAAAAAAACCAGAAATTCCTCTAATTTAGAGGCAAAAAGGCAAATGTTCCCCTTATTTTGGAGCAAAAATGAAGAAATTTCCCTTTTTTATGGCAAAAAGGTATGCATTTTTCTTATTTTCAGACAAAAAGGCAGAAATTCCCCATATTTTGGGGCAAAAGGCAGAAATTCTCCTTATTTTGGGGCAAAATTGCAGAAATTTCCCTAATTGTGGGGCAAAAAACCGAAATTCCCCTTATTTTGTGGCAAAATTGCAGAAATTTCCCTTATTATGGGGAAAAATTGCAGAAATTTCCCTTATTTTGGGCTAAAATTGCAGAAATTTCACATATTTCAGGGCAAAAAGTCAGAAATTTCCCTCAAATTGGGGCAAAAATGAAGAAATTTCCTATTTTTATGGCAAAAAGGTATGCATTCCCCTTATTTTGGGCAAAAAGGCAGAAATTACCCGTATTTTGGAGCAAAATGGCAGAAATTCCCCTAATTGTGGGGCAAAATTCGAGAAATTTTCTTTATTTTGGGGCAAAATTGCAGAAATTTCACTTATTTTGGGGCAAAATTGCAGAAATTTCTCTTATTTCAGGAAAAAAAGGCATAAATTTTTCCTTATTTTGGGGCAAAAGCAGAAATTCCTAATATTTTGTTGCAAAAATGCAGATATTTCCCTTATTTTGAAATAAAAAGGCTGAAATTCCCCTTATTTAGGGGCAAAAAGGCAGAAATTTTTCTTATTTTGGGGCAAAATTGCAGAAATTTCACCTATTTCAGGGTAATAAGTCAGAAATTTTCCTTATTTTGGGGCGAAAATGACAGAAATTCCCTTTGTTTTGGGGGAAAAAGACAGAAATTCCACTTATTTAGAGGCAAAAAAGCAGAAATTCCCCTTATTTTAGGGCAGAATTGCAGAAATTTCCCTTATTTGGGAGCAAAAAAACAGAAATTCCCCTTATTTTGTGGCAAAATTCTAGAAATTTCCCTTATTATGGGAAAAAATTGCAGAAATTTCCCTTATTTTAGGGCAAAATTGCAGAAATTTCAGTTATTTCAGAGAAAAAAGGCAAAAATTTTTCTTATTTTGGGGCAAAAAGGCAGAAATTCCCATTATTTTGGGGCAAAAAGGCAGAAATTCACCTTATTTTAGGCTAAAATTGCAGAAATTTAACATGTATCAGTGCAAAAATTCTGAAATTTCCCTTAATTTGGGGCAAAAATGAAGAAATTTCCCTTTTTTATGGCAAAAAGGTATGCATTCCCTCTATTTTGGGCAAAAAGGCAGAAATTCCCCGTATTTTGGAGCAAAATTGCAGAAATTCCCCTAATTGTGGGGCAAAATTCCAGAAATTTTCCTTATTTTGGGGCAAAATTGCAGAAATTTCACTTATTTTGGGGCAAAATTGCAGAAATTTCACTTATTTCAGGGAAAAAAGGCAGAAATTTTCCTTATTTTGGGGAAAAAGGCAGAAATTCTCCATATTTTGGTGCAAAAATCAGAAATTTCCCTTATTTTTGGGCAAAATTGCAGAAATTTCCCTAATTGTGGGACAAAAACAGAAATTCCCCTTATTTTGGGGCAAAATTGCAGAAATTTCCCTTATTATGAGGAAAAATTGCAGAAATTTCCCTTATTTTACGGCAAAATTGCAGAAATTTCACTAATTGTGGCGCAAAAAGGCAGAAATTCTCCTTATTTTAGGCAAAACTCAGAAATTCCACTTAATTTGGGGAAAAATTCAAGAAATTTCCCTTATTTTGGGGCAAAATTGCAGAAATTTTACTTATTTTGGGGCAAAATTTCAGAAATTTCACTTATTTTGGTGCAAAATTGCAGAAATTTCACTTATTTCAGGGAAAAAAGGCAGAAATTTTCCTTATTTTGGGGAAAAAGGCAGAAATTCTCCATATTTTGGGGCAAAAATCAGAAATTTCCCTTATTTTGAGGTAAAACGCTGAAATTCCCATTATTTTGGGGCAAAAGGCAGAAATTTCCCTTTTTTGGGGGCAAATTTGCAGAAATTTCACTTATTTCCAGGAAAAAAGGCAGAAATTTTCCTTATTTTGCGGCAAAAAAGCAGGAATTCCTAATATTTTGTGGCAAAAATGCAGAAATTCCTAATATTTTGTTGCAAAAATGCAGAAATTTCTCTTATTTTGAGATAAAAAGGCTGAAATTCCCTTTATTTAGGGCCAAAAAGGCAGAAATATTTCTTATTTTGGGGCAAATTTGCAGAAATTTCACTTATTTCAGGGTTATAAGTCAGAAATTTTCCTTATTTTGGGGCAAAAAAGACAGAAATTGCCTTTGTTTTGAGGGAAAAGGACAGAAATTCCACTTATTTAGAGGCAAAAAGGCAAAAGTTCCCCTTATTTTGGAGCAAAAATGAAGAAATTTCCCTTTTTTATGGCAAAAAAGTTATGCATTCTTCTTATTTTCAGACAAAAAAGCAGAAATTCCCCATATTTTGGGGCAAAAGGCAGAAATTTCCCTTATTTTAGGGCAAAATTGCAGAAATTTCACTTATTTCAGAGAAAAAAGGCAAAAATTTTTCTTATTTGGGGCTAAAAGGCAGAAATTCCCATTATTTTGGGGCAAAAAGGCAGAAATTCACCTTATTTTGGGCTAAAATTGCAGAAATTTCACATATTTCAGGGCAAAAAGGCAGAAATTTCCCTTAATTTGTGGCAAAAATGAAGAAATTTCCCTTTTTTATGGCAAAAAGGTATGCATTCCCTTTATTTTCGGGCAAAAAGGCAGAAATTCCCCGTATTTTGGAGCAAAATTGCAGAAATTCCCCTAATTGTGGGGCAAAAATGCAGAAATTCTCCTTATTTTTGAAAAAAACTCAGAAATTCCACTTATTTTGGGGCAAAATTGCAGAAATTTCCCTTACTTTGGGGCAAAATTGCCGAAATTTCACTTATTTTAAGGCAAAATTGCAGAAATTTCACTTATTTCAGAGAAAAAAGGCAGAAATTTTCCTTATTTTGGGGCAAAAAGGCAGAAATTCCCCTTATTTTGAGGGAAAATGCTGAAATTTTACTTATTTTGGGGCAAAAGGTAGAAATTTTCCTATTTTTGGGACAAATTTGCAGAAATTTCACTTATTTCATGGTAATAAGTCAGAAATTTTTTTTATTTTGGGGCAAAAAAGACAGAAATTCTCTTTGTTTTGGGGAAAAAAAACCAGAAATTCCTCTAATTTAGAGGCAAAAAGGCAAATGTTCCCCTTATTTTGGAGCAAAAATGAAGAAATTTCCCTTTTTTATGGCAAAAAGGTATGCATTTTTCTTATTTTCAGACAAAAAGGCAGAAATTCCCCATATTTTGGGGCAAAAGGCAGAAATTCTCCTTATTTTGGGGCAAAATTGCAGAAATTTCCCTAATTGTGGGGCAAAAAACCGAAATTCCCCTTATTTTGTGGCAAAATTGCAGAAATTTCCCTTATTATGGGGAAAAATTGCAGAAATTTCCCTTATTTTGGGCTAAAATTGCAGAAATTTCACATATTTCAGGGCAAAAAGTCAGAAATTTCCCTCAAATTGGGGCAAAAATGAAGAAATTTCCTATTTTTATGGCAAAAAGGTATGCATTCCCCTTATTTTGGGCAAAAAGGCAGAAATTACCCGTATTTTGGAGCAAAATGGCAGAAATTCCCCTAATTGTGGGGCAAAATTCGAGAAATTTTCTTTATTTTGGGGCAAAATTGCAGAAATTTCACTTATTTTGGGGCAAAATTGCAGAAATTTCACTTATTTCAGGAAAAAAAGGCATAAATTTTTCCTTATTTTGGGGCAAAAGCAGAAATTCCTAATATTTTGTTGCAAAAATGCAGATATTTCCCTTATTTTGAAATAAAAAGGCTGAAATTCCCCTTATTTAGGGGCAAAAGGCAGAAATTTTTCTTATTTTGGGGCAAAATTGCAGAAATTTCACCTATTTCAGGGTAATAAGTCAGAAATTTTCCTTATTTTGGGGCGAAAATGACAGAAATTCCCTTTGTTTTGGGGGAAAAAGACAGAAATTCCACTTATTTAGAGGCAAAAAAGCAGAAATTCCCCTTATTTTAGGGCAGAATTGCAGAAATTTCCCTTATTTGGGAGCAAAAAAACAGAAATTCCCCTTATTTTGTGGCAAAATTCTAGAAATTTCCCTTATTATGGGAAAAAATTGCAGAAATTTCCCTTATTTTAGGGCAAAATTGCAGAAATTTCAGTTATTTCAGAGAAAAAAGGCAAAAATTTTTCTTATTTTGGGGCAAAAAGGCAGAAATTCCCATTATTTTGGGGCAAAAAGGCAGAAATTCACCTTATTTTAGGCTAAAATTGCAGAAATTTAACATATATCAGTGCAAAAATTCTGAAATTTCCCTTAATTTGGGGCAAAAATGAAGAAATTTCCCTTTTTTATGGCAAAAAGGTATGCATTCCCTCTATTTTGGGCAAAAAGGCAGAAATTCCCCGTATTTTGGAGCAAAATTGCAGAAATTCCCCTAATTGTGGGGCAAAATTCCAGAAATTTTCCTTATTTTGGGGCAAAATTGCAGAAATTTCACTTATTTTGGGGCAAAATTGCAGAAATTTCACTTATTTCAGGGAAAAAAGGCAGAAATTTTCCTTATTTTGGGGAAAAAGGCAGAAATTCTCCATATTTTGGTGCAAAAATCAGAAATTTCCCTTATTTTTGGGCAAAATTGCAGAAATTTCCCTAATTGTGGGACAAAAACAGAAATTCCCCTTATTTTGGGGCAAAATTGCAGAAATTTCCCTTATTATGAGGAAAAATTGCAGAAATTTCCCTTATTTTACGGCAAAATTGCAGAAATTTCACTAATTGTGGCGCAAAAAGGCAGAAATTCTCCTTATTTTAGGCAAAACTCAGAAATTCCACTTAATTTGGGGAAAAATTCAAGAAATTTCCCTTATTTTGGGGCAAAATTGCAGAAATTTTACTTATTTTGGGGCAAAATTTCAGAAATTTCACTTATTTTGGTGCAAAATTGCAGAAATTTCACTTATTTCAGGGAAAAAAGGCAGAAATTTTCCTTATTTTGGGGAAAAAGGCAGAAATTCTCCATATTTTGGGGCAAAAATCAGAAATTTCCCTTATTTTGAGGTAAAACGCTGAAATTCCCCTTATTTTGGGGCAAAAGGCAGAAATTTCCCTTTTTTGGGGGCAAATTTGCAGAAATTTCACTTATTTCCAGGAAAAAAGGCAGAAATTTTCCTTATTTTGCGGCAAAAAAGCAGGAATTCCTAATATTTTGTGGCAAAAATGCAGAAATTCCTAATATTTTGTTGCAAAAATGCAGAAATTTCTCTTATTTTGAGATAAAAAGGCTGAAATTCCCTTTATTTAGGGCCAAAAAGGCAGAAATATTTCTTATTTTGGGGCAAATTTGCAGAAATTTCACTTATTTCAGGGTTATAAGTCAGAAATTTTCCTTATTTTGGGGCAAAAAAGACAGAAATTGCCTTTGTTTTGAGGGAAAAGGACAGAAATTCCACTTATTTAGAGGCAAAAAGGCAAAAGTTCCCCTTATTTTGGAGCAAAAATGAAGAAATTTCCCTTTTTTATGGCAAAAAAGTTATGCATTCTTCTTATTTTCAGACAAAAAAGCAGAAATTCCCCATATTCTGGGGCAAAAGGCAGAAATTTCCCTTATTTTAGGGCAAAATTGCAGAAATTTCACTTATTTCAGAGAAAAAAGGCAAAAATTTTTCTTATTTGGGGCTAAAAGGCAGAAATTCCCATTATTTTGGGACAAAAAGGCAGAAATTCACCTTATTTTGGGCTAAAATTGCAGAAATTTCACATATTTCAGGGCAAAAAGTCAGAAATTTCTCTTAATTTGGGGCAAAAATGAAGAAATTTTCCTTTTTTATGGCAAAAAGGTATGCATTCCCCTTATTTTGGGCAAAAAGGCAGAAATTCCCCGTATTTTGGAGCAAAATTGCAGAATTTCCCCTAATTGTGGGGCAAAATTCCAGAAATTTTCCTTATTTTGGGGCAAAATTGCAGAAATTTCACTTATTTTGGGGCAAAATTGCAGAAATTTCACTTATTTCAGGAAAAATAGGCAGAAATTTTCCTTATTTTGGGGCAAAAAAACAGAAATTCTCCATATTTTGTGGCAAAAATGCAGAAATTCCCCTTATTTTGAGGTAAAATGCTGAAATTCCCCTTATTTTGGGGCAAAAGGCAGACATTTCCCTATTTTTGGGGCAAATTTGCAGAAATTTCACTTATTTCAGGGTTATACATCAGAAATTTTCCTTATTTTGGGGCAAAAAGACAGAAATTCTCTTTGTTTTGGGGGAAAAAAACAGAAATTCCACTTATTTAGAGGCAAAAAGGCAAAAGTTCCCCTTATTTTGGAGTAAAAATGAAGAAATTTCCCTTTTTTATGGCAAAAAGGTATGCATTTTTCTTATTTTCGGACAAAAATAAGAAATTCCCCATATTTTGGGGCAAAAGGCAGAGATTCCCATTATTTTGGGGCAAAATTGCAGAAATTTCCCTAATTGTGGGGCATAAAACAGAAATTCCCCTTATTTTGTGGAAAAATTCCAGAAATTTCCCTTATTATGGGGAAAAATTGCAGAAATTTTCCTTATTTTAGGGCAAAATTGCAGAAATTTTACTTATTTTGGGGCAAAATTGCAGAAATTTCAATTATTTCAGGGAAAAAAGCAGAAATTTTAATTATTTTGGGGCAAAAAGGCAGAAATTCCTAATATTTTGTGCCATAATTCAGAAATTCCCCTTATTTTGAGGTAAAAAGGCTGAAATTCCCCTTATTTGTGAGCAAAAAGGCAGAAATTTCCATTATATTGGGGAAAAATTGCAGAAATTTCACTTATTTCAGGGTAATAAGTCAGAAATTTCCCTTAATTTGGGGCAAAAATGAAGAAATTTCTTTTTTTTATGGCAAAACGGTATGCATTCCCCTTATTTCGGGCAAAAAGGCAGAAATTCCCCTTATTTTAGGGCAAAATTGCAGAAATTTCCCTTTTTTGGGAGCAAAAAAACAGAAATTCCCCTTATTTTGTGGCAAAATTCCAGAAATTTCCCTTATTATTGGGAAAAATTGCAGAAATTTCCCTTATGTTAGGGCAAAATTGCCGAAATTTCACTTATTTCAGAGAAAAAAGGCAAAAATTTTTCTTATTTTGGGGCAAAAAGGCAGAAATTCCCATTATTTTGGGTCAAAAAGGCAGAAATTCACCTTATTTTGGGCTAAAATTGCAGAAATTTCACATATTTCAGGGCAAAAAGTCAAAAATTTCCCTTAATTTGGGGCAAAAATGAAGAAATTTCCTTTTTTTATGGCCCAAAGGTATGCATTCCCCTTATTTTGGGCAAAAAGGCAGAAATTCCCTGTATTTTGGAGCAAAATTGCAGAAATTCCCCTAATTGTGGGGCAAAATTCCAGAAATTTTCCTTATTTTAGGGCAAAATTGTAGAAATTTTACTTATTTTGGGGCAAAAATCAGAAATTTCACTTATTTCAGGGAAAAAAGGCAGAAATTTTCCTTATTTTGGGGCAAAAAGGCAGAAATTTTCCATATTTTGGTGCAAAAATAGGAAATTTCCCTTATTTTGAGGTAAAATGCTGAAATTCCCCTGATTTTGGGGCAAAAGGCAGAAATTTCCCTTTTTTTGGGGGCAAATTTGCAGAAATTTCACTTATTTCCGGGAAAAAAGGAAGAAATTTTCCTTATTGTGTGCCAAAAAGGCAGGAATTCCTAATATTTTGTGGCAAAAATGCAGAAATTCCTAATATTTTGTTGCAAAAATGCAGAAATTTCCCTTATTTTGAGATAAAAAGGCTGAAATTCCCCTTACTTGGGGGCAAAAAGGCAGAAATTTTTCTTATTTTGGGGCAAATTTGCAGAAATTTCACTTATTTCAGGGTTATAAGTCAGAAATTTTCCTTATTTTGGGGCAAAAAAGACAGAAATTGCCTTTGTTTGGGGGGAAAAGGACAGAAATTCCACTTATTTAGAGGCAAAAAGGCAAAAGTTCCCCTTATTTTGGAGCAAAAATGAAGAAATTTCCCTTTTTTATGGCAAAAAGGTATGCATTCTTCTTATTTTCAGACAAAAAGACAGAAATTCCACTTATTTAGAGGCAAAAAAGCAGAAATTCCCATTATTTTTGGGCAAAATTGCAGAAATTTCTTTAATTGTGGGGCAAAAAAAAGAAATTCCCCTTATTTTGGGGCAAAATTGCAGAAATTTCCCTTATTATGAGGAAAAATTGCAGAAATTTCTCTTATTTTACGGCAAAATTGCAGAAATTTCACTAATTGTGGCGCAAAAATGCAGAAATTCTCCTTATTTTGGGGCAAAACTCAGAAATTCCACTTATTTTGGGGCAAAATTCCAGAAATTTCCCTTATTTTGGGGCAAAATTGCAGAAATTTTACTTATTTTGGGGCAAAATTGCAGAAATTTCACTTATTTCAGGGAAAAAAGCAGAAATTTTCCTTATTTTGGGGCAAAAAAGCAGAAATTCCTAATATTTTGTGCCAAAATTCAGAAATTCCCCTTATTTTGAGGTAAAAAGGCTGAAATTCCCCTTATTTGGGGGCAAAAAGGCAGAAATTTTCCTTATATTGGGGCAAAATTGCAGAAATTTCACTTATTTCAGAGTAATAAGTCAGAAATTTTCCTTATTTTGGGGCAAAAATGATAGAAATTCCCTTTGTTTTGGGGGAAAAAGACAGAAATTCCACTTATTTAGAGGCAAAAAAGCAGAAATTCCCCTTATTTTAGGAAAAAATTGCAGAAATTTCCCTTATTTGGGGGCAAAAAAACAGAAATTCCTCTTATTTTGGGGCAAAATTCCAGAAATTTCCCTTATTATGGGGAAAAATTGCAGAAATTTCCTTTAAATAGGGCAAAATTGCAGAAATTTCACTTATTTCAGAGAAAAAAGGCAAAAATTTTTCTTATTTTGGGGCAAAAAGGCAGAAATTCCCATTATTTTGGGGCAAAAAGGCAGAAATTCACCTTATTTTAGGCTAAAATTGCAGAAATTTCACATATTTCAGGGCAAAAAGGCAGAAATTTCCCTTAATTTGTGGCAAAAATGAAGAAATTTCCCTTTTTTATGGCAAAAAGGTATGCATTCCCTTTATTTTCGGGCAAAAAAGCAGAAATTCCCCGTATTTTGGAGCAAAATTGCAGAAATTCCCCTAATTGTGGGGCAAAAATGCAGAAATTCTCCTTATTTTTGAAAAAAACTCAGAAATTCCACTTTTTTTGGGGAAAAATTGCAGAAATTTCTTTTATTTTGGGGCAAAATTGCTGAAATTTCACTTATTTTAAGGCAAAATTGCAGAAATTTCACTTATTTCAGAGAAAAAAGGCAGAAATTTTCCTTATTTTGGGGCAAAAAGGCAGAAATTCCCCTTATTTTGAGGGAAAATGCTGAAATTTTACTTATTTTGGGCCAAAAGGCAGAAATTTTCCTATTTTTGGGACAAATTTGCAGAAATTTCACTTATTTCATGGTAATAAGTCAGAAATTTTTTTTATTTTGGGGCAAAAAAGACAGAAATTCTCTTTGTTTTGGGGAAAAAAAAACAGAAATTCCTCTAATTTAGAGGCAAAAAGGCAAATGTTTCCCTTATTTTGGAGCAAAAATGAAGAAATTTCTCTTTTTTATGGCAAAAAGGTATGCATTTTTCTTATTTTCAGACAAAAAGGCAGAAATTCACCATATTTTGGGGCAAAAGGCAGAAATTCTCCTTATTTTGGGGCAAAATTGCAGAAATTTCCCTAATTGTGGGGCAAAAAACAGAAATTCCCCTTATTTTGTGGCAAAATTGCAGAAATTTCCCTTATTATGGGGAAAAATTTCAGAAATTTCCCTTATTTTAGGGCAAAATTGCAGAAATTTCACTTATTTCAGAGAAAAAAGGCAAAAATTTTTCTTATTTTGGTGCAAAAATGCAGAAATTCCCAATTTATTGGGGCTAAAAGGCAGAAATTCACCTTATTTTGGGCTAAAATTGCCGAAATTTCACATATTTAAGAACAAAAAGTCAGAAATTTCCCTCAAATTGGGGCAAAAATGAAGAAATTTCCTATTTTTATGGCAAAAAGGTATGCATTCCCCTTATTTTGGGCAAAAAGGCAGAAATTCCCCGTATTTTGGAGCAAAATGGCAGAAATTCCCCTAATTGTGGGGCAAAATTTGAGAAATTTTCTTTATTTTGGGGCAAAATTGCAGAAATTTCACTTATTTTGGGGCAAAATTGCAGAAATTTCACTTATTTCAGGAAAAAAAGGCATAAATTTTTCCTTATTTTGGGGCAAAAGCAGAAATTCCTAATATTTTGTGGCAAAAATGCAGAAATTCCTAATATTTTGTTGCAAAAATGCAGATGTTTCCCTTATTTTGAAATAAAAAGGCTGAAATTCCCCTTATTTAGGGGCAAAAAGGCAGAAATTTTTCTTATTTTGGGGCAAAATTGCAGAAATTTCACCTATTTCAGGGTAATAAGTCAGAAATTTTCCTTATTTTGGGGCGAAAATGACAGAAATTCCATTTGTTTTGGGGGAAAAAGACAGAAATTCCACTTATTTAGAGGCAAAAAAGCAGAAATTCTCCTTATTTTAGGGCAAAATTGCAGAAATTTCCCTTATTTGGGAGCAAAAAAACAGAAATTCCCCTTATTTTGTGGCAAAATTCTAGAAATTTCCCTTATTATGGGAAAAAATTGCAGAAATCCCTTATTTTAGGGCAAAATTGCAGAAATTTCAGTTATTTCAGAGAAAAAAGGCAAAAATTTTTCTTATTTTGGGGCAAAAAGGCAGAAATTCCCATTATTTTGGGGCAAAAAGGCAGAAATTCACCTTATTTTAGGCTAAAATTGCAGAAATTTAACATATTTCAGTGCAAAAATTCTGAAATTTCCCTTAATTTGGGGTAAAAATGAAGAAATTTCCCTTTTTTATGGCAAAAAGGTATGCATTCCCTCTATTTTGGGCAAAAAGGCAGAAATTCCCCGTATTTTGAAGCAAAATTGCAGAAATTCCCCTAATTGTGGGGCAAAATTCCAGAAATTTTCCTTATTTTGGGGAAAAATTGCAGAAATTTCACATATTTTGAGGCAATATTGCAGAAATTTCACTTATTTCAGGGAAAAAAGGCAGAAATTTTCCTTATTTTGGGGAAAAAGGCAGAAATTCTCCATATTTTGGTGCAAAAATCAGAAATTTCCCTTATTTTTGGGCAAAATTGCAGAAATTTCCCTAATTGTGGGACAAAAACAGAAATTCCCCTTATTTTGGGGCAAAATTGCAGAAATTTCCCTTATTATGAGGAAAAATTGCAGAAATTTCCCTTATTTTACGGCAAAATTGCAGAAATTTCACTAATTGTGGCGCAAAAAGGCAGAAATTCTCCTTATTTCGGGGCAAAACTCAGAAATTCCACTTATTTTGGGGCAAAATTCCAGAAATTTCCCTTATTTTGGGGCAAAATTGCAGAAATTTTACTTATTTTGGGGCAAAATTTCAGAAATTTCACTTATTTTGGTGCAAAATTGCAGAAATTTCACTTATTTCAGGGAAAAAAGGCAGAAATTTTCCTTATTTTGGGGAAAAAGGCAGAAATTCTCCATATTTTGGGGCAAAAATCAGAAATTTCCCTTATTTTGAGGTAAAATGCTGAAATTCCCCTTATTTTGGGGCAAAAGGCAGAAATTTCCCTTTTTTGGGGGCAAATTTGCAGAAATTTCACTTATTTCCAGGAAAAAAGGCAGAAATTTTCCTTATTTTGCGGCAAAAAGGCAGGAATTCCTAATATTTTGTGGCAAAAATGCAGAAATTCCTAATATTTTGTTGCAAAAATGCAGAAATTTCCCTTATTTTGAGATAAAAAGGCTGAAATTCCCTTTATTTAGGGCCAAAAAGGCAGAAATATTTCTTATTTTGGGGCAAATTTGCAGAAATTTCACTTATTTCAGGGTTATAAGTCAGAAATTTTCCTTATTTTGGTGCAAAAAAGACAGAAATTGCCTTTGTTTTGGGGGAAAAGGACAGAAATTCCCTTATTTAGAGGCAAAAAGGCAAAAGTTCCCCTTATTTAGGAGCAAAAATGAAGAAATTTCCCTTTTTTATGGCAAAAAGGTATGCATTCTTCTTATATTCAGACAAAAAGGCAGAAATTCCCCATATTTTGGGGCACACGGCAGAAATTTCCCTTATTTTTGGGCAAAATTGCAGAAATTTCCCTAATTGGGGGGCAAAAAACAGAAATTCCCCTTATTTTGGGGCAAAATTGTAGAAATTTCCCTTATTATGAGGAAAAATTGCAGAAATTTCCCTTATTTTACGGCAAAATTGCAGAAATTTCACTAATTGTGGCGCAAAAAGTCAGAAATTCTCCTTATTTTGGGGCAAAACTCAGAAATTCCACTTATTTTGGGGCAAAATTCCAGAAATTTCCCTTATTTTGGGGCAAAATTGCAGAAATTTTACTTATTTTGGGGCAAAATTGCAGAAATTTCACTTATTTCAGGGAAAAAACAGAAATTTTCCTTATTTTGGGGCAAAAAGGCAGAAATTCCTAATATTTTGTGCCAAAATTCAGAAATTCCCCTTATTTTGAGGTAAAAAGGCTGAAATTTCCCTTATTTGGGGGCAAAAAGACAGAAATTTCCCTTATATTGGGGAAAAAGTGCAGAAATTTCACTTATTTCAGGGTAATAAGTCAGAAATTTTCCTTATTTTGGGGCAAAAATGACAGAAATTCCCTTTGTTTTGGGGGAAAAAGACAGAAATTCCAGTTATTTAGAGGCAAAAAGCAAAAATTCCCCTTATTTTGGGGCAAAATTGCAGAAATTTCCCTTATTAGGGGGCAAAAAAACAGAAATTACCCTTATTTTGTGGCAAAATTCCAGAAATTTCCCTTATTATGGGGAAAAATTGCAGAAATTTCCCTTATTTTAGGGCAAAATTTCAGAAATTTCACTTATTTCAGAGAAAAAAGGCAAAATTTTTTCTTATTTTGGGGCAAAAAGGCAGAAATTCCCATTATTTTAAGGCAAAAAGGCAGAAATTCACCTTATTTTGGGCTAAAATTGCAGAAATTTCACATATTTCAGGGCAAAAAGTCAGAAATTTTCCTTAATTTGGGGCAAAAATGAAGAAATTTCCCTTTTTTATGGCAAAAAGGTATGCATTCCCTTTATTTCGGGATAAAAGGCAGAAATTCCCCGTATTTTAGAGCAAAATTGCAGAAATTCTCCTAATTGTGGGGCAAAATTCCAGAAATTTTCCTTATTTTGGCGCAAAATTACAGAAATTTCACTTATTTTGGGGCAAAATTGCAGAAATTTGACTTATTTCAGGGAAAATAGGCAGAAATTTTCCTTATTTTGGGGCAAAAAGGCAGAAATTCTCCATATTTTGGTGCAAAAATTAGAAATTTCCCTTATTTTGAGGTAAAATGCTGAAATTCCCCTTATTATGGGGCAAAAGGCCGAAATTTTCTTTTTTGGGGCAAATTTGCAGAAATTTCACTTATTTCCGGGAAAAAAGGCAGAAATTTTTCTAATTTTGGGGCTAAAATGAAGAAATTCCTAGTATTTTGTGGCAAAAATGCAAAAATTCCTAATATTTTGTTGCAAAAATGCAGAAATTTCCCTTATTTTGAGATAAAAAGGCTGAAATTCCCCTTATTTGGGGGCAAAAAGGCAGAAATTTTTCTTATTTTGGGGCAAATTTGCAGAAATTTCACTTATTTCAGGGTTATACGTCAGAAATTTTCCTTATTTTGGAGCAAAAAAGAAAGAAATTCCCTTTGTTTTGGGGGGAAAAGACAGAAATTCCACTTATTTAGAGGCAAAAAGGCAAAAGTTCCCCTTATTTTGGAGCAAAAATGAAGAAATTTCCCTTTTTTATGGAAAAAAAGTCATGCATTCTTCTTATTTTCAGACAAAAAAGCAGAAATTCCCCATATTTTGGGGCAAAAGGCAGAAATTTCCCTTATTTTAGGGCAAAATTGCAGAAATTTCACTTATTTCAGAGAAAAAAGGCAAAAATTTTTTTTATTTTGGGCTAAAAGGCAGAAATTCCCATTATTTTGGGACAAAAAGGCAGAAATTCACCTTATTTTGGGCTAAAATTGCAGAAATTTCACATATTTCCGGGCAAAAAGTCAGAAATTTCCCCTAATTTGGGGCAAAAATGAAGAAATTTCCCTTTTTCATGGCAAAAAGGTATGCATTCCCCTTATTTCGGGCAAAAAGGCAGAAATTCCCCGTATTTTGGAGCAAAATTGCAGAATTTCCCCTAATTGTGGGGCAAAATTCCAGAAATTTTCCTTATTTTGGGGCAAAATTGCAGAAATTTCACTTATTTTAGGGAAAAAAGGCAGAAATTTTTTTATTTTGGGGCAAAAAGGCAGAAATTCCTAATATTTTGTGCCAAAATTCAGAAATTCCCTTTATTTTGAGGTAGAAAGGCTGAAATTTCCCTTATTTGGGGGCAAAAAGGAAGAAATTTCCCTTATATTGGGGCAAAATTGCAGAAATTTCACCTATTTCAGGGTAATAAGTCAGAAATTTTCCTTATTTTGGGGCAAAAATGACAGAAATTCCCTTTGTTTTGGGGGAAAAAGACAGTAATTCCACTTATTTAGAGGCAAAATGCAGAAATTCCCCTTTTTTAGGGCAAAATTGCAGAAATTTCCCTTATTTACGGGCAAAAAAACAGAAATTCCCCTTATTTTGTGGCAAAATTCCAGAAATTTCCCTTATTATGGGGAAAAATTGCAGAAATTTCCCTTATTTTAGGGCAAAATTGCAGAAAATTCACTTATTTCAGAGAAAAAAGGAAAAATTTTTTTTATTTTGGGGCAAAAAGGCAGAAATTCCCATTACTTTGGGGCAAAAAGGCAGAAATTCACCTTACTTTGGGCTAAAATTGCAGAAATTTCACATATTTCAAGGCAAGAAGTGAGAAATTTCCCTTAATTTGGGCAAAAATGAAGAAATTTCCCTTTTTTATGGCAAAAAGGTATGCATTCCCCTTATTTCGGGCAAAAAGGCAGAAATTCCCCGTATTTTGGAGCAAAATTGCAGAATTTCCCCTAATTGTGGGGCAAAATTCCAGAAATTTTCCTTATTTTGGGGCAAAATTGCAGAAATTTCACTTATTATGGGGCAAAATTGCAGAAATTTCACTTATTTCAGGGAAAATAGGAAGAAATTTTCCTTATTTTGGGGCAAAAAGGCAGAAATTCTCCATATTTTGTTGCAAAAATCAGAAATTTCCCTTATTTTGAGGTAAAATGCTGAAATTCCCCTTTTTTGGGGGCAAAAGGCAGAAATTTCCCTTTTTTGGGGCAAATTTGCAGAAATTTCACTTATTTCCCAAAAAAAAAGGCAGAAATTTTTCTTATTTTGGGGCAAAAAGGCAGAAATTCCTAATATTTTGTTGCAAAAATGTAGAAATTTCCCTTATTTTGAAATAAAAAGGCTGAAATTTTCCTTATTTGGGGGCAAAAAGGCAGAAATTTTTCTTATTTTGGGGCAAATTTGCAGAAATTTCACTTATTTCAGGGTTATAAGTCAGAAATTTTCCTTATTTTGGGGCAAAAAAGACAAAAATTCCCTTTGTTTTGGGGGAAAAAGACAGAAATTTCACTTATTTAGAGTCAAAAAGGCAAAAGTTCCCCTTATTTTAAAGCAAAAATGAAGAAATTTCTCTTTTTTATGGCAAAAAGTTATGCATTCTTCTTATTTTCAGACAAAAAGGCAGAAATTCCCCATATTTTGGGGCAAAAGCCGAAATTTCCCTTATTTTTTGGCAAAATTGCAGAAATTTCCCTAATGGTGGGGCAAAAAACAGAAATTCCCCTTATTTTGGGGCAAAATTGCAGAAATTTCCATTATTATGAGGAAAAATTGCAGAAATTTCCCTTATTTTACGGCAAAATTACAGAAATTTCACTAATTGTGGCGCAAAAAGGCAGAAATTCTCCTTATTTTGGGGCCAAACTCAGAAATTCCACTTATTTTGGAGCAAAATTCCAGAAATTTCCCTTATTTTGGGGCAAAATTGTAGAAATTTTACTTATTTTGGGGCAAAATTGCAGAAATTTCACTTATTTTAGGGAAAAAAGGCAGAAATTTTTTTATTTTGGGGCAAAAAGGCAGAAATTCCTAATATTTTGTGCCAAAATTCAGAAATTCCCTTTATTTAGAGGTAAAAAGGCTGAAATTTCCCTTATTTGGGGGCAAAAAGGAAGAAATTTCCCTTATATTGGGGCAAAATTGCAGAAATTTCACTTATTTCAGGGTAATAAGTCAGAAATTTTCCTTATTTTGGGGCAAAAATGACAGAAATTCCCTTTGTTTTGGGGGAAAAAGACAGTAATTCCACTTATTTAGAGGCAAAATGCAGAAATTCCCCTTATTTTAGGGCAAAATTGCAGAAATTTCCCTTATTTACGGGCAAAAAAACAGAAATTCCCCTTATTTTGTAGCAAAATTCCAGAAATTTCCCTTATTATGGGGAAAAATTGCAGAAATTTCCCTTATTTTAGGGCAAAATTGCAGAAAATTCACTTATTTCAGAGAAAAAAGGAAAAATTTTTTTTATTTTGGGGCAAAAAGGCAGAAATTCCCATTACTTTGGGGCAAAAAGGCAGAAATTCACCTTACTTTGGGCTAAAATTGCAGAAATTTCACATATTTCAAGGCAAGAAGTCAGAAATTTCCCTTAATTTGGGGCAAAAATGAAGAAATTTCCCTTTTTTATGGCAAAAAGGTATGCATTCCCCTTATTTCGGGCAAAAAGGCAGAAATTCCTTGTATTTTGGAGCAAAATTGCAGAGTTTCCCCTAATTGTGGGGCAAAATTCGAGAAATTTTCCTTATTTTGGGGCAAAATTGCAGAAATTTCACTTATTTCAGGGTAATAAGTCAGAAATTTTCCTTATTTTGGGGCAAAAATGATAGAAATTCCCTTTGTTTTGGGGGAAAAAGACAGAAATTCCACTTATTTAGAGGCAAAAAAGCAGAAATTCCCCTTATTTTAGGAGAAAATTGCAGAAATTTCCCTTATTTGGGGGCAAAAAAACAGAAATTCCTCTTATTTTGGGGCAAAATTCCAGAAATTTCCCTTATTATGGGGAAAAATTGCAGAAATTTCCTTTAAATAGGGCAAAATTGCAGAAATTTCAGTTATTTCAGAGAAAAAAGGCAAAAATTTTTCTTATTTTGGGGCAAAAAGGCAGAAATTCCCATTATTTTGGGGCAAAAAGGCAAAAATTCACCTTATTTTGGGCTAAAATTGCAGAAATTTCACATATTTCAGGGCAAAAAGGCAGAAATTTCCCTTAATTTGTGGCAAAAATGAAGAAATTTCCCTTTTTTATGGCAAAAAGGTATGCATTCCCTTTATTTTCGGGCAAAAAGGCAGAAATTCCCCGTATTTTGGAGCAAAATTGCAGAAATTCCCCTAATTGTGGGGCAAAAATGCAGAAATTCTCCTTATTTTTGAAAAAAACTCAGAAATTCCACTTATTTTGGGGCAAAATTGCAGAAATTTCCCTTACTTTGGGGCAAAATTGCCGAAATTTCACTTATTTTAAGGCAAAATTGCAGAAATTTCACTTATTTCAGAGAAAAAAGGCAGAAATTTTCCTTATTTTGGGGCAAAAAGGCAGAAATTCCCCTTATTTTGAGGGAAAATGCTGAAATTTTACTTATTTTGGGCCAAAAGGCAGAAATTTTCCTATTTTTGGGACAAATTTGCAGAAATTTCACTTATTTCATGGTAATAAGTCAGAAATTTTTTTTATTTTGGGGCAAAAAAGACAGAAATTCTCTTTGTTTTGGGGAAAAAAAACCAGAAATTCCTCTAATTTAGAGGCAAAAAGGCAAATGTTCCCCTTATTTTGGAGCAAAAATGAAGAAATTTCCCTTTTTTATGGCAAAAAGGTATGCATTTTTCTTATTTTCAGACAAAAAGGCAGAAATTCCCCATATTTTGGGGCAAAAGGCAGAAATTCTCCTTATTTTGGGGCAAAATTGCAGAAATTTCCCTAATTGTGGGGCAAAAAACAGAAATTCCCCTTATTTTGTGGCAAAATGGCAGAAATTTCCCTTATTATGGGGAAAAATTGCAGAAATTTCCCTTATTTTGGGCTAAAATTGCAGAAATTTCACATATTTCAGGGCAAAAAGTCAGAAATTTCCCTCAAATTGGGGCAAAAATGAAGAAATTTCCTATTTTTATGGCAAAAAGGTATGCATTCCCCTTATTTTGGGCAAAAAGGCAGAAATTACCCGTATTTTGGAGCAAAATGGCAGAAATTCCCCTAATTGTGGGGCAAAATTCGAGAAATTTTCTTTATTTTGGGGCAAAATTGCAGAAATTTCACTTATTTTGGGGCAAAATTGCAGAAATTTCACTTATTTCAGGAAAAAAAGGCATAAATTTTTCCTTATTTTGGGGCAAAAGCAGAAATTCCTAATATTTTGTGGCAAAAATGCAGAAATTCCTAATATTTTGTTGCAAAAATGCAGATGTTTCCCTTATTTTGAAATAAAAAGGCTGAAATTCCCCTTATTTAGGGGCAAAAAGGCAGAAATTTTTCTTATTTTGGGGCAAAATTGCAGAAATTTCACCTATTTCAGGGTAATAAGTCAGAAATTTTCCTTATTTTGGGGCGAAAATGACAGAAATTCCCTTTGTTTTGGGGGAAAAAGACAGAAATTCCACTTATTTAGAGGCAAAAAAGCAGAAATTTCCCTTATTTTAGGGCAGAATTGCAGAAATTTCCCTTATTTGGGAGCAAAAAAACAGAAATTCCCCTTATTTTGTGGCAAAATTCTAGAAATTTCCCTTATTATGGGAAAAAATTGCAGAAATTTCCCTTATTTTAGGGCAAAATTGCAGAAATTTCAGTTATTTCAGAGAAAAAAGGCAAAAATTTTTCTTATTTTGGGGCAAAAAGGCAGAAATTCCCATTATTTTGGGGCAAAAAGGCAGAAATTCACCTTATTTTAGGCTAAAATTGCAGAAATTTAACATATATCAGTGCAAAAATTCTGAAATTTCCCTTAATTTGGGGCAAAAATGAAGAAATTTCCCTTTTTTATGGCAAAAAGGTATGCATTCCCTCTATTTTGGGCAAAAAGGCAGAAATTCCCCGTATTTTGGAGCAAAATTGCAGAAATTCCCCTAATTGTGGGGCAAAATTCCAGAAATTTTCCTTATTTTGGGGCAAAATTGCAGAAATTTCACTTATTTTGGGGCAAAATTGCAGAAATTTCACTTATTTCAGGGAAAAAAGGCAGAAATTTTCCTTATTTTGGGGAAAAAGGCAGAAATTCTCCATATTTTGGTGCAAAAATCAGAAATTTCCCTTATTTTTGGGCAAAATTGCAGAAATTTCCCTAATTGTGGGACAAAAACAGAAATTCCCCTTATTTTGGGGCAAAATTGCAGAAATTTCCCTTATTATGAGGAAAAATTGCAGAAATTTCCCTTATTTTACGGCAAAATTGCAGAAATTTCACTAATTGTGGCGCAAAAAGGCAGAAATTCTCCTTATTTTAGGCAAAACTCAGAAATTCCACTTAATTTGGGGAAAAATTCAAGAAATTTCCCTTATTTTGGGGCAAAATTGCAGAAATTTTACTTATTTTGGGGCAAAATTTCAGAAATTTCACTTATTTTGGTGCAAAATTGCAGAAATTTCACTTATTTCAGGGAAAAAAGGCAGAAATTTTCCTTATTTTGGGGAAAAAGGCAGAAATTCTCCATATTTTGGGGCAAAAATCAGAAATTTCCCTTATTTTGAGGTAAAATACTGAAATTCCCCTTTTTTGGGGGCAAAAGGCAGAAATTTCCCTTTTTTGGGGCAAATTTGCAGAAATTTCACTTATTTCCGAAAAAAAAGGCAGAAATTTTTCTTATTTTGGGGCAAAAAGGCAGAAATTCCTAATATTTTGTTGCAAAAATGCAGAAATTTCCCTTATTTTGAAATAAAAAGGCTGAAATTTTCCTTATTTGGGGGCAAAAAGGCAGAAATTTTTCTTATTTTGGGGCAAATTTGCAGAAATTTCACTTATTTCAGGGTTATAAGTCAGAAATTTTCCTTATTTTGGGGCAAAAAAGACAGAAATTCCCTTTGTTTTGGGGGAAAAAGACAGAAATTTCACTTATTTAGAGGCAAAAAGGCAAAAGTTCCCCTTATTTTAAAGCAAAAATGAAGAAATTTCTCTTTTTTATGGCAAAAAGTTATGCATTCTTCTTATTTTCAGACAAAAAGGCAGAAATTCCCCATATTTTGGGGCAAAAGGCCGAAATTTCCCTTATTTTTTGGCAAAATTGCAGAAATTTCCCTAATGGTGGGGCAAAAAACAGAAATTCCCCTTATTTTGGGGCAAAATTGCAGAAATTTCCATTATTATGAGGAAAAATTGCAGAAATTTCCCTTATTTTACGGCAAAATTACAGAAATTTCACTAATTGTGGCGCAAAAAGGCAGAAATTCTCCTTATTTTGGGGCCAAACTCAGAAATTCCACTTATTTTGGAGCAAAATTCCAGAAATTTCCCTTATTTTGGGGCAAAAGTGTAGAAATTTTACTTATTTTGGGGCAAAATTGCAGAAATTTCACTTATTTTAGGGAAAAAAGGCAGAAATTTTTTTATTTTGGGGCAAAAAGGCAGAAATTCCTAATATTTTGTGCCAAAATTCAGAAATTCCCTTTATTTAGAGGTAAAAAGGCTGAAATTTCCCTTATTTGGGGGCAAAAAGGAAGAAATTTCCCTTATATTGGGGCAAAATTGCAGAAATTTCACTTATTTCAGGGTAATAAGTCAGAAATTTTCCTTATTTTGGGGCAAAAATGACAGAAATTCCCTTTGTTTTGGGGGAAAAAGACAGTAATTCCACTTATTTAGAGGCAAAATGCAGAAATTCCCCTTATTTTAGGGCAAAATTGCAGAAATTTCCCTTATTTACGGGCAAAAAAACAGAAATTCCCCTTATTTTGTGGCAAAATTCCAGAAATTTCCCTTATTATGGGGAAAAATGCAGAAATTTCCCTTATTTTAGGGCAAAATTGCAGAAAATTCACTTATTTCAGAGAAAAAAGGAAAAAATTTTTTTTATTTTGGGGCAAAAAGGCAGAAATTCCCATTACTTTGGGGCAAAAAGGCAGAAATTCACCTTACTTTGGGCTAAAATTGCAGAAATTTCACATATTTCAAGGCAAGAAGTCAGAAATTTCCCTTAATTTGGGGCAAAAATGAAGAAATTTCCCTTTTTTATGGCAAAAAGGTATGCATTCCCCTTATTTCGGGCAAAAAGGCAGAAATTCCCCGTATTTTGGAGCAAAATTGCAGAATTTCCCCTAATTGTGGGGCAAAATTCCAGAAATTTTCCTTATTTTGGGGCAAAATTGCAGAAATTTCACTTATTTCAGGGTAATAAGTCAGAAATTTTCCTTATTTTGGGGCAAAAATGATAGAAATTCCCTTTGTTTTGGGGGGAAAAGACAGAAATTCCACTTATTTAGAGGCAAAAAAGCAGAAATTCCCCTTATTTTAGGAGAAAATTGCAGAAATTTCCCTTATTTGGGGGCAAAAAAACAGAAATTTCCCTTTTTTGGGGCAAAATTCCAGAAATTTCCCTTATTATGGGGAAAAATTGCAGAAATTTCCTTTAAATAGGGCAAAATTGCAGAAATTTCACTTATTTCAGAGAAAAAAGGCAAAAATTTTTCTTATTTTGGGGCAAAAAGGCAGAAATTCCCATTATTTTGGGGCAAAAAGGCAGAAATTCACCTTATTTTGGGCTAAAATTGCAGAAATTTCACATATTTCAGGGCAAAAAGGCAGAAATTTCCCTTAATTTGTGGCAAAAATGAAGAAATTTCCCTTTTTTATTGCAAAAAGGTATGCATTCCCTTTATTTTCGGGCAAAAAGGCAGAAATTCCCCGTATTTTGGAGCAAAATTGCAGAAATTCCCCTAATTGTGGGGCAAAAATGCAGAAATTCTCCTTATTTTTGAAAAAAACTCAGAAATTCCACTTATTTTGGGGCAAAATTGCAGAAATTTCCCTTACTTTGGGGCAAAATTGCCGAAATTTCACTTATTTTAAGGCAAAATTGCAGAAATTTCACTTATTTCAGAGAAAAAAGGCAGAAATTTTCCTTATTTTGGGGCAAAAAGGCAGAAATTCCCCTTATTTTGAGGGAAAATGCTGAAATTTTACTTATTTTGGGGCAAAAGGCAGAAATTTTCCTATTTATGGGACAAATTTGCAGAAATTTCACTTATTTCATGGTAATAAGTCAGAAATTTTTTTTATTTTGGGGCAAAAAAGACAGAAATTCTCTTTGTTTTGGGGAAAAAAAACCAGAAATTCCTCTAATTTAGAGGCAAAAAGGCAAATGTTCCCCTTATTTTGGAGCAAAAATGAAGAAATTTCCCTTTTTTATGGCAAAAAGGTATGCATTTTTCTTATTTTCAGACAAAAAGGCAGAAATTCCCCATATTTTGGGGCAAAAGGCAGAAATTCTCCTTATTTTGGGGCAAAATTGCAGAAATTTCCCTAATTGTGGGGCAAAAAACCGAAATTCCCCTTATTTTGTGGCAAAATTGCAGAAATTTCCCTTATTATGGGGAAAAATTGCAGAAATTTCCCTTATTTTGGGCTAAAATTGCAGAAATTTCACATATTTCAGGGCAAAAAGTCAGAAATTTTCCTCAAATTGGGGCAAAAATGAAGAAATTTCCTATTTTTATGGCAAAAAGGTATGCATTCCCCTTATTTTGGGCAAAAAGGCAGAAATTACCCGTATTTTGGAGCAAAATGGCAGAAATTCCCCTAATTGTGGGGCAAAATTCGAGAAATTTTCTTTATTTTGGGGCAAAATTGCAGAAATTTCACTTATTTTGGGGCAAAATTGCAGAAATTTCACTTATTTCAGGAAAAAAAGGCATAAATTTTTCCTTATTTTGGGGCAAAAGCAGAAATTCCTAATATTTTGTTGCAAAATTGCAGATATTTCCCTTATTTTGAAATAAAAAGGCTGAAATTCCCCTTATTTAGGGGCAAAAAGGCAGAAATTTTTCTTATTTTGGGGCAAAATTGCAGAAATTTCACCTATTTCAGGGTAATAAGTCAGAAATTTTCCTTATTTTGGGGCGAAAATGACAGAAATTCCCTTTGTTTTGGGGGAAAAAGACAGAAATTCCACTTATTTAGAGGCAAAAAAGCAGAAATTCCCCTTATTTTAGGGCAGAATTGCAGAAATTTCCCTTATTTGGGAGCAAAAAAACAGAAATTCCCCTTATTTTGTGGCAAAATTCTAGAAATTTCCCTTATTATGGGAAAAAATTGCAGAAATTTCCCTTATTTTAGGGCAAAATTGCAGAAATTTCAGTTATTTCAGAGAAAAAAGGCAAAAATTTTTCTTATTTTGGGGCAAAAAGGCAGAAATTCCCATTATTTTGGGGCAAAAAGGCAGAAATTCACCTTATTTTAGGCTAAAATTGCAGAAATTTAACATATATCAGTGCAAAAATTCTGAAATTTCCCTTAATTTGGGGCAAAAATGAAGAAATTTCCCTTTTTTATGGCAAAAAGGTATGCATTCCCTCTATTTTGGGCAAAAAGGCAGAAATTCCCCGTATTTTGGAGCAAAATTGCAGAAATTCCCCTAATTGTGGGGCAAAATTCCAGAAATTTTCCTTATTTTGGGGCAAAATTGCAGAAATTTCACTTATTTTGGGGCAAAATTGCAGAAATTTCACTTATTTCAGGGAAAAAAGGCAGAAATTTTCCTTATTTTGGGGAAAAAGGCAGAAATTCTCCATATTTTGGTGCAAAAATCAGAAATTTCCCTTATTTTTGGGCAAAATTGCAGAAATTTCCCTAATTGTGGGACAAAAACAGAAATTCCCCTTATTTTGGGGCAAAATTGCAGAAATTTCCCTTATTATGAGGAAAAATTGCAGAAATTTCCCTTATTTTACGGCAAAATTGCAGAAATTTCACTAATTGTGGCGCAAAAAGGCAGAAATTCTCCTTATTTTAGGCAAAACTCAGAAATTCCACTTAATTTGGGGAAAAATTCAAGAAATTTCCCTTATTTTGGGGCAAAATTGCAGAAATTTTACTTATTTTGGGGCAAAATTTCAGAAATTTCACTTATTTTGGTGCAAAATTGCAGAAATTTCACTTATTTCAGGGAAAAAAGGCAGAAATTTTCCTTATTTTGGGGAAAAAGGCAGAAATTCTCCATATTTTGGGGCAAAAATCAGAAATTTCCCTTATTTTGAGGTAAAACGCTGAAATTCCCCTTATTTTGGGGCAAAAGGCAGAAATTTCCCTTTTTTGGGGGCAAATTTGCAGAAATTTCACTTATTTCCAGGAAAAAAGGCAGAAATTTTCCTTATTTTGCGGCAAAAAAGCAGGAATTCCTAATATTTTGTGGCAAAAATGCAGAAATTCCTAATATTTTGTTGCAAAAATGCAGAAATTTCTCTTATTTTGAGATAAAAAGGCTGAAATTCCCTTTATTTAGGGCCAAAAAGGCAGAAATATTTCTTATTTTGGGGCAAATTTGCAGAAATTTCACTTATTTCAGGGTTATAAGTCAGAAATCTTCCTTATTTTGGGGCAAAAAAGACAGAAATTGCCTTTGTTTTGAGGGAAAAGGACAGAAATTCCACTTATTTAGAGGCAAAAAGGCAAAAGTTCCCCTTATTTTGGAGCAAAAATGAAGAAATTTCCCTTTTTTATGGCAAAAAAGTTATGCATTCTTCTTATTTTCAGACAAAAAAGCAGAAATTCCCCATATTTTGGGGCAAAAGGCAGAAATTTCCCTTATTTTAGGGCAAAATTGCAGAAATTTCACTTATTTCAGAGAAAAAAGGCAAAAATTTTTCTTATTTGGGGCTAAAAGGCAGAAATTCCCATTATTTTGGGACAAAAAGGCAGAAATTCACCTTATTTTGGGCTAAAATTGCAGAAATTTCACATATTTCAGGGCAAAAAGTCAGAAATTTCCTTTAATTTGGGGCAAAAATGAAGAAATTTTCCTTTTTTATGGCAAAAAGGTATGCATTCCCCTTATTTTGGGCAAAAAGGCAGAAATTCCCTGTATTTTGGAGCAAAATTGCAGAATTTCCCCTAATTGTGGGGCAAAATTCCAGAAATTTTCCTTATTTTGGGGCAAAATTGCAGAAATTTCACTTATTTTGGGGCAAAATTGCAGAAATTTCACTTATTTCAGGAAAAATAGGCAGAAATTTTCCTTATTTTGGGGGCAAAAAGGCAGAAATTCTCCATATTTTGTGGCAAAAATGCAGAAATTCCCTTTATTTTGAGGTAAAATGCTGAAATTCCCCTTATTTTGGGGCAAAAGGCAGACATTTCCCTATTTTTGGGGCAAATTTGCAGAAATTTCACTTATTTCAGGGTTATACATCAGAAATTTTCCTTATTTTGGGGCAAAAAGACAGAAATTCTCTTTGTTTTGGGGGAAAAAAACAGAAATTCCACTTATTTAGAGGCAAAAAGGCAAAAGTTCCCCTTATTTTGGAGTAAAAATGAAGAAATTTCCCTTTTTTATGGCAAAAAGGTATGCATTTTTCTTATTTTCGGACAAAAATAAGAAATTCCCCATATTTTGGGGCAAAAGGCAGAGATTCCCATTATTTTGGGGCAAAATTGCAGAAATTTCCCTAATTGTGGGGCATAAAACAGAAATTCCCCTTATTTTGTGGAAAAATTCCAGAAATTTCCCTTATTATGGGGAAAAATTGCAGAAATTTTCCTTATTTTAGGGCAAAATTGCAGAAATTTTACTTATTTTGGGGCAAAATTGCAGAAATTTCAATTATTTCAGGGAAAAAAGCAGAAATTTTAATTATTTTGGGGCAAAAAGGCAGAAATTCCTAATATTTTGTGCCATAATTCAGAAATTCCCCTTATTTTGAGGTAAAAAGGCTGAAATTCCCCTTATTTGTGAGCAAAAAGGCAGAAATTTCCATTATATTAGGGAAAAATTGCAGAAATTTCACTTATTTCAGGGTAATAAGTCAGAAATTTCCCTTAATTTGGGGCAAAAATGAAGAAATTTCTTTTTTTTATGGCAAAACGGTATGCATTCCCCTTATTTCGGGCAAAAAGGCAGAAATTCCCCTTATTTTAGGGCAAAATTGCAGAAATTTCCCTTTTTTGGGAGCAAAATAACAGAAATTCCCCTTATTTTGTGGCAAAATTCCAGAAATTTCCCTTATTATTGGGAAAAATTGCAGAAATTTCCCTTATGTTAGGGCAAAATTGCCGAAATTTCACTTATTTCAGAGAAAAAAGGCAAAAATTTTTCTTATTTTGGGGCAAAAAGGCAGAAATTCCCATTATTTTGGGTCAAAAAGGCAGAAATTCACCTTATTTTGGGCTAAAATTGCAGAAATTTCACATATTTCAGGGCAAAAAGTCAAAAATTTCCCTTAATTTGGGGCAAAAATGAAGAAATTTCCCTTTTTTATGGCCCAAAGGTATGCATTCCCCTTATTTTGGGCAAAAAGGCAGAAATTCCCTGTATTTTGGAGCAAAATTGCAGAAATTCCCCTAATTGTGGGGCAAAATTCCAGAAATTTTCCTTATTTTAGGGCAAAATTGTAGAAATTTTACTTATTTTGGGGCAAAAATCAGAAATTTCACTTATTTCAGGGAAAAAAGGCAGAAATTTTCCTTATTTTGGGGCAAAAAGGCAGAAATTTTCCATATTTTGGTGCAAAAATAGGAAATTTCCCTTATTTTGAGGTAAAATGCTGAAATTCCCCTGATTTTGGGGCAAAAGGCAGAAATTTCCCTTTTTTTGGGGGCAAATTTGCAGAAATTTCACTTATTTCCGGGAAAAAAGGCAGAAATTTTCCTTATTTTGTGCCAAAAAGGCAGGAATTCCTAATATTTTGTGGCAAAAATGCAGAAATTCCTAATATTTTGTTGCAAAAATGCAGAAATTTCCCTTATTTTGAGATAAAAAAACTGAAATTCCCCTTACTTGGGGGCAAAAAGGCAGAAATTTTTCTTATTTTGGGGCAAATTTGCAGAAATTTCACTTATTTCAGGGTTATAAGACAGAAATTTTCCTTATTTTGGGGCAAAAAAGACAGAAATTGCCTTTGTTTGGGGGGAAAAGGACAGAAATTCCACTTATTTAGAGGCAAAAAGGCAAAAGTTCCCCTTATTTTGGAGCAAAAATGAAGAAATTTCCCTTTTTTATGGCAAAAAGGTATGCATTCTTCTTATTTTCAGACAAAAAGACAGAAATTCCACTTATTTAGAGGCAAAAAAGCAGAAATTCCCATTATTTTTGGGCAAAATTGCAGAAATTTCTTTAATTGTGGGGCAAAAAGAAGAAATTCCCTTATTTTGGGGCAAAATTGCAGAAATTTCCCTTATTATGAGGAAAAATTGCAGAAATTTCTCTTATTTTACGGCAAAATTGCAGAAATTTCACTAATTGTGGCGCAAAAATGCAGAAATTCTCCTTATTTTGGGGCAAAACTCAGAAATTCCACTTATTTTGGGGCAAAATTCCAGAAATTTCCCTTATTTTGGGGCAAAATTGCAGAAATTTTACTTATTTTGGAGCAAAATTGCAGAAATTTCACTTATTTCAGGGAAAAAAGCAGAAATTTTCCTTATTTTGGGGCAAAAAAGCAGAAATTCCTAATATTTTGTGCCAAAATTCAGAAATTCCCCTTATTTTGAGGTAAAAAGGCTGAAATTCCCCTTATTTGGGGGCAAAAAGGCAGAAATTTTCCTTATATTGGGGCAAAATTGCAGAAATTTCACTTATTTCAGAGTAATAAGTCAGAAATTTTCCTTATTTTGGGGCAAAAATGATAGAAATTCCCTTTGTTTTGGGGGAAAAAGACAGAAATTCCACTTATTTAGAGGCAAAAAAGCAGAAATTCCCCTTATTTTAGGAAAAAATTGCAGAAATTTGCCTTATTTGGGGGCAAAAAAACAGAAATTCCTCTTATTTTGGGGCAAAATTCCAGAAATTTCCCTTATTATGGGGAAAAATTGCAGAAATTTCCTTTAAATAGGGCAAAATTGCAGAAATTTCACTTATTTCAGAGAAAAAAGGCAAAAATTTTTCTTATTTTGGGGCAAAAAGGCAGAAATTCCCATTATTTTGGGGCAAAAAGGCAGAAATTCACCTTATTTTAGGCTAAAATTGCAGAAATTTCACATATTTCAGGGCAAAAAGGCAGAAATTTCCCTTAATTTGTGGCAAAAATGAAGAAATTTCCCTTTTTTATGGCAAAAAGGTATGCATTCCCTTTATTTTCGGGCAAAAAAGCAGAAATTCCCCGTATTTTGGAGCAAAATTGCAGAAATTCCCCTAATTGTGGGGCAAAAATGCAGAAATTCTCCTTATTTTTGAAAAAAACTCAGAAATTCCACTTTTTTTGGGGAAAAATTGCAGAAATTTCCCTTATTTTGGGGCAAAATTGCTGAAAT
This sequence comes from Micromys minutus, assembly GCF_963924665.1. Classification (NCBI taxonomy): domain Eukaryota; kingdom Metazoa; phylum Chordata; class Mammalia; order Rodentia; family Muridae; genus Micromys; species Micromys minutus. The sequence continues at coordinate 300,020 of NW_027667715.1, forward strand.
TTCACTTATTTTAAGGCAAAATTGCAGAAATTTCACTTATTTCAGAGAAAAAAGGCAGAAATTTTCCTTATTTTGGGGCAAAAAGGCAGAAATTCCCCTTATTTTGAGGGAAAATGCTGAAATTTTACTTATTTTGGGACAAAAGGCAGAAATTTTCCTATTTTTGGGACAAATTTGCAGAAATTTCACTTATTTCATGGTAATAAGTCAGAAATTTTTTTTATTTTGGGGCAAAAAAGACAGAAATTCTCTTTGTTTTGGGGCAAAAAAAACAGAAATTCCTCTAATTTAGAGGCAAAAAGGCAAATGTTCCCCTTATTTTGGAGCAAAAATGAAGAAATTTCACTTTTTTATGGCAAAAAGGTATGCATTTTTCTTATTTTCAGACAAAAAGGCAGAAATTCCCCATATTTTGGGGCAAAAGGCAGAAATTCTCCTTATTTTGGGGCAAAATTGCAGAAATTTCCCTAATTGTGGGGCAAAAAACAGAAATTCCCCTTATTTTGTGGCAAAATTGCAGAAATTTCCCTTATTATGGGGAAAAATTTCAGAAATTTCCCTTATCTTAGGGCAAAATTGCAGAAATTTCACTTATTTCAGAGAAAAAAGGCAAAAATTTTTCTTATTTTGGTGCAAAAATGCAGAAATTCCCAATTTATTGGGGCTAAAAGGCAGAAATTCACCTTATTTTGGGCTAAAATTGCCGAAATTTCACATATTTAAGGGCAAAAAGTCAGAAATTTCCCTCAACTTGGGGCAAAAATGAAGAAATTTCCTATTTTTATGGCAAAAAGGTATGCATTCCCCTGATTTTGGGCAAAAAGGCAGAAATTCCCCGTATTTTGGAGCAAAATGGCAGAAATTCCCCTAATTGTGGGGCAAAATTCGAGAAATTTTCTTTATTTTGGGGCAAAATTGCAGAAATTTCACTTATTTTGGGGCAAAATTGCAGAAATTTCACTTATTTCAGGAAAAAAAGGCATAAATTTTTCCTTATTTTGGGGCAAAAGCAGAAATTCCTAATATTTTGTGGCAAAAATGCAGAAATTCCTAATATTTTGTTGCAAAAATGCAGATGTTTCCCTTATTTTGAAATAAAAAGGCTGAAATTCCCCTTATTTAGGGGCAAAAAGGCAGAAATTTTTCTTATTTTGGGGCAAAATTGCAGAAATTTCACCTATTTCAGGGTAATAAGTCAGAAATTTTCCTTATTTTGGGGCGAAAATGACAGAAATTCCATTTGTTTTGGGGGAAAAAGACAGAAATTCCACTTATTTAGAGGCAAAAAAGCAGAAATTCTCCTTATTTTAGGGCAAAATTGCAGAAATTTCCCTTATTTGGGAGCAAAAAAACAGAAATTCCCCTTATTTTGTGGCAAAATTCTAGAAATTTCCCTTATTATGGGAAAAAATTGCAGAAATCCCTTATTTTAGGGCAAAATTGCAGAAATTTCAGTTATTTCAGAGAAAAAAGGCAAAAATTTTTCTTATTTTGGGGCAAAAAGGCAGAAATTCCCATTATTTTGGGGCAAAAAGGCAGAAATTCACCTTATTTTAGGCTAAAATTGCAGAAATTTAACATATTTCAGTGCAAAAATTCTGAAATTTCCCTTAATTTGGGGTAAAAATGAAGAAATTTCCCTTTTTTATGGCAAAAAGGTATGCATTCCCTCTATTTTGGGCAAAAAGGCAGAAATTCCCCGTATTTTGAAGCAAAATTGCAGAAATTCCCCTAATTGTGGGGCAAAATTCCAGAAATTTTCCTTATTTTGGGGCAAAATTGCAGAAATTTCACATATTTTGAGGCAAAATTGCAGAAATTTCACTTATTTCAGGGAAAAAAGGCAGAAATTTTCCTTATTTTGGGGAAAAAGGCAGAAATTCTCCATATTTTGGTGCAAAAATCAGAAATTTCCCTTATTTTTGGGCAAAATTGCAGAAATTTCCCTAATTGTGGGACAAAAACAGAAATTCCCCTTATTTTGGGGCAAAATTGCAGAAATTTCCCTTATTATGAGGAAAAATTGCAGAAATTTCCCTTATTTTACGGCAAAATTGCAGAAATTTCACTAATTGTGGCGCAAAAAGGCAGAAATTCTCCTTATTTTGAAGCAAAACTCAGAAATTCCACTTAATTTGGGGAAAAATTCCAGAAATTTCCCTTATTTTGGGGCAAAATTGCAGAAATTTTACTTATTTTGGGGCAAAATTTCAGAAATTTCACTTATTTTGGTGCAAAATTGCAGAAATTTCACTTATTTCAGGGAAAAAAGGCAGAAATTTTCCTTATTTTGGGGAAAAAGGCAGAAATTCTCCATATTTTGGGGCAAAAATCAGAAATTTCCCTTATTTTGAGGTAAAATGCTGAAATTCCCCTTATTTTGGGGCAAAAGGCAGAAATTTCCCTTTTTTGGGGGCAAATTTGCAGAAATTTCACTTATTTCCAGGAAAAAAGGCAGAAATTTTCCTTATTTTGCGGCAAAAAGGCAGGAATTCCTAATATTTTGTGGCAAAAATGCAGAAATTCCTAATATTTTGTTGCAAAAATGCAGAAATTTCCCTTATTTTGAGATAAAAAGGCTGAAATTCCCTTTATTTAGGGCCAAAAAGGCAGAAATATTTCTTATTTTGGGGCAAATTTGCAGAAATTTCACTTATTTCAGGGTTATAAGTCAGAAATTTTCCTTATTTTGGTGCAAAAAAGACAGAAATTGCCTTTGTTTTGGGAGAAAAGGACAGAAATTCCCTTATTTAGAGGCAAAAAGGCAAAAGTTCCCCTTATTTAGGAGCAAAAATGAAGAAATTTCCCTTTTTTATGGCAAAAAGGTATGCATTCTTCTTATTTTCAGACAAAAAGGCAGAAATTCCCCATATTTTGGGGCACACGGCAGAAATTTCCCTTATTTTTGGGCAAAATTGCAGAAATTTCCCTAATTGGGGGGCAAAAGACAGAAATTCTCCTTATTTTGGGGCAAAATTGCAGAAATTTCCCTTATTATGAGGAAAAATTGCAGAAATTTCCCTTATTTTACGGCAAAATTGCAGAAATTTCACTAATTGTGGCGCAAAAAGTCAGAAATTCTCCTTATTTTGGGGCAAAACTCAGAAATTCCACTTATTTTGGGGCAAAATTCCAGAAATTTCCCTTATTTTGGGGCAAAATTGCAGAAATTTTACTTATTTTGGGGCAAAATTGCAGAAATTTCACTTATTTCAGGGAAAAAACAGAAATTTTCCTTATTTTGGGGCAAAAAGGCAGAAATTCCTAATATTTTGTGCCAAAATTCAGAAATTCCCCTTATTTTGAGGTAAAAAGGCTGAAATTCCCCTTATTTGGGGGCAAAAAGACAGAAATTTCCCTTATATTGGGGAAAAAGTGCAGAAATTTCACTTATTTCAGGGTAATAAGTCAGAAATTTTCCTTATTTTGGGGCAAAAATGACAGAAATTCCCTTTGTTTTGGGGGAAAAAGACAGAAATTCCAGTTATTTAGAGGCAAAAAGCAAAAATTCCCCTTATTTTGGGGCAAAATTGCAGAAATTTCCCTTATTAGGGGGCAAAAAAACAGAAATTACCCTTATTTTGTGGCAAAATTCCAGAAATTTCCCTTATTATGGGGAAAAATTGCAGAAATTTCCCTTATTTTAGGGCAAAATTGCAGAAATTTCACTTATTTCAGAGAAAAAAGGCAAAATTTTTTCTTATTTTGGGGCAAAAAGGCAGAAATTCCCATTATTTTAAGGCAAAAAGGCAGAAATTCACCTTATTTTGGGCTAAAATTGCAGAAATTTCACATATTTCATGGCAAAAAGTCAGAAATTTCCCTTAATTTGGGGCAAAAATGAAGAAATTTCCCTTTTTTATGGCAAAAAGGTATGCATTCCCTTTATTTCGGGATAAAAGGCAGAAATTCCCCGTATTTTAGAGCAAAATTGCAGAAATTCTCCTAATTGTGGGGCAAAATTCCAGAAATTTACCTTATTTTGGCTCAAAATTGCAGAAATTTCACTTATTTTGGGGCAAAATTGCAGAAATTTGACTTATTTCAGGGAAAATAGGCAGAAATTTTCCTTATTTTGGGGCAAAAAGGCAGAAATTCTCCATATTTTGGTGCAAAAATTAGAAATTTCCCTTATTTTGAGGTAAAATGCTGAAATTCCCCTTATTATGGGGCAAAAGGCAGAAATTTCCCTTTTTGTGGGGCAAATTTGCAGAAATTTCACTTATTTCCGGGAAAAAAGGCAGAAATTTTTCTAATTTTGGGGCAAAAATGAAGAAATTCCTAGTATTTTGTGGCAAAAATGCAAAAATTCCTAATATTTTGTTGCAAAAATGCAGAAATTTCCCTTATTTTGAGATAAAAAGGCTGAAATTCCCCTTATTTGGGGGCAAAAAGGCAGAAATTTTTCTTATTTTGGGGCAAATTTGCAGAAATTTCACTTATTTCAGGGTTATACGTCAGAAATTTTCCTTATTTTGGAGCAAAAAAGAAAGAAATTCCCTTTGTTTTGGGGGGAAAAGACAGAAATTCCACTTATTTAGAGGCAAAAAGGCAAAAGTTCCCCTTATTTTGGAGCAAAAATGAAGAAATTTCCCTTTTTTATGGAAAAAAAGTTATGCATTCTTCTTATTTTCAGACAAAAATGCAGAAATTCCCCATATTTTGGGGCAAAAGGCAGAAATTTCCCTTATTTTAGGGCAAAATTGCAGAAATTTCACTTATTTCAGAGAAAAAAGGCAAAATTTTTTTTTATTTGGGGCTAAAAGGCAGAAATTCCCATTATTTTGGGACAAAAAGGCAGAAATTCACCTTATTTTGGGCTAAAATTGCAGAAATTTCACATATTTCAGGGCAAAAAGTCAGAAATTTCCCCTAATTTGGGGCAAAAATGAAGAAATTTCCCTTTTTCATGGCAAAAAGGTATGCATTCCCCTTATTTCGGGCAAAAAGGCAGAAATTCCCCGTATTTTAGAGCAAAATTGCAGAGTTTCCCCTAATTGTGGGGCAAAATTCCAGAAATTTTCCTTATTTTGGGGCAAAATTGCAGAAATTTCACTTATTTTAGGGAAAAAAGGCAGAAATTTTTTTATTTTGGGGCAAAAATGCAGAAATTTCCCTTATTTTGAAATAAAGAGGCTGAAATTTTCCTTATTTGGGGGCAAAAAGGCAGAAATTTTTCTTATTTTGGGGCAAATTTGCAGAAATTTCACTTATTTCAGGGTTATAAGTCAGAAATTTTCCTTATTTTGGGGCAAAAAAGACAGAAATTCCCTTTGTTTTGGGGGAAAAAGACAGAAATTTCACTTATTTAGAGGCAAAAAGGCAAAAGTTCACCTTATTTTAAAGCAAAAATGAAGAAATTTCTCTTTTTTATGGCAAAAAGTTATGCATTCTTCTTATTTTCAGACAAAAAGGCAGAAATTCCCCATATTTTGGGGCAAAAGGCCGAAATTTCCCTTATTTTTTGGCAAAATTGCAGAAATTTCCCTAATGGTGGGGCAAAAAACAGAAATTCCCCTTATTTTGGGGCAAAATTGCAGAAATTTCCCTTATTATGAGGAAAAATTGCAGAAATTTCCCTTATTTTACGGCAAAATTGCAGAAATTTCACTAATTGTGGCGCAAAAAGGCAGAAATTCTCCTTATTTTGGGGCCAAACTCAGAAATTCCACTTATTTTGGAGCAAAATTCCAGAAATTTCCCTTATTTTGGGGCAAAATTGTAGAAATTTTACTTATTTTGGGGCAAAATTGCAGAAATTTCACTTATTTTAGGGAAAAAAGGCAGAAATTTTTTTATTTTGGGGCAAAAAGGCAGAAATTCCTAATATTTTGTGCCAAAATTCAGAAATTCCCTTTATTTTGAGGTAAAAAGGCTGAAATTTCCCTTATTTGGGGGCAAAAAGGAAGAAATTTCGCTTATATTGGGGCAAAATTGCAGAAATTTCACTTATTTCAGGGTAATAAGTCAGAAATTTTCCTTATTTTGGGGGAAAAATGACAGAAATTCCCTTTGTTTTGGGGGAAAAAGACAGTAATTCCACTTATTTAGAGGCAAAATGCAGAAATTCCCCTTATTTTAGGGCAAAATTGCAGAAATTTCCCTTATTTACGGGCAAAAAAACAGAAATTCCTTTTATTTTGTGGCAAAATTCCAGAAATTTCCCTTATTATGGGGAAAAATTGCAGAAATTTCCCTTATTTTAGGGCAAAATTGCAGAAAATTCACTTATTTCAGAGAAAAAAGGAAAAATTTTTTTTATTTTGGGGCAAAAAGGCAGAAATTCCCATTACTTTGGGGCAAAAAGGCAGAAATTCACCTTACTTTGGGTTAAAATTGCAGAAATTTCACATATTTCAAGGCAAGAAGTCAGAAATTTCCCTTAATTTGGGGCAAAAAGGAAGAAATTTCCCTTTTTTATGGCAAAAAGGTATGCATTCCCCTTATTTCGGGCAAAAAGGCAGAAATTCCCCGTATTTTGGAGCAAAATTGCAGAATTTCCCCTAATTGTGGGGCAAAATTCCAGAAATTTTCCTTATTTTGGGGCAAAATTGCAGAAATTTCACTTATTTTGGGGCAAAATTGCAGAAATTTCACTTATTTCAGAGAAAAAAGGCAAAATTTTTTTTTATTTGGGGCTAAAAGGCAGAAATTCCCATTATTTTGGGACAAAAAGGCAGAAATTCACCTTATTTTGGGCTAAAATTGCAGAAATTTCACATATTTCAGGGCAAAAAGTCAGAAATTTCCCCTAATTTGGGGCAAAAATGAAGACATTTCCCTTTTTCATGGCAAAAAGGTATGCATTCCCCTTATTTCGGGCAAAAAGGCAGAAATTCCCCGTATTTTAGAGCAAAATTGCAGAGTTTCCCCTAATTGTGGGGCAAAATTCCAGAAATTTTCCTTATTTTGGGGCAAAATTGCAGAAATTTCACTTATTTTAGGGAAAAAAGGCAGAAATTTTTTTATTTTGGGGCAAAAATGCAGAAATTTCCCTTATTTTGAAATAAAGAGGCTGAAATTTTCCTTATTTGGGGGCAAAAAGGCAGAAATTTTTCTTATTTTGGGGCAAATTTGCAGAAATTTCACTTATTTCAGGGTTATAAGTCAGAAATTTTCCTTATTTTGGGGCAAAAAAGACAGAAATTCCCTTTGTTTTGGGGGAAAAAGACAGAAATTTCACTTATTTAGAGGCAAAAAGGCAAAAGTTCACCTTATTTTAAAGCAAAAATGAAGAAATTTCTCTTTTTTATGGCAAAAAGTTATGCATTCTTCTTATTTTCAGACAAAAAGGCAGAAATTCCCCATATTTTGGGGCAAAAGGCCGAAATTTCCCTTATTTTTTGGCAAAATTGCAGAAATTTCCCTAATGGTGGGGCAAAAAACAGAAATTCCCCTTATTTTGGGGCAAAATTGCAGAAATTTCCCTTATTATGAGGAAAAATTGCAGAAATTTCCCTTATTTTACGGCAAAATTGCAGAAATTTCACTAATTGTGGCGCAAAAAGGCAGAAATTCTCCTTATTTTGGGGCCAAACTCAGAAATTCCACTTATTTTGGAGCAAAATTCCAGAAATTTCCCTTATTTTGGGGCAAAATTGTAGAAATTTTACTTATTTTGGGGCAAAATTGCAGAAATTTCACTTATTTTAGGGAAAAAAGGCAGAAATTTTTTTATTTTGGGGCAAAAAGGCAGAAATTCCTAATATTTTGTGCCAAAATTCAGAAATTCCCTTTATTTTGAGGTAAAAAGGCTGAAATTTCCCTTATTTGGGGGCAAAAAGGAAGAAATTTCGCTTATATTGGGGCAAAATTGCAGAAATTTCACTTATTTCAGGGTAATAAGTCAGAAATTTTCCTTATTTTGGGGGAAAAATGACAGAAATTCCCTTTGTTTTGGGGGAAAAAGACAGTAATTCCACTTATTTAGAGGCAAAATGCAGAAATTCCCCTTATTTTAGGGCAAAATTGCAGAAATTTCCCTTATTTACGGGCAAAAAAACAGAAATTCCTTTTATTTTGTGGCAAAATTCCAGAAATTTCCCTTATTATGGGGAAAAATTGCAGAAATTTCCCTTATTTTAGGGCAAAATTGCAGAAAATTCACTTATTTCAGAGAAAAAAGGAAAAATTTTTTTTATTTTGGGGCAAAAAGGCAGAAATTCCCATTACTTTGGGGCAAAAAGGCAGAAATTCACCTTACTTTGGGTTAAAATTGCAGAAATTTCACATATTTCAAGGCAAGAAGTCAGAAATTTCCCTTAATTTGGGGCAAAAAGGAAGAAATTTCCCTTTTTTATGGCAAAAAGGTATGCATTCCCCTTATTTCGGGCAAAAAGGCAGAAATTCCCCGTATTTTGGAGCAAAATTGCAGAATTTCCCCTAATTGTGGGGCAAAATTCCAGAAATTTTCCTTATTTTGGGGCAAAATTGCAGAAATTTCACTTATTTTGGGGCAAAATTGCAGAAATTTCACTTATTTCAGGGAAAATAGGTAGAAATTTTCCTTATTTTGGGGCAAATAGGCAGAAATTCTCCATATTTTGTTGCAAAAATCAGAAATTTCCCTTATTTTGAGGTAAAATGCTGAAATTCCCCTTTTTTTGGGGCAAAAGGCAGAAATTTCCCTTTTTTGGGGCAAATTTGCAGAAATTTCACTTATTTCCGAAAAAAAGGCAGAAATTTTTCTTATTTTGGGGCAAAAAGGCAGAAATTCCTAATATTTTGTTGCAAAATTGCAGAAATTTCCCTTATTTTGAAATAAAAAGGCTGTAATTCCCCTTATTGGGGGCAAAAAGGCAGAAATTTTTCTTATTTTGTGGCAAATTTGCAGAAATTTCACTTATTTCAGGGTTATAAGTCAGAAATTTTCCTTATTTTGGGGCAAAAAAGACAGAAATTCCCTTTGTTTTGGGGGAAAAAGACAGAAATTTCACTTATTTAGAGGCAAAAAGGCAAAAGTTCCCCTTATTTTAAAGCAAAAATGAAGAAATTTCTCTTTTTTATGGCAAAAAGTTATGCATTCTTCTTATTTTCAGACAAAAAGGCAGAAATTCCCCATATTTTGGGGCAAAAGGCAGTAATTTCCCTTATTTTTTGGCAAAATTGCAGAAATTTCCCTAATTGTGGGGCAAAAAACAAAATTCCCCTTATTTGGGGCAAAATTGCAGAAATTTCCCTTATTATGAGAAAAATTGCAGAAATTTCCCTTATTTTACGGCAAAATTGCAGAAATTTCACTAATTGTGGCGCAAAAAGGCAGAAATTCTCCTTATTTTTGGGGAAAACTCAGAAATTCCACTTATTTTGGGGCAAAATTCCAGAAATTTCCCTTATTTTGGGGCAAAATTGCAGAAATTGTACTTATTTTGGGGCAAAATTGCAGAAAATTCACTTATTTCAGGGAAAAAAGCAGAATTTTTTTTTATTTTGGGGAAAAAAAAAAGAAATTCCTAATATTTTGTGCCAAAATTCAGAAATTCCCCTTATTTTGAGGTAAAAAGGCTGAAATTCCCCTTATTTGGGGGCAAAAAGGCAGAAATTTCCCTTATATTGGGGCAAAATTGCAGAAATTTCACTTATTTCAGGGTAATAGTCAGAAATTTTACTTATTTTGGGGCAAAAATGACAGAAATTCCCTTTGTTTTGGGGGAAAAAGACAGAAATTCGACTTATTTAGAGGCAAAAAAGCAGAAATTCCCCTTATTTTAGGGCAAAATTGCAGAAATTTCCCTTATTTGGGGGCAAAAAAACAGAAATTCCCCTTATTTTGTGGCAAAATTCTAGAAATTTCCCTTATTATGGGAAAAAATTGCAGAAATTTCCCTTATTTTAGGGCAAAATTGCAGAAATTTCACTTATTTCAGAGAAAAAAGGCAAAAATTTTTCTTATTTTGGGGCAAAAGGCAGAAATTTCCCTTTTTTTGGGGCAAATTTGCAGAAATTTCACTTATTTCATGGTAATAAGTCAGAAATTTTCCTTATTTTGGGGCCAAAAAACAGAAATTCTCTTTGTTTTGGGGGAAAAAAACAGAAATTCCAGTTGTTTAGAGGCAAAAAGGCAAAAGTTCCCCTTATTTTGGAGCAAAAAAGAAGAAATTTCCCTTTTTTATGGCAAAAAGGTATGCATTTTTCTTATTTTCAGACGAAAAGGCAGAAATTCCCCATATTTTGGAGCAAAAGGCAGAAATTCCCCTTATTTGGGGGCAAAATTGCAGAAATTTCCCTAATTGTGGGGCAAAAAACAGAAATTCCCCTTATTTTGAAGCAAAATTGCAGAAATTTCCTTTATTATGGGGATAAATTGCATAAATTTCCCTTATCTTAGGGCAAAATTGCAGAAATTTCACTAATTGTGGGGCAAAAAGGCAGAAATTCTCCTTATTTTGGGGCCAAACTCAGAAATTCCACTTATTTTGGGGCAAAATTCCAGGAATTTCCCTTATTTTGGGGCAAAATTGTAGAAATTTTACTTATTTTGTGGCAAAATTGCAGAAATTTCACTTATTTCAGAGAAAAAAAGACAGAAATTTGTTTTATTTTGGGGCAAAAAGGCAGAAATTCCTAATATTTTGTGCCAAAATTAAGAAATTCCCCTTATTTTGAGGTAAAAAGGCTGAAATTCCTTTTATTTGGGGGCAAAAACGCAGAAATTTCCCTTATATTGGGACAAAATTGCAGAAATTTCACTTATTTCAGGATAATAATTCAGAAATTTTCCTTATTTTGGGGTAAAAATGACAGAAATTCTCTTTGTTTTGGGGAAAAAGACAGAAATTCCACATATTTAGAGGCAAAAAAGTAGAAATTCCCCTTATTTTGGGGCAAAAGGCAGAAATTTCCCTTTTTTTGGGGCAAATTTGCAGAAATTTCACTTATTTCCAGGAAAAAAGGCAGAAATTTTCCTTATTTTGGGGCAAAAAGGCAGAAATTCCTAATATTTTGTGGCAAAAATGCAGAAATTCCTAATATTTTGTTGCAAAAATGCAGAAAATTCCCTTTTTTTGAGAAAAAAAGGCTGAAATTCCCCTTATTTGGAGGCAAAAAGGCAGAAATTTTTCTTATTTTGGGGCAAATTTGCAGAAATTTCACTTATTTCGGGGTTATAAGTCAGAAATTTTCCTTATTTTGGGGCAAAAAGACAGAAATTCCCTTTGTTTTGGGGGAAAAAGACAGAAATTCCACTTATTTAGAGGCAAAAAGGCAAAAGTTCCCCTTATTTTGGAGCAAAAATGAAGAAATTTCCCTTTTTATGGCAAAAAGGTATGCATTCTTCTTATTTTCAGACAAAAAGGCAGAAATTCCCCATATTTTGGGGCAAAAGGCAGAAATTTCCCTTATTTGGGGGCAAAATTGCAGAAATTTCCCTAATTGTGGGGCAAATAACAGATATTCCCCTTATTTTGGGGCAAAAATGACAGAAATTCCCTTTGTTTTGGGGGAAAAAGACAGAAATTCCACTTATTTAGAGGCAAAAAAGCAGAAATTCCCCTTATTTTAGGGCAAAATTGCAGAAATATCCCTTATTTGGGGGCAAAAAACAGAAATTTTTTTTATTTTGTGGCAAAATTCCAGAAATTTCCCTTATTATGGGGAAAAATTGCAGAAATTTCCCTTATTTTAGGGCAAAATTGCAGAAATTTCACTTATTTCAGAGAAAAAAGGCAAAAATTTTTTTATTTTGGGGCAAAAACGCAGAAATTCCCATTACTTTGGGGCAAAAAGGGAGAAATTCACCTTATTTTGGGCTAAAATTGCAGAAATTTCACATATTTCAGGGCAAGAAGTCAGAAATTTCCCTTAATTTGGGGCAGAAATGAAGAAATTTCCCTTTTTTATGGCACAAAGGTATGCATTCCCCTTATTTCGGGCAAAAAGGCAGAAATTCCCCGTATTTTGGAGCAAAATTGCAGAAATTTCCCTAAGTGTGGGGCAAAATTCCAGAAATTTTTCTTATTTTGGGGCAAAATTGCATAAATTTCACTTATTTTGGGCCAAAATTGCAAAATTTTCACTTATTTTGGGGCAAAATTGCAAAAATTTTACTTATTTCAGGGAAAAAAGGCAGAAATTTTCCTTATTTTGGGGCAAAAAGGCAGAAATTCCCATTATTTTGAGGTAAAATGCTGAAATTCCCCTTATTTTGGGGCAAAAGGCAGAAATTTCCCTATTTTTGGGGCAAATTTGCAGAAATTTCACTTATTTCATGGTAATAAGTCAGAAATTTTCCTTATTTTGGGGCAAAAAAGACAGAAATTTTCTTTGTTTTGGGGGAAAAAAACAGAAATTCCACTTATTAAGAGGCAAAAAGGCAAAAGTTCCCCTTATTTTGGAGCAAAAATGAAGAAATTTCCCTTTTTTAGGGAAAAAAGGTATGCATTTTTCTTATTGTTGGACAAAAAGGCAGAAATTCCCCATATTTTGGGGCAAAAGGCAGAAATTCTGAATATTTTGGGGCAAAATTGCAGAAATTTCCCTAATTTTGGTGCAAAAAACAGAAATTCCCCTTATTTTGAAGCAAAATTGCAGAAATTTCCCTTATTATGGGGAAAAATTGCAGAAATTTCCCTTATTTTAGGGCAAAATTGCAGAAATTTCACTAATTGTGGGGCAAAAAGGCAGAAATTCTCCTTATTTTGGGGACAAACTCAGAAATTCCACTTATTTTGGGGCAAAATTCCAGAAATTTCCCTTATTTTGGGGCAAAATTTTAGAAATTTTTCTTATTTTGTGGCAAAATTGCAGAAATTTCACTTATTTCAGGGAAAAAAGACAGAAATTTGTTTTATTTTGGGGCAAAAAGGCAGAAATTCCTAATATTTTGTGCCAAAATTAAGAAATTCCCCTTATTTTGAGGTAAAAAGACTGAAATTCCTTGTATTTGGGGGCAAAAACGCAGAAATTTCCCTTATATTGGGACAAAATTGCAGAAATTTCACTTATTTCAGGGTAATAAGTCAGAAATTTTCCTTACTTTGGGGTAAAAATGACAGAAATTCTCTTTGTTTTGGGGAAAAAGACAGAAATTCCACATATTTAGAGGCAAAAAAGTAGAAATTCCCCTTATTTTAGGGCAAAATTGCAGAAATTTCTTTTATTTGGGGCAAAAAAACAGAAATTCCCCTTATTTTGTGGCAAAATTCCAGAAATTTCCCTTATTATGGGGAAAAATTGCAGAAATTCCCCTTATTTTGGGGCAAAATTGCAGAAATTTCCCGAATTGTGGGGCAAAAAACAGAAATTCCCCTTATTTTGTGGCAAAATTCCAGAAATTTCCCTTATTATGGGAAAAAATTGCAGAAATTTCCCTTATTTTAGGGCAAAATTGCAGAAATTTCAGTTATTTCAGAGAAAAAAGGCAAAAATTTTTCTTATTTTGGGGCAAAAAGGCAGAAATTCCCATTATTTTGGGGCAAAAAGGCAGAAATTCACCTTATTTTGGGCTAAAATTGCAGAAATTTAACATATTTCAGGGCAAAAATTCAGAAATTTCCCTTAATTTGGGGCAAAAATGAAGAATTTTCCCTTTTTTATGGCAAAAAGGTATGCATTTTCCTTATTTTGGGCAAAAAGGCAGAAAATCCTCGTATTTTGGAGCAAAATTGCAGAAATTCCCCTAATTGTGGGGCAAAATTCCAGAAATTTTCATTATTTTGTGGCAAAATTTTAGAAATTTCACTTATTTTGGAGCAAAATTGCAGAAATTTCACTTATTTCAGGGAAAAAAGGCAGAAATTTTCCTTATTTTGGGGCAAAAATGCAGAAATTCTCCATATTTTGGTGCAAAAATCAGAAATTTCCCTTATTTTGAGGTAAAATGCTGAAATTCCCCTTATTTTGGGGCAAAAGGCAGAAATTTCCCTTTTTTTGGGGCAAATTTGCAGAAATTTCACTTATTTCCAGGAAAAAAGGCAGAAATTTTCCTTATTTTGGGGCAAAAAGGCAGAAATTCCTAATATTTTGTGGCAAAAATGCAGAAATTCCTAATATTTTGTTGCAAAAATGCGGAAAATTCCCTTTTTTTGAGAAAAAAAGGCTGAAATTCCCCTTATTTGGAGGCAAAAAGGCAGAAATTTTTCTTATTTTGGGGCAAAATTGCAGAAATTTCACTTATTTCGGGGTTATAAGTCAGAAATTTTCCTTATTTTGGGGCAAAAAGACAGAAATTCCCTTTGTTTTGGGGGAAAAAGACAGAAATTCCACTTATTTAGAGGCAAAAAGGCAAAAGTTCCCCTTATTTTGGAGCAAAAATGAAGAAATTTCCCTTTTTATGGCAAAAAGGTATGCATTCTTCTTATTTTCAGACAAAAAGGCAGAAATTCCCCATATTTTGGGGCAAAAGGCAGAAATTTCCCTTATTTGGGGGCAAAATTGCAGAAATTTCCCTAATTGTGGGGCAAATAACAGATATTCCCCTTATTTTGGGGCAAAAATGACAGAAATTCCCTTTGTTTTGGGGGAAAAAGACAGAAATTCCACTTATTTAGAGGCAAAAAAGCAGAAATTCCCCTTATTTTAGGGCAAAATTGCAGAAATATCCCTTATTTGGGGGCAAAAAACAGAAATTTTTTTTATTTTGTGGCAAAATTCCAGAAATTTCCCTTATTATGGGGAAAAATTGCAGAAATTTCCCTTATTTTAGGGCAAAATTGCAGAAATTTCACTTATTTCAGAGAAAAAAGGCAAAAATTTTTTTATTTTGGGGCAAAAACGCAGAAATTCCCATTACTTTGGGGCAAAAAGGGAGAAATTCACCTTATTTTGGGCTAAAATTGCAGAAATTTCACATATTTCAGGGCAAGAAGTCAGAAATTTCCCTTAATTTGGGGCAGAAATGAAGAAATTTCCCTTTTTTATGGCACAAAGGTATGCATTCCCCTTATTTCGGGCAAAAAGGCAGAAATTCCCCGTATTTTGGAGCAAAATTGCAGAAATTTCCCTAAGTGTGGGGCAAAATTCCAGAAATTTTTCTTATTTTGGGGCAAAATTGCATAAATTTCACTTATTTTGGGCCAAAATTGCAAAATTTTCACTTATTTTGGGGCAAAATTGCAAAAATTTTACTTATTTCAGGGAAAAAAGGCAGAAATTTTCCTTATTTTGGGGCAAAAAGGCAGAAATTCCCCTTATTTTGAGGTAAAATGCTGAAATTCCCCTTATTTTGGGGCAAAAGGCAGAAATTTCCCTATTTTTGGGGCAAATTTGCAGAAATTTCACTTATTTCATGGTAATAAGTCAGAAATTTTCCTTATTTTGGGGCAAAAAAGACAGAAATTTTCTTTGTTTTGGGGGAAAAAAACAGAAATTCCACTTATTAAGAGGCAAAAAGGCAAAAGTTCCCCTTATTTTGGAGCAAAAATGAAGAAATTTCCCTTTTTTAGGGAAAAAAGGTATGCATTTTTCTTATTGTCGGACAAAAAGGCAGAAATTCCCCATATTTTGGGGCAAAAGGCAGAAATTCTGAATATTTTGGGGCAAAATTGCAGAAATTTCCCTAATTTTGGTGCAAAAAACAGAAATTCCCCTTATTTTGAAGCAAAATTGCAGAAATTTCCCTTATTATGGGGAAAAATTGCAGAAATTTCCCTTATTTTAGGGCAAAATTGCAGAAATTTCACTAATTGTGGGGCAAAAAGGCAGAAATTCTCCTTATTTTGGGGACAAACTCAGAAATTCCACTTATTTTGGGGCAAAAATCCAGAAATTTCCCTTATTTTGGGGCAAAATTTTAGAAATTTTTCTTATTTTGTGGCAAAATTGCAGAAATTTCACTTATTTCAGGGAAAAAAGACAGAAATTTGTTTTATTTTGGGGCAAAAAGGCAGAAATTCCTAATATTTTGTGCCAAAATTAAGAAATTCCCCTTATTTTGAGGTAAAAAGACTGAAATTCCTTGTATTTGGGGGCAAAAACGCAGAAATTTCCCTTATATTGGGACAAAATTGCAGAAATTTCACTTATTTCAGGGTAATAAGTCAGAAATTTTCCTTACTTTGGGGTAAAAATGACAGAAATTCTCTTTGTTTTGGGGAAAAAGACAGAAATTCCACATATTTAGAGGCAAAAAAGTAGAAATTCCCCTTATTTTAGGGCAAAATTGCAGAAATTTCTTTTATTTGGGGCAAAAAAACAGAAATTCCCCTTATTTTGTGGCAAAATTCCAGAAATTTCCCTTATTATGGGGAAAAATTGCAGAAATTCCCCTTATTTTGGGGCAAAATTGCAGAAATTTCCCGAATTGTGGGGCAAAAAACAGAAATTCCCCTTATTTTGTGGCAAAATTCCAGAAATTTCCCTTATTATGGGAAAAAATTGCAGAAATTTCCCTTATTTTAGGGCAAAATTGCAGAAATTTCAGTTATTTCAGAGAAAAAAGGCAAAAATTTTTCTTATTTTGGGGCAAAAAGGCAGAAATTCCCATTATTTTGGGGCAAAAAGGCAGAAATTCACCTTATTTTGGGCTAAAATTGCAGAAATTTAACATATTTCAGGGCAAAAATTCAGAAATTTCCCTTAATTTGGGGCAAAAATGAAGAATTTTCCCTTTTTTATGGCAAAAAGGTATGCATTTTCCTTATTTTGGGCAAAAAGGCAGAAAATCCTCGTATTTTGGAGCAAAATTGCAGAAATTCCCCTAATTGTGGGGCAAAATTCCAGAAATTTTCATTATTTTGTGGCAAAATTGTAGAAATTTCACTTATTTTGGAGCAAAATTGCAGAAATTTCACTTATTTCAGGGAAAAAAGGCAGAAATTTTCCTTATTTTGGGGCAAAAATGCAGAAATTCTCCATATTTTGGTGCAAAAATCAGAAATTTCCCTTATTTTGAGGTAAAATGCTGAAATTCCCCTTATTTTGGGGCAAAAGGCAGAAATTTCCCTTTTTTTGGGGCAAATTTGCAGAAATTTCACTTATTTCCAGGAAAAAAGGCAGAAATTTTCCTTATTTTGGGGCAAAAAGGCAGAAATTCCTAATATTTTGTGGCAAAAATGCAGAAATTCCTAATATTTTGTTGCAAAAATGCGGAAAATTCCCTTTTTTTGAGAAAAAAAGGCTGAAATTCCCCTTATTTGGAGGCAAAAAGGCAGAAATTTTTCTTATTTTGGGGCAAAATTGCAGAAATTTCACTTATTTCGGGGTTATAAGTCAGAAATTTTCCTTATTTTGGGGCAAAAAGACAGAAATTCCCTTTGTTTTGGGGGAAAAAGACAGAAATTCCACTTATTTAGAGGCAAAAAGGCAAAAGTTCCCCTTATTTTGGAGCAAAAATGAAGAAATTTCCCTTTTTATGGCAAAAAGGTATGCATTCTTCTTATTTTCAGACAAAAAGGCAGAAATTCCCCATATTTTGGGGCAAAAGGCAGAAATTTCCCTTATTTGGGGGCAAAATTGCAGAAATTTCCCTAATTGTGGGGCAAATAACAGATATTCCCCTTATTTTGGGGCAAAAATGACAGAAATTCCCTTTGTTTTGGGGGAAAAAGACAGAAATTCCACTTATTTAGAGGCAAAAAAGCAGAAATTCCCCTTATTTTAGGGCAAAATTGCAGAAATATCCCTTATTTGGGGGCAAAAAACAGAAATTTTTTTTATTTTGTGGCAAAATTCCAGAAATTTCCCTTATTATGGGGAAAAATTGCAGAAATTTCCCTTATTTTAGGGCAAAATTGCAGAAATTTCACTTATTTCAGAGAAAAAAGGCAAAAATTTTTTTATTTTGGGGCAAAAACGCAGAAATTCCCATTACTTTGGGGCAAAAAGGGAGAAATTCACCTTATTTTGGGCTAAAATTGCAGAAATTTCACATATTTCAGGGCAAGAAGTCAGAAATTTCCCTTAATTTGGGGCAGAAATGAAGAAATTTCCCTTTTTTATGGCACAAAGGTATGCATTCCCCTTATTTCGGGCAAAAAGGCAGAAATTCCCCGTATTTTGGAGCAAAATTGCAGAAATTTCCCTAAGTGTGGGGCAAAATTCCAGAAATTTTTCTTATTTTGGGGCAAAATTGCATAAATTTCACTTATTTTGGGCCAAAATTGCAAAATTTTCACTTATTTTGGGGCAAAATTGCAAAAATTTTACTTATTTCAGGGAAAAAAGGCAGAAATTTTCCTTATTTTGGGGCAAAAAGGCAGAAATTCCCCTTATTTTGAGGTAAAATGCTGAAATTCCCCTTATTTTGGGGCAAAAGGCAGAAATTTCCCTATTTTTGGGGCAAATTTGCAGAAATTTCACTTATTTCATGGTAATAAGTCAGAAATTTTCCTTATTTTGGGGCAAAAAAGACAGAAATTTTCTTTGTTTTGGGGAAAAAAAACAGAAATTCCACTTATTAAGAGGCAAAAAGGCAAAAGTTCCCCTTATTTTGGAGCAAAAATGAAGAAATTTCCCTTTTTTAGGGAAAAAAGGTATGCATTTTTCTTATTTTCGGACAAAAAGGCAGAAATTCCCATTATTTTGGGGCAAAAGGCAGAAATTCTGAATATTTTGGGGCAAAATTGCAGAAATTTCCCTAATTGTGGGGCAAAAAACAGAAATTCCCCTTATTTTGAAGCAAAATTGCAGAAATTTCCCTTATTATGGGGAAAAATTGCAGAAATTTCCCTTATTTTAGGGCAAAATTGCAGAAATTTCACTAATTGTGGGGCAAAAAGGCAGAAATTCTCCTTATTTTGGGGCCAAACTCAGAAATTCCACTTATTTTGGGGCAAAATTCCAGAAATTTCCCTTATTTTGGGGCAAAATTTTAGAAATTTTTCTAATTTTGTGGCAAAATTGCAGAAATTTCACTTATTTCAGGGAAAAAAGACAGAAATTTGTTTTATTTTGGGGCAAAAAGGCAGAAATTCCTAATATTATGTGCCAAAATTAAGAAATTCCCCTTATTTTGAGGTAAAAAGGCTGAAATTCCCCTTATTTGGGGGCAAAAACGCAGAAATTTCCCTTATATTGGCACAAAATTGCAGAAATTTCACTTATTTCAGGGTAATAAGTCAGAAATTTTCCTTATTTTGGGGTAAAAATGACAGAAATTCCCTTTGTTTTGGGGAAAAAGACAGAAATTCCTCTTATTTAGAGGCAAAAAAGTAGAAATTCCCCTTATTTTAGGGCAAAATTGCAGAAATTTCTTTTATTTGGGGGCAAAAAAACAGAAATTCCCCTTATTTTGTGGCAAAATTCCAGAAATTTCCCTTATTATGGGGAAAAATTGCAGAAATTCCCCTTATTTTGGGGCAAAATTGCAGAAATTTCCCGAATTGTGGGGCAAAAAACAGAAATTCCCCTTATTTTGTGGCAAAATTCCAGAAATTTCCCTTATTATGGGAAAAAATTGCAGAAATTTTCCTTATTTTAGGGCAAAATTGCAGAAATTTCAGTTATTTCAGAGAAAAAAGGCAAAAATTTTTCTTATTTTGGGGCAAAAAGGCAGAAATTCCCATTATTTTGGGGCAAAAAGGCAGAAATTCACCTTATTTTGGGCTAAAATTGCAGAAATTTAACATATTTCAGGGCAAAAATTCAGAAATTTCCCTTAATTTGGGGCAAAAATGAAGAATTTTCCCTTTTTTATGGCAAAAAGGTATGCATTTTCCTTATTTTGGGCAAAAAGGCAGAAATTCCCCGTATTTTGGGGCAAAATTGCAGAAATTCCCCTAATTGTGGGGCAAAATTCCAGAAATTTTCCTTATTTTGTGGCAAAATTGCAGAAATTTCACTTCTTTTGGAGCAAAATTGCAGAAATTTCACTTATTTCAGGGAAAAAAGGCAGAAATTTTCCTTATTTTGGGGCAAAAAGGCAGAAATTCTCCATATTTTGGTGCAAAAATCAGAAATATCCCTTATTTTGAGGAAAAATGCTGAAATTCCCCTTATTTTGGGGCAAAAGGCAGAAATTTCACTTTTTTTGGGGCAAATTTGCAGAAATTTCACTTATTTCCAGGAAAAAAGGCAGAAATTTTCCTTATTTTGGGGCAAAAAGGCAGAAATTCCTAATATTTTGTGGCAAAAATGCAGAAATTCCTAATATTTTGTTGCAAAATTGCAGAAAATTCCCTTTTTTTGAGAAAAAAAGGCTGAAATTCCCCTTATTTGGAGGCAAAAAGGCAGAAATTTTTCTTATTTTGGGGCAAATTTGCAGAAATTTCACTTATTTCGGGGTTATAAGTCAGAAATTTTCCTTATTTTGGGGCAAAAAGACAGAAATTCCCTTTGTTTTGGGGAAAAAAGACAGAAATTCCACTTATTTAGAGGCAAAAAGGCAAAAGTTCCCCTTATTTTGGAGCAAAAATGAAGAAATTTCCCTTTTTATGGCAAAAAGGTATGCATTCTTCTTATTTTCAGACAAAAAGGCAGAAATTCCCCATATTTTGGGGCAAAAGGCAGAAATTTCCCTTATTTGGGGGCAAAATTGCAGAAATTTCCCTAATTGTGGGGCAAATAACAGATATTCCCCTTATTTTGGGGCAAAAATGACAGAAATTCCCTTTGTTTTGGGGGAAAAAGACAGAAATTCCACTTATTTAGAGGCAAAAAAGCAGAAATTCCCCTTATTTTAGGGCAAAATTGCAGAAATATCCCTTATTTGGGGGCAAAAAACAGAAATTTTTTTTATTTTGTGGCAAAATTCCAGAAATTTCCCTTATTATGGGGAAAAATTGCAGAAATTTCCCTTATTTTAGGGCAAAATTGCAGAAATTTCACTTATTTCAGAGAAAAAAGGCAAAAATTTTTTTATTTTGGGGCAAAAACGCAGAAATTCCCATTACTTTGGGGCAAAAAGGGAGAAATTCACCTTATTTTGGGCTAAAATTGCAGAAATTTCACATATTTCAGGGCAAGAAGTCAGAAATTTCCCTTAATTTGGGGCAGAAATGAAGAAATTTCCCTTTTTTATGGCACAAAGGTATGCATTCCCCTTATTTCGGGCAAAAAGGCAGAAATTCCCCGTATTTTGGAGCAAAATTGCAGAAATTTCCCTAAGTGTGGGGCAAAATTCCAGAAATTTTTCTTATTTTGGGGCAAAATTGCATAAATTTCACTTATTTTGGGCCAAAATTGCAAAATTTTCACTTATTTTGGGGCAAAATTGCAAAAATTTTACTTATTTCAGGGAAAAAAGGCAGAAATTTTTCTTATTTTGGGGCAAAAAGGCAGAAATTCCCCTTATTTTGAGGTAAAATGCTGAAATTCCCCTTATTTTGGGGCAAAAGGCAGAAATTTCCCTATTTTTGGGGCAAATTTGCAGAAATTTCACTTATTTCATGGTAATAAGTCAGAAATTTTCCTTATTTTGGGGCAAGACAGAAATTTTCTTTGTTTTGGGGGAAAAAAACAGAAATTCCACTTATTAAGAGGCAAAAAGGCAAAAGTTTCCCTTATTTTGTAGCAAAATTAAGAGATTTCCCTTTTTTAGGGCAAAAAGGTATGCATTTTTCTTATTTTCGGACAAAAAGGCAGAAATTCCCCATATTTTGGGGCAAAAGGCAGAAATTCTGAATATTTTGGGGCAAAATTGCAGAAATTTCCCTAATTGTGGGGCAAAAAACAGAAATTCCCCTTATTTTGAAGCAAAATTGCAGAAATTTCCCTTATTATGGGGAAAAATTGCAGAAATTTCCCTTGTTTTAGGGCAAAATTGCAGAAATTTCACTAATTGTGGGGCAAAAAGGCAGAAATTCTCCTTATTTTGAAGCCAAACTCAGAAATTCCACTTATTTTGGGGCAAAATTCCAGAAATTTCCCTTATTTTGGGGCAAAATTGTAGAAATTTTACTTATTTTGGGGCAAAATTGCAGAAATTTCACTTATTTCAGGGAAAAAAGGCAGAAATTTTTTTATTTTGGGGCAAAAAGGCAGAAATTCCTAATATTTTGTGCCAAAATTCAGAAATTCCTATTATTTTGAGGTAAAAAGGCTGAAATTCCCCTTATTTGGGGGCAAAAAGGCAGAAATTTCCTTTATATTGGGGCAAAATTGCAGAAATTTGACTTATTTCAGGGTAATAAGTCAGAAATTTTTCTTATTTTTGGGCAAAAATGACAGAAATTCCCTTTGTTTTGGGGGAAAAAGACAAAAATTCCACTTATTTAGAGGCAAAAAAGCAGAAATTCCCCTTATTTTAGGGCAAAATTGCAGAAATTTCCCTTATTTGGGGGCAAAAAAACAGAAATTCCCCTTATTTTGTGGCAAAATTCCAGAAATTTCCCTTATTATGGGGAAGAATTGCAGAAATTTCCCTTATTTTAGGGCAAAATTGCAGAAATTTCACTTATTGCTGAGAAAAGAGGCAAAAATTTTTCTTATTTTGGGGCAAAAAGGCAGAAATTCCCATTATTTTGGGGCAAAAAGGCAGAAATTCACCTTATTTTGGGCTAAAATTGCAAAAATTTCACATATTTCAGGGCAAAAAGTCAGAAATTTCCCTTAATTTGGGGCAAAAATGAAGAAATTTCCCTTTTTTATGGCAAAAAGTTATGCATTCCCCTTATTTCGGGCAAAAAGGCAGAAATTCCCCGTATTTTGGAGCAAAATTGCTGAAATTCCCCTAATTGTGGGGCAAAATTCCAGAAATTTTCCTTATTTTGAGGCAAAATTGCAGAAATTTCATTTATGTTGGGGCACAATTGCAGAAATTTCACTTATTTCAGGGAAAAATACAGAAATTTTCCTTATTTTGGGGCAAAAAGGCAGAAATTCCTAATATTTTGTGCCAAAATTCAGAAATTCCCCTTATTTTGAGGTAAAAAGGCTGAAATTCCCCTTATTTGGGGGCAAAAAGGCAGAAATTTCCCTTATATTTGGGCAAATTTGCAGAAATTTCACTTATTTCAGGGTAATAAGTCAGAAATTTTCCTTATTTTGGGCAAAAATGACAGAAATTCCCTTTGTTTTGGGGGAAAGAGACAGAAATTCCACTTATTTAGAGGCAAAAAAGCAGAAATTCCCCTTATTTTAGGGCAAAATTGCAGAAATTTCCCTTATTTGGGGGCAAAAAAACAGAAATTCCCCTTATTTTGTGGCAAAATTCCAGAAATTTCCCTCATTATGGGGAAGAATTGCAGAAATTTCCTTTATTTTAGGACAAAATTGCAGAAATTTCACTTATTTCAGAGAAAAAAGGCAAAAATTTGTCTTATTTTAGGGCAAAAAGGCAGAAATTCCCATTATTTTGGGGCAAAAAGGCAGAAATTCACCTTATTTTGGGCTAAAATTGCAAAAATTTCACATATTTCAGGGCAAAAAGTCAGAAATTTCCCTTAATTTGGGGCAAAAATGAAGAAATTTCCCTTTTTTATGGCAAAAAGTTATGCATTCCCCTTATTTCGGGCAAAAAGGCAGAAATTCCCCGTATTTTGGAGCAAAATTGCAGAAATTCCCCTAATTGTGGGGCAAAATTCCAGAAATTTTCCTTATTTTGAGGCAAAATTGGAGAAATTTTATTTATGTTGGGGCACAATTGCAGAAATTTCACTTATTTCAGGGAAAAATACAGAAATTTTCCTTATTTTGGGGCAAAAAGGCAGAAATTCCTAATATTTTGTGCCAAAATTCAGAAATTCCCCTTATTTTGAGGTAAAAAGGCTGAAATTCACCTTATTTGGGGGCAAAAAGGCAGAAATTTCCCTTATATTTGGGCAAATTTGCAGAAATTTCACTTATTTCAAGGTAATAAGTCAGAAATTTTCCTTATTTTGGGCAAAAATGACAGAAATTCTCTTTGTTTTGGGGGAAAGAGACAGAAATTCCACTTATTTAGAGGCAAAAAAGCAGAAATTCCCCTTATTTTAGGGCAAAATTGCAGAAATTTCTCTTATTTGGGGGCAAAAAAACAGAAATTCCCCTTATTTTGTGGCACAATTCCAGAAATTTCCCTTATTATGGGGAAGAATTGCAGAAATTTCCTTTATTTTAGGACAAAATTGCAGAAATTTCACTTATTTCAGAGAAAAAAGGCAAAAATTTGTCTTATTTTAGGGCAAAAAGGCAGAAATTCCCATTATTTTGGGGCAAAAAGGCAGAAATTCACCTTATTTTGGGCTTAAATTTCAGAAATTTCACATATTTCAGAGCAAAAAGTCAGAAATTTCCCTTAATTTGGGGCAAAAATGAAGAAATTTCGCTTTTTTATTGCAAAAAGTTATGCATTCCCCTTATTTCGGGCAAAAAGGCAGATATTCCCCGTATTTTGGAGCAAAATTGCAGAAATTCCCCTAATTGTGGGGCAAAAAGGCAGAAATTCTCCTTATTTTGGGGCCAAAATCAGAAATTCCACTTATTTTGGGGCAAAATTCCAGAAACTTCCCTTATTTTGGGGCAAAATTGTAGAAATTTTACTTATTTTGGGGCAAAATTGCAGAAATTTCACTTATTTCAGGGAAAAAAGGCAGAAATTTTTTTATTTTGGGGCAAAAAGGCAGAAAATCCTAATATTTTGTGCCAAAATTCAGAAATTCCCTTTATTTTGAGGTAAAAAGGCTGAAATTCCCCTTATTTGGGGGCAAATAGGAAGAAATTTCCCTTATATTGGGGCAAAATTGCAGAAATTTCACTCATTTCAGGGTAATAAGTCTGAAATTTTCCTTATTTTGGGGCAAAAATGACAGAAATTCCCTTTTTTGAGGGGAAAAAGACAGAAATTCCACTTATTTAGAGGCAAAAGAGCAGAAATTCCCCTTATTTTAGGGCAAAATTGCAGAAATTTCCCTTATTTACGGGCAAAAAAACAGAAATTCCCCTTATTTTGGGGCAAAATTCCAGAAATTTCCCTTATTATGGGGAAAAATTGCAGAAATTTCCTTTAAATAGGGCAAAATTGCAGAAATTTCACTTATTTCAGAGAAAAAAGGCAAAAATTTTTCTTATTTTGGGGCAAAAAGGCAGAAATTCCCATTATTTTGGGGCAAAAATGCAGAAATTCACCTTATTTTGGGTAAAATTGCTGAAATTTCACATATTTCAGAGAAAAAATTCAGAAATTTCCCTTAATTTGGGGCAAAAATGAAGAAATTTCCCTTTTTTATGGCAAAAAGGTATGCATTCCCCTTATTTTGGGCAAAAAGACAGATATTTCCCGTATTTTGAAGCAAAATTGCAGAAATTCCTCTAATTGTGGGGCAAAATTCCAGAAATTTTCCTTATTTTGGGGCAAAATTGCAGAAATTTCACTTATTTTGGGGCAAAATTGCATAAATTTCCCTTATTTTGAAGCAAAATTGCAGAAATTTCACTTATTTCAGGGAAAAAAGGCAGAAATTTTCCTTATTTTGGGGAAAAAGGCAGAAATTCTCCATATTTTGGTGCAAAAATCAGAAATTTTTCTTATTTTGAGGTAAAATGCTGAAATTCCCCTTATTTTGGGGCAAAAGGCAGAAATTTCCCTTTTTTTGGGGCAAATTTGCAGAAATTTCACTTATTTCCGGGAAAAAAGCAGAAATTTTCCTTATTTTGGGGCAAAAAGGCAGAAATTCCTAATATTTTGTGACAAAAATGCAGAAATTCCTAATATTTTGTTGCAAAAATGCAGAAATTTCCCTTATTTTGAGATAAAAAGGCTGAAATTCCCCTTATTTGGGGGCAAAAAGGAAGAAATTTTTCTTATTTTGGGCAAATTTGCAGAAATTTCACTTATTTCAGGGTTATAAGTCAGAAATTTTCCTTATTTTGGGGCAAAAAAGACAGAAATTCCCTTTGTTTTGGGGGAAAAAGACAGAAATTCCACTTATTTAGAGGCAAAAAGGCAAAAGTTCCCCTTATTTTGGAGCAAAAATGAAGAAATTTCTCTTTTTTATGGCAAAAAGGTATGCATTTTTCTTATTTTAAGACAAAAAGGCAGAAATTCCCCATATTTTGGGGCAAAAGGCAGAAATTTCCCTTATTTTTGAACAAAATTGCAGAAATTTCCCTAATTGTGGGGCAAAAAAACAGAAATTCCCCTTATTTTGTGGCAAAATTGCAGAAATTTCCCTTATTATGAGAAAAAATTGCAGAAATTTCCCTTATTTTACGGCAAAATTGCAGAAATTTCACTAATTGTGGCGCAAAAAGGCAGAAATTTTCTTTATTTTGGGGCAAAACTCAGATATTCCACTTATTTTGGGGCAAAATTCCAGAAATTTCTCTTATTTTGGGGCAAAATTGCAGAAATTTCACTTATTTTGGGGCAAAATTGCAGAAATTTCACTTATTTCAGGGAAAAATACAGAAATTTTCCTGATTTTGGGGCAAAAAGGCAGAAATTCCTAATATTTTGTGCCAAAATTCAGAAATTCCCCTTATTTTGAGGTAAAAAGGGTGAAATTTCCCTTATTTGGGGGCAAAAAGTCAGAAATTTCCCTTATATTTAAGCAAATTTGCAGAAATTTCACTTATTTCAGGGTAATAAGTCAGAAATTTTCCTTATTTTTGGGCAAAAATGACAGAAATTCCCTTTGTTTTGGGGGAAAAAGACAGAAATTCCACTTATTTAGAGGCAAAAAAGCAGAAATTTTCCTTATTTTAGGGCAAAATTGCAGAAATTTCCCTTATTTGGGGGCAAAAAAACAGAAATTCCCCTTATTTTGGGGCAAAATTCCAGAAATTTCCCTTATTATGGGGAAGAATTGCAGAAATTTCCTTTAAATAGGGCAAAATTGCAGAAATTTCACTTATTTCAGAGAAAAAAGGCAAAAATCTTTCTTATTTTGGGGCAAAAAGGCAGAAATTCCCATTATTTTGGGGCAAAAAGGCAGAAATTCACCTTATTTTGGGCTAAAATTGCTGAAATTTCACATATTTCAGGGCAAAAAGTCAGAAATTTCCCTTAATTTGGGGCAAAAATGAAGAAATTTCCCTTTTTTATGGCAAAAAGGTATGCATTCCTTTTATTTTGGGCAAAAAGGCAGATATTCCCCGTATTTTGAAGCAAAATTGCAGAAATTCCCCTAATTGTGGGGCAAAATTCCAGAAATTTTCCTTATTTTGGGGCAAAATTGCAGAAATTTCACTTATTTTGGGGCAAAATTGCAGAAATTTCCCTTATTTTGAAGCAAAATTCCAGAAATTTCACTTATTTCAGGGAAAAAATGCAGAAATTTTCCTTATTTTGGGGAAAAAGGCAGAAATTCTCCATATTTTGGTGCAAAAATCAGAAATTTTTCTTATTTTGAGGTAAAATGCTGAAATTCCCCTTATTTTGGGGCAAAAGGCAGAAATTTCCCTTTTTTTGGGGCAAATTTGCAGAAATTTCACTTATTTCCGGGAAAAAAGCAGAAATTTTCCTTATTTTGGGGCAAAAAGGCAGAAATTCGTAATATTTTGTGACAAAAATGCAGAAATTCCTAATATTTTGTTGCAAAAATGCAGAAATTTCCCTTATTTTGAGATAAAAAGGCTGAAATTCCCCTTATTTGGGGGCAAAAAGGCAGAAATTTTTCTTATTTTGGGGCAAATTTGCAGAAATTTCACTTATTTCAGGGTTATAAGTCAGAAATTTTCCTTATTTTGGGACAAAAAAAACAGAAATTCCCTTTGTTTTGGGGGAAAAGACAGAAATTCCACTTATTTAGAGGCAAAAAGGCAAAAGTTCCCCTTATTTTGGAGCAAAAATGAAGAAATTTCTCTTTTTTATGGCAAAAAGGTATGCATTTTTCTTATTTTAAGACAAAAAGGCAGAAATTCCCCATATTTTGGGGCAAAAGGCAGAAATTTCCCTTATTTTTGAACAAAATTGCAGAAATTTCCCTAATTGTGGGGCAAAAAAACAGAAATTCCCCTTATTTTGGGGCAAAATTGCAGAAATTTCCCTTATTATGAGAAAAAATTGCAGAAATTTCCCTTATTTTACGGCAAAATTGCAGAAATTTCACTAATTGTGGCGCAAAAAGGCAGAAATTTTCCTTATTTTGGGGCAAAACTCAGAAATTCCACTTATTTTGGGGCAAAATTCCAGAAATTTCTCTTATTTTGGGGCAAAATTGCAGAAATTTCACTTATTTTGGGGCAAAATTGCAGAAATTTCACTTATTTCAGGGAAAAATACAGAAATTTTCCTTATTTTGGGGCAAAAAGGCAGAAATTCCTAATATTTTGTGCCAAAATTCAGAAATTCCCCTTATTTTGAGGTAAAAAGGCTGAAATTCCCCTTATTTGGGGTCAAAAAGGCAGTAATTTCCTTTATATTGGGGCAAAATTGCAGAAATTTCACTTATTTCATGGTAATAAGTCAGAAATTTTTCTTATTTTTGGGCAAAAATGACAGAAATTCCCTTTGTTTTGGGGGAAAAAGACAAAAATTCCACTTATTTAGAGGCAAAAAAGCAAAAATTCCCCTTATTTTAGGGCAAAAGTGCAGAAATTTCCCTTATTTGGGGGCAAAAAACAGAAATTCCCATTATTTTGTGGCAAAATTCCAGAAATTTCCCTTATTATGGGGAAGAATTGCAGAAATTTCCCTTATTTTAGGGCAAAATTGCAGAAATTTCACTTATTGCTGAGAAAAGAGGCAAAAATTTTTCTTAATTTGGGGCAAAAAGGCAGAAATTCCCATTATTTTGGGGCAAAAATGCAGAAATTCACCTTATTTTGGGCTAAAATTGCAGAAATTTCACATATTTCAGGGCAAAAAGTCAGAAATTTCCCTTAATTTGGGGCAAAAATGAAGAAATTTCCCTTTTTTATGGCAAAAAGTTATGCATTCCCCTTATTTCGGGCAAAAAGGCAGAAATTCCCCGTATTTTGGAGCAAAATTGCAGAAATTCCCCTAATTGTGGGGCAAAATTCCATAAATTTTCCTTATTTTGGGGCAAAATTGCAGAAATTTCATTTATGTTGGGGCACAATTGCAGAAATTTCACTTATTTCAGGGAAAAATACAGAAATTTTCCTTATTTTGGGGCAAAAAGGCAGAAATTCCTAATATTTTGTGCCAAAATTCAGAAATTCCCCTTATTTTGAGGTAAAAAGGGTGAAATTTCCCTTATTTGGGGGCAAAAAGGCAGAAATTTCCCTTATATTTGGGGAAATTTGCAGAAATTTCACTTATTTCAGGGTAATAAGTCAGAAATTTTCCTTATTTTTGGGCAAAAATGACAGAAATTCCCTTTGTTTTGGGGGAAAAAGACAGAAATTCCACTTATTTAGAGGCAAAAAAGCAGAAATTCCCCTTATTTTAGGGCAAAATTGCAGAAATTTCCCTTATTTGGGGGCAAAAAAACAGAAATTCCCCTTATTTTGTGGCAAATTTCCAGAAATTTCCCTAATTATGGGGAAGAATTGCAGAAATTTCCGTTATTTTAGGGCAAAATTGCAGAAATTTTACTTATTTCAGAGAAAAAAGGGAAAAATTTTTCTTATTTCAGGGCAAAAAGGCAGAAATTCCCATTATTTTGGGGCAAAAATGCAGAAATTCACCTTATTTTGGGCTAAAATTGCAGAAATTTCACATATTTCAGAGCAAAAAGTCAGAAATTTCCCTTAATTTGGGGCAAAAATGAAGAAATTTCCCTTTTTTATTGCAAAAAGTTATGCATTCCCCTTATTTCGGGCAAAAAGGCAGAAATTCCCCGTATTTTGGAGCAAAATTGCAGAAATTCCCCTAATTGTGGGGCAAAATGCAGAAATTCTCATTATTTTGGGGCCAAACTCAGAAATTCCACTTATTTTGGGGCAAAATTCCAGAAATTTCCCTTATTTTGGGGCAAAATTGTAGAAATTTTACTTATTTTGGGGCAAAATTGCAGAAATTTCACTTATTTTGGGGCAAAATTGTAGAAATTTCCCTTATTTTGTAGCAAAATTGCAGAAATTTCACTTATTTCAGGGAAAAAAGGCAGAAATTTTCCTTATTTTGGGGAAAAAGGCAGAAATTCTCCATATTTTGGTGCAAAAATCAGAAATTTTTCTTATTTTGAGGTAAAATGCTGAAATTCCCCTTATTTTGGGGCAAAAGGCAGAAATTTCCCTTTTTTTGGGGCAAATTTGCAGAAATTTCACTTATTTCCGGGAAAAAAGCAGAAATTTTCCTTATTTTGGGGCAAAAAGGCAGAAATTCGTAATATTTTGTGACAAAAATGCAGAAATTCCTAATATTTTGTTGCAAAAATGCAGAAATTTCCCTTATTTTGAGATAAAAAGGCTGAAATTCCCCTTATTTGGGGGCAAAAAGGCAGAAATTTTTCTTATTTTGGGGCAAATTTGCAGAAATTTCACTTATTTCAGGGTTATAAGTCAGAAATTTTCCTTATTTTGGGGCAAAAAAGACAGAAATTCCCTTTGTTTTGGGGGAAAAAGACAGAAATTCCACTTATTTAGAGGCAAAAAGGCAAAAGTTCCCCTTATTTTGGAGTAAAAATGAAGAAATTTCTCTTTTTTATGGCAAAAAGGTATGCATTTTTCTTATTTTAAGACAAAAAGGCAGAAATTCCCCATATTTTGGGGCAAAAGGCAGAAATTTCCCTTATTTTTGAACAAAATTGCAGAAATTTCCCTAATTGTGGGGCAAAAAAACAGAAATTCCCCTTATTTTGGGGCAAAATTGCAGAAATTTCCCTTATTATGAGAAAAAATTGCAGAAATTTCCCTTATTTTACGGCAAAATTGCAGAAATTTCACTAATTGTGGCGCAAAAAGGCAGAAATTTTCCTTATTTTGAGGCAAAACTCAGAAATTCCACTTATTTTGGGGCAAAATTCCAGAAATTTCTCTTATTTTGGGGCAAAATTGCAGAAATTTCACTTATTTTGGGGCAAAATTGCAGAAATTTCACTTATTTTGGGCAAAATTGCAGAAATTTCACTTATTTCAGGGAAAAATACAGAAATTTTCCTTATTTTGGGGCAAAAAGGCAGAAATTCCTAATATTTTGTGCCAAAATTCAGAAATTCCCCTTATTTTGAGGTAAAAAGGCTGAAATTCCCCTTATTTGGGGGCAAAAAGGCAGAAATTTCCTTTATATTGGGGCAAAATTGCAGAAATTTTACTTATTTCAGGGTAATAAGTCAGAAATTTTTCTTATTTTTGGGCAAAAATGACAGAAATTCCTTTTGTTTTGGGGGAAAAAGACAAAAATTCCACTTATTTAGAGGCAAAAAAGCAGAAATTCCCCTTATTTTAGGGCAAAATTGCAGAAATTTCCCTTATTTGGGGGCAAAAAAACAGAAATTCCCCTTATTTTGTGGCAAATTTCCAGAAATTTCCCTTATTATGGGGAAGAATTGCAGAAATTTCCCTTATTTTAGGGCAAAATTGCAGAAATTTCACTTATTGCTGAGAAAAGAGGCAAAAATTTTTCTTAATTTGGGGCAAAAAGGCAGAAATTCCCATTATTTTGGGGCAAAAAGGCAGAAATTCACCTTATTTTGGGCTAAAATTGCAGAAATTTCACATATTTCAGGGCAAAAAGTCAGAAATTTCCCTTAATTTGGGGCAAAAATGAAGAAATTTCCCTTTTTTATGGCAAAAAGTTATGCATTCCCCTTATTTCGTGCAAAAAGGCAGAAATTCCCCGTATTTTGGAGCAAAATTGCAGAATTTCCCCTAATTGTGGGGCAAAATTCCAGAAATTTTCCTTATTTTGGGGCAAAATTGAAGAAATTTCACTTATTTTGTGGCAAAATTGCAGAAATTTCACTTATTTCAGGGAAAAAAGGCAGAAATTTTTTTATTTTGGGGCAAAAAGGCAGAAAATCCTAATATTTTGTGCCAAAATTCAGAAATTCCCTTTATTTTGAGGTAAAAAGGCTGAAATTCCCCTTATTTGGGGGCAAAAAGGAAGAAATTTCCCTTATATTGGGGCAAAATTGCAGAAATTTCACTTATTTCAGGGTAATAAGTCTGAAATTTTCCTTATTTTGGGCAAAAATGACAGAAATTCCCTTTTTTGAGGGGAAAAAGACAGAAATTCCACTTATTTAGAGGCAAAAGAGCAGAAATTCCCCTTATTTTAGGGCAAAATTGCAGAAATTTCCCTTATTTACGGGCAAAAAAACAGAAATTCCCCTTATTTTGTGGCAAAATTCCAGAAATTTCCCTTATTATGGGGAAAAATTGCAGAAATTTCCTTTAAATAGGGCAAAATTGCAGAAATTTCACTTATTTCAGAGAAAAAAGGCAAAATTTTTTCTTATTTTGGGGCAAAAAGGCAGAAATTCCCATTATTTTGGGGCAAAAAGGCAGAAATTCACCTTATTTTGGGCTAAAATTGCTGAAATTTCACATATTTCAGGGCAAAAAGTCAGAAATTTCCCTTAATTTGGGGCAAAAATGAAGAAATTTCCCTTTTTTATGGCAAAAAGGTATGCATTCCCCTTATTTTGGGCAAAAAGACAGATATTCCCCGTATTTTGAAGCAAAATTGCAGAAATTCCTCTAATTGTGGGGCAAAATTCCAGAAATTTTCCTTATTTTGGGGCAAAATTGCAGAAATTTCACTTATTTTGGGGCAAAATTGCAGAAATTTCCCTTATTTTGAAGCAAAATTGCAGAAATTTCACTTATTTCAGGGAAAAAAGGCAGAAATTTTCCTTATTTTGGGGAAAAAGGCAGAAATTCTCCATATTTTGGTGCAAAAATCAGAAATTTTTCTTATTTTGAGGTAAAATGCTGAAATTCCCCTTATTTTGGGGCAAAAGGCAGAAATTTCCCTTTTTTTGGGGCAAATTTGCAGAAATTTCACTTATTTCCGGGAAAAAAGCAGAAATTTTCCTTATTTTGGGGCAAAAAGGCAGAAATTCCTAATATTTTGTGACAAAAATGCAGAAATTCCTAATATTTTGTTGCAAAAATGCAGAAATTTCCCTTATTTTGAGATAAAAAGGCTGAAATTCCCCTTATTTGGGGGCAAAATGCAGAAATTTTTCTTATTTTGGGGCAAATTTGCAGAAATTTCACTTATTTCAGGGTTATAAGTCAGAAATTTTCCTTATTTTGGGGCAAAAAAGACAGAAATCCCCTTTGTTTTGGGGGAAAAAGACAGAAATTCCACTTATTTTGAGGCAAAAAGGCAAAAGTTCCCCTTATTTTGGAGCAAAAATGAAGAAATTTCTATTTTTTATGGCAAAAAGGTATGCATTTTTCTTATTTGAAGACAAAAAGGCAGAAATTCCCCATATTTTGGGGCAAAAGGCAGAAATTTCCCTTATTTTTGAACAAAATTGCAGAAATTTCCCTAATTGTGGGGCAAAAAAACAGAAATTCCCTTTATTTTGTGGCAAATTTCCAGAAATTTCCCTTATTATGGGGAAGAATTGCAGAAATTTCCGTTATTTTAGGGCAAAATTGCAGAAATTTTACTTATTTCAGAGAAAAAAGGGAAAAATTTTTCTTATTTCAGGGCAAAAAGGCAGAAATTCCCATTATTTTGGGGCAAAAATGCAGAAATTCACCTTATTTTAAGCTAAAATTGCAGAAATTTCACATATTTCAGAGCAAAAAGTCAGAAATTTCCCTTAATTTGGGGCAAAAATGAAGAAATTTCTTTTTTTTATTGCAAAAAGTTATGCATTCCCCTTATTTCGGGCAAAAAGGCAGAAATTCCCCGTATTTTGGAGCAA
Source organism: Micromys minutus (assembly GCF_963924665.1). Lineage (NCBI taxonomy): Eukaryota > Metazoa > Chordata > Mammalia > Rodentia > Muridae > Micromys > Micromys minutus. The sequence goes on from NW_027667715.1 coordinate 333,544, forward strand.
AATTGCAGAAATTCCCCTAATTGTGGGGCAAAAAGGCAGAAATTCTCATTATTTTGGGGCCAAACTCAGAAATTCCACTTATTTTGGGGCAAAATTCCAGAAATTTCCCTTATTTTGGGGCAAAATTGTAGAAATTTTACTTATTTTGGGGCAAAATTGCAGAAATTTCACTTATTTTGGGGCAAAATTGCAGAAATTTCCCTTATTTTGTAGCAAAATTGCAGAAATTTCACTTATTTCAGGGAAAAAAGGCAGAAATTTTCCTTATTTTGGGGAAAAAGGCAGAAATTCTCCATATTTTGGTGCAAAAATCAGAAATTTTTCTTATTTTGAGGTAAAATGCTGAAATTCCCCTTATTTTGGGGCAAAAGGCAGAAATTTCCCTTTTTTTGGGGCAAATTTGCAGAAATTTCACTTATTTCCGGGAAAAAAGCAGAAATTTTCCTTATTTTGGGGCAAAAAGGCAGAAATTCGTAATATTTTGTGACAAAAATGCAGAAATTCCTAATATTTTGTTGCAAAAATGCAGAAATTTCCCTTATTTTGAGATAAAAAGGCTGAAATTCCCCTTATTTGGGGGCAAAAAGGCAGAAATTTTTCTTATTTTGGGGCAAATTTGCAGAAATTTCACTTATTTCAGGGTTATAAGTCAGAAATTTTCCTTATTTTGGGGCAAAAAAGACAGAAATTCCCTTTGTTTTGGGGGAAAAAGACAGAAATTCCACTTATTTAGAGGCAAAAAGGCAAAAGTTCCCCTTATTTTGGAGCAAAAATGAAGAAATTTCTCTTTTTTATGGCAAAAAGGTATGCATTTTTCTTATTTTAAGACAAAAAGGCAGAAATTCCCCATATTTTGGGGCAAAAGGCAGAAATTTCCCTTATTTTTGAACAAAATTGCAGAAATTTCCCTAATTGTGGGGCAAAAAAACAGAAATTCCCCTTATTTTGGGGCAAAATTGCAGAAATTTCCCTTATTATGAGAAAAAATTGCAGAAATTTCCCTTATTTTACGGCAAAATTGCAGAAATTTCACTAATTGTGGCGCAAAAAGGCAGAAATTTTCCTTATTTTGGGGCAAAACTCAGAAATTCCACTTATTTTGGGGCAAAATTCCAGAAATTTCTCTTATTTTGGGGCAAAATTGCAGAAATTTCACTTATTTTGGGGCAAAATTGCAGAAATTTCACTTATTTTGGGCAAAATTGCAGAAATTTCACTTATTTCAGGGAAAAATACAGAAATTTTCCTTATTTTGGGGCAAAAAGGCAGAAATTCCTAATATTTTGTGCCAAAATTCAGAAATTCCCCTTATTTTGAGGTAAAAAGGCTGAAATTCCCCTTATTTGGGGGCAAAAAGGCAGAAATTTCCTTTATATTGGGGCAAAATTGCAGAAATTTTACTTATTTCAGGGTAATAAGTCAGAAATTTTTCTTATTTTTGGGCAAAAATGACAGAAATTCCCTTTGTTTTGGGGGAAAAAGACAAAAATTCCACTTATTTAGAGGCAAAAAAGCAGAAATTCCCCTTATTTTAGGGCAAAATTGCAGAAATTTCCCTTATTTGGGGGCAAAAAAACAGAAATACCCCTCATTTTGTGGCAAAATTCCAGAAATTTCCCTTATTATGGGGAAGAATTGCAGAAATTTCCCTTATTTTAGGGCAAAATTGCAGAAATTTCACTTATTGCTGAGAAAAGAGGCAAAAATTTTTCTTAATTTGGGGCAAAAAGGCAGAAATTCCCATTATTTTGGGGCAAAAAGGCAGAAATTCACCTTATTTTGGGCTAAAATTGCAGAAATTTCACATATTTCAGGGCAAAAAGTCAGAAATTTCCCTTAATTTGGGGCAAAAATGAAGAAATTTCCCTTTTTTATGGCAAAAAGTTATGCATTCCCCTTATTTCGGGCAAAAAGGCAGAAATTCCCCGTATTTTGGAGCAAAATTGCAGAAATTCCCCTAATTGTGGGGCAAAATTCCAGAAATTTTCCTTATTTTGGGGCAAAATTGAAGAAATTTCACTTATTTTGTGGCAAAATTGCAGAAATTTCACTTATTTCAGGGAAAAAAGGCAGAAATTTTTTTATTTTGGGGCAAAAAGGCAGAAAATCCTAATATTTTGTGCCAAAATTCAGAAATTCCCTTTATTTTGAGGTAAAAAGGCTGAAATTCCCCTTATTTGGGGGCAAAAAGGAAGAAATTTCCCTTATATTGGGGCAAAATTGCAGAAATTTCACTTATTTCAGGGTAATAAGTCTGAAATTTTCCTTATTTTGGGCAAAAATGACAGAAATTCCCTTTTTTGAGGGGAAAAAGACAGAAATTCCACTTATTTAGAGGCAAAAGAGCAGAAATTCCCCTTATTTTAGGGCAAAATTGCAGAAATTTCCCTTATTTACGGGCAAAAAAACAGAAATTCCCCTTATTTTGTGGCAAAATTCCAGAAATTTCCCTTATTATGGGGAAAAATTGCAGAAATTTCCTTTAAATAGGGCAAAATTGCAGAAATTTCACTTATTTCAGAGAAAAAAGGCAAAAATTTTTCTTATTTTGGGGCAAAAAGGCAGAAATTCCCATTATTTTGGGGCAAAAAGGCAGAAATTCACCTTATTTTGGGCTAAAATTGCTGAAATTTCACATATTTCAGGGCAAAAAGTCAGAAATTTCCCTTAATTTGGGGCAAAATGAAGAAATTTCCCTTTTTTATGGCAAAAAGGTATGCATTCCCCTTATTTTGGGCAAAAAGACAGATATTCCCCGTATTTTGAAGCAAAATTGCAGAAATTCCTCTAATTGTGGGGCAAAATTCCAGAAATTTTCCTTATTTTGGGGCAAAATTGCAGAAATTTCACTTATTTTGGGGCAAAATTGCAGAAATTTCCCTTATTTTGAAGCAAAATTGCAGAAATTTAACTTATTTCAGGGAAAAAAGGCAGAAATTTTCCTTATTTTGGGGAAAAAGGCCGAAATTCTCCATATTTTGGTGCAAAAATCAGAAATTTTTCTTATTTTGAGGTAAAATGCTGAAATTCCCCTTATTTTGGGGCAAAAGGCAGAAATTTCCCTTTTTTTGGGGCAAATTTGCAGAAATTTCACTTATTTCCGGGAAAAAAGCAGAAATTTTCCTTATTTTGGGGCAAAAAGGCAGAAATTCCTAATATTTTGTGACAAAAATGCAGAAATTCCTAATATTTTGTTGCAAAAATGCAGAAATTTCCCTTATTTTGAGATAAAAAGGCTGAAATTCCCCTTATTTGGGGGCAAAATGCAGAAATTTTTCTTATTTTGGGGCAAATTTGCAGAAATTTCACTTATTTCAGGGTTATAAGTCAGAAATTTTCCTTATTTTGGGGCAAAAAAGACAGAAATCCCCTTTGTTTTGGGGGAAAAAGACAGAAATTCCACTTATTTTGAGGCAAAAAGGCAAAAGTTCCCCTTATTTTGGAGCAAAAATGAAGAAATTTCTATTTTTTATGGCAAAAAGGTATGCATTTTTCTTATTTGAAGACAAAAAGGCAGAAATTCCCCATATTTTGGGGCAAAAGGCAGAAATTTCCCTTATTTTTGAACAAAATTGCAGAAATTTCCCTAATTGTGGGGCAAAAAAACAGAAATTCCCTTTATTTTGTGGCAAATTTCCAGAAATTTCCCTTATTATGGGGAAGAATTGCAGAAATTTCCGTTATTTTAGGGCAAAATTGCAGAAATTTTACTTATTTCAGAGAAAAAAGGGAAAAATTTTTCTTATTTCAGGGCAAAAAGGCAGAAATTCCCATTATTTTGGGGCAAAAATGCAGAAATTCACCTTATTTTAAGCTAAAATTGCAGAAATTTCACATATTTCAGAGCAAAAAGTCAGAAATTTCCCTTAATTTGGGGCAAAAATGAAGAAATTTCTTTTTTTTATTGCAAAAAGTTATGCATTCCCCTTATTTCGGGCAAAAAGGCAGAAATTCCCCGTATTTTGGAGCAAAATTGCAGAAATTCCCCTAATTGTGGGGCAAAAAGGCAGAAATTCTCATTATTTTGGGGCCAAACTCAGAAATTCCACTTATTTTGGGGCAAAATTCCAGAAATTTCCCTTATTTTGGGGCAAAATTGTAGAAATTTTACTTATTTTGGGGCAAAATTGCAGAAATTTCACTTATTTTGGGGCAAAATTGCAGAAATTTCCCTTATTTTGTAGCAAAATTGCAGAAATTTCACTTATTTCAGGGAAAAAAGGCAGAAATTTTCCTTATTTTGGGGCAAAAAGGCAGAAATTCTCCATATTTTGGTGCAAAAATCAGAAATTTTTCTTATTTTGAGGTAAAATGCTGAAATTCCCCTTATTTTGGGGCAAAAGGCAGAAATTTCCCTTTTTTTGGGGCAAATTTGCAGAAATTTCACTTATTTCCGGGAAAAAAGCAGAAATTTTCCTTATTTTGGGGCAAAAAGGCAGAAATTCCTAATATTTTGTGACAAAAATGCAGAAATTCCTAATATTTTGTTGCAAAAATGCAGAAATTTCCCTTATTTTGAGATAAAAAGGCTGAAATTCCCCTTATTTGGGGGCAAAAAGGCAGAAATTTTTCTTATTTTGGGGCAAATTTGCAGAAATTTCACTTATTTCAGGGTTATAAGTCAGAAATTTTCCTTATTTTGGGGCAAAAAAGACAGAAATTCCCTTTGTTTTGGGGGAAAAAGACAGAAATTCCACTTATTTAGAGGCAAAAAGGCAAAAGTTCCCCTTATTTTGGAGCAAAAATGAAGAAATTTCTCTTTTTTATGGCAAAAAGGTATGCATTTTTCTTATTTTAAGACAAAAAGGCAGAAATTCCCCATATTTTGGGGCAAAAGGCAGAAATTTCCCTTACTTTTGAACAAAATTGCAGAAATTTCCCTAATTGTGGGGCAAAAAAACAGAAATTCCCCTTATTTTGGGGCAAAATTGCAGAAATTTCCCTTATTATGAGAAAAAATTGCAGAAATTTCCCTTATTTTACGGCAAAATTGCAGAAATTTCACTAATTGTGGCGCAAAAAGGCAGAAATTTTCCTTATTGTGGGGCAAAACTCAGAAATTCCACTTATTTTGGGGCAAAATTCCAGAAATTTCTCTTATTTTGGGGCAAAATTGCAGAAATTTCACTTATTTTGGGGCAAACTTGCAGAAATTTCACTTATTTTGGGCAAAATTGCAGAAATTTCACTTATTTCAGGGAAAAATACAGAAATTTTCCTTATTTTGGGGCAAAAAGGCAGAAATTCCTAATATTTTGTGCCAAAATTCAGAAATTCCCCTTATTTTGAGGTAAAAAGGCTGAAATTCCCCTTATTTGGGGGCAAAAAGGCAGAAATTTCCTTTATATTGGGGCAAAATTGCAGAAATTTTACTTATTTCAGGGTAATAAGTCAGAAATTTTTCTTATTTTTGGGCAAAAATGACAGAAATTCCCTTTGTTTTGGGGGAAAAAGACAAAAATTCCACTTATTTAGAGGCAAAAAAGCAGAAATTCCCCTTATTTTAGGGCAAAATTGCAGAAATTTCCCTTATTTGGGGGCAAAAAAACAGAAATACCCCTTATTTTGTGGCAAAATTCCAGAAATTTCCCTTATTATGGGGAAGAATTGCAGAAATTTCCCTTATTTTAGGGCAAAATTGCAGAAATTTCAATTATTGCTGAGAAAAGAGGCAAAAATTTTTCTTAATTTGGGGCAAAAAGGCAGAAATTCCCATTATTTTGGGGCAAAAAGGCAGAAATTCACCTTATTTTGGGCTAAAATTGCAGAAATTTCACATATTTCAGGGCAAAAAGTCAGAAATTTCCCTTAATTTGGGGCAAAAATGAAGAAATTTCCCTTTTTTATGGCAAAAAGTTATGCATTCCCCTTATTTCGGGCAAAAAGGCAGAAATTCCCCGTATTTTGGAGCAAAATTGCAGAAATTCCCCTAATTGTGGGGCAAAATTCCAGAAATTTTCCTTATTTTGGGGCAAAATTGAAGAAATTTCACTTATTTTGTGGCAAAATTGCAGAAATTTCACTTATTTCAGGGAAAAAAGGCAGAAATTTTTTTATTTTGGGGCAAAAAGGCAGAAAATCCTAATATTTTGTGCCAAAATTCAGAAATTCCCTTTATTTTGAGGTAAAAAGGCTGAAATTCCCCTTATTTGGGGGCAAAAAGGAAGAAATTTCCCTTATATTGGGGCAAAATTGCAGAAATTTCACTTATTTCAGGGTAATAAGTCTGAAATTTTCCTTATTTTGGGGCAAAAATGACAGAAATTCCCTTTTTTGAGGGGAAAAAGACAGAAATTCCACTTATTTAGAGGCAAAAGAGCAGAAATTCCCCTTATTTTAGGGCAAAATTGCAGAAATTTCCCTTATTTATGGGCAAAAAAACAGAAATTCCCCTTATTTTGTGGCAAAATTCCAGAAATTTCCCTTATTATGGGGAAAAATTGCAGAAATTTCCTTTAAATAGGGCAAAATTGCAGAAATTTCACTTATTTCAGAGAAAAAAGGCAAAAATTTTTCTTATTTTGGGGCAAAAAGGCAGAAATTCCCATTATTTTGGGGCAAAAAGGCAGAAATTCACCTTATTTTGGGCTAAAATTGCTGAAATTTCACATATTTCAGGGCAAAAAGTCAGAAATTTCCCTTAATTTGGGGCAAAAATGAAGAAATTTCCCTTTTTTATGGCAAAAAGGTATGCATTCCCCTTATTTTGGGCAAAAAGACAGATATTCCCCGTATTTTGAAGCAAAATTGCAGAAATTCCTCTAATTGTGGGGCAAAATTCCAGAAATTTTCCTTATTTTGGGGCAAAATTGCAGAAATTTCACTTATTTTGGGGCAAAATTGCAGAAATTTCCCTTATTTTGAAGCAAAATTGCAGAAATTTCACTTATTTCAGGGAAAAAAGGCAGAAATTTTCTTTATTTTGGGGAAAAAAGCAGAAATTCTCCATATTTTGGTGCAAAAATCAGAAATTTTTCTTATTTTGAGGTAAAATGCTGAAATTCCCCTTATTTTGGGGCAAAAGGCAGAAATTTCCCTTTTTTTGGGGCAAATTTGCAGAAATTTCACTTATTTCCGGGAAAAAAGCAGAAATTTTCCTTATTTTGGGGCAAAAAGGCAGAAATTCCTAATATTTTGTGACAAAAATGCAGAAATTCCTAATATTTTGTTGCAAAAATGCAGAAATTTCCCTTATTTTGAGATAAAAAGGCTGAAATTCCCCTTATTTGGGGGCAAAATGCAGAAATTTTTCTTATTTTGGGGCAAATTTGCAGAAATTTCACTTATTTCAGGGTTATAAGTCAGAAATTTTCCTTATTTTGGGGCAAAAAAGACAGAAATCCCCTTTGTTTTGGGGGAAAAAGACAGAAATTCCACTTATTTTGAGGCAAATAGGCAAAAGTTCCCCTTATTTTGGAGCAAAAATGAAGAAATTTCTATTTTTTATGGCAAAAAGGTATGCATTTTTCTTATTTTAAGACAAAAAGGCAGAAATTCCCCATATTTTGGGGCAAAAGGCAGAAATTTCCCTTATTTTTGAACAAAATTGCAGAAATTTCCCTAATTGTGGGGCAAAAAAACAGAAATTCCCTTTATTTTGGGGCAAAATTGCAGAAATTTCCATTTTTATGAGAAAAAATTGCAGAAATTTCCCTTATTTTACGGCAAAATTGCAGAAATTTCACTAATTGTGGCGCAAAAAGGCAGAAATTTTCCTTATTTTGGGGCAAAACTCAGAAATTCCACTTATTTTGGGGCAAAATTCCAGAAATTTCTCTTATTTTGGGGCAAAATTGCAGAAATTTCACTTATTTTGGGGCAAAATTGCAGAAATTTCACTTATTTCAGGGAAAAATACAGAAATTTTCCTTATTTTGGGGCAAAAAGGCAGAAATTCCTAATATTTTGTGCCAAAATTCAGAAATTCCCATTATTTTGAGGTAAAAAGGCTGAAATTCCCCTTATTTGGGGGCAAAAAGGCAGAAATTTCCTTTATATTGGGGCAAAATTGCAGAAATTTCACTTATTTCAGGGTAATAAGTCAGAAATTTTTCTTATTTTTGGGCAAAAATGACAGAAATTCCCTTTGTTTTGGGGGAAAAAGACAAAAATTCCACTTATTTAGAGGCAAAAAAGCAAAAATTCCCCTCATTTTAGGGCAAAAGTGCAGAAATTTCCCTTATTTGGGGGCAAAAAACAGAAATTCCCCTTATTTTGTGGCAAAATTCCAGAAATTTCCCTTATTATGGGGAAGAATTGCAGAAATTTCCCTTATTTTAGGGCAAAATTGCAGAAATTTCACTTATTGCTGAGAAAAGAGGCAAAAATTTTTCTTATTTTGGGGCAAAAAGGCAGAAATTCCCATTATTTTGGGGCAAAAATGCAGAAATTCACCTTATTTTGGGCTAAAATTGCAGAAATTTCACATATTTCAGGGCAAAAAGTCAGAAATTTCCCTTAATTTGGGGCAAAAATGAAGAAATTTCCCTTTTTTATGGCAAAAAGTTATGCATTCCCCTTATTTCGGGCAAAAAGGCAGAAATTCCCCGTATTTTGGAGCAAAATTGCAGAAATTCCCCTAATTGTGGGGCAAAATTCCAGAAATTTTCCTTATTTTGGGGCAAAATTACAGAAATTTCATTTATGTTGGGGCACAATTGCAGAAATTTCACTTATTTCAGGGAAAAATACAGAAATTTTCCTTATTTTGGGGCAAAAAGGCAGAAATTCCTAATATTTTGTGCCAAAATTCAGAAATTCCCCTTATTTTGAGGTAAAAAGGCTGAAATTTCCTTTATTGGGGGCCAAAAAGGCAGAAATTTCCCTTATATTTGGGCAAATTTGCAGAAATTTCACTTATTTCAGGGTAATAAGTCAGAAATTTTCCTTATTTTTGGGCAAAAATGACAGAAATTCCCTTTGTTTTGAAGGAAAAAGACAGAAATTCCACTTATTTAGAGGCAAAAAAGCAGAAATACCCCTTATTTTAGGGCAAAATTGCAGAAATTTCCCTTATTTGGGGGCAAAAAAACAGAAATTCCCCTTATTTTGTGGCAAAATTCCAGAAATTTCCCTTATTATGGGGAAGAATTGCAGAAATTTCCCTTATTTTAGGGCAAAATTGCAGAAATTTCACTTATTTCAGAGAAAAAAGGCAAAAATTTTTCTTATTTTAGGGCAAAAAGGCAGAAATTCCCATTATTTTGGGCAAAAATGCAGAAATTCACCTTATTTTGGGCTAAAATTGCAGAAATTTCACATATTTCAGAGCAAAAAGTCAGAAATTTCCCTTAATTTGGGGCAAAAATGAAGAAATTTCCCTTTTTTATTGCAAAAAGTTATGCATTCCCCTTATTTCAGGCAAAAAGGCAGAAATTCCCCGTATTTTGGAGCAAAATTGCAGAAATTCCCCTAATTGTGGGGCAAAAAGGCAGAAATTCTCCTTATTTTGGGGCCAAACTCAGAAATTCCACTTATTTTGGGGCAAAATTCCAGAAATTTCCCTTATTTTGGGGCAAAATTGTAGAAATTTTACTTATTTTGGGGCAAAATTGCAGAAATTTCACTTATTTCAGGGAAAAAAGGCAGAAATTTTTTTTATTTTGGGGCAAAAAGGCAGAAAATCCTAATATTTTGTGCCAAAATTCAGAAATTCTCTTTATTTTGAGGTAAAAAGGCTGAAATTCCCCTTATTTGGGGGCAAAAAGGAAGAAATTTCCCTTATATTGGGGCAAAATTGCAGAAATTTCACTTATTTCAGGGTAATAAGTCAGAAATTTTCCTTATTTTGGGGCAAAAATGACAGAAATTCCCTTTTTTGAGGGGAAAAAGACAGAAATTCCACTTATTTAGAGGCAAAAGAGCAGAAATTCCCCTTATTTTAGGGCAAAATTGCAGAAATTTCCCTTATTTACGGGCAAAAAAACAGAAATTCCCCTTATTTTGGGGCAAAATTCCAGAAATTTCCCTTATTATAAGGAAAAATTGCAGAAATTTCCTTTAAATAGGGCAAAATTTCAGAAATTTCACTTATTTCAGGGAAAAAAGGCAGAAATTTTCCTTATTTTGGGGAAAAAGGCAGAAATTCTCCATATTTTGGTGCAAAAATTAGAAATTTTTCTTATTTTGAGGAAAAATGCTGAAATTCCCCTTATTTTTGGGGCAAAAGGCAGAAATTTCCCTTTTTTGGGGGCAAATTTGCAGAAATTTCACTTATTTCCGGGAAAAAAGCAGAAATTTTCCTTATTTTGGGGCAAAAAGGCAGAAATTCCTAATATTTTGTGGCAAAAATGCAAAAATTCCTAGTATTTTGTTGCAAAAATGCAGAAATTTCCCTTATTTTGAGATAAAAAGGCTGAAATTCCCCTTATTTGGGGGCAAAAAGGCAGAAATTTTTCTTATTTTGGGGCAAATTTGCAGAAATTTCACTTATTTCAGGGTTATAAGTCAGAAATTTTCCTTATTTTGGGGCAAAAAAGACAGAAATTCCCTTTGTTTTTGGGGAAAAAGACAGAAATTCCACTTATTTAGAGGCAAAAAGGCAAAAGTTCCCCTTATTTTGGAGCAAAAATGAAGAAATTTCTCTTTTTTATGGCAAAAAGGTATGCATTTTTCTTATTTTAAGACAAAAAGGCAGAAATTCCCCATATTTTGGGGCAAAAGGCAGAAATTTCCCTTCTTTTTTGGCAAAATTGCAGAAATTTCCCTAATTTTGGGGCAAAAAAACAGAAATTCCCCTTATTTTGGGGCAAAATTGCAGAAATTTCCCTTATTATGAGAAAAAATTGCAGAAATTTCCCTTATTTTACGGCAAAATTGCAGAAATTTCACTAATTGTGGCGCAAAAAGGCAGAAATTTTCCTTATTTTGGGGCAAAACTCAGAAATTCCACTTATTTTGGGGCAAAATTCTAGAAATTTCTCTTATTTTGGGGCAAAATTGCAGAAATTTCACTTATTTTGGGGCAAAATTGCAGAAATTTCACTTATTTCAGGGAAAAATACAGAAATTTTCCTTATTTTGGGGCAAAAAGGCAGAAATTCCTAATATTTTGTGCCAAAATTCAGAAATTCCCATTATTTTGAGGTAAAAAGGCTGAAATTCCCCTTATTTGGGGGCAAAAAGGCAGAAATTTCCTTTATATTGGGGCAAAATTGCAGAAATTTCACTTATTTCAGGGTAATAAGTCAGAAATTTTTCTTATTTTTGGGCAAAAATGACAGAAATTCCCTTTGTTTTGGGGGAAAAAGACAAAAATTCCACTTATTTAGAGGCAAAAAAGCAAAAATTCCCCTTATTTTAGGGCAAAATTGCAGAACTTTCCCTTATTTGGGGGCAAAAAAACAGAAATTCCCCTTATTTTGTGGCAAAATTCCAGAAATTTCCCTTATTATGGGGAAGAATTGCAGAAATTTCCCTTATTTTAGGGCAAAATTGCAGAAATTTCACTTATATCTGAGAAAAGAGGCAAAAATTTTTCTTATTTTGGGGCAAAAAGGCAGAAATTCCCATTATTTTGGGGCAAAAAGGAAGAAATTCACCTTATTTTGGGCTAAAATTGCAGAAATTTCACATATTTCAGGGCAAAAAGTCAGAAATTTCCCTTAATTTGTGGCAAAAATGAAAAAATTTCCCTTTTTTATGGCAAAAAGTTATGCATTCCCCTTATTTCGGGCAAAAAGGCAGAAATTCCCCGTATTTTGGAGCAAAATTGCAGAAATTCCCCTAATTGTGGGGCAAAATTCCAGAAATTTTCCTTATTTTGGGGCAAAATTGCAGAAATTTCATTTATGTTGGGGCACAATTGCAGAAATTTCACTTGTTTCAGGGAAAAATACAGTAATTTTCCTTATTTTGGGGCAAAAAGGCAGAAATTCCTAATATTTTGTGCCAAAATTCAGAAATTCCCCTTATTTTGAGGTAAAAAGGGTGAAATTTCCCTTATTTGGGGGCAAAAAGGCAGAAATTTCCCTTATATTTGGGCAAATTTGCAGAAATTTCACTTATTTCAGGGTAATAAGTCAGAAATTTTCCTTATTTTTGGGCAAAAATGACAGAAATTCCCTTTGTTTTGGGGGAAAAAGACAGAAATTCCACTTATTTAGAGGCAAAAAAGCAGAAATTTTCCTTATTTTAGGGCAAAATTGCAGAAATTTCCCTTATTTGGGGGCAAAAAAACAGAAATTCCCCTTATTTTGTGGCAAAATTCCAGAAATTTCCCTTATTATGGGGAAGAATTGCAGAAATTTCCCTTATTTTAGGGCAAAATTGCAGAAATTTCACTTATTTCAGAGAAAAAAAGCAAAAATTTTTCTTATTTTAGGGCAAAAAGGCAGAAATTCCCATTATTTTGGGCAAAAATGCAGAAATTCACCTTATTTTGGGCTAAAATTGCAGAAATTTCACATATTTCAGAGCAAAAAGTCAGAAATTTCCCTTAATTTGGGGCAAAAATGAAGAAATTTCCCTTTTTTATTGCAAAAAGTTATGCATTCCCCTTATTTCGGGCAAAAAGGCAGAAATTCCCCGTATTTTGGAGCAAAATTGCAGAAATTCCCCTAATTGTGGGGCAAAATTCCAGAAATTCTCCTTATTTTGGGGAAAAACTCAGAAATTCCACTTAGTTTGAGGCAAAATTCCAGAAATTTCCCTTATTTCAGAGTAATAAGTAAAAAATTTTCCTTATTTTGGGGCAAAAAAGACAGAAATTTTCTTTGTTTTGGGGGAAAAAACAGAAATTCCACTTATTAAGAGGCAAAAAGGCAAAAGTTCCCCTTATTTTGGAGCAAAAATGAAGAAATTTCCCTTTTTTAGGGCAAAAAGGTATGCATTTTTCTTATTTTCGGACAAAAAGGCAGAAATTCCCCATATTTTGGGGCAAAAGGCAGAAATTCTGAATATTTTGGGGCAAAATTGCAGAAATTTCCCTAATTGTGGGGCAAAAAACAGAAATTCCCCTTATTTTGAAGCAAAATTGCAGAAATTTCCCTTATTATGGGGAAAAATTGCAGAAATTTCCCTTATTTTAGGGCAAAATTGCAGAAATTTCACTAATTGTGGGGCAAAAAGGCAGAAATTCTCCTTATTTTGGGGCCAAACTCAGAAATTCCACTTATTTTGGGGCAAAAATTTAGAAATTTCCCTTATTTTGGGGCAAAATTGTAGAAATTTTACTTATTTTGGGGCAAAATTGCAGAAATTTCACTTATTTCAGGGAAAAAAGGCAGAATTTTTTTTATTTTGGGGCAAAAATGCAGAAATTCCTAATATTTTGTGCCAAAATTCAGAAATTCCCTTTATTTTGAGGTAAAAAGGCTGAAATTCCCCTTATTTGGGGGCAAAAAGGAAGAAATTTACCTTATATTGGGGCAACATTGCAGAAATTTCACTTATTTCAGGGTAATAAGTCAGAAATTTTCCTTATTTTGGAAAAAAAATGACAGAAATTCCGTTTTTAGAAGGGAAAAAGAAATTCCACTTATTTAGAGGCAAAAAAGCAGAAATTCCCCTTATTTTAGGGCAAAATTGCAGAAATTTCCCTTATTTACGGGCAAAAAAACAGAAATTCCCCTTATTTTGGGGCAAAATTCCAGAAATTTCCCTTATTATGGGGAAAAATTGCAGAAATTTCCTTTAAATAGGGCAAAATTGCAGAAATTTCACTTATTTCAGAGAAAAAAGGCAAAAATCGTTCTTATTTTGGGGCAAAAAGGCAGAAATTCCCATTATTTTGGGGCAAAAAGGCAGAAATTCACCTTATTTTGGGCTAAAATTGCAGAAATTTCACATATTTCAGGGCAAAAAGTCAGAAATTTCCCTTAATTTGGGGCAAAAATGAAGAAATTTCCCTTTTTTATGGCAAAAAGGTATGCATTCCCCTTATTTTGGGCAAAAAGGCAGAAATTCCCCGTATTTTGAAGCAAAATTGCAGAAATTCCCCTAATTGTGGGGCAAAATTCCAGAAATTTTCCTTATTTTGGGGCAAAATTGCAGAAATTTCACTTATTTTGGGGCAAAATTGCAGAAATTTCCCTTATTTTGAAGCAAAATTGCAGAAATTTCACTTATTTCAGGGAAAAAAGGCAGAAATTTTCCTTATTTTGGGGAAAAAGGCAGAAATTCTCCATATTTTGGTGCAAAAATCAGAAATTTTTCTTATTTTGAGGTAAAATGCTGAAATTCCCCTTATTTTGGGGCAAAAGGCAGATATTACCCTTTTTTTGGGGCAAATTTGCAGAAATTTCACTTATTTCCGTGAAAAAAGGCAGAAATTTTCCTTATTTTGGGGCAAAAAGGCAGAAATTCCTAATAGTTTGTGGCAAAAATGCAGAAATTCCTAATATTTTGTTGCAAAAATGCAGAAATTTCCCTTATTTTGAGATAAAAAGGCTGAAATTCCCCTTATTTGGGGGCAAATAGGCAGAAAGTTTTCTTATTTTGGGGCAAATTTGCAGAAATTTCACTTATTTCAGGGTTATAAGTCAGAAATTTTCCTTATTTTGGGGCAAAAAAGACAGAAATTGCCTTTGTTTTGGGGGAAAAAGACAGAAATTCCACTTATTTAGAGGCAAAAAAGCAAAAGTTCCCCTTATTTTGGAGCAAAAATGAAGAAATTTCTTTTTTATGGCAAAAAGGTATGCATTTTTCTTATTTTAAGACAAAAAGGCAGAAATTCCCCATATTTTGGGGCAAAAGGCAGAAATTTCCCTTATTTTTTGGCAAAAATGACAGAAATTCCCTTTGTTTTGGGGGAAAAAGACAGAAATTCCACTTATTTAGAGGCAAAAAAGCAGAAATTCCCCTTATTTTAGGGCAAAATTGCAGAAATTTCCCTTATTTAGGGGCAAAAAAACAGAAATTCCCCTTATTTGGTGGCAAAATTCCAGAAATTTCCCTTATTATGGGGAAGAATTGCAGAAATTTCCCTTATTTTAGGGCAAAATTCCAGAAATTTCACTTATTTCAGAGAAAAAAGGCAAAAATTTTTCTTATTTTAGGGCAAAAATGCAGAAATTCCCATTATTTTGGGGCCAAAATGCAGAAATTCACCTTATTTTGGGCTAAAATTGCAGAAATTTCACATATTTCAGAGCAAAAAGTCAGAAATTTCCCTTAATTTGGGGCAAAAATGAAGAAATTTCTTTTTTTTATTGCAAAAAGTTATGCATTCCCCTTATTTCGGGCAAAAAGGCAGAAATTCCCCGTATTTTGGAGCAAAATTGCAGAAATTCCCCTAATTGTGGGGCAAAATTCCAGAAATTCTCCTTATTTTAAGGAAAAACTCAGAAATTCCACTTAGTTTGATGCAAAATTCCAGAAATTTCCCTTATTTCAGAGTAATAAGTCAAAAATTTTCCTTATTTTGGGGCAAAACAGACAGAAATTTTCTTTGTTTTGGGGGAAAAAACAGAAATTCCACTTATTAAGAGGCAAAAAGGCAAAAGTTCCCCTTATTTTGGAGC
Source organism: Micromys minutus (assembly GCF_963924665.1). NCBI lineage: Eukaryota > Metazoa > Chordata > Mammalia > Rodentia > Muridae > Micromys > Micromys minutus. The sequence goes on from NW_027667715.1 coordinate 349,005, forward strand.
AAAAATGAAGAAATTTCCCTTTTTTAGGGCAAAAAGGTATGCATTTTTCTTATTTTCGGACAAAAAGGCAGAAATTCCCCATATTTTGGGGCAAAAGGCAGAAATTCTGAATATTTTGGGGCAAAATTGCAGAAATTTCCCTAATTGTGGGGCAAAAAACAGAAATTCCCCTTATTTTGAGGCAAAATTGCAGAAATTTCCCTTATTATGGGGAAAAATTGCAGAAATTTCCCTTATTTTAGGGCAAAATTGCAGAAATTTCACTAATTGTGGGGCAAAAAGGCAGAAATTCTCCTTATTTTGGGGCCAAACTCAGAAATTCCACTTATTTTGGGGCAAAAATCCAGAAATTTCCCTTATTTTGGGGCAAAACTGTAGAAATTTTACTTATTTTGGGGCAAAATTGCAGAAATTTCACTTATTTCAGGGAAAAAAGGCAGAAATTTTTTTATTTTAGGGCAAAAAGGCAGAAATTCCTAATATTTTGTGCCAAAATTCAGAAATTCCCTTTATTTTGAGGTAAAAAGACTGAAATTCCCCTTATTTGGGGGCAAAAAGGAAGAAATTTACCTTTTATTGGGGCAACATTGCAGAAATTTCACTTATTTCAGGGTAATAATTCAGAAATTTTCCTTATTTTGGAAAAAAAATGACAGAAATTCCCTTTTTTGAGGGGAAAAAGGCAGAAATTCCACTTATTTAGAGGCAAAAAAGCAGAAATTCCCCTTATTTTAGGGCAAAATTGCAGAAATTTCCCTTATTTGGAGGCAAAAAACCGAAATTCCCCTTATTTTGTGGCAAAATTCCAGAAATTTCCCTTATTATGGGGAAGAATTGCAGAAATTTCCCTTTTTTTAGGGCAAAATTGCAGAAATTTCACTTATTGCTGAGAAAAGAGGCAAAAATTTTTCTTAATTTGGGGCAAAAAGGCAGAAATTCCCATTATTTTGGGGCAAAAAGGCAGAAATTCACCTTATTTTGGGCTAAAATTGCAGAAATTTCACATATTTCAGGGCAAAAAGTCAGAAATTTCCCTTAATTTGGGGCAAAAATGAAGAAATTTCCCTTTTTTATGGCAAAAAGTTATGCATTCCCCTTATTTCGGGCAAAAAGCCAGAAATTCCCTGTATTTTGGAGCAAAATTGCAGAAATTCCCCTAATTGTGGGGCAAAATTCCAGAAATTTTCCTTATTTTGGGGCAAAATTGCAGAAATTTCATTTATGTTGGGGCACAATTGCAGAAATTTCACTTATTTCAGGGAAAAATACAGAAATTTTCCTTATTTTGGGGCAAAAAGGCAGAAATTCCTAATATTTTGTGCCAAAATTCAGAAATTCCCCTTATTTTGAGGTAAAAAGGCTGAAATTTCCCTTATTTGGGGGCAAAAAGGCAGAAATTTCCCTTATATTTGGGCAAATTTGCAGAAATTTCACTTATTTCAGGGTAATAAGTCAGAAATTTTCCTTATTTTTGGGCAAAAATGACAGAAATTCCCTTTGTTTTGGAAGAAAAAGACAGAAATTCCACTTATTTAGAGGCAAAAAAGCAGAAATTCCCCTTATTTTAGGGCAAAATTGCAGAAATTTCCCTTATTTGGGGGCAAAAAAACAGAAATTCCCCTTATTTTGTGGCAAAATTCCAGAAATTTCCCTTATTATGGGGAAGAATTGCAGAAATTTCCCTTATTTTAGGGCAAAATTACAGAAATTTCACTTATTTCAGAGAAAAAAGGCAAAAATTTTTCTTATTTTAGGGCAAAAAGGCAGAAATTCCCATTATTTTGGGCAAAAATGCAGAAATTCACCTTATTTTGGGCTAAAATTGGAGAAATTTCACATATTTCAGAGCAAAAAGTCAGAAATTTCCCTTAATTTGGGGCAAAAATGAAGAAATTTCCCTTTTTTATTGCAAAAAGTTATGCATTCCCCTTATTTCAGGCAAAAAGGCAGAAATTCCCCGTATTTTGGAGCAAAATTGCAGAAATTCCCCTAATTGTGGGGCAAAAAGGCAGAAATTCTCCTTATTTTGGGGCCAAACTCAGAAATTCCACTTATTTAGGGGCAAAATTCCAGAAATTTCCCTTATTTTGGGGCAAAATTGTAGAAATTTTACTTATTTTGGGGCAAAATTGCAGAAATTTCACTTATTTCAGGAATAAAAATGCAGAAATTTTTTTATTTTGGGGTAAAAAGGCAGAAAATCCTAATATTTTGTGCCAAAATTCAGAAATTCCCTTTATTTTGAGGTAGAAAGGCTGAAATTCCCCTTATTTGGGGGCAAAAAGGAAGAAATTTCCCTTATATTGGGGCAAAATTGCAGAAATTTCACTTATTTCAGGGTAATAAGTCAGAAATTTTCCTTATTTTGGGGCAAAAATGACAGAAATTCCCTTTTTTGAGGGGAAAAAGACAGAAATTCTACTTATTTAGAGGCAAAAGAGCAGAAATTCCCCTTATTTTAGGGCAAAATTGCAGAAATTTCCCTTATTTACGGGCAAAAAAACAGAAATTCCCCTTATTTTGGGGCAAAATTCCAGAAATTTCCCTTATTATAAGGAAAAATTGCAGAAATTTCCTTTAAATAGGGCAAAATTTCAGAAATTTCACTTATTTCAGGGAAAAAAGGCAGAAATTTTCCTTATTTTGGGGAAAAAGGCAGAAATTCTCCATATTTTGGTGCAAAAATCAGAAATTTTTCTTATTTTGAGGTAAAATGCTGAAATTCCCCTTATTTTGGGGCAAAAGGCAGAAATTTCCCTTTTTTGGGGGCAAATTTGCAGACATTTCCCTTATTTCCGGGAAAAAAGCAGAAATTTTCCTTATTTTGGGGCAAAAAGGCAGAAATTCCTAATATTTTGTGGCAAAAATGCAGAAATTCCTAATATTTTGTTGCAAAAATGCAGAAATTTCCCTTATTTTGAGATAAAAAGGCTGAAATTTCCCTTATTTGGGGGCAAAAAGGCAGAAATTTTTCTTATTTTGGGGCAAATTTGCAGAAATTTCACTTATTTCAGGGTTATAAGTCAGAAATTTTCCTTATTTTGGGGCAAAAAAGACAGAAATTCCCTTTGTTTTGGGGGAAAAAGACAGAAATTCCACTTATTTAGAGGCAAAAATGCAAAAGTTCCCCTCATTTTGGAGCAAAAATGAAGAAATTTCTCTTTTTTATGGCAAAAAGGTATGCATTTTTCTTATTTTAAGACAAAAAGGCAGAAATTCCCCATATTTTGAGGCAAAAGGCAGAAATTTCCCTTATTTTTGAACAAATTTGCAGAAATTTCCCCAATTGTGGGGCAAAAAAACAGAAATTCCCCTTATTTTGGGGCAAAATTGCAGAAATTTCCCTTATTATGAGAAAAAATTGCAGAAATTTCCCTTATTTTACGGCAAAATTGCAGAAATTTCACTAATTGTGGCACAAAAAGGCAGAAATTTTCCTTATTTTGGGGCAAAACTCAGAAATTCCACTTATTTTGGGGCAAAATTCCAGAAATTTCTCTTATTTTGGGGCAAAATTGCAGAAATTTCACTTATTTTGGGGCAAAATTGCAGAAATTTCAGTTATTTCAGGGAAAAATACAGAAATTTTCCTTATTTTGGGGCAAAAAGGCAGAAATTCCTAATATTTTGTGCCAAAATTCCGAAATTCCCCTTATTTTGAGGTAAAACGGCTGAAATTCCCCTTATTTGGGGGCAAAAAGGCAGAAATTTCCTTTATATTGGGGCAAAATTGCAGAAATTTCACTTATTTCAGGGTAATAAGTCAGAAATTTTTCTTATTTTTGGGCAAAAATGACAGAAATTCCCTTTGTTTTGGGGGAAAAAGACAAAAATTCCACTTATTTAGAGGCAAAAAAGCAAAAATTCCCCTTATTTTAGAGCAAAATTGCAGAAATTTCCCTTATTTGGGGGCAAAAAAACAGAAATTCCCCTTATTTTGTGGCAAAATTCCAGAAATTTCCCTTATAATGGGGAAGAATTGCAGAAATTTCCCTTATTTTAGGGCAAAATTGCAGAAATTTCAATTATTGCTGAGAAAAGAGGCAAAAATTTTTCTTATTTTGGGGCAAAAAGGCAGAAATTCCCATTATTTTGGGGCAAAAAGGCAGAAATTCACCTTATTTTGGGCTAAAATTGCAGAAATTTCACATATTTCTGGGCAAAAAGTCAGAAATTTCCCTTAATTTGGGGCAAAAATGAAGAAATTTCCCTTTTTTATGGCAAAAAGTTATGCATTCCCCTTATTTCGGGCAAAAAGGCAGAAATTCCCCGTATTTTGGAGCAAAATTGCAGAAATTCCCCTAATTGTGGGGCAAAATTCCATAAATTTTCCTTATTTTGGGGCAAAATTGCAGAAATTTCATTTATGTTGGGGCACAATTGCAGAAATTTCACTTATTTCAGGGAAAAATACAGAAATTTTTCTTATTTTGGGGCAAAAAGGCAGAAATTCCTAATATTTTGTGCCAAAATTCAGAAATTCCCCTTATTTTGAGGTAAAAAGGGTGAAATTTCCCTTATTTGGGGGCAAAAAGGCAGAAATTTCCCTTATATTTGGGCAAATTTGCAGAAATTTCACTTATTTCAGGGTAATAAGTCAGAAATTTTCCTTATTTTTGGGCAAAAATGACAGAAAATCCCTTTGTTTTGGGGGAAAAAGACAGAAATTCCACTTATTTAGAGGCAAAAAAGCAGAAATTTTCCTTATTTTAGGGCAAAATTGCAGAAATTTCCCTTATTTGGGGGCAAAAAAACAGAAATTCCCCTTATTTTGTGGCAAAATTCCAGAAATTTCCCTTCATGTGGGGAAGAATTGCAGAAATTTCCGTTATTTTAGGGCAAAATTGCAGAAATTTCACTTATTTGAGAGAAAAAAGGCAAAAATTTTTCTTATTTTAGGGCAAAAAGGCAGAAATTCCCATTATTTTGGGGCAAAAAGGAAGAAATTCACCTTATTTTGGGCTAAAATTGCAGAAATTTCACATATTTCAGAGCAAAAAGTCAGAAATTTCCCTTAATTTGGGGCAAAAATGAAGAAATTTCCCTTTTTTATTGCAAAAAGTTATGCATTCCCCTTATTTCGGGCAAAAAGGCAGAAATTCCCCGTATTTTGGAGCAAAATTGCAGAAATTCCCCTAATTGTGGGGCAAAAAGGCAGAAATTCTCCTTATTTTGGGGCCAAACTCAGAAATTCCACTTATTTAGGGGCAAAATTCCAGAAATTTCCCTTATTTTGGGGCAAAATTGTAGAAATTTTACTTATTTTGTGGCAAAATTGCAGAAATTTCACTTATTTCATGGAAAAAAGGCAGAAATTTTTTTATTTTGGGGCAAAAAGGCAGAAAATCCTAATATTTTGTGCCAAAATTCAGAAATTCCCTTTATTTTGAGGTAAAAAGGCTGAAATTCCCCTTATTTGGGGGCAAAAAGGAAGAAATTTCCCTTATATTGGGGCCAAATTGCAGAAATTTCACTTATTTCAGGGTAATAAGTCAGAAATTTTCCTTATTTTGGGGCAAAAATGACAGAAATTCCCTTTTTTGAGGGGAAAAAGACAGAAATTCCACTTATTTAGTGGCAAAAGAGCAGAAATTCCCCTTATTTTAGGGCAAAATTGCAGAAATTTCCCTTATTTACGGGCAAAAAAACAGAAATTCCCCTTATTTTGGGGCAAAATTCCAGAAATTTCCCTTATTATAAGGAAAAATTGCAGAAATTTCCTTTAAATAGGGCAAAATTTCAGAAATTTCACTTATTTCAGGGAAAAAAGGCAGAAATTTTCCTTATTTTGGGGAAAAAGGCAGAAATTCTCCATATTTTGGTGCAAAAATCAGAAATTTTTCTTATTTTGAGGAAAAATGCTGAAATTCCCCTTATTTTGGGGCAAAAGGCAGAAATTTCCCTTTTTTGGGGGCAAATTTGCAGAAATTTCACTTATTTCCGGGAAAAAAGCAGAAATTTTCCTTATTTTGGGGCAAAAAGGCAGAAATTCCTAATATTTTGTGGCAAAAATGCAGAAATTCCTAATATTTTGTGGCAAAAATGCAGAAATTTCCCTTATTTTGAGATAAAAAGGCTGAAATTCCCCTTATTTGGAGGCAAAAAGGCAGAAACTTTTCTTATTTTGGGGCAAATTTGCAGAAATTTCACTTATTTCAGGGTTATAAGTCAGAAATTTTCCTTATTTTGTGGCAAAAAAGACAGAAATTCCCTTTGTTTTGGGGGAAAAAGACAGAAATTCCACTTATTTAGAGGCAAAAAGGCAAAAGTTCCCCTTATTTTGGAGCAAAAATGAAGAAATTTCTCTTTTTTATGGCAAAAAGGTATGCATTTTTCTTATTTTAAGACAAAAAGGCAGAAATTCCCCATATTTTGGGGCAAAAGGCAGAAATTTCCCTTCTTTTTTGGCAAAATTGCAGAAATTTCCCTTATTTGGGGGCAAAAAAACAGAAATTCCCCTTATTTTGTGGCAAAATTCCAGAAATTTCCCTTATTATGGGAAAGAATTGCAGAAATTTCCCTTATTTTAGGGCAAAATTGCAGAAATTTCACTTATATCTGAGAAAAGAGGCAAAAATTTTTCTTATTTTGGGGCAAAAAGGCAGAAATTCCCATTATTTTGGGGCAAAAAGGAAGAAATTCACCTTATTTTGGGCTAAAATTGCAGAAATTTCACATATTTTAGGGCAAAAAGTCAGAAATTTCCCTTAATTTGGGGCAAAAATGAAGAAATTTCCCTTTTTTATGGCAAAAGTTATGCATTCCCCTTATTTCGGGCAAAAAGGCAGAAATTCCCCGTATTTTGGAGCAAAATTGCAGAAATTCCCCTAATTGTGGGGCAAAATTCCAGAAATTTTCCTTATTTTGGGGCAAAATTGCAGAAATTTCATTTATGTTGGGGCACAATTGCAGAAATTTCACTTGTTTCAGGGAAAAATACAGAAATTTTCCTTATTTTGGGGCAAAAAGGCAGAAATTCCTAATATTTTGTGCCAAAATTCAGAAATTCCCCTTATTTTGAGGTAAAAAGGCTGAAATTTCCCTTATTTGGGGGCAAAAAGGCAGAAATTTCCCTTATATTTGGGCAAATTTGCAGAAATTTCACTTATTTCAGGGTAATAAGTCAGAAATTTTCCTTATTTTTGGGCAAAAATGACAGAAATTCCCTTTGTTTTGGGGGAAAAAGACAGAAATTCCACTTATTTAGAGGCAAAAAAGCAGAAATTTTCCTTATTTTAGGGCAAAATTGCAGAAATTTCCCTTATTTGGGGGCAAAAAAACAGAAATTCCCCTTATTTTGTGGCAAAATTCCAGAAATTTCCCTTATTATGGGGAAGAATTGCAGAAATTTCCCTTATTTTAGGGCAAAATTGCAGAAATTTCACTTATTTCAGAAAAAAAAGGCAAAAATTTTTCTTATTTTAGGGCAAAAAGGCAGAAATTCCCATTATTTTGGGCAAAAATGCAGAAATTCACCTTATTTTGGGCTAAAATTGCAGAAATTTCACATATTTCAGAGCAAAAAGTCAGAAATTTCCCTTAATTTGGGGCAAAAATGAAGAAATTTCCCTTTTTTATTGCAAAAAGTTATGCATTCCCCTTATTTCGGGCAAAAAGGCAGAAATTCCCCGTATTTTGGAGCAAAATTGCAGAAATTCCCCTAATTGTGGGGCAAAATTCCAGAAATTCTCCTTATTTTGGGGAAAAACTCAGAAATTCCACTTAGTTTGAGGCAAAATTCCAGAAATTTCCCTTATTTCAGAGTAATAAGTCAAAAATTTTCCTTATTTTGGGGCAAAACAGACAGAAATTTTCTTTGTTTTGGGGGAAAAACAGAAATTCCACTTATTAAGAGGCAAAAAGGCAAAAGTTCCCCTTATTTTGGAGCAAAAATGAAGAAATTTCCCTTTTTTAGGGCAAAAAGGTATGCATTTTTCTTATTTTCGGACAAAAAGGCAGAAATTCCCCATATTTTGGGGCAAAAGGCAGAAATTCTGAATATTTTGGGGCAAAATTGCAGAAATTTCCCTAATTGTGGGGCAAAAAACAGAAATTCCCCTTATTTTGAAGCAAAATTGCAGAAATTTCCCTTATTATGGGGAAAAATTGCAGAAATTTCCCTTATTTTAGGGCAAAATTGCAGAAATTTCACTAATTGTGGGGCAAAAAGGCAGAAATTCTCCTTATTTTGGGGCCAAACTCAGAAATTCCACTTATTTTGGGGCAAAAATCCAGAAATTTCCCTTATTTTGGGGCAAAATTGTAGAAATTTTACTTATGTTGGGGCAAAATTGCAGAAATTTCACTTATTTCAGGGAGAAAAGGCAGAAATTTTTTTATTTTGGGGCAAAAAGGCAGAAATTCCTAATATTTTGTGCCAAAATTCAGAAATTCCCTTTATTTTGAGGTAAAAAGGCTGAAATTCCCCTTATTTGGGGGCAAAAAGGAAGAAATTTACCTTATATTAAGGCAAAATTGCAGAAATTTCGCTTATTTCAGGGTAATAAGTCAGAAATTTTCCTTATTTTGGGGAAAAATGAGAGAAATTCCCTTTTTTGAGGGGAAAAAGACAGAAATTCCACTTATTTAGAGGCAAAAAAGCAGAAATTCCCCTTATTTTAGGGCAAAATTGCAGAAATTTCCCTTATTTACGGGCAAAAAAACAGAAATTCCCCTTATTTTGGGGCAAAATTCCAGAAATTTCCCCCTATTATGGGGAAAAATTGCAGAAATTTCCTTTAAATAGGGCAAAATTGCAGAAATTTCACTTATTTCAGAGAAAAAAGGCAAAAATTGCTCTTATTTTGGGGCAAAAAGGCAGAAATTCCCATTATTTTGGGGCAAAAAGGCAGAAATTCACCTTATTTTGGGCTAAAATTGCAGAAATTTCACATATTTCAGGGCAAAAAGTCAGAAATTTCCCTTAATTTGGGGCAAAAATGAAGAAATTTCCCTTTTTTATGGCAAAAAGGTATGCATTCCCCTTATTTTGGGCAAAAAGGCAGAAATTCCCCGTATTTTGAAGCAAAATTGCAGAAATTCCCCTAATTGTGGGGCAAAATTCCAGAAATTTTCCTTATTTTGGGGCAAAATTGCAGAAATTTCAATTATTTTGGGGCAAAATTGCAGAAATTTACCTTATTTTGAAGTAAAATTGCAGAAATTTCACTTATTTCAGGGAAAAAAGACAGAAATTTTCCTTATTTTGGGGAAAAAGGCAGAAATTCTCCATATTTTGGTGCAAAAATCAGAAATTTTTCTTATTTTGAGGTAAAATGCTGAAATTCCCCTTATTTTGGGTCAAAAGGCAGAAATTACCCTTTTTTGGGGCAAATTTGCAGAAATTTCACTTATTTCCGAGAAAAAAGGCAGAAATTTTCCTTATTTTGTGGCAAAAGGCAGAAATTCCTAATATTTTGTGGCAAAAATGCAGAAATTCCTAATATTTTGTTGCAAAAATGCAGAAATTTCCCTTATTTTGAGATAAAAAGGCTGAAATTCCACTTATTTGGCGGCAAAAAGGCAGAAATTTTTCTTATTTTGGGGCAAATTTGCAGAAATTTCACTTATTTCAGCGTTATAAGTCAGAAATTTTCCTTATTTTGGGGCAAAAAAGACAGAAATTGCCTTTGTTTTGGGGGAAAAAGACAGAAATTCCACTTATTTAGAGGCAAAAAGGCAAAAGTTCCCCTTATTTTGGAGCAAAAATGAAGAAATTTCTCTTTTTTATGGCAAAAAGGTATGCATTTTTCTTATTTTAAGACAAAAAGGCAGAAATTCCCCATATTTTGGGGCAAAAGGCAGAAATTTCCCTTATTTTTGGGCAAAATGACAGAAATTCCCTTTGTTTTGGGGGAAAAAGACAGAAATTCCACTTATTTAGAGGCAAAAAAGCAGAAATTCCCCTTATTTTAGGGCAAAATTGCAGAAATTTCCCTTATTTGGGGGCAAAAAAACAGAAATTCCCCTTATTTTGTGGCAAAATTCCAGAAATTTCCCTTATTATGGGGAAGAATTGCAGAAATTTCCCTTATTTTAGGGCAAAATTGCAGAAATTTCACTTATTTCAGAGAAAAAAGGCAAAAATTTTTCTTATTTTAGGGCAAAAAGGCAGAAATTCCCATTATTTTGGGGCCAAAATGCAGAAATTCACCTTATTTTGGGCTAAAATTGCAGAAATTTCACATATTTCAGAGCAAAAAGTCAGAAATTTCCCTTAATTTGGGGCAAAAATGAAGAAATTTCCCTTTTTTATTGCAAAAAGTTATGCATTCCCCTTATTTCTGGCAAAAAGGCAGAAATTCCCCGTATTTTGGAGCAAAATTGCAGAAATTTTCCTAATTGTGGGGCAAAATTCCAGAAATTCTCCTTATTTTGGGGAAAAACTCAGAAATTCCACTTAGTTTGAGGCAAAATTCCAGAAATTTCCCTTATTTCAGAGTAATAAGTCAAAAATTTTCCTTATTTTGGGGCAAAACAGACAGAAATTTTCTTTGTTTTGGGGGAAAAAAACAGAAATTCCACTTATTAAGAGGCAAAAAGGCAAAAGTTCCCCTTATTTTGGAGCAAAAATGAAGAAATTTCCCTTTTTTAGGGCAAAAAGGTATGCATTTTTCTTATTTTCGGACAAAAAGGCAGAAATTCCCCATATTTTGGGGCAAAAGGCAGAAATTCTGAATATTTTGGGGCAAAATTGCAGAAATTTCCCTAATTGTGGGGCAAAAAACAGAAATTCCCCTTATTTTGAAGCAAAATTGCAGAAATTTCCCTTATTATGGGGAAAAATTGCAGAAATTTCCCTTATTTTAGGGCAAAATTGCAGAAATTTCACTAATTGTGGGGCAAAAAGGCAGAAATTCTCCTTATTTTGGGGCCAAACTCAGAAATTCCACTTATTTTGGGGCAAAAATCAAGAAATTTCCCTTATTTTGGGGCAAAATTGTAGAAATTTTACTTATTTTGGGGCAAAATTGCAGAAATTTCACTTATTTCAGGGAAAAAAGGCAGAATTTTTTTTATTTTGGGGCAAAAAGGCAGAAATTCCTAATATTTTGCGCCAAAATTCAGAAATTCCCTTTATTTTGAGATAAAAAGGCTGAAATTCCCTTTATTTGGGGGCAAAAAGGAAGAAATTTACCTTATATTGGGGCAACATTGCAGAAATTTCACTTATTTCAGGGTAATAAGTCAGAAATTTTCCTTATTTTGGAAAAAAAATAACAGAAATTCCGTTTTTAGAAGGGAAAAAGACAGAAATTCCACTTATTTAGAGGCAAAAAAGCAGAAATTCCCCTTATTTTAGGGCAAAATTGCAGAAATTTCCCTTATTTACGGGCAAAAAAACAGAAATTCCTCTTATTTTGGGGCAAAATTCCAGAAATTTCCCTTATTATGGGAAAAAATTGCAGAAATTTCCTTTAAATAGGGCAAAATTGCAGAAATTTCACTTATTTCAGAGAAAAAAAGGCAAAAATTGTTCTTATTTTGGGGCAAAAAGGCAGAAATTCCCATTATTTTGGGGCAAAAAGGCAGAAATTCACCTTATTTTGGGCTAAAATTGCAGAAATTTCACATATTTCAGGGCAAAAAGTCAGAAATTTCCCTTAATTTGGGGCAAAAATGAAGAAATTTCCCTTTTTTATGGCAAAAAGGTATGCATTCCCCTTATTTTGGGCAAAAAGGCAGAAATTCCCCGTATTTTGAAGCAAAATTGCAGAAATTCCCCTAATTGTGGGGCAAAATTCCAGAAATTTTCCTTATTTTGGGGCACAATTGCAGAAATTTCACTTATTTTGGGGCAAAATTGCAGAAATTTCCCTTATTTTGAAGCAAAATTGCAGAAATTTCACTTATTTCAGGGAAAAAAGGCAGAAATTTTCCTTATTTTGGGGAAAAAGGCAGAAATTCTCCATATTTTGGTGCAAAAATCAGAAATTTTTCTTATTTTGAGGTAAAATGCTGAAATTCCCTTTATTTTGGGGCAAAAGGCAGAAATTACCCTTTTTTGGGGGCAAAATTGCAGAAATTTCACTTATTTCCGAGAAAAAAGGCAGAAATTTTCCTTATTTTGGGGCAAAAAGGCAGAAATTCCTAATATTTTGTGGCAAAAATGCAGAAATTCCTAATATTTTGTTGCAAAAATGCAGAAATTTCCCTTATTTTGAGATAAAAAGGCTGAAATTCCCCTTATTTGGGGGCAAAAAGGCAGAAATTTTTCTTATTTTGGGGCAAATTTGCTAGAAATTTCACTTATTTCAGGGTTATAAGTCAGAAATTTTCCTTATTTTGGGGCAAAAAAGACAGAAATTGCCTTTGTTTTGGGGGAAAAAGACAGAAATACCACTTATTTAGAGGCAAAAAGGCAAAAGTTCCCCTTATTTTGGAGCAAAAATGAAGAAATTTCTCTTTTTTATGGCAAAAAGGTATGCATTTTTCTTATTGTAAGACAAAAAGGCAGAAATTCCCCATATTTTGGGGCAAAAGGAAGAAATTTCCCTTATTATGAGAAAAAATTGCAGAAATTTCCCTTATTTTACGGCAAAATTGCAGAAATTTCACTAATTGTGGCGCAAAAAGGCAGAAATTTTCCTTATTTTGGGGCAAAACTCAGAAATTCCACTTATTTTGGGGCAAAAGTCCAGAAATTTCTCTTATTTTGGGGCAAAATTGCAGAAATTTCACTTATTTTGGGGCAAAATTGCAGAAATTTCACTTATTTCAGGGAAAAATACAGAAATTTTCCTTATTTTGGGGCAAAAAGGCAGAAATTCCTAATATTTTGTGCCAAAATTCAGAAATTCCCCTTATTTTGAGGTAAAAAGGCTGAAATTTCCCTTATTTGGGGGCAAAAAGGCAGAAATTTCCTTTATATTGGGGCAAAATTGCAGAAATTTCACTAATTTCAGGGTAATAAGTAAGAAATTTTTCTTATTTTTGGGCAAAAATGACAGAAATTCCCTTTTTTTTGGGGGAAAAAGACAAAAATTGCACTTATTTAGAGGCAAAAAAGCAAAAATTCCCCTTATTTTAGGGCAAAATTGCAGAAATTTCCCTTATTTGGGGGCAAAAAACAGAAATTCCCCTTATTTTGTGGCAAAATTCCTGAAATTTTTCTTATTATGGGGAAGAATTGCAGAAATTTCCCTTATTTTAGGGCAAAATTGCAGAAATTTCACTTATTGCTGAGAAAAGAGGCAAAAATTTTTTTTAATTTGGGGCAAAAAGGCAGAAATTCCCATTATTTTGGGGCAAAAAGGCAGAAATTCACCTTATTTTGGGCTAAAATTGCAGAAATTTCACATATTTTAGAGCAAAAAGTCAGAAATTTCCCTTAATTTGGGGCAAAAATGAAGAAATTTCCTTTTTTTATTGCAAAAAGTTATGCATTCCCCTTATTTCGGGCAAAAAGGCAGAAATTCCCCGTATTTTGGAGCAAAATTGCAGAAATTCCCCTAATTGTGGGGCAAAATTCCGGAAATTTTCCTTATTTTGGGGCAAAATTGCAGAAATTTCATTTATGTTGGGGCACAATTGCAGAAATTTCACTTATTTCAGGGAAAAAAGGCAGAAATTTTCCTTATTTTGGGCCAAAAGGCAGAAATTCCTAATATTTTGTGCCAAAATTCAGAAATTCCCTTTATTTTGAGGTAAAAAGGCTGAAATTCCCCTTATTTGGGGGCAAAAAGGCAGAAATTTCCCTTATATTGGGGCAAAATTGCAGAAATTTCACTTATTTCAGGGTAATAAGTCAGAAATTTTCCTTATTTTGGGGCAAAAATGACAGAAATTCCCTTTGTTTTGGGGGAAAAAGACAGAAATTCCACTTATTTAGAGGCAAAAAAGCAGAAATTCCCCTTATTTTAGGGCAAAATTGCAGAAATTTCCCTAATTTGGGGGCAAAAAAACAGAAATTCCCTTTATTTTGTGGCAAAATTCCAGAAATTTCCCTTATTATGGGGAAAAATTGCAGAAATTTCCCTTATGTTAGGGCAAAATTGCAGAAATTTCACTTATTTCAGAGAAAAAAGGCAAAAATTTTTCTTATTTTGGGGCAAAAAGGCAGAAATTCCCATTATTTTGGGGCAAAAAGACAGAAATTCACCTTATTTTGGGCTAAAATTGCAGAAATTTCACATATTTCAGGGCAAAAAGTCAGAAATTTCCCTTAATTTGGGGCAAAAATGAAGAAATTTCCCTTTTTTATGGCAAAAAGGTATGCATTCCCCTTATTTTGGGCAAAAAGGCAGAAATTCCTCGTATTTTGGAGCAAAATTGTAGAAATTCCCCTAATTGTGGGGTTAAATTCCATAAATTTTCCTTATTGTGGGGCAAAATTGCAGAAGTTTCACTTATTTTGGGGCAAAATTGCAGAAATTTCACTTATTTCAGGGAAAAAAGGCAGAAATTTTCTTTATTTTGGGGCAAAAAGGCAGAAATTCTCCATATTTTGGTGCAAAAATCAGAAATTTCCCTTATTTTGAGGTAAAATGCTGAAATTCCCCTTATTTTGGGGCAAAAGGCAGAAATTTCCCTTTTTTGGGGGCAAATTTGCAGAAATTTCACTTATTTCTGGGAAAAAAGGCAGAAATTTTCCTTATTTTGTGGCAAAAGGCAGAAATTCCTAATATTTTGTTGCAAAAATGCAGAAATTCCTAATATTTTGTGGCAAAAATGCAGAAATTTCCCTTATTTTGAGATAAAAAGGCTGAAATTCCCCTTATTTAGGGGCAAAAAGGCAGAAATTTTTCTTATTTTGGGGCAAATTTGCAGAAATTTCACTTATTTCAGGGTTATAAGTCAGAAATTTTCCTTATTTTGGGGCAAAAAAGACAGAAATTCCCTTTGTTTTGGGGGAAAAAGACAGAAATTCCACTTATTTAGAGGCAAAAAGGCAAAAGTTCCCCTTATTTTGGAGCAAAAAATGAAGAAATTTCCCTTTTTTATGGCAAAAAGGTATGCATTCTTCTTATTTTCAGACAAAAAGGCAGAAATTCCCCATATTTTAGGGCAAAAGGCAGAAATTTCCCTTATTTTTGGGCAAAATATCAGAAATTTCCCTAATTGTGGGGCAAAAAACAAAAATTCCCTCTATTTTGGGGCAAAATTGCAGAAATTTCCTTTATTATGAGGAAAAATTGCAAAAATTTCCCTTATTTTATGGCAAAATTGCAGAAATTTTACTAATAGTGGCGCAAAAAGGCAGAAATTCTCTTTATTTTGGGGCAAAACTCAGAAATTCCACTTATTTTGGGGCAAAATTCCAGAAATTTCCCTTATTTTAGGGCAAAATTGCAGAAATTTCACTTATTTCAGGGAAAAAAGCAGAAATTTTCCTTATTTTGGGCCAAAAGGCAGAAAATCCTAATATTTTGTGCCAAAATTCAGAAATTCCCCTTATTTTGAGGTAAAAAGGCTGAAATTCCCCTTATTTGGGAACAAAAAGGCAGAAATTTCCCTTATATTGGGGCAAAATTGCAGAAATTTTACTCATTTCAGGGTAATAAGTCAGAAATTTTCCTTATTTTGGGGCAAAAATGACAGAAATTTCCTTTGTTTTGGGGGAAAAAGACAGAAATTCCACTTATTTAGAGGCAAAAAAGCAGAAATTCCCCTTATTTTAGGGCAAAATTGCAGAAATTTCCCTAATTTGGGGGCAAAAAAACAGAAATTCCCTTTATTTTGTGGCAAAATTCCAGAAATTTCCCTTATTATGGGGAAAAATTGCAGAAATTTCCCTTATGTTAGGGCAAAATTGCAGAAATTTCACTTATTTCAGAGAAAAAAGGCAAAAATTTTTCTTATTTTGGGGCAAAAAGGCAGAAATTCCCATTATTTTGGGGCAAAAAGACAGAAATTCACCTTATTTTGGGCTAAAATTGCAGAAATTTCACATATTTCAGGGCAAAAAGTCAGAAATTTCCCTTAATTTGGGGCAAAAATGAAGAAATTTCCCTTTTTTATGGCAAAAAGGTATGCATTCCCCTTATTTTGGGCAAAAAGGCAGAAATTCCTCGTATTTTGGAGCAAAATTGTAGAAATTCCCCTAATTGTGGGGTTAAATTCCATAAATTTTCCTTATTTTGGGGCAAAATTACAGAAGTTTCACTTATTTTGGGGCAAAATTGCAGAAATTTCACTTATTTCAGGGAAAAAAGGCAGAAATTTTCTTTATTTTGGGGCAAAAAGGCAGAAATTCTCCATATTTTGGTGCAAAAATCAGAAATTTCCCTTATTTTGAGGTAAAATGCTGAAATTCCCCTTATTTTGGGGCAAAAGGCAGAAATTTTCCTTTTTTGGGGGCAAATTTGCAGAAATTTCACATATTTCCGGGAAAAAAGGCAGAAATTTTCCTTATTTTGTGGCAAAAGGCAGAAATTCCTAATATTTTGTTGCAAAAATGCAGAAATTCCTAATATTTTGTGGCAAAAATGCAGAAATTTCCCTTATTTTG
Source organism: Micromys minutus (assembly GCF_963924665.1). Taxonomy (NCBI): domain Eukaryota; kingdom Metazoa; phylum Chordata; class Mammalia; order Rodentia; family Muridae; genus Micromys; species Micromys minutus. The sequence continues at coordinate 365,455 of NW_027667715.1, forward strand.
AGATAAAAAGGCTGAAATTCCCCTTATTTAGGGGCAAAAAGGCAGAAATTTTTCTTATTTTGGGGCAAATTTGCAGAAATTTCACTTATTTCAGGGTTATAAGTCAGAAATTTTCCTTATTTTGGGGCAAAAAAGACAGAAATTCCCTTTGTTTTGGGGGGAAAAGACAGAAATTCCACTTATTTAGAGGCAAAAAGGCAAAAGTTCCCCTTATTTTGGAGCAAAAAATGAAAAAATTTCCCTTTTTTATGGCAAAAAGGTATGCATTCTTCTTATTTTCAGACAATAAGGCAGAAATTCCCCATATTTTAGGGCAAAAGGCAGAAATTTCCCTTATTTTTGGGCAAAATATCAGAAATTTCCCTAATTGTGGGGCAAAAAACAAAAATTCCCTCTATTTTGGGGCAAAATTGCAGAAATTTCCCTTATTATGAGGAAAAATTGCAAAAATTTCCCTTATTTTACGGCAAAATTGCAGAAATTTTACTAATAGTGGCGCAAAAAGGCAGAAATTCTCTTTATTTTGGGGCAAAACTCAGAAATTCCACTTATTTTGGGGCAAAATTCCAGAAATTTCCCTTATTTTGGGGCAAAATTGCAGAAATTTCACTTATTTCAGGGAAAAAAGCAGAAATTTTCCTTATTTTGGGCCATAAGGCAGAAATTCCTAATATTTTGTGCCAAAATTCAGAAATTCCCCTTATTTTGAGGTAAAAAGGCTGAAATTCCCCTTATTTGGGGGCAAAAAGGCAGAAATTTCCCTTATATTGGGGCAAAATTGCAGAAATTTTACTTATTTCAGGGTAATAAGTCAGAAATTTTCCTTATTTTGGGGCAAAAATGACAGAAATTCCCTTTGTTTTGGGGGAAAAAGACAGAAATTCCACTTATTTAGAGGCAAAAAAGCAGAAATTCCCCTTATTTTAGGGCAAAATTGCAGAAATTTCCCTTATTTGGGGGCAAAAAAACAGAAATTCCCTTTATTTTGTGGCAAAATTCCAGAAATTTCCCTTATTATGGGGAAAAATTGCAGAAATTTCCCTTATGTTAGGGCAAAATTGCAGAAATTTCACTTATTTCAGAGAAAAAGGGCAAAAATTTTTCTTATTTTGGGGCAAAAAGGCAGAAATTCCCATTATTTTGGGGCAAAAAGACAGAAATTCACCTTATTTTGGGCTAAAATTGCAGAAATTTCACATATTTCAGGGCAAAAAGTCAGAAATTTCCCTTAATTTGGGGCAAAAATGAAGAAATTTCCCTTTTTTATGGCAAAAAGGTATGCATTCCCCTTATTTTGGGCAAAAAGGCAGAAATTCCTCGTATTTTGGAGCAAAATTGTAGAAATTCCCCTAATTGTGGGGTTAAATTCCATAAATTTTCCTTATTTTGGGGCAAAATTGCAGAAGTTTCACTTATTTTGGGGCAAAATTGCAGAAATTTCACTTATTTCAGGGAAAAAAGGCAGAAATTTTCTTTATTTTGGGGCAAAAAGGCAGAAATTCTCCATATTTTGGTGCAAAAATCAGAAATTTCCCTTATTTTGAGGTAAAATGCTGAAATTCCCCTTATTTTGGGGCAAAAGGCAAAAATTTCCTTTTTTTGGGGGCAAATTTGCAGAAATTTCACATATTTCCGGGAAAAAAGGCAGAAATTTTCCTTATTTTGTGGCAAAAGGCAGAAATTCCTAATATTTTGTTGCAAAAATGCAGAAATTCCTAATATTTTGTGGCAAAAATGCAGAAATTTCCCTTATTTTGAGATAAAAAGGCTGAAATTCCCCTTATTTAGGGGCAAAAAGGCAGAAATTTTTCTTATTTTGGGGCAAATTTGCAGAAATTTCACTTATTTCAGGGTTATAAGTCAGAAATTTTCCTTATTTTGGGGCAAAAAAGACAGAAATTCCCTTTGTTTTGGGGGAAAAAGACAGAAATTCCACTTATTTAGAGGCAAAAAGGCAAAAGTTCCCCTTATTTTGGAGCAAAAAATGAAGAAATTTCCCTTTTTTATGGCAAAAAGGTATGCATTCTTCTTATTTTCAGACAAAAAGGCAGAAATTCCCCATATTTTAGGGCAAAAGGCAGAAATTTCCCTTATTTTTGGGCAAAATATCAGAGATTTCCCTTATTTTGGGCAAAATTGCAGAAATTTTACTTATTTTGGGGCAAAATTGCAGAAATTTCATTTGTTTCAGGGAAAAAAGCAGAAATTTTCCTTATTTTGGGGCAAAAAGGCAGAAATTCCTAATATTTTGTGCCAAAATTCGGAAATTCCTCTTATTTTGAGGTAAAAAGGCTGAAATTCCTTTTATTTGGGGGCAAATACATAGAAATTTCCCTTATATTGGGAAAAAATTGCAGAAATTTCACTTATTTCAGGGTAATAAGTCAAAAATTTTCCTTCTTTTGGGGCAAAAATGACAGAATTTCCTTTTTTTGGGGAAAAAGACAGAAATTCCCTTTGTTTTGGGGGAAAAAGAGAGAAATTCCACTTATTTAGTGGCAAAAGGCAAAAGGTCCCCTTATTTTGGAGCAAAAATGAAGAAATTTCCCTTTTTTATGGCAAAAAGGTATGCATTCTTCTTATTTTCGGACAAAACGGCAGAAATTCCCCATAATTTGGGGCAAAAGGCAGAAATTTCCCTTATTTTGGGGCAAAAAGGCAGAAATTCACCTTATTTTGGGCTAAAATTGCAGAAATTTTATATATTTCAGGGCAAAAAGGAAAACTTTTCCCTTAATTTGGGGCAAAAATGAGGAAATTTCCCTTTTTTATGGCAAATAGGTACCCATTTCCCTTATTTTCGGGCAAAAAGGCAGAAATTCCCTGTATTTTGGAGCAAATTTGCAGAAATTCCCCTAATTGTGGGGCAAAAAGGAAGAAATTCTCCTTATTTTGGGGCAAAACTCAGAAATTCCACTTAATTGGGGCAAAATTAAAGAAATTTCTCTTATTTTGGGGCAAAATTCCAGATATTTCACTTATTTTCGGGCAAAATTGCAGAAATTATACTTATTTCAGGGAAAAAAGGCAGAAATTTTCCTTATTTTGGGGCAAAAAGGCAGAAATTCTCCATATTTTGGTGCAAAAATCAGAACTTTTCTTTATTTTGAGATAAAATGCTGAAATTCCCCTTATTTTGGAGCAAAAGTCAGAAATTTCGCTATTTTTGGGGCAAATTTGCAGAAATTTCACTTATTTCAGGGTAATAAGTCAGAAATTTTTTTTATTTTGTGGCAAAAAAGACAGAAATTCCCTTTGTTTTGGGGGACAAAGACAGAAATTCCACTTATTTAGAGGCAATAAGGCATAAGTTCCCCTAATTTTGGAGCAAAAATAAAGAAATTCCTTCTTTTTATGGTAAAAAGGTATGCATTCTTCTTATTTTCGGACAAAAAATCAGAAATTCCCCATATTTTGGGGCAAAAGGCAGAAATTTCCCTTATTTTGAGGCAAAATTGCAGAAATTTCCCTAATTGTGGGGCAAAAAACAGAAATTCCCCTTATTTTGAAGCAAAATTGCAGAAATTTCCCTTATTATGGGGAAAAATTGCAGAAATTTCCCTTATCTTACGGCAAAATTGCAGAAATTTCACATATTTCAGGGCAAAAAGTCAGAAATTTCCCATAATTTGGGGAAAAAATAAAGAAATTTCCCTTTTTTATGGCAAAAAGGTATGCATTCCCCTTATTTCGGGCAAAAAGGCAGAAATTCCCCGTATTTTGGAGCAAAATTGCAGAAATTCCCCTAATTGTGGGGCAAAATTCCAGAAATTTTCATTATTTTGGGGCAAAATTTCAGAAATTTCACTTATTTTGGGGCAACATTGCAGAAATTTCTCCTATTTTGGGGCAAAATTGCAGAAATTTCACTTATTTTGGGGCAAAATTGCAGAAATTTCCCTTATTTTGGGGCAAAATTGCAGAAATTTCAATTATTTTGTGGCAAAATTGCAGAAATTTCACTTATTTCAGGGAAAAAAGGCAGAAATTTTTTTTATTTTGGGGCAAAAAGGCAGAAATTCCTAATATTTTGTGGGAAAAATGCAGAAATTCCTCTTATTTTTAGGTAAAATGCTGAAATTCCCCTTATTTTGAGGCAAAAGGAAGAAATTTACTTATTTTTGGGGCAAATTTTCAGAAATTTCACTTATTTCATGGTAATAAGTCAGAAATTTTCCTTATTTTGGGGCAAAAAAGACAGAAATTCTTTTTGTTTTGGGGGAAAAAAACAGAAATTCCACTTATTTAGAGGCAAAAAGGCAAAAGTTCCCCTTATTTTGGGGCAAAAATGAAGAAATTTCCCTTTTTATGGCAAAAAGGTATGCATTTTTCTTATTTTCAGACAAAAAGGCAGAAATTCCCCATATTTTGGGGCAAAAGTCAGAAATTCCCCTTATTTTGGGGCAAAATTGCAGAAATTTCCCTAATTGTGGGGCAAAAAACAGAAATTCCCCTTATTTTGGGGCAAAATTGCAGAAATTTCCCTTATTATGAGGAAAAATTGTAGAAATTTCCCTTATTTTATGGCAAAATTGCAGAAATTTCACTAATTGTGGCGCAAAAAGGCAGAAATTCTCCTTATTTTGGGGCAAAACTCAGAAATTCCACTTATTTTCGGGCAAAATTCCCGAAATTTCCCTTATTTTGGACAAAATTGCAGAAATTTTACTTATTTTGGGGCAAAATTGCAGAAATTTCATTTGTTTCAGGGAAAAAAGCAGAAATTTTCCTTATTTTGGGGCAAAAAGGCAGAAATTCCTAATATTTTGTGCCAAAATTCGGAAATTCCTCTTATTTTGAGGTAAAAAGGCTGAAATTCCCCTTATTTGGGGGCAAATACGCAGAAATTTCCCTTATATTGGGAAAAAATTGCAGAAATTTCACTTATTTCAGGGTAATAAGTCAAAAATTTTCCTTATTTTGGGGCAATAATGACAGAAATTCCCTTTTTTGGGGAAAAAGACTTAAATTCTACTTATTTAGAGGCAAAAAAGCAGAAATTCCCCTTATTTTGGGGCAAAATTGCAGAAATTTCCCTTATTATAGGGAAAAATTGCAGAAATTTTTCATTTTTAGGGCAAAATTTCAGAAATTTCACTTATTTCAGAGAAAAAAAGCAAAAATTTTTCTTATTTTGGGGCAAAAAGGCAGAAATTCCCCGTATTTTGTAGCAAAATTGCAGAAATTCCCCTAATTGTGGGGCAAAAAGGCAGAAATTCTCCTTATTTTGGGGCAAAACTCAAAAATTCCACTTATTTTGGGGCAAAATTCCAGAAATTTTCCTTATTTTGTGGCAAAATTGCAGAAATTTCACTTATTTTGGAGCAAAATTTAAGAAATTTCACTTATTTCAGGGAAAAAAGGCAGAAATTTTCCTTATTTTGTGGCAAAAAGGCAGAAATACTCCATATTTTGGTGCAAAAACCAGAACTTTCCCTTATTTTAAAGTAAAAAGCTGAAATTCCCCTTATTTTGGGGCAAAATGCAGAAATTTCCCTTTTTTGGGGCAAATTTTCAGAAATTTCACTTATTTCAAGGAAAAAACAGAAATTTTCCTTATTTTGGGGCAAAAAGGCAGAAATTCCTAATATTTTGTGCCAAAATTCAGAAATTCCCCTTATTTTGAGGTAAAAAGGCTGAAATTCCCCTTATTTGGAAGCAAAAAGGCAGAAATTTCTCTTATATTAGGGCAAAATTGCAGAAATTTCACTTATTTCAGGGTAATAAGTCAGAAATTTTTTTTATTTTGGGGCAAAAATGACAGAAATTCCCTTTGTTTTGGGGAAAAAAACAGAAATTCCACTTATTTAGAGGCAAAAAAGCAGAAATTCCCCTTATTTTAGGGCAAAATTGCATATATTTCCCTTATTTGGGGGCAAAAAACAGAAATTCCCCTTATTTTGGGGCAAAATTCCAGAAATTTCCCTTATTATGGGAAAAAATTGCAGAAATTTCCTTTATTTTAGGGCAAAATTGCAGAAATTTCACTTATTTCAGAGAAAAAAAGCAAAAATTTTTCTTATTTTGGGGCAAAAAGGCAGAAATTCCCATTATTTTGGAGCAAAAAGGCAGAAATTCACCTTATTTTAGGGCAAAACTCAGAAATTCCACTTATTTTGGAGCAAAATTGCAGAAATTTCACTTATTTTGGGGCAAAATTGCAGAAATTTCACTTATTTCAGGGAAAAAAAGGCATAAATTTTCCATATTTTGGGGCAAAAAGGCAGAAATTCTTAATATTTGGTGGCAAAAATGCAGAAATTTTTAATATTTTGTTGCAAAAATGCAGAAATTTCCCTTATTTTGAGGTAAAAGGCTGAAATTCCCATTATTTGGGGGCAAAAAAAAAGAAATTTCCCTTATTTTGGGGCAAATTTGCAGAAATTTCACTTATTTCAGGGTAATAAGTCAGAAATTTTCCTTATTTTGAGGCAAAAAAGACAGAAATTCCCTTTGTTTTGGGGGAAAAATAGAGAAATTCCACTTATTTAGAGGCAAAAGGCAAAAGGTCCCCTTATTTTGGAGCAAAAATGAAGAAATTTCCCTTTTTTATTGCAAAAAGGTATGCATTCTTCTTATTTTCGGACAAAAAGGCAGAAATTCCCCATAATTTGGGGCAAAAGGCAGAAATTTCCCTTATTTTGGGGCAAAAAGGCAGAAATTCACCTTATTTTGGGCTAAAATTGCAGAAATTTTATATATTTCAGGGCAAAAAGGAAAACTTTTCCCTTAATTTGGGGCAAAAATGAGGAAATTTCCCTTTTTTATCGCAAAAAGGTATGCATTTCCCTTATTTTCGGGCAAAAAGGCAGAAATTCCCTGTATTTTGGAGCAAATTTGCAAAAATTCCCCTAATTGTGGGGCAAAAAGGAAGAAATTCTCCTTATTTTGGGGCAAAACTCAGAAATTCCACTTATTTTGGGGCAAAATTAAAGAAATTTCTCTTATTTTGGGGCAAAATTCCAAAAATTTCACTTATTTTCGGGCAAAATTGCAGAAATTATACTTATTTCAGGGAAAAAAGGCAGAAATTTTCCTTAATTTGGGCCAAAAAGGCAGAAATTCTCCATATATTGGTGCAAAAATCAGAACATTTCTTTATTTTGAGATAAAATGCTGAAATTCCCCTTATTTTGGGGCAAAAGGCAGAAATTTCCCTATTTTTGGGGCAAATTTGCAGAAATTTCACTTATTTCAGGGTAATAAGTCAGAAATTTTCCTTATTTTGGGGCAAAAAAGACAGAAATTCCCTTTGTTTTGGGGGACAAAGACAGAAATTCCACTTATTTAGAGGCAAAAAGGCAAAAGTTCCCCTAATATTGGAGCAAAAATTAAGAAATTCCCCCTTTTTATGTTAAAAAGGTATGCATTCTACTTATTTTCGGACAAAAAATCAGAAATTCCCCATATTTTGGGGCAAAAGGCAAAAATTCCCCTTATTTTGAGGCAAAATTGCAGAAATTTCCCTTATTATGGGGAAAATTGCAGAAATTTCCCCTATTTTAGGGCAAAATTGCAGAAATTTCACTAATTGTGGGGCAAAAAGGCAGAAATTCTCCTTATTTTGGGGCAAAACTCAGAAATTCCACTAATTTTGGGGCAAAATTCCAGAAATTTTCCTTATTTTTGGGCAAAAAGGCAAAAATTCCTAATATTTTGTGCCAAAATTTAGAAATTCCCCTTATTTTGAGGTAAAAAAGCTGTAATTCCCCTTTTTGGGGGCAAAAAGTCAGAAATTTCCCTTATATTGGGGCAAAATTGCAGAAATTTCACTTATTTCAGGGTAATAAGTCACAAATTTTTTTTATTTTGGGGCAAAAATTACAGAAATTCCCTTTGTCTTGGGGAAAAAGACAGAAATTCCACTTATTTAGAGGCAAAAAAGCAGAAATTCCCCTTATTTTAGGGCAAAATTGCAGAAATTTCCCTTATTATGGGTGAAAAATTGCAGAAATTTCCCTTATTTTAGGACAAAATTGCTGAAATTTCACTTATTTCAGAGAAAAAGGCAAAAATTTTTTTTATTTTGGGGCAAAAAGGCATAAATTCCCTTTATTTTGGGGCAAAAATGACAGAAATTCCCTTTGTTTTGGGAGAAAAAGACAGAAATTCCTCTTATTTAGAGGAAAAAACGCAGAAATTCCCCTTATTTTAGGGCAAAATTGCAGTAATTTCCCTTATTTGGGGGCAAAAAAACAGAAATTCCCCTTATTTTGGCGCAAAATTCCCGAAATTTCCCTTATTATAGGGAAAAATTGCAGAAATTTCCCTTATTTTAGTGCAAAATTGCAGAAATTTCACATAATTCAGGGCAAAAACGCCGAAATTTCCCTTAATTTGGGGCATAAATAAAGAAATTTCCCTTTTTTATGGCAAAAAGGTATGCATTCCCCTTATTTTCGGGCAAAAAAGCAGAAATTCTTCGTATTTTGGAGCAAAATTGCAGAAATTCCCCTAATTCTTGGGCAAAAAGGCAGAAATTCTCCTTATTTTGAGGCAAAACTCAGAAATTCCACCTATTTTTGGGCAAAATACCCGAAATTTCCCTTATTTTGTGGCAAAAGGCAGAAATTTAACTTATTTTGGGGCAAAATTACAGAAATTTCACTAATTGTGGCGCAAAAAGGCAGAAATTCTCCTATTTTGGGGAAAAACTCAGAAATTCCACTTAATTTGAGGCAAAATTCCAGAAATTTTCCTTATTTTGGGCAAAATTGCAGAAATTTCACTTATTTCAGGGAAAAAAGCCGAAATTTTCATTATTTTGGGGCAAAAAGGCAGAAATTCCTAATATTTTGTGCCAAAATTCAGAAATTCCCCTTATTTTGAGGTCAAAAGGCTGAAATTCCTCTTAATTGGGGGCAAAAAGCAGAAATTTCCCTTATATTGGGGAAAAATTGCAGAAATTTCACTTATTTCAGGGTAATAAGTCAGAAATTTTCCTTATTTTGGGGCAAAAATGACAGAAATTCCCTTTGTTTTGGGGGAAAAAGACAGAAATTCCACTTATTTAGAGGCAAAAATGCAGAAATTCCCCTTATTTTAGGGCAAAATTGCAGAAATTTCCCTTATTTGGGGGCAAAAAAACAGAAATTCCCCTTATTTTGGGGCAAAGTTTCAGAAATTTCCCTTATTATGGGGAAAAATTGCAGAAATTTCCTTTATTTTAGGGCAAAATTGCAGAAATTTCACTAATTTCAGAGAAAAAAGGCAAAAATTTTTCTTATTTTGGGGCAAAAAGGCAGAAATTCCCATTATTTTGGCGCAAAAAGGCAGAAATTCTCCTTATTTTGGGGCAAAACTCAGAAATTCCACTTATTTTGGGGCAAAATTGCCGAAATTTCTCTTATTTTGGGGCAAAATTTCAGAAATTTCACTTATTTCAGGGAAAAAAGAAAGAAATTTTCCTTAATTTGGTGCAAAAATGCAGAAATTCCTAATATTTTGTGGGAAAAATGCAGAAATTCTTCTTATTTTGAGGTAAAAAGGCTGAAATTTCCCTTATTTGGGGGCAAAAAGGCAGAAATTACTTTTATTTTGGGGTAAAATTGCAGAAATTTCACTTATTTCAGAGTAATAAGTGAGAAATTCCCCTTATTTGGGGGCAAAAAAGACAGAAATTTTTTTTGTCTTGGGGGAAAAAGACAGAAATTTCACTTATTTAGAGGCAAAAAGGCAGAAATTCCTTTTATTTTGGAGCAAAAATGAAGAAATTTCCCTTTTTTATGGCAAAAAGGTATGCATTCCCCTTATTTTCGGGCAAAAAGGCAGAAATTCCTGGTATTTTGGAGCAAAATTGCAGAAATTCTCCTAATTTTGGGGCAAAAGGCAGAAATTCCCTTTATTTTGGGGCCAAAATCCGAAATTCCCCTTCTTTGGAGCAAAATTCCAGAAATTTCCTTTATTTTGGGGCAAAATTGTAGGAATTTCCCTCATTTTGGGGCAAAGTTGCAGAAATTTCCCTTATTTGGGGCAAAATTACAGAAATTTCACTTATTTTCAGGTAAAAAGGCTGAAATTTCCTTTATTTTGGGGCAAAAAGGGAGAAATTCCCCTTATTTTGGGGCAAAATTACAGAAATGTTTTTTATTTTGGGGTAAAAAGGCAGAAATTCCTTATATTTTGTGGCAAAAGGCAGAAATTTCCCTTATTTTGAGGTAATAAGGCTGAAATTCCCCTTATTTTGGGGCAAAATGGCAGAAATTTCCTTTACATTTGGGCAAAATTGCCGAAATTTCCCTTATTTTGGGGCAAAATTGCAGAAATTTCACTTATTTCACAAAAAAGGCAGAAATTTTCTTATTTTGGGGTAAAAAGGCAGAAATTTCTTTTATTTTGGTACAAAATTGCAGAAATTTTCCTTATTTTGGGGCAAAAAGGCAGAAATTCCCCATATTTTTGGGGCAAAAAGCAGAAATTTCTTTTATTATGGTACAAAATTGAAGAAATTTTCCTTATTTTGGAACAAAAAGGCAAAAATTCCCCATATTTTGGGGCAAAAGGCAGAAATTCTTCTTATTTTGAGGTAAAATGCAGAAATTCCCCTTATTTAGAGGTAAAATGCAGAAATTTCCTAAATATTGGGGGAAAATGCAGAAATTCCCTTTATTTTGGGGCTAAAAGGCAGAAATTCCCCGTATTTTGAAGCAAAATTGCAGAAATTCTCATAATTTTTGGGCAAAAAGGCAGAAATTCTCCTTATTTTGGGGCAAAAAGACAGAAAATCTTCTTTTTTTCGTGAGCAAAAAGTAAGAAATTCTCCTTATTTTGGGTCAAAATTGCAGAAATTTCCTTTTACATTTGGGCAAAATTGCCGAAATTTCCCTTATTTTGGGGCAAAATTGCAGAAATTTCACTTATTTCAGAAAAAAGGCAGAAATTTTCTCATTTTGGGGCAAAAAGGCAGAAATTTCTTTTATTTTGGTACAAAATTGCAGAAATTTTACTTATTTTGGGGCAAAAAGGCGGAATTTCCCCATTTATTTGGGGCAAAAAGGCAGAAATTCCCCTTATTTTGAGGTAAAAAGGCTGAAATTTCTCTTATTTTTGGGCAAAAAGTCAGAAATTCCCCTTATTTTGAGGCCAAAAACAGAAATTTCGTTTATTTTTGGGGAAAAGGCAGAAATTGCACTTATTTTTAGTAAAAAAAGGCGGATAATCCCCTTATTTTGGGGCAAAAATGAAGAAATTTCCCTTTTTTTATGGCAAAAAGGTATACATGCCCTTTATTTTCGGGCAAAAAGGCAGAAATTCCCCGTATTTTGGAGCAAAATTGCAGAAATTCCCCTAATTTTGGGGCAAAAAGGCAGAAATTCCCCTTATTTTCGGCAAAAAAGGCAGAAAATTCCCATATTTTGAAGCAAAATTGAAGAAATTCACCTAATTTTGTGGTAAAAAATGCAGTAATTTTCTTTATATTGGGGCAAAAATGCAGAACCTTTTTTTGGGGGGGCAAAAGGCAGAAATTCCCCTTATTTTAGGGCAAAATTGCAGAAATTTCTCTTATTTGGGGGCAAAAAACAGAAATTCCTCTTATTTTGGGGCAAAATTGCAGAAATTTCCCTTATTATGAGAAAAAATTGCAGAAATTTTCCTTATTTTAGGGCAAAATTGCAGAAATTTCACTTATTTCAGAGAAAAAAAGCAAAAATTTTTCTTATTTTGGGGCAAAAGCAGAAATTCCCATTATTTTGGGGCAAAAAAGCAGAAATTCACATTATTTTAGGCTAAAATTGCAGAAATTTCACATATTTCAGGGCAAGAAGGCAGAAATTTCCCTTAATTTGGGGCAAAATTGATGAAATTTCCTTTTTTTATGGCAAAAAGATATGCATTCCCCTTATTTTCAGGCAAAAAGGCAGAAATTCCCCGTATTTTGGAGCAAAATTGCAGAAATTCCCCTAATTGTGGGACAAAAAGGCAGAAATTCTCCTTATTTTGGGGCAAAACTCAGAAATTCGACTTATTTTGGGGCAAAATTCCAGAAATTTTCCTTATTTTGGGGCAAAATTGCAGAAATTTCACTTATTTTGGGGCAAAATTGCAGAAATTTCACTTATTTTGGAGCAAAAAGGCAGAAATTCCTAATATTTTGTGGCAAAAATGCAGAAATTCCTAATATTTTGTTGTAAAAATGCAGAAATTTCCCTTATTTTGAGGTAAAAAGGCTGAAATTCCCCATATTTGGGGGCAAAAATGCAGAAATTTCTTTTATTTTGGGGCAAATTTGCAGAAATTTCACTTATTTCAGGGTAAAAAGTCAGAAATTTTCCTTATTTTGGTGCAAAAAAGACAGAAATTCCCTTTGTTTTGGGGGAAAAAGACAGAAATTCCACTTATTTAGAGGCAAAAAGCAAAAGTTCCCCTAATTTTGGAGCAAAAATGAAGAAATTTCCCTTTATTATGGCATAAAGGTATGCATTCTTCTTATTTTCGGACAAAAATGCAGAAATTCCCCATATTTTAGAACAAAAGGCAGAAATTACTTTCATTTTGGAGCAAAATTGCAGAAATTTCCCTAATTGTGGGGCAAAAAACAGAAATTCCCCTTATTTTGAAGCAAAATTGCAGAAAGTCCCCTTATTATGGGGCAAAATTGCAGAAATTTCACTAATTGTGGGCAAAAAAGCAGAAATTCTCCTTATTTTGGGGCAAAACTCAGAAATTCCACTTATTTTGGGGCAAAATTCCAGAAATTTTCCTTATTTTGGGGCAAAATTGCAGAAATTTTACTTATTTTGGGGCAAAATTGAAGAAATTTCACTTATTTCAGGGAAAAAATGCAGAAATTTTTCTTATTTTGGGGCAAAAAGGCAGAAATTCCTAATATTTTGTGCCAAAATTCAGAAATTCCCCTTATTTTGAGGTAAAAAGGCTGAAATTCCCCTTATTTGGGGGCAAAAAGGCAGAAATTTCCCTTATATTGGGGCATAATTGCAGAAATTTCACTTATTTCAGGGTAATAAGTCAAAAATTTTCCTTATTTTGGGGCAAAAATGACAGAAATTCCCTTTGTTTTGGGGGAAAAAGACAGAAATTCCACTTATTTAGAGGCAAAAAAGCAGAAATTCCCCTTATTTTAGGGCAAAATTGCAGAAATTTCCCTTATTTGGGGGCAAAAAACAGAAAATCTTCTTATTTTGGGGCAAAATTCCAGAAATTTCCTTTATTATGGGGAAAAATTGCAGAAATTTCTTTTATTTTAGGGCAAAATTGCAGAAATTTCACTTATTTCAGAGGAAAAAAGCAAAAATTTTTCTTATTTTAAGGCAAAAAGGCAGAAATTCACTTTATTTTGGGCTAAAATTGCAGAAATTTCACATATTTCAGGGCAAAAAGGCAGAAATTTCCCGTAATTTGGGGCAAAAATGAAGAAATTTCCCTTTTTTATGGCACAAAGGTATGCAATCCCCTTATTTTCAGGCAAAAAGGCAGAAATTCCCCGTATTTTGGAGCAAAATTGCAGAAATTCCCCTAATTGTGGGGCAAAAAGGCAGAAATTTTCCTTATTTTGGGGCAAAACTCAGAAATTCCACTTATTTTGGGGCAAAATTCCAGAAATTTCCCTTATTTTGGGGCAAAATTGCAGAAATTTCACTTATTTTGGGGAAAAATTGCAGAAATTTCACTTATTTTGGGGCAAAATTGCAGAAATTTAACTTATTTCAGGGAAAAAAAGGCAGAAATTTTCCTTATTTTGAGGCAAAAAGGCAGAAATTCCTAATATTTTGTGGGAAAAATGCAGAAATTTTTAATATTTTGTTGCAAAAATGCAGAAATTTCCCTTATTTTGAGGTAAAAAGGCTGAAATTCCCCATATTTGGAGGCAAAAAGGCAGAAATTTTCCTTATTTTGGGGCAAATTTTCAGAAATTTCACTTATTTCAGGGTAATAAGTCAGAAATTTTCCTTATTTTGGTGCAAAAAAGACAGAAATTCCCATTGTTTTAAAAGAAAAAGACAAAAATTCCACTAATTTAGAGGCAAAAAAGCAGACATTCCTTTTAATTTAGGGCAAAATTGCAGAAATTTCTTTTATTTGGGGGCAAAAAAAAGAAATTCCTTTTATTTTAAGGCAAAATTCCAGAAATTTCCTTTATTATGGGAAAAAATTGCAGAAATTTCTTTTATTTTAAGGCAAAATTGCAGAAATTTCACTTATTTCAGAGAAAAAAGCAAAAATTTTTCTTATTTTGGGGCAAAAATGCAGAAATTCCCATTATTTTGGGGCAAAAAGGCAGAAATTCACCTTATTTTGGGCTAAAATTGCAGAAATTTCACATATTTCAAGGAAAAAGGCAGAAATTTCCCTTAATTTGGGCCAAAAATGATGAAATTTCCCTTTTTTATGGCAAAAAGTTATGCATTCTCCTTATTTTCGGGCAAAAAGGCAGAAATTCCTTGTATGTTGTAGCAAAATTGCAAAAATTCCCCTAATTGTGGGGCAAAAAGGCAGAAATTCTCCTTATTTTGGGGCAAAATTCCAGAAATTTCACTTATTTCAAGGAAAAAAGGCAGAAATTTTCCTTATTTTGGCGCAAAAAAGCAGAAATTCTCCATATTTTGGTGCAAAAATCAGAAATTTCCGTTATTTTGAGGTAAAATGCTGAAATTCCCCTTATTTTTGGGAAAAAAGCAGAAATTTTCTTATTTTTGAGACAAATTTGCAGAAATTTCACTTATTTCAGGGTAATAAGTCACAAATTTTCCTTATTGTGGGGCAAAAAAGACAGAAATTCTCTTTGTTTTGGAAAAAAAATAACAGAAATTCCACTTATTTAGAGGCAAAAAGGCAAAGTTCCCCTTATTTTAAAGCAAAAATGAAGAAATTTCCCTTTTTTATGGCAAAAAGGTATGCATTTTTCCTATTTTTGGACAAAAAGGCAGAAATTCCCCATATTTTAGGACAAAAGGCAGAAATTCCTTTTATTTTGGAGCAAAATTGCAGAAATTTCCCTAATTGTGGGGCAAAAATCAGAAATTCCCCTTATTTTGAAGCAAAATTGCAGAAATTTCCCTTATTATGGGGAAAAATTGCAGAAATTTCTCTTATTTTAGGGCAAAATTGCAGAAATTTAACTAAATGTGGGCAAAAAGGCAGAAATTCTCCTTATTTTGGGCCAAAACTCAGAAATTCCACTTATTTTGGGGCAAAATTCCAGAAATTTTCCTTATTTTGGGGCAAAATTTCAGAAATTTTACTTATTTTGGGGCAAAATTGCAGAAATTTCACTTATTTCAGGGAAAAAAGGCAGAAATTGTCCTTATTTTGGGGCAAAAATGAAGAAATTCCTAATATTTTGTGCCAAAAATCAGAAATTCCCCTTATTTGAGGTAAAAAGTCTGAAATTCACCTTATTTGGGGGCAAAAAGGCAGAAATTTCCTTTATATTGGGGCAAAATTGTAGAAATTTCACTTATTTCAGGGTAATAAGTCAGAAATTTTCCTTATTTTGGGGCAAAAATGACAGAAATTCCCTTTGTTTTGGGGGAAAAAGATACTAATTCCACTTATTTAGAGGCAAAAAAGCAGAACTTCCCCTTAATTTAGTGCAAAATTGCAGAAATTTCCCTTATTTGGGGGCAAAAAACCAGAAATTCCCCTTATTTTAAGGCGAAATTCAAGAAATTTACTTTATTATGGGGAAAAATTGCAGAAATTTCTTTTATTTTAGGGCAAAATTGCAGAAATTTCACTTATTTCAGAGAAAAAAAGCAAAAATTTTTCTTATTTTGGAGCAAAAAGGCAGAAATTCCCATTATTTTGGGGCAAAAAGGCAGAAATTCACCTTATTGTGGGCTAAAATTGCAGAAATTTCACATATTTCAGGGCAAAAAGTCAGAAATTTCCCTTAATTTGGGGCAAAAATGAAGAAATTTCCCTTTTTTATGGCAAAAAGGTATGCATTTTCCTTATTTTCAAGCAAAAAGGCAGAAATTCCCCGTATTTTGGAGCAAAATTGCAGAAATTCCCCTAATTGTGGGGCAAAAAGGCAAAAATTCCCCTTATTTTGGGGCAAAACTCAGATATTCCACTTATTTTGGGGCAAAATTCCAGAAATTTCTCTTATTTTGGGGCAAAATTGCAGAAATTTCACATATTTTGGGGCAAAATTGCAGAAATTTCACTTATTTCAGGGAAAAAAAGGCAGAAATTTTCCTTATTTTGGGGCAAAAAGGCAAAAATTCCTAATATTTTGTGGCAAAAATGCAGAAATTCCTAATATTTTGTTGCAAAAATGCAGAAATTTTTTTTGATTTTGAGGTAAAAAGGCTGAAATTCCCCATATTTGGGGGCAAAAATGCAGAAATTTCTTTTATTTTGGGGCAAATTTGCAGAAATTTCACTTATTTCAGGGTAAAAAGTCAGAAATTTTCCTTATTTTGTTGCAAAAAAGACAGAAATTCCCTTTGTTTTGGGGGAAAAAGACAGAAATTCCACTTATTTAGAGGCAAAAAGCAAAAGTTCCCCTAATTTTGGAGCAAAAATGAAGAAATTTCCCTTTATTATGGCATAAAGGTATGCATTCTTCTTATTTTCGGACAAAAAGGCAGAAATTCCCCATATTTTAGAACAAAAGGCAGAAATTACTTTCATTTTGGAGCAAAATTGCAGAAATTTCCCTAATTGTGGGGCAAAAAACAGAAATTCCCCTTATTTTGAAGCAAAATTGCAGAAAGTCCCCTTATTATGGGGCAAAATTGCAGAAATTTCACTAATTGTGGGCAAAAAAGCAGAAATTCTCCTTATTTTGGGGCAAAACTCAGAAATTCCACTTATTTTGGGGCAAAATTCCAGAAATTTTCCTTATTTTGGGGCAAAATTGCAGAAATTTTACTTATTTTGGGGCAAAATTGAAGAAATTTCACTTATTTCAGGGAAAAAATGCAGAAATTTTTCTTATTTTGGGGCAAAAAGGCAGAAATTCCTAATATTTTGTGCCAAAATTCAGAAATTCCCCTTATTTTGAGGTAAAAAGGCTGAAATTCCCCTTATTTGGGGGCAAAAAGGCAGAAATTTCCCTTATATTGGGGCATAATTGCAGAAATTTCACTTATTTCAGGGTAATAAGTCAGAAATTTTCCTTATTTTGGGGCAAAAATGACAGAAATTCCCTTTGTTTTGGGGGAAAAAGACAGAAATTCCACTTATTTAGAGGCAAAAAAGCAGAAATTCCCCTTATTTTAGGGCAAAATTGCAGAAATTTCCCTTATTTGGGGGCAAAAAACAGAAATTCTTCTTATTTTGGGGCAAAATTCCAGAAATTTCCTTTATTATGGGGAAAAATTGCAGAAATTTCTTTTATTTTAGGGCAAAATTGCAGAAATTTCACTTATTTCAGAGAAAAAAAGCAAAAATTTTTCTTATTTTAAGGCAAAAAGGCAGAAATTCACTTTATTTTGGGCTAAAATTGCAGAAATTTCACATATTTCAGGGCAAAAAGGCAGAAATTTCCCGTAATTTGGGGCAAAAATGAAGAAATTTCCCTTTTTTATGGCACAAAGGTATGCAATCCCCTTATTTTCAGGCAAAAAGGCAGAAATTCCCCGTATTTTGGAGCAAAATTGCAGAAATTCCCCTAAT
This sequence comes from Micromys minutus, assembly GCF_963924665.1. Lineage (NCBI taxonomy): Eukaryota > Metazoa > Chordata > Mammalia > Rodentia > Muridae > Micromys > Micromys minutus. Next base: position 383,038 of record NW_027667715.1, read on the forward strand.
TGTGGGGCAAAAAGGCAGAAATTTTCCTTATTTTGGGGCAAAACTCAGAAATTCCACTTATTTTGGGGCAAAATTCCAGAAATTTCCCTTATTTTGGGGCAAAATTGCAGAAATTTCACTTATTTCACAAAAAAGGCAGAAATTTTCTTATTTTGGGGTAAAAAGGCAGAAATTTCTTTTATTTTGGTACAAAATTGCAGAAATTTTCCTTATTTTGGGGCAAAAAGGCAGAAATTCCCCATATTTTTGGGGCAAAAAGCAGAAATTTCTTTTATTATGGTACAAAATTGAAGAAATTTTCCTTATTTTGGAACAAAAAGGCAAAAATTCCCCATATTTTGGGGCAAAAGGCAGAAATTCTTCTTATTTTGAGGTAAAATGCAGAAATTCCCCTTATTTAGAGGTAAAATGCAGAAATTTCCTAAATATTGGGGGAAAATGCAGAAATTCCCTTTATTTTGGGGCTAAAAGGCAGAAATTCCCCGTATTTTGAAGCAAAATTGCAGAAATTCTCATAATTTTTGGGCAAAAAGGCAGAAATTCTCCTTATTTTGGGGCAAAAAGACAGAAAATCTTCTTTTTTTCGTGAGCAAAAAGTAAGAAATTCTCCTTATTTTGGGTCAAAATTGCAGAAATTTCCTTTTACATTTGGGCAAAATTGCCGAAATTTCCCTTATTTTGGGGCAAAATTGCAGAAATTTCACTTATTTCAGAAAAAAGGCAGAAATTTTCTCATTTTGGGGCAAAAAGGCAGAAATTTCTTTTATTTTGGTACAAAATTGCAGAAATTTTACTTATTTTGGGGCAAAAAGGCGGAAATTCCCCATATTTTTGGGGCAAAAAGGCAGAAATTCCCCTTATTTTGAGGTAAAAAGGCTGAAATTTCTCTTATTTTTGGGCAAAAAGTCAGAAATTCCCCTTATTTTGAGGCCAAAAACAGAAATTTCGTTTATTTTTGGAGAAAAGGCAGAAATTGCACTTATTTTTAGTAAAAAAAGGCGGATAATCCCCTTATTTTGGGGCAAAAATGAAGAAATTTCCCTTTTTTTATGGCAAAAAGGTATACATGCCCTTTATTTTCGGGCAAAAAGGCAGAAATTCCCCGTATTTTGGAGCAAAATTGTAGAAATTCCCCTAATTTTGGGGCAAAAAGGCAGAAATTCCCCTTATTTTCGGCAAAAAAGGCAGAAAATTCCCATATTTTGAAGCAAAATTGAAGAAATTCACCTAATTTTGTGGTAAAAAATGCAGTAATTTTCTTTATATTGGGGCAAAAATGCAGAACCTTTTTTTTGGGGGGGCAAAAGGCAGAAATTCCCCTTATTTTAGGGCAAAATTGCAGAAATTTCTCTTATTTGGGGGCAAAAAACAGAAATTCCTCTTATTTTGGGGCAAAATTGCAGAAATTTCCCTTATTATGAGAAAAAATTGCAGAAATTTTCCTTATTTTAGGGCAAAATTGCAGAAATTTCACTTATTTCAGAGAAAAAAAGCAAAAATTTTTCTTATTTTGGGGCAAAAGCAGAAATTCCCATTATTTTGGGGCAAAAAAGCAGAAATTCACATTATTTTAGGCTAAAATTGCAGAAATTTCACATATTTCAGGGCAAGAAGGCAGAAATTTCCCTTAATTTGGGGCAAAATTGATGAAATTTCCTTTTTTTATGGCAAAAAGATATGCATTCCCCTTATTTTCAGGCAAAAAGGCAGAAATTCCCCGTATTTTGGAGCAAAATTGCAGAAATTCCCCTAATTGTGGGACAAAAAGGCAGAAATTCTCCTTATTTTGGGGCAAAACTCAGAAATTCGACTTATTTTGGGGCAAAATTCCAGAAATTTTCCTTATTTTGGGGCAAAATTGCAGAAATTTCACTTATTTTGGGGCAAAATTGCAGAAATTTCACTTATTTTGGGGCAAAAAGGCAGAAATTCCTAATATTTTGTGGCAAAAATGCAGAAATTCCTAATATTTTGTTGTAAAAATGCAGAAATTTCCCTTATTTTGAGGTAAAAAGGCTGAAATTCCCCATATTTGGGGGCAAAAATGCAGAAATTTCTTTTATTTTGGGGCAAATTTGCAGAAATTTCACTTATTTCAGGGTAAAAAGTCAGAAATTTTCCTTATTTTGGTGCAAAAAAGACAGAAATTCCCTTTGTTTTGGGGGAAAAAGACAGAAATTCCACTTATTTAGAGGCAAAAAGCAAAAGTTCCCCTAATTTTGGAGCAAAAATGAAGAAATTTCCCTTTATTATGGCATAAAGGTATGCATTCTTCTTATTTTCGGACAAAAAGGCAGAAATTCCCCATATTTTAGAACAAAAGGCAGAAATTACTTTCATTTTGGAGCAAAATTGCAGAAATTTCCCTAATTGTGGGGCAAAAAACAGAAATTCCCCTTATTTTGAAGCAAAATTGCAGAAAGTCCCCTTATTATGGGGCAAAATTGCAGAAATTTCACTAATTGTGGGCAAAAAAGCAGAAATTCTCCTTATTTTGGGGCAAAACTCAGAAATTCCACTTATTTTGGGGCAAAATTCCAGAAATTTTCCTTATTTTGGGGCAAAATTGCAGAAATTTTACTTATTTTGGGGCAAAATTGAAGAAATTTCACTTATTTCAGGGAAAAAATGCAGAAATTTTTCTTATTTTGGGGCAAAAAGGCAGAAATTCCTAATATTTTGTGCCAAAATTCAGAAATTCCCCTTATTTTGAGGTAAAAAGGCTGAAATTCCCCTTATTTGGGGGCAAAAAGGCAGAAATTTCCCTTATATTGGGGCATAATTGCAGAAATTTCACTTATTTCAGGGTAATAAGTCAGAAATTTTCCTTATTTTGGGGCAAAAATGACAGAAATTCCCTTTGTTTTGGGGGAAAAAGACAGAAATTCCACTTATTTAGAGGCAAAAAAGCAGAAATTCCCCTTATTTTAGGGCAAAATTGCAGAAATTTCCCTTATTTGGGGGCAAAAAACAGAAATTCTTCTTATTTTGGGGCAAAATTCCAGAAATTTCCTTTATTATGGGGAAAAATTGCAGAAATTTCTTTTATTTTAGGGCAAAATTGCAGAAATTTCACTTATTTCAGAGAAAAAAAGCAAAAATTTTTCTTATTTTAAGGCAAAAAGGCAGAAATTCACTTTATTTTGGGCTAAAATTGCAGAAATTTCACATATTTCAGGGCAAAAAGGCAGAAATTTCCCGTAATTTGGGGCAAAAATGAAGAAATTTCCCTTTTTTATGGCACAAAGGTATGCAATCCCCTTATTTTCAGGCAAAAAGGCAGAAATTCCCCGTATTTTGGAGCAAAATTGCAGAAATTCCCCTAATTGTGGGGCAAAAAGGCAGAAATTTTCCTTATTTTGGGGCAAAACTCAGAAATTCCACTTATTTTGGGGCAAAATTCCAGAAATTTCCCTTATTTTGGGGCAAAATTGCAGAAATTTCACTTATTTTGGGGAAAAATTGCAGAAATTTCACTTATTTTGGGGCAAAATTGCAGAAATTTAACTTATTTCAGGGAAAAAAAGGCAGAAATTTTCCTTATTTTGAGGCAAAAAGGCAGAAATTCCTAATATTTTGTGGGAAAAATGCAGAAATTTTTAATATTTTGTTGCAAAAATGCAGAAATTTCCCTTATTTTGAGGTAAAAAGGCTGAAATTCCCCATATTTGGAGGCAAAAAGGCAGAAATTTTCCTTATTTTGGGGCAAATTTTCAGAAATTTCACTTATTTCAGGGTAATAAGTCAGAAATTTTCCTTATTTTGGTGCAAAAAAGACAGAAATTCCCATTGTTTTAAAAGAAAAAGACAAAAATTCCACTAATTTAGAGGCAAAAAAGCAGACATTCCTTTTAATTTAGGGCAAAATTGCAGAAATTTCTTTTATTTGGGGGCAAAAAAAAGAAATTCCTTTTATTTTAAGGCAAAATTCCAGAAATTTCCTTTATTATGGGAAAAAATTGCAGAAATTTCTTTTATTTTAAGGCAAAATTGCAGAAATTTCACTTATTTCAGAGAAAAAAGCAAAAATTTTTCTTATTTTGGGGCAAAAATGCAGAAATTCCCATTATTTTGGGGCAAAAAGGCAGAAATTCACCTTATTTTGGGCTAAAATTGCAGAAATTTCACATATTTCAAGGAAAAAGGCAGAAATTTCCCTTAATTTGGGCCAAAAATGATGAAATTTCCCTTTTTTATGGCAAAAAGTTATGCATTCTCCTTATTTTCGGGCAAAAAGGCAGAAATTCCTTGTATGTTGTAGCAAAATTGCAAAAATTCCCCTAATTGTGGGGCAAAAAGGCAGAAATTCTCCTTATTTTGGGGCAAAATTCCAGAAATTTCACTTATTTCAAGGAAAAAAGGCAGAAATTTTCCTTATTTTGGCGCAAAAAAGCAGAAATTCTCCATATTTTGGTGCAAAAATCAGAAATTTCCGTTATTTTGAGGTAAAATGCTGAAATTCCCCTTATTTTTGGGAAAAAAGCAGAAATTTTCTTATTTTTGAGACAAATTTGCAGAAATTTCACTTATTTCAGGGTAATAAGTCACAAATTTTCCTTATTGTGGGGCAAAAAAGACAGAAATTCTCTTTGTTTTGGAAAAAAAATAACAGAAATTCCACTTATTTAGAGGCAAAAAGGCAAAGTTCCCCTTATTTTAAAGCAAAAATGAAGAAATTTCCCTTTTTTATGGCAAAAAGGTATGCATTTTTCCTATTTTTGGACAAAAAGGCAGAAATTCCCCATATTTTAGGACAAAAGGCAGAAATTCCTTTTATTTTGGAGCAAAATTGCAGAAATTTCCCTAATTGTGGGGCAAAAATCAGAAATTCCCCTTATTTTGAAGCAAAATTGCAGAAATTTCCCTTATTATGGGGAAAAATTGCAGAAATTTCTCTTATTTTAGGGCAAAATTGCAGAAATTTAACTAAATGTGGGCAAAAAGGCAGAAATTCTCCTTATTTTGGGCCAAAACTCAGAAATTCCACTTATTTTGGGGCAAAATTCCAGAAATTTTCCTTATTTTGGGGCAAAATTTCAGAAATTTTACTTATTTTGGGGCAAAATTGCAGAAATTTCACTTATTTCAGGGAAAAAAGGCAGAAATTGTCCTTATTTTGGGGCAAAAATGAAGAAATTCCTAATATTTTGTGCCAAAAATCAGAAATTCCCCTTATTTGAGGTAAAAAGTCTGAAATTCACCTTATTTGGGGGCAAAAAGGCAGAAATTTCCTTTATATTGGGGCAAAATTGTAGAAATTTCACTTATTTCAGGGTAATAAGTCAGAAATTTTCCTTATTTTGGGGCAAAAATGACAGAAATTCCCTTTGTTTTGGGGGAAAAAGATACTAATTCCACTTATTTAGAGGCAAAAAAGCAGAACTTCCCCTTAATTTAGTGCAAAATTGCAGAAATTTCCCTTATTTGGGGGCAAAAAACCAGAAATTCCCCTTATTTTAAGGCGAAATTCAAGAAATTTACTTTATTATGGGGAAAAATTGCAGAAATTTCTTTTATTTTAGGGCAAAATTGCAGAAATTTCACTTATTTCAGAGAAAAAAAGCAAAAATTTTTCTTATTTTGGAGCAAAAAGGCAGAAATTCCCATTATTTTGGGGCAAAAAGGCAGAAATTCACCTTATTGTGGGCTAAAATTGCAGAAATTTCACATATTTCAGGGCAAAAAGTCAGAAATTTCCCTTAATTTGGGGCAAAAATGAAGAAATTTCCCTTTTTTATGGCAAAAAGGTATGCATTTTCCTTATTTTCAAGCAAAAAGGCAGAAATTCCCCGTATTTTGGAGCAAAATTGCAGAAATTCCCCTAATTGTGGGGCAAAAAGGCAAAAATTCCCCTTATTTTGGGGCAAAACTCAGATATTCCACTTATTTTGGGGCAAAATTCCAGAAATTTCTCTTATTTTGGGGCAAAATTGCAGAAATTTCACATATTTTGGGGCAAAATTGCAGAAATTTCACTTATTTCAGGGAAAAAAAGGCAGAAATTTTCCTTATTTTGGGGCAAAAAGGCAAAAATTCCTAATATTTTGTGGCAAAAATGCAGAAATTCCTAATATTTTGTTGCAAAAATGCAGAAATTTTTTTTGATTTTGAGGTAAAAAGGCTGAAATTCCCCATATTTGGGGGCAAAAATGCAGAAATTTCTTTTATTTTGGGGCAAATTTGCAGAAATTTCACTTATTTCAGGGTAAAAAGTCAGAAATTTTCCTTATTTTGTTGCAAAAAAGACAGAAATTCCCTTTGTTTTGGGGGAAAAAGACAGAAATTCCACTTATTTAGAGGCAAAAAGCAAAAGTTCCCCTAATTTTGGAGCAAAAATGAAGAAATTTCCCTTTATTATGGCATAAAGGTATGCATTCTTCTTATTTTCGGACAAAAAGGCAGAAATTCCCCATATTTTAGAACAAAAGGCAGAAATTACTTTCATTTTGGAGCAAAATTGCAGAAATTTCCCTAATTGTGGGGCAAAAAACAGAAATTCCCCTTATTTTGAAGCAAAATTGCAGAAAGTCCCCTTATTATGGGGCAAAATTGCAGAAATTTCACTAATTGTGGGCAAAAAAGCAGAAATTCTCCTTATTTTGGGGCAAAACTCAGAAATTCCACTTATTTTGGGGCAAAATTCCAGAAATTTTCCTTATTTTGGGGCAAAATTGCAGAAATTTTACTTATTTTGGGGCAAAATTGAAGAAATTTCACTTATTTCAGGGAAAAAATGCAGAAATTTTTCTTATTTTGGGGCAAAAAGGCAGAAATTCCTAATATTTTGTGCCAAAATTCAGAAATTCCCCTTATTTTGAGGTAAAAAGGCTGAAATTCCCCTTATTTGGGGGCAAAAAGGCAGAAATTTCCCTTATATTGGGGCATAATTGCAGAAATTTCACTTATTTCAGGGTAATAAGTCAGAAATTTTCCTTATTTTGGGGCAAAAATGACAGAAATTCCCTTTGTTTTGGGGGAAAAAGACAGAAATTCCACTTATTTAGAGGCAAAAAAGCAGAAATTCCCCTTATTTTAGGGCAAAATTGCAGAAATTTCCCTTATTTGGGGGCAAAAAACAGAAATTCTTCTTATTTTGGGGCAAAATTCCAGAAATTTCCTTTATTATGGGGAAAAATTGCAGAAATTTCTTTTATTTTAGGGCAAAATTGCAGAAATTTCACTTATTTCAGAGAAAAAAAGCAAAAATTTTTCTTATTTTAAGGCAAAAAGGCAGAAATTCACTTTATTTTGGGCTAAAATTGCAGAAATTTCACATATTTCAGGGCAAAAAGGCAGAAATTTCCCGTAATTTGGGGCAAAAATGAAGAAATTTCCCTTTTTTATGGCACAAAGGTATGCAATCCCCTTATTTTCAGGCAAAAAGGCAGAAATTCCCCGTATTTTGGAGCAAAATTGCAGAAATTCCCCTAATTGTGGGGCAAAAAGGCAGAAATTTTCCTTATTTTGGGGCAAAACTCAGAAATTCCACTTATTTTGGGGCAAAATTCCAGAAATTTCCCTTATTTTGGGGCAAAATTGCAGAAATTTCACTTATTTCACAAAAAAGGCAGAAATTTTCTTATTTTGGGGTAAAAAGGCAGAAATTTCTTTTATTTTGGTACAAAATTGCAGAAATTTTCCTTATTTTGGGGCAAAAAGGCAGAAATTCCCCATATTTTTGGGGCAAAAAGCAGAAATTTCTTTTATTATGGTACAAAATTGAAGAAATTTTCCTTATTTTGGAACAAAAAGGCAAAAATTCCCCATATTTTGGGGCAAAAGGCAGAAATTCTTCTTATTTTGAGGTAAAATGCAGAAATTCCCCTTATTTAGAGGTAAAATGCAGAAATTTCCTAAATATTGGGGGAAAATGCAGAAATTCCCTTTATTTTGGGGCTAAAAGGCAGAAATTCCCCGTATTTTGAAGCAAAATTGCAGAAATTCTCATAATTTTTGGGCAAAAAGGCAGAAATTCTCCTTATTTTGGGGCAAAAAGACAGAAAATCTTCTTTTTTTCGTGAGCAAAAAGTAAGAAATTCTCCTTATTTTGGGTCAAAATTGCAGAAATTTCCTTTTACATTTGGGCAAAATTGCCGAAATTTCCCTTATTTTGGGGCAAAATTGCAGAAATTTCACTTATTTCAGAAAAAAGGCAGAAATTTTCTCATTTTGGGGCAAAAAGGCAGAAATTTCTTTTATTTTGGTACAAAATTGCAGAAATTTTACTTATTTTGGGGCAAAAAGGCGGAAATTCCCCATATTTTTGGGGCAAAAAGGCAGAAATTCCCCTTATTTTGAGGTAAAAAGGCTGAAATTTCTCTTATTTTTGGGCAAAAAGTCAGAAATTCCCCTTATTTTGAGGCCAAAAACAGAAATTTCGTTTATTTTTGGAGAAAAGGCAGAAATTGCACTTATTTTTAGTAAAAAAAGGCGGATAATCCCCTTATTTTGGGGCAAAAATGAAGAAATTTCCCTTTTTTTATGGCAAAAAGGTATACATGCCCTTTATTTTCGGGCAAAAAGGCAGAAATTCCCCGTATTTTGGAGCAAAATTGTAGAAATTCCCCTAATTTTGGGGCAAAAAGGCAGAAATTCCCCTTATTTTCGGCAAAAAAGGCAGAAAATTCCCATATTTTGAAGCAAAATTGAAGAAATTCACCTAATTTTGTGGTAAAAAATGCAGTAATTTTCTTTATATTGGGGCAAAAATGCAGAACCTTTTTTTTGGGGGGGCAAAAGGCAGAAATTCCCCTTATTTTAGGGCAAAATTGCAGAAATTTCTCTTATTTGGGGGCAAAAAACAGAAATTCCTCTTATTTTGGGGCAAAATTGCAGAAATTTCCCTTATTATGAGAAAAAATTGCAGAAATTTTCCTTATTTTAGGGCAAAATTGCAGAAATTTCACTTATTTCAGAGAAAAAAAGCAAAAATTTTTCTTATTTTGGGGCAAAAGCAGAAATTCCCATTATTTTGGGGCAAAAAAGCAGAAATTCACATTATTTTAGGCTAAAATTGCAGAAATTTCACATATTTCAGGGCAAGAAGGCAGAAATTTCCCTTAATTTGGGGCAAAATTGATGAAATTTCCTTTTTTTATGGCAAAAAGATATGCATTCCCCTTATTTTCAGGCAAAAAGGCAGAAATTCCCCGTATTTTGGAGCAAAATTGCAGAAATTCCCCTAATTGTGGGACAAAAAGGCAGAAATTCTCCTTATTTTGGGGCAAAACTCAGAAATTCGACTTATTTTGGGGCAAAATTCCAGAAATTTTCCTTATTTTGGGGCAAAATTGCAGAAATTTCACTTATTTTGGGGCAAAATTGCAGAAATTTCACTTATTTTGGGGCAAAAAGGCAGAAATTCCTAATATTTTGTGGCAAAAATGCAGAAATTCCTAATATTTTGTTGTAAAAATGCAGAAATTTCCCTTATTTTGAGGTAAAAAGGCTGAAATTCCCCATATTTGGGGGCAAAAATGCAGAAATTTCTTTTATTTTGGGGCAAATTTGCAGAAATTTCACTTATTTCAGGGTAAAAAGTCAGAAATTTTCCTTATTTTGGTGCAAAAAAGACAGAAATTCCCTTTGTTTTGGGGGAAAAAGACAGAAATTCCACTTATTTAGAGGCAAAAAGCAAAAGTTCCCCTAATTTTGGAGCAAAAATGAAGAAATTTCCCTTTATTATGGCATAAAGGTATGCATTCTTCTTATTTTCGGACAAAAAGGCAGAAATTCCCCATATTTTAGAACAAAAGGCAGAAATTACTTTCATTTTGGAGCAAAATTGCAGAAATTTCCCTAATTGTGGGGCAAAAAACAGAAATTCCCCTTATTTTGAAGCAAAATTGCAGAAAGTCCCCTTATTATGGGGCAAAATTGCAGAAATTTCACTAATTGTGGGCAAAAAAGCAGAAATTCTCCTTATTTTGGGGCAAAACTCAGAAATTCCACTTATTTTGGGGCAAAATTCCAGAAATTTTCCTTATTTTGGGGCAAAATTGCAGAAATTTTACTTATTTTGGGGCAAAATTGAAGAAATTTCACTTATTTCAGGGAAAAAATGCAGAAATTTTTCTTATTTTGGGGCAAAAAGGCAGAAATTCCTAATATTTTGTGCCAAAATTCAGAAATTCCCCTTATTTTGAGGTAAAAAGGCTGAAATTCCCCTTATTTGGGGGCAAAAAGGCAGAAATTTCCCTTATATTGGGGCATAATTGCAGAAATTTCACTTATTTCAGGGTAATAAGTCAGAAATTTTCCTTATTTTGGGGCAAAAATGACAGAAATTCCCTTTGTTTTGGGGGAAAAAGACAGAAATTCCACTTATTTAGAGGCAAAAAAGCAGAAATTCCCCTTATTTTAGGGCAAAATTGCAGAAATTTCCCTTATTTGGGGGCAAAAAACAGAAATTCTTCTTATTTTGGGGCAAAATTCCAGAAATTTCCTTTATTATGGGGAAAAATTGCAGAAATTTCTTTTATTTTAGGGCAAAATTGCAGAAATTTCACTTATTTCAGAGAAAAAAAGCAAAAATTTTTCTTATTTTAAGGCAAAAAGGCAGAAATTCACTTTATTTTGGGCTAAAATTGCAGAAATTTCACATATTTCAGGGCAAAAAGGCAGAAATTTCCCGTAATTTGGGGCAAAAATGAAGAAATTTCCCTTTTTTATGGCACAAAGGTATGCAATCCCCTTATTTTCAGGCAAAAAGGCAGAAATTCCCCGTATTTTGGAGCAAAATTGCAGAAATTCCCCTAATTGTGGGGCAAAAAGGCAGAAATTTTCCTTATTTTGGGGCAAAACTCAGAAATTCCACTTATTTTGGGGCAAAATTCCAGAAATTTCCCTTATTTTGGGGCAAAATTGCAGAAATTTCACTTATTTTGGGGAAAAATTGCAGAAATTTCACTTATTTTGGGGCAAAATTGCAGAAATTTAACTTATTTCAGGGAAAAAAAGGCAGAAATTTTCCTTATTTTGAGGCAAAAAGGCAGAAATTCCTAATATTTTGTGGGAAAAATGCAGAAATTTTTAATATTTTGTTGCAAAAATGCAGAAATTTCCCTTATTTTGAGGTAAAAAGGCTGAAATTCCCCATATTTGGAGGCAAAAAGGCAGAAATTTTCCTTATTTTGGGGCAAATTTTCAGAAATTTCACTTATTTCAGGGTAATAAGTCAGAAATTTTCCTTATTTTGGTGCAAAAAAGACAGAAATTCCCATTGTTTTAAAAGAAAAAGACAAAAATTCCACTAATTTAGAGGCAAAAAAGCAGACATTCCTTTTAATTTAGGGCAAAATTGCAGAAATTTCTTTTATTTGGGGGCAAAAAAAAGAAATTCCTTTTATTTTAAGGCAAAATTCCAGAAATTTCCTTTATTATGGGAAAAAATTGCAGAAATTTCTTTTATTTTAAGGCAAAATTGCAGAAATTTCACTTATTTCAGAGAAAAAAGCAAAAATTTTTCTTATTTTGGGGCAAAAATGCAGAAATTCCCATTATTTTGGGGCAAAAAGGCAGAAATTCACCTTATTTTGGGCTAAAATTGCAGAAATTTCACATATTTCAAGGAAAAAGGCAGAAATTTCCCTTAATTTGGGCCAAAAATGATGAAATTTCCCTTTTTTATGGCAAAAAGTTATGCATTCTCCTTATTTTCGGGCAAAAAGGCAGAAATTCCTTGTATGTTGTAGCAAAATTGCAAAAATTCCCCTAATTGTGGGGCAAAAAGGCAGAAATTCTCCTTATTTTGGGGCAAAATTCCAGAAATTTCACTTATTTCAAGGAAAAAAGGCAGAAATTTTCCTTATTTTGGCGCAAAAAAGCAGAAATTCTCCATATTTTGGTGCAAAAATCAGAAATTTCCGTTATTTTGAGGTAAAATGCTGAAATTCCCCTTATTTTTGGGAAAAAAGCAGAAATTTTCTTATTTTTGAGACAAATTTGCAGAAATTTCACTTATTTCAGGGTAATAAGTCACAAATTTTCCTTATTGTGGGGCAAAAAAGACAGAAATTCTCTTTGTTTTGGAAAAAAAATAACAGAAATTCCACTTATTTAGAGGCAAAAAGGCAAAGTTCCCCTTATTTTAAAGCAAAAATGAAGAAATTTCCCTTTTTTATGGCAAAAAGGTATGCATTTTTCCTATTTTTGGACAAAAAGGCAGAAATTCCCCATATTTTAGGACAAAAGGCAGAAATTCCTTTTATTTTGGAGCAAAATTGCAGAAATTTCCCTAATTGTGGGGCAAAAATCAGAAATTCCCCTTATTTTGAAGCAAAATTGCAGAAATTTCCCTTATTATGGGGAAAAATTGCAGAAATTTCTCTTATTTTAGGGCAAAATTGCAGAAATTTAACTAATTGTGGGCAAAAAGGCAGAAATTCTCCTTATTTTGGGCCAAAACTCAGAAATTCCACTTATTTTGGGGCAAAATTCCAGAAATTTTCCTTATTTTGGGGCAAAATTTCAGAAATTTTACTTATTTTGGGGCAAAATTGCAGAAATTTCACTTATTTCAGGGAAAAAAGGCAGAAATTGTCCTTATTTTGGGGCAAAAATGAAGAAATTCCTAATATTTTGTGCCAAAAATCAGAAATTCCCCTTATTTTGAGGTAAAAAGTCTGAAATTCACCTTATTTGGGGGCAAAAAGGTAGAAATTTCCTTTATATTGGGGCAAAATTGTAGAAATTTCACTTATTTCAGGGTAATAAGTCAGAAATTTTCCTTATTTTGGGGCAAAAATGACAGAAATTCCCTTTGTTTTGGGGGAAAAAGATACTAATTCCACTTATTTAGAGGCAAAAAAGCAGAACTTCCCCTTAATTTAGTGCAAAATTGCAGAAATTTCCCTTATTTGGGGGCAAAAAACCAGAAATTCCCCTTATTTTAAGGCGAAATTCAAGAAATTTACTTTATTATGGGGAAAAATTGCAGAAATTTCTTTTATTTTAGGGCAAAATTGCAGAAATTTCACTTATTTCAGAGAAAAAAAGCAAAAATTTTTCTTATTTTGGAGCAAAAAGGCAGAAATTCCCATTATTTTGGGGCAAAAAGGCAGAAATTCACCTTATTGTGGGCTAAAATTGCAGAAATTTCACATATTTCAGGGCAAAAAGGCAGAAATTTCCCTTAATTTGGGGCAAAAATGAAGAAATTTCCCTTTTTTATGGCAAAAAGGTATGCATTTTCCTTATTTTCAAGCAAAAAGGCAGAAATTCCCCGTATTTTGGAGCAAAATTGCAGAAATTCCCCTAATTGTGGGGCAAAAAGGCAAAAATTCCCCTTATTTTGGGGCAAAACTCAGAAATTCCACTTATTTTGGGGCAAAATTCCAGAAATTTCTCTTATTTTGGGGCAAAATTGCAGAAATTTCACATATTTTGGGGCAAAATTGCAGAAATTTCACTTATTTCAGGGAAAAAAAGGCAGAAATTTTCCTTATTTTGGGGCAAAAAGGCAAAAATTCCTAATATTTTGTGGCAAAAATGCAGAAATTCCTAATATTTTGTTGCAAAAATGCAGAAATTTTTTTGATTTTGAGGTAAAAAGGCTGAAATTCCCCATATTTGGGGGCAAAAATGCAGAAATTTCTTTTATTTTGGGGCAAATTTGCAGAAATTTCACTTATTTCAGGGTAAAAAGTCAGAAATTTTCCTTATTTTGTTGCAAAAAAGACAGAAATTCCCTTTGTTTTGGGGGAAAAAGACAGAAATTCCACTTATTTAGAGGCAAAAAGCAAAAGTTCCCCTAATTTTGGAGCAAAAATGAAGAAATTTCCCTTTATTATGGCATAAAGGTATGCATTCTTCTTATTTTCGGACAAAAAGGCAGAAATTCCCCATATTTTAGAACAAAAGGCAGAAATTACTTTTATTTTGGAGCAAAATTGCAGAAATTTCCCTAATTGTGGGGCAAAAATCAGAAATTCCCCTTATTTTGAAGCAAAATTGCAGAAATTTCCCTTATTATGGGGAAAAATTGCAGAAATTTCTCTTATTTTAGGGCAAAATTGCAGAAATTTAACTAATTGTGGGCAAAAAGGCAGAAATTCTCCTTATTTTGGGCCAAAACTCAGAAATTCCACTTATTTTGGGGCAAAATTCCAGAAATTTTCCTTATTTTGGGGCAAAATTTCAGAAATTTTACTTATTTTGGGGCAAAATTGCAGAAATTTCACTTATTTCAGGGAAAAAAGGCAGAAATTGTCCTTATTTTGGGGCAAAAATGAAGAAATTCCTAATATTTTGTGCCAAAAATCAGAAATTCCCCTTATTTTGAGGTAAAAAGTCTGAAATTCACCTTATTTGGGGGCAAAAAGGCAGAAATTTCCTTTATATTGGGGCAAAATTGTAGAAATTTCACTTATTTCAGGGTAATAAGTCAGAAATTTTCCTTATTTTGGGGCAAAAATGACAGAAATTCCCTTTGTTTTGGGGGAAAAAGATACTAATTCCACTTATTTAGAGGCAAAAAAGCAGAACTTCCCCTTAATTTAGTGCAAAATTGCAGAAATTTCCCTTATTTGGGGGCAAAAAACCAGAAATTCCCCTTATTTTAAGGCGAAATTCAAGAAATTTACTTTATTATGGGGAAAAATTGCAGAAATTTCTTTTATTTTAGGGCAAAATTGCAGAAATTTCACTTATTTCAGAGAAAAAAAGCAAAAATTTTTCTTATTTTGGAGCAAAAAGGCAGAAATTCCCATTATTTTGGGGCAAAAAGGCAGAAATTCACCTTATTGTGGGCTAAAATTGCAGAAATTTCACATATTTCAGGGCAAAAAGGCAGAAATTTCCCTTAATTTGGGGCAAAAATGAAGAAATTTCCCTTTTTTATGGCAAAAAGGTATGCATTTTCCTTATTTTCAAGCAAAAAGGCAGAAATTCCCCGTATTTTGGAGCAAAATTGCAGAAATTCCCCTAATTGTGGGGCAAAAATGCAAAAATTCCCCTTATTTTGGGGCAAAACTCAGAAATTCCACTTATTTTGGGGCAAAATTCCAGAAATTTCTCTTATTTTGGGGCAAAATTGCAGAAATTTCACATATTTTGGGGCAAAATTGCAGAAATTTCACTTATTTCAGGGAAAAAAAGGCAGAAATTTTCCTTATTTTGGGGCAAAAAGGCAAAAATTCCTAATATTTTGTGGCAAAAATGCAGAAATTCCTAATATTTTGTTGCAAAAATGCAGAAATTTTTTTGATTTTGAGGTAAAAAGGCTGAAATTCCCCATATTTGGGGGCAAAAATGCAGAAATTTCTTTTATTTTGGGGCAAATTTGCAGAAATTTCACTTATTTCAGGGTAAAAAGTCAGAAATTTTCCTTATTTTGTTGCAAAAAAGACAGAAATTCCCTTTGTTTTGGGGGAAAAAGACAGAAATTCCACTTATTTAGAGGCAAAAAGCAAAAGTTCCCCTAATTTTGGAGCAAAAATGAAGAAATTTCCCTTTATTATGGCATAAAGGTATGCATTCTTCTTATTTTCGGACAAAAAGGCAGAAATTCCCCATATTTTAGAACAAAAGGCAGAAATTACTTTCATTTTGGAGCAAAATTGCAGAAATTTCCCTAATTGTGGGGCAAAAAACAGAAATTCCCCTTATTTTGAAGCAAAATTGCAGAAAGTCCCCTTATTATGGGGCAAAATTGCAGAAATTTCACTAATTGTGGGCAAAAAAGCAGAAATTCTCCTTATTTTGGGGCAAAACTCAGAAATTCCACTTATTTTGGGGCAAAATTCCAGAAATTTTCCTTATTTTGGGGCAAAATTGCAGAAATTTTACTTATTTTGGGGCAAAATTGAAGAAATTTCACTTATTTCAGGGAAAAAATGCAGAAATTTTTCTTATTTTGGGGCAAAAAGGCAGAAATTCCTAATATTTTGTGCCAAAATTCAGAAATTCCCCTTATTTTGAGGTAAAAAGGCTGAAATTCCCCTTATTTGGGGGCAAAAAGGCAGAAATTTCCCTTATATTGGGGCATAATTGCAGAAATTTCACTTATTTCAGGGTAATAAGTCAGAAATTTTCCTTATTTTGGGGCAAAAATGACAGAAATTCCCTTTGTTTTGGGGGAAAAAGACAGAAATTCCACTTATTTAGAGGCAAAAAAGCAGAAATTCCCCTTATTTTAGGGCAAAATTGCAGAAATTTCCCTTATTTGGGGGCAAAAAACAGAAATTCTTCTTATTTTGGGGCAAAATTCCAGAAATTTCCTTTATTATGGGGAAAAATTGCAGAAATTTCTTTTATTTTAGGGCAAAATTGCAGAAATTTCACTTATTTCAGAGAAAAAAAGCAAAAATTTTTCTTATTTTAAGGCAAAAAGGCAGAAATTCACTTTATTTTGGGCTAAAATTGCAGAAATTTCACATATTTCAGGGCAAAAAGGCAGAAATTTCCCGTAATTTGGGGCAAAAATGAAGAAATTTCCCTTTTTTATGGCACAAAGGTATGCAATCCCCTTATTTTCAGGCAAAAAGGCAGAAATTCCCCATATTTTGGAGCAAAATTGCAGAAATTCCCCTAATTGTGGGGCAAAAAGGCAGAAATTTTCCTTATTTTGGGGCAAAACTCAGAAATTCCACTTATTTTGGGGCAAAATTCCAGAAATTTCCCTTATTTTGGGGCAAAATTGCAGAAATTTCACTTATTTTGGGGAAAAATTGCAGAAATTTCACTTATTTTGGGGAAAAATTGCAGAAATTTAACTTATTTCAGGGAAAAAAAGGCAGAAATTTTCCTTATTTTGAGGCAAAAAGGCAGAAATTCCTAATATTTTGTGGGAAAAATGCAGAAATTTTTAATATTTTGTTGCAAAAATGCAGAAATTTCCCTTATTTTGAGGTAAAAAGGCTGAAATTCCCCATATTTGGAGGCAAAAAGGCAGAAATTTTCCTTATTTTGGGGCAAATTTTCAGAAATTTCACTTATTTCAGGGTAATAAGTCAGAAATTTTCCTTATTTTGGTGCAAAAAAGACAGAAATTCCCATTGTTTTAAAAGAAAAAGACAAAAATTCCACTAATTTAGAGGCAAAAAAGCAGACATTCCTTTTAATTTAGGGCAAAATTGCAGAAATTTCTTTTATTTGGGGGCAAAAAAAAGAAATTCCTTTTATTTTAAGGCAAAATTCCAGAAATTTCCTTTATTATGGGAAAAAATTGCAGAAATTTCTTTTATTTTAAGGCAAAATTGCAGAAATTTCACTTATTTCAGAGAAAAAAGCAAAAATTTTTCTTATTTTGGGGCAAAAATGCAGAAATTCCCATTATTTTGGGGCAAAAAGGCAGAAATTCACCTTATTTTGGGCTAAAATTGCAGAAATTTCACATATTTCAAGGAAAAAGGCAGAAATTTCCCTTAATTTGGGCCAAAAATGATGAAATTTCCCTTTTTTATGGCAAAAAGTTATGCATTCTCCTTATTTTCGGGCAAAAAGGCAGAAATTCCTTGTATGTTGTAGCAAAATTGCAAAAATTCCCCTAATTGTGGGGCAAAAAGGCAGAAATTCTCCTTATTTTGGGGCAAAATTCCAGAAATTTCACCTTTTTCAAGGAAAAAAGGCAGAAATTTTCCTTATTTTGGTGCAAAAAAGCAGAAATTCTCCATATTTTGGTGCAAAAATCAGAAATTTCCGTTATTTTGAGGTAAAATGCTGAAATTCCCCTTATTTTTGGGAAAAAAGCAGAAATTTTCTTATTTTTGACACAAATTTGCAGAAATTTCACTTATTTCAGGGTAATAAGTCACAAATTTTCCTTATTTTGGGGCAAAAAAGACAGAAATTCTCTTTGTTTTGGAAAAAAAAATAACAGAAATTCCACTTATTTAGAGGCAAAAAGGCAAAGTTCCCCTTATTTTAAAGCAAAAATGAAGAAATTTCCTTTTTATGGCAAAAAGGTATGCATTTTTCCTATTTTTGGACAAAAAGGCAGAAATTCCCCATATTTTAGGACAAAAGGCAGAAATTCCTTTTATTTTGGAGCAAAATTGCAGAAATTTCCCTAATTGTGGGGCAAAAAACAGAAATTCCCCTTATTTTGAAGCAAAATTGCAGAAATTTCACTTATTGTGGGCAAAAAGGCAGAAATTCTCCTTATTTTGGGGCAAAACTCAGAAATTCCACTTATTTTGGGGCAAAATTCCAGAAATTTTCCTTATTTTGAGGCAAAATTTCAGAAATTTTACTTATTTTGGGGCAAAATTGCAGAAATTTCACTTATTTCAGGGAAAAAAGGCAGAAATTTTCTTTATTTTGGGGCAAGAAAGCAGAAATTCCTTATATTTTGTGCCAAAATTCAGAAATTCCCCTTATTTTGAGGTAAAAAGGCTGAAATTCCCCTTATTTGGGGGCAAAAAGGCAGAAATTTCTCTTATATTGGGGCAAAATTGCAGAAATTTCACTTATTTCAGGGTAATAAGTCAGAAATTTTCATTATTTTTGGGCAAAAATGACAGAAATTCCCTTTGTTTTGGGGGAAAAAGACAGAAATTCCACTTATTTAGAGGCAAAAAAGCAGAACTTCCCCTTAATTTAGGGCAAAATTGCAGAAATTTCCCTTATTTGGGGGCAAAAAAACAGAAATTCTTCTTATTTTGGAGCAAAATTCCAGAAATTTCCTTTATTATGGGGAAAAATTGCAGAAATTTCTTTTATTTTAGGGCAAAATTGCAGAAATTTCACTTATTTCAGAGAAAAAAAGCAAAAATTTTTCTTATTTTGGGGCAAAAAGGCAGAAATTCACTTTATTTTGGGCTAAAATTGCAGAAATTTCACATATTTCAGGGCAAAAAGGCAGAAATTTCCCTTAATTTGGGGCAAAAATGAAGAAATTTCCCTTTTTTATGGCAAAAAGGTATGCATTCCGCTTATTTTCAGGCAAAAAGGCAGAAATTCCCCGTATTTTGGAGCAAAATTGCAGAAATTCCCTTAATTGTGGGGCAAAAAGGAAGAAATTCTTTTTATTTTGGGGCAAAACTCAGAAATTACACTTATTTTGAAGCAAAATTCCAGAAATTTCCCTTATTTTGGGGGAAAATTGCAGAAATTTTACTTATTTTAAGGCAAAATTGCAGAAATTTCACTTATTTTGGGGCAAAATTGCAGAAATTTTACTTATTTCAGGGAAAAAAAGCAGAAATTTTCCTTATTTTGGGGCAAATAGGCAGAAATTTCTAATATTTTGTGGCAAAAATGAAGAAATTCCTAATATTTTGTGGCAAAAATGAAGAAATTTCCCTTATTTTGAGGTAACAAGGCTGAAATTTCCCACATTTGGGGGCAAAAAGGCAGAATTTTCCCTTATTTTGGGGCAAATTTGCAGAAATTTCACGTATTTCAGGGTAATAAGTCAGAAATTTTCTTTATTTTTGGGCAAAAATGACAGAAATTCCCTTTGTTTTGGGGAAAAAAGACAGAAATTCCACTTATTTAGAGGCAAAAAAGCAGAAATTCCCCTTATTTTAGGGCAAAATTGCAGACATTTCCCTTATTTGGGGGCAAAAAAACAGAAATTCTTCTTATTTTGGGGCAAAATTTCAGAAATTTCCTTTATTATGGAGGAAAAATTGCAGAAATTTCTTTTATTTTAGGGCAAAATTGCAGAAATTTCACTTATTTCAGAGAAAAAAAGCAAAAAATTTTTCTTATTATGGGGCAAAAAGGCAGAAATTCACTTTATTTTGGGCTAAAATTGCAGAAATTTCACATATTTCAGGGCAAAAGGGCAGAAATTTCCCTTAATTTGGGGCAAAAATGAAGAAATTTCCCTTTTTTATGGCAAAAAGGTATGCATTCCCATTATTTTCAGGCAAAAAGGCAGAAATTCCCAGTATTTTGGAGCAAAATTGCAGAAATTCCCCTAATTGTGGGGCAAAAAGGCAGAAATTCTTTTTATTTTGGGGCAAAACTCAGAAATTCCACTTATTTTGAAGCAAAATTCCAGAAATTTCCCTTATTTTGGGGCGAAATTGCAGAAATTTCACTTATTTTGGGGCAAAATTGCAGAAATTTCACTTATTTTGGGGCAAAATTCCAGAAATTTTACTTATTTCAGGTAATAAAAGCAGAAATTTTCCTTATTTTGGGGCAAAAAGGAAGAAATTTCTAATATTTTGTGGCAAAAATGCAGAAATTCCTAATATTTTGTTGCAAAAATGCAGAAATTAACCTTATTTTGAGGTAAAAAGGCTGAAATTCCCCATATTTGGAAACAAAAAGGCAGAATTTTCCCTTATTTTGTGGCAAATTTTCAGAAATTTCACTTATTTCAGGGTAAAAAGTCAGAAATTTTTCTTATTTTGGTGCAAAAAAGACAGAAATTCCCTTTGTTTTGGGGGAAAAAGACAGAAATTCCATTTATTTAGAGGCAAAAAAGCAAAAGTTCCCCTTATTTTGGAGAAAAAATGAAGAAATTTCCCTTTTTTATGGCAAAAAGGTATGCATTCTTCTTATTTTCGGACAAAAAGGCAGAAATTCCTCATATTTTAGGACAAAAGGCAGAAATTCCTTTTATTTTGAAGCAAAATTGCAGAAATTTCTTTTATTATTGGGAAAAATTGCAGCAATTTTTCTTATTTTAGGGCAAAATTGCAGAAATTTCACTAATTGTGGGCAATAAGGCAGAAATTCTCTTTATTTTGGGGCAAAACTCAGAAATTCCACTTATTTTGGGACAAAATTGCAGAAATTTTACTTATTTTGGGGCAAAATTGCAGAAATTTTACTTATTTTGGGGCAAAATTGCAGAAATTTCACTTATTTCAGGGAAAAAAGGCAGAAATTGTCCTTATTTTGGGGCAAAAAGGCAGAAATTCCTTATATTTTGTGCCAAAATTCAGAAATTCCCCTTATTTTGAGGTAAAAAGGCTGAAATTACCCTTATTTGGGGGCAAAAAGGCAGAAATTTCCCTTATTTTGGGGCAAAATTGCAGAAATTTCACTTATTTCAGTGTAATAAGTCAGAAATTTTCCTTATTTTGGGGCAAAAATGACAGAAATTCCCTTTGTTTTGGGGGAAAAAGACAGAAATTCCACTTATTTAGAGGCAAAAAAGCAGAAATTCCCCTTAATTTAGGGCAAAATTGCAGAAATTTCTCTTATTTGGGGGCAAAAAAACAGAAATTCTTTTTATTTTGGGGCAAACTTCCAGAAATTTCCTTTATTATGGGGAAAAATTGCATTAATTTCTTTTATTTTAGGGCAAAATTGCAGAAATTTCACTTATTTCAGAGAAAAAAAGCAAAAATTTTTTTTATTTTGGGGCAAAAAGGCAGAAATTCCCAATATTTTGGGGCAAAAAGGCAGAAATTCACCTTATTTTGGGCTAAAATTGCAGAAATTTCTCATATTTCAGGGCAAAAAGCAGAAATTTCCCTTAATTTGGGGCAAAAATGAAGAAATTTCCCTTTTTAATGGCAAAAAGGTATGCATTCCCCTTATTTTCTGGCAAAAAGGAAGAAATTCCTCGTATTTTGGAGCAAAATTGCAGAAATTCCCCTAATTGTGGGGCAAAAAGGCAGAAATTTTCCTTATTTTGGGGCAAAACTCAGAAATTCCACTTATTTTGGGGCAAAATTCCAGAAATTTCCCTTATTTTGGGGCAAAATTTCAGAAATTTCACATATTTTGGGGCAAAATTGCAGAAATTCCACTTATTTCAGGGAAAAAAAGGCAGAAATTTTCCTTATTTTGGGGCAAAAAGGCAGAAATTCCTAATATTTTGTGGGAAAAATGCAGAAATTTTTAATATTTTGTTGCAAAAATGCAGAAATTTCCCTTATTTTGAGGTAAAAAGGCTGAAATTCCCCATATTTGGAGGCAAAAAGGCAGAAATTTTCCTTATTTTGGGGCAATTTTTCAGAAATTTCACTTATTTCAGGGTAATAAGTCAGAAATTTTCCTTATTTTGGTGCAAAAAAGACAGAAATTCCCTTTGTTTTGAAAGAAAAAGACAAAAATTCCACTAATTTAGAGACAAAAAAGCAGACATTCCTTTTAATTTAGGGCAAAATTGCAGAAATTTCCCTTATTTGGGGGCAAAAAAAAGAAATTCCTTTTATTTTAAGGCAAAATTCCAGAAATTTCCTTTATTATGGGAAAAAATTGCAGAAATTTCTTTTATTTTAAGGCAAAATTGCAGAAATTTCACTTATTTCAGAGAAAAAAAGCAAAAATTTTTCTTATTTTGGGGCAAAAATGCAGAAATTCCCATTATTTTGGGGCAAAAAGGCAGAAATTCACCTTATTTTGGGCTAAAATTGCAGAAATTTCACATATTTCAAGGAAAAAGGCAGAAATTTCCCTTAATTTGGGGCAATAATGATGAAATTTCCCTTTTTTATGGCAAAAAGTTATGCATTCTCCTTATTTTCGGGCAAAAAGGCAGAAATTCCCCGTATTTTGGAGCAAAATTGCAGAAATTCCCCTAATTGTGGGGCAAAAAGGCAGAAATTCTCTTTATTTTGGGGCAAAATTCCAGAAATTTCACTTATTTCAAGGAAAAAAGGCAGAAATTTTCCTTATTTTGGTGCAAAAAAGCAGAAATTCTCCATATTTTGGTGCAAAAATCAGAAATTTCCCTTATTTTGAGGTAAAATGCTGAAATTCCCCTTATTTTTGGGAAAAAGGCAGAAATTTTCTTATTTTTGAGACAAATTTGCAGAAATTTTACTTATTTCAGGGTAATAAGTCACAAATTTTCCTTATTTTGGGGCAAAAAAGACAGAAATTCTCTTTGTTTTGGAAAAAAAATAATAGAAATTCCACTTATTTAGAGGCAAAAAGGCAAAGTTCCCCTTATTTTAAAGCAAAAATGAAGAAATTTCCCTTTTTTATGGCAAAAAGGTATGCATTTTTCCTATTTTTGGACAAAAAGGCAGAAATTCCCCATATTTTAGGACAAAAGGCAGAAATTCCTTTTATTTTGGAGCAAAATTGCAGAAATTTCCCTAATTGTGGGGCAAAAAAAAGAAATTCCCCTTATTTTGAAGCAAAATTGCAGAAATTTCCCTTATTATGGGGAAAAATTGCAGAAATTTCTCTTATTTTAGGGCAAAATTGCAGAAATTTCACTAATTGTGGGCAAAAAGGCAGAAATTCTCCTTATTTTGGGGCAAAACTCAGAAATTCCACTTATTTTGGGGCAAAATTCCAGAAATTTTTCTTATTTTGGGGCAAAATTTCAGAAATTTTACTTATTTTGGGGCAAAATTGCAGAAATTTCACTTATTTCAGGGAAAAAAGGCAGAAATTTTCTTTATTTTGGGGCAAAAAAGCAGAAATTCCTTATATTTTGTGCCAAAATTCAGAAATTCCCCTTATTTTGAGGTAAAAAGGCTGAAATTCCCCTTATTTGGGGGCAAAAAGGCAGAAATTTCTCTTATATAGGGGCAAAATTGCAGAAATTTCACTTATTTCAGGGTAATAAGTCAGAAATTTTCTTTATTTTTGGGCAAAAATTACAGAAATTCCCTTTGTTTTGGGGGAAAAAGACAGAAATTCCACTTATTTAGAGGCAAAAAAGCAGAAATTTTTCTTATTTTAGGGCAAAATTGCAGAAATTTCCCTTATTTGGGGGCAAAAAAACAGAAATTCTTCTTATTTTGGAGCAAAATTCCAGAAATTTCCTTTATTATGGGGAAAAATTGCAGAAATTTCTTTTATTTTAGGGCAAAATTGCAGAAATTTCACTTATTTCAGAGAAAAAAAGCAAAAATTTTTCTTATATTGGGGCAAAAAGGCAGAAATTCACTTTATTTTGGGCTAAAATTGCAGAAATTTCACATATTTCAGGGCAAAAAGGCAGAAATTTCCCTTAATTTGGGGCAAAAATGAAGAAATTTCCCTTTTTTATGGCAAAAAGGTATGCATTCCCCTTATTTTCAGGCAAAAAGGCAGAAATTCCCCGTATTTTGGAGCAAAATTGCAGAAATTCCCTTAATTGTGGGGCAAAAAGGCAGAAATTCTTTTTATTTTGGGGCAAAACTCAGAAATTACACTTATTTTGAAGCAAAATTCCAGAAATTTCCCTTATTTTGGGGGAAAATTGCAGAAATTTTACTTATTTTAAGGCAAAATTGCCGAAATTTCACTTATTTTGGGGCAAAATTGCAGAAATTTTACTTATTTCAGGGAAAAAAAGCAGAAATTTTCCTTATTTTGGGGCAAATAGGCAGAAATTTCTAATATTTTGTGGCAAAAATGAAGAAATTCCTAATATTTTGTGGTAAAAATGAAGAAATTTCCCTTATTTTGAGGTAACAAGGCTGAAATTCCCCATATTTGGGGGCAAAAAGGCAGAATTTTCCCTTATTTTGCGGCAAATTTGCAGAAATTTCACGTATTTCAGGGTAATAAGTCAGAAATTTTCTTTATTTTTGGGAAAAAATGACAGAAATTCCCTTTGTTTTGGGGGAAAAAGACAGAAATTCCACTTATTTAGAGGCAAAAAAGCAGAAATTCCCCTTATTTTAGGGCAAAATTGCAGAAATTTCCCTTTTTTATGGCAAAAAGGTATGCATTCTTCTTATTTTCGGACAAAAAGGCAGAAATTCCCCATAACTTAGGACAAAAGGCAGAAATTCCTTTTATTTCGGAGCAAAATTGCAGAAATTTCCCTAATTGTGGGGCCAAAAACAGAAATTCCCCTTATTTTGAAGCATAATTGCAGAAATTTCCGTTATTATGGGGAAAAATTGCAGAAATTTCTCTTATTTTAGGGCAAAATTGAAGAAATTTCACTAATTGTGGGCAAAAAGGCAGAAATTCTCCTTATTTTGGGGCAAAACTCAGAAATTCCACTTATTT
Source organism: Micromys minutus (assembly GCF_963924665.1). NCBI lineage: Eukaryota > Metazoa > Chordata > Mammalia > Rodentia > Muridae > Micromys > Micromys minutus. Next base: position 407,848 of record NW_027667715.1, read on the forward strand.
TGGGGCAAAATTTTAGTAATTTTCCTTATTTTGGGGCAAAATTTTAGAAATTTTACTTATTTTGGGGCAAAATTGCAGAAATTTCACTTATTTCAGGGAAAAAATGCAGAAATTGTCCTTATTTTGGGGCAAAAATGCAGAAATTCCTAATATTTTGTGCCAAAATTCAGAAATTCCCCTTATTTTGAGGTAAAAAGGCTGAAATTCACCTTATTTGGGGGCAAAAAAGCAGAAATTTCCCTTATATTGGGGCAAAATTGCAGAAATTTCACTTATTTCAGGGTAATAAGTCAGAAATTTTCCTTATTTTGGGGCAAAAATGATAGAAATTCCCTTTTTTTGGGGGGAAAAAGACAGAAATTCCACTTATTTAGAGGCAAAAAAGCAGAAATTCCCCTTAATTTAGGGCAAAATTGCAGAAATTTCTTTTATTTAGGGGCAAAAAACCAGAAATTCCCCTTATTTTAAGGCAAAATTCCAGAAATTTCCTATATTATAAGGAAAAATTGCAGAAATTTCTTTTATTTAAGGGCAAAATTGCAGAAATTTCACTTATTTCAGAGAAAAAAAGCAAAAATTTTTCTTATTTTGGAGCAAAAAGGCAGAAATTCTCATTATTTTGGGGCAAAAAGGTAGAAATTCACCTTATTTTGGGCTAAAATTGCAGAAATTTCACATATTTCAGGGCAAAAAGGCAGAAATTTCTCTTAATTTGGGGCAAAAATGAAGAAATTTCCCTTTTTTATGGCATAAAGGTATGCATTCCCCTTATTTTCAGGCAAAAAGGCAGAAATTCCCTGTATTTTGGAGCAAAATTGCAGAAATTCCCCTAATTGTGGGGCAAAAAGGCAGAAATTTTCCATATTATAGGGCAAAATTGCAGAAACTTCACTTATTTCAGGGAAAAACAGCAGAAATTTTTCTCATTTTTGTGCAAAAAGGCAGAAATTCTCCATATTTTAGTGCAAAATTCAGAAATTTCTCTTATTTTGAGGTAAAATGCTGAAATTCCTTTTATTTTTGGGCAAAAGGCAGAAATTTCCCTATTTTTGGGGCAAATTTGCAGAAATTTCACTTATTTCAGGGTAATAAGTCAGAAATTTTCCTTATTTTGTGGCAAAACAGACAGAAATTCTCTTTGTTTTGGGGGAAAAATACAGAAATTCCACTTATTTAGAAGCAAAAAGGCAAAAGTTCCCCTTATTTTGGAGCAAAAATGAAGAAATTTCCCTTTTTTATGGCAAAAAGATATGCATTCTTATTTTCGGACAAAAAGGCAGAAATTCCCTATATTTTGGGGCAAAAGGCAGAAATTCCCCTTATTTTGGGGCAAAATTGCAGAAATTTCCCTGATTTTGGGGCAAAAAACAGAAATTCCCCTTATTTTGAAGCAAAATTGCAGAAATTTCCCTTATTATGGGGAAAAATTGCAGAAATTTCCCTTATTTTAGGGCAAAATTGCAGAAATTTCACTAATTGTGGGGCAAAAAGGTAGAAATTCTTCTTTTTTTGGAAAAAAACTCAGAAATTCCACTTATTTTGGGTCAAAATTCTAGAAATTTCCCTTATTTTGGGGGCAAAATTGCAGAAATTTTACTTATTATAGGGCAAAATTGCAGAAATTTCACTTATTTCAGGGAAAAATACAGAAATTTTCCTTATTTTGGGGCAAAAAGGCAGAAATTCCTTATATTTTGTGCCGAAATTCAGATATTCCCCTTATTTTGAGGTAAAAAGACTGAAATTCCCCTTATTTGGGGGCAAAAACACAGAAATTTTCCTTATATTGGGGCAAAATTGCAGAAATTTCACTTATTTCAGTGTAATAAGTCAGAAATTTTCCTTATTTTGGGGCAAAAATGACTGAAATTCCTTTTGTTTTGGGGGAAAAAGACAGAAATTCCACTTATTTAGAGGCAAAAAAGCAGAAATTCCCCTTAATTTAGGGCAAAATTGCAGAAATTTCTCTTATTTGGGGGCAAAAAAACAGAAATTCTTCTTATTTTGGGGCAAACTTCCAGAAATTTCCTTTATGATGGGGAAAAATTGCATTAATTTCTTTTATTTTAGGGCAAAATTGCAGAAATTTCACTTATTTCAGAGAAAAAAAGCAAAAATTTTTCTTATTTTGGGGCAAAAAGGCAGAAATTCCCATTATTTTGGGGCAAAAAGGCAGAAATTCACCTTATTTTGGGCTAAAATTGCAGAAATTTCACATATTTCAGGGCAAAAAGGCAGAAATTTCCCTTAATTTGGGGCAAAACTGAAGAAATTTCTTTTTTTTATGGCAAAAAGGTATGCATTTTCCTTATTTTCGGGCAAAAAGGCAGAAATTCCCCGTATTTTGGAGCAAAATTGCAGAAATTCCCCTAATTGTGGGGCAAAAAGGCAGAAATTCCCCTTATTTTGGGGCAAAACTCAGAAATTCCACTTATTTTAGGGCAAAATTCCAGAAATTTCACTTATTTTGGGGCAAAATTTCAGAAATTTTACTTATTTCAGGTAAAAAAAGCAGAAATTTTCCTTATTTTGGGGCAAAAAGTCAGAAATTTCTAATATTTTGTGGCAAAAATGCAGAAATTCCTAATATTTTGTTGCAAAAATGCAGAAATTTCTTTTATTTTGTGATAAAAAGGCTGAAATTCACCATATTTGGAAACAAAAAGGCAGAATTTTCCCTTATTTTGGGGCATATTTGCAGAAATTTCACTTATTTCAGGATAAAAAGTCAGAAATTTTCCTTATTTTGGTGCAAAAAAGACAGAAATTCCCTTTGTTTGGGGGGAAAAAGACAGAAATTCCACTTATTTAGAGGCAAAAAGGCAAAAGTTCCCCTTATTTTGGAGAAAAAATGAAGAAATTTCCCTCTTTTATGGCAAAAAGGTATGCATTCTTCTTATTTTCGGACAAAAAGGCAGAAATTCCCCATATCTTAGGACAAAAGGCAGAAATTCCTTTTATTTCGGAGCAAAATATCAGAAATTTCCCTAATTGTGGGGCAAAAAACAGAAATTCCCCTTTTTTGAAGCATAATTGCAGAAATTTCCCTTATTATGGGGAAAAATTGCAGAAATTTCTCTTATTTTAGGGCAAAATTAAAGAAATTTCACTAATTGTGGGCAAAAAGGCAGAAATTCTCCTTATTTTGGGGCAAAACTCAGAAATTCCACTTATTTTGGGGCAAAATTTTAGTAATTTTCCTTATTTTGGGGCAAAATTTCAGAAATTTTACTTATTTTGGGGCAAAATTGCAGAAATTTCACTTCTTTCAGGGAAAAAAGGCAGAAATTGTTTTTATTTTGGGGCAAAAATGCAGAAATTCCTAATATTTTGTGCCAAAATTCAGGAATTCCCCTTATTTTGAGGTAAAAAGGCTGAAATTCACCTTATTTGGGGGCAAAAAAGCAGAAATTTCCCTTATATTGGGGCAAAATTGCAGAAATTTCACTTATTTCAGGGTAATAAGTCAGAAATTTTCCTTATTCTGGGGCAAAAATGATAGAAATTCCCTTTGTTTTGGGGGAAAAAGACAGAAATTCCACTTATTTAGAGGCAAAGAAGCAGAAATTCCCCTTAATTTAGGGCAAAATTGCAGAAATTTCCCTTATTTAGGGGCAAAAAACCAGAAATTCCCCTTATTTTAAGGCAAAATTCCAGAAATTTCCTATATTATAAGGAAAAATTGCAGAAATTTCTTTTATTTAAGGGCAAAATTGCAGAAATTTCACTTATTTCAGAGAAAAAAAGCAAAAATTTTTCTTATTTTGGAGCAAAAGGCAGAAATTCCCATTATTTTGGGGCAAAAAGGCAGAAATTCACCTTATTTTGGGCTAAAATTGCAGAAATTTCACATATTTCAGGGCAAAAAGGCAGAAATTTCTCTTAATTTGGGGCAAAATGAACAAATTTCCCTTTTTTATGGCAAAAAGGTATGCATTCCCCTTATTTTCAGGCAAAAAGGCAGAAATTCCCTGTATTTTGGAGCAAAATTTCAGAAATTCCCCTAATTGTGGAGCAAAAAGGCAGAAATTTTCCATATTTTGGGGCAAAATTGCAGAAACTTCACTTATTTCAGGGAAAAACAGCAGAAATTTTTCTTATTTTGGTGCAAAAATGCAGAAATTCTCCATATTTTGGTGCAAAATTCAGAAATTTCCCTTATTTTGAGGTAAAATGCTGAAATTCCTTTTATTTTTGGGCAAAAGGCAGAAATTTCCCTATTTTTGGGGCAAATTTGCAGAAATTTCACTTATTTCAGGGTAATAAGTCAGAAATTTTCCTTATTTTGGGGCAAAACAGACAGAAATTCTCTTTGTTTTGGGGGAAAAAAACAGAAATTCCACTTATTTAGAAGCAAAAAGGCAAAAGTTCCCCTTATTTTGGAGCAAAAATGAAGAAATTTCCCTTTTTTATGGCAAAAATATATGCATTCTTATTTTCGGTCAAAAAGGCAGAAATTCCCCATATTTTGGGGCAAAAGGCAGAAATTCCCCTTATTAGGGGCAAAATTGCAGAAATTTCCCTGATTTTGAGGCAAAAAACAGAAATTCCCCTTATTTTGAAGCAAAATTGCAGAAATTTCCCTTATTATGGGGAAAAATTGCAGAAATGTTTCTTATTTTAGGGCAAAATTGCAGAAATTTCACTAATTGTGGGGCAAAAAGGCAGAAATTCTTCTTTTTTTGGAAAAAAACTCAGAAATTCCACTTATTTTGGGTCAAAATTCTAGGAATTTCCCTTATTTTGGGGCAAAATTGCAGAAATTTTACTTATTATAGGGCAAAATTGCAGAAATTTCACTTATTTCAGGGAAAAAAGGCAGAAATTTTTTTTCATTTTGGGGCAAAAAGGCAGAAATTCCTAATATTTTGTGCCGAAATTCAAAAATTCCCCTTATTTTGAGGTAAAAAGGCTGATATTCCCCTTATTTGGGGGCAAAAACGCAGAAATTTTCCTTATATTGGGGCAAAATTGCAGAAATTTCACTTATTTCAGTGTAATAAGTCAGAAATTTTCCTTATTTTGGGGCAAAAATGACAGAAATTCCCTTTGTTTTGGGGGAAAAAGACAGAAATTCCACTTATTTAGAGGCAAAAAAGCAGAAATTCCCCTTAATTTAGTGCAAAATTGCAGAAATTTCTCTTATTTGGGGGCAAAAAAACAGAAATTCTTTTTATTTTGGGGCAAACTTCCAGAAATTTCCTTTATTATGGGGAAAAATTGCATTAATTTCTTTTATTTTAGGGCAAAATTGCAGAAATTTCACTTATTTCAGAGAAAAAAAGCAAAAATTTTTTTTATGTTTGGGCAAAAAGGCAGAAATTCCCATTATTTTGGGGCAAAAAGGCAGAAATTCACCTTATTTTGGGCTAAAATTGCAGAAATTTCTCATATTTCAGGGCAAAAAGGCCGAAATTTCCCTTAATTTGGGGCAAAAATGAAGAAATTTCCCTTTTTTATGGCAAAAAGGTATGCATTCCCCTTATTTTCGGGCAAAAAGGCAGAAATTCCTCGAATTTTGGAGCAAAATTGCAGAAATTCCCCTAATTGTGGGGCAAAAAGGCAGAAATTCTCCTTATTTTGGGGCAAAACTCAGAAATTCCACTTATTTTGGGGCAAAATTCCAGAAATTTCCCTTATTTTGGGGCAAAATTGCAGAAATTTCACATATTTTGGGGCAAAATTGCAGAAATTTCACTTATTTCAGAGAAAAAAAGCAAAAATTTTTCTTATTTTGGAGCAAAAAGGCAGAAATTCCCATTATTTTGGGGCAAAAAGGCAGAAATTCACCTTATTTTGGGCTAAAATTGCAGAAATTTCACATATTTCAGGGCAAAAAGGCAGAAATTTCCCTTAATTTGGGGCAAAACTGAAGAAATTTCCCTTTTTTATGGCAAAAAGGTATGCATTTTCTTTATTTTCGGGTAAAAAGGCAGAAATTCCCCGTATTTTGGAGCAAAATTGCAGAAATTCCCCTAATTGTGGGGCAAAAAGGCAGAAATTCCCCTTATTTTGGGGCAAAACTCAGAAATTCCACTTATTTTGGGGCAAAATTCCAGAAATTTTCCTTATTTTGGGGCAAAATTGCAGAAATTTCACATATTTTGGGGCAAAATTGCAGAAATTTCACATATTTCTGGGAAAAAAAGGCAGAAATTTTCCTTATTTTGGGGCAAAAAGGCAAAAATTCCTAATATTTTGTGGCAAAAATGCAGAAATTCCTAATATTTTGTTGCAAAAATGCAAAAATTTTTTTCATTTTGAGGTAAAAAGCCTGAAATTCCCCATATTTGGAGGCAAAAAGGCAGAAATTTCCCTTATTTTGGGGCAAATTTGCAGAAATTTCACTTATTTCAGTGTAAAAAGTCAGAAATTTTCCTTATTTTGGTGCAAAAAAGACAGAAATTCCCTTTGTTTTGGGGGAAAAAGACAGAAATTCCACTTATTTAGAGGCAAAAAGCAAAAGTTCCCCTTATTTTGGAGCAAAAATAAAGAAATTTCCCTTTTTTATGGCAAAAAGGTATGCATTCTTCTTATTTTCGGACAAAAAGGCAGAAATTCCCCATATTTTAGGACAAAAGGCAGAAATTCCTTTTATTTTGAAGCAAAATTGCAGAAATTTCTTTTATTATTGGGAAAAATTGCAGCAATTTCTCTTATTTTAGGGCAAAATTGCAGAAATTTCACTAATTGTGGGCAAAAAGGCAGAAATTCTCCTTATTTTGGGGCAAAACTCAGAAATTCCACTTATTTTGGGACAAAATTACAGAAATTTTTCTTATTTTGGGGCAAAATTGCAGAAATTTTACTTATTTTGGGGCAAAATTGCAGAAATTTCACTTATTTCAGGGAAAAAATGCAGAAATTGTCCTTATTTTGGGGCAAAAAGGCAGAAATTCCTAATATTTTGTGCCAAAATTCAGAAATTCCCCTTATTTTGAGGTAAAAAGGCTGAAATTACCCTTATTTGGGGGCAAAAAGGCAAAAATTTCCCTTATATTGGGGCAAAATTGCAGAAATTTCACGCATTTCAGTGTAATAAGTCAGAAATTTTCCTTATTTTGGGGCAAAAATGACAGAAATTCCCTTTGTTTTGGGGGAAAATGACAGAAATTCCACTTATTTAGAGGCAAAAAAGCAGAAATTCCCCTTAATTTAGGGCAAAATTGCAGAAATTTCTCTTATTTGCGGGCAAAACAACAGAAATTTTCTTATTTTGGGGCAAACTTCCAGAAATTTCCTTTATTATGGGCAAAAATTGCATTAATTTCTTTTATTTTATGGCAAAATTGCAGAAATTTCACTTATTTCAGAGAAAAAAAGCAAAAATTTTTCTTATTTTGGGGCAAAAAGGCAGAAATTCCCATTATTTTGGGGCAAAAAGGCAGAAATTCACCTTATTTTGGGCTAAAATTGCAGAAATTTCTCATATTTCAGGGTAAAAAGGCAGAAATTTCCCTTAATTTGGGGCAAAAATGAAGAAATTTCCCGTTTTTATGGCAAAAAGTTATGCATTCCCCTTATTTTCGGGCAAAAAGGCAGAAATTCCTCGTATTTTGGAGCAAAATTGCAGAAATTCTTCTAATTGTGGGGCAAAAAGGCAGAAATTCTCCTTATTTTGGGGCAAAATTCAGAAATTCCACTTATTTTGAAGCAAAATTCCAGAAATTTCCCTTATTTTGGGGCAAAATTGCAGAAATTTCACTTATTTTGGGGCAAAATTTCAGAAATTTTACTTATTTCAGGTAAAAAAAGCAGAAATTTTCCTTATTTTGGGGCAAAAAGGCAGAAATTTCTAATATTTTGTGGCAAAAATGCAGAAATTCCTAATATTTTGTTGCAAAAATGCAGAAATTTCCTTTATTTTGAGGTAAAAAGGCTGAAATTCCCCATATTTGGAAAAAAAAAGGCAGAAATTTCCCTTATTTTGGGGCAAATTTGCAGAAATTTCACTTATTTCAGGGTAAAAAGTCAGAAATTTTCCTTATTTTGGTGCAAAAAAGACAGAAATTCCCTTTGTTTTGGGGGAAAAAGACAGAAATTCCACTTATTTAGAGGCAAAAAGGCAAAAGTTCCCCTTATTTTGGAGAAAAAATGAAGAAATTTCCCTTTTTTATGGCAAAAAGGTATGCATTCTTCTTATTTTCGGACAAAAAGGCAGAAATTCCCCATATCTTAGGACAAAAGGCAGAAATTCCTTTTATTTCAGAGCAAAATTGCAGAAATTTCCCTAATTGTGGGGCAAAAAACAGAAATTCCCCTTATTTTGACGCATAATTGCAGAAATTTCCCTTATTATGGGGAAAAATTGCAGAAATTTCTCTTATTTTAGGGCAAAATTAAAGAAATTTCACTAATTGTGGGCAAAAAGGCAGAAATTCTCCTTATTTTGGGGCAAAACTCAGAAATTCCACTTATTTTGGGGCAAAATTTTAGTAATTTTCCTTATTTTGGGGCAAAATTTCAGAAATTTTACTTATTTTGGGGCAAAATTGCAGAAATTTCACTTTTTTCAGGGAAAAAAGGCAGAAATTGTTTTTATTTTGGGGCAAAAATGCAGAAATTCCTAATATTTTGTGCCAAAATTCAGAAATTCCCCTTATTTTGAGGTAAAAAGGCTGAAATTCACCTTATTTGGGGGCAAAAAAGCAGAAATTTCCCTTATATTGGGGCAAAATTGCAGAAATTTCACTTATTTCAGGGTAATAAGTCAGAAATTTTCCTTATTTTGGGGCAAAAATGATAGAAATTCCCTTTGTTTTGGGGGAAAAAAACAGAAATTCCACTTATTTAGAGGCAAAAATGCAGAAATTCCCCTTAATTTAGGGCAAAATTGCAGAAATTTCCCTTATTTAGGGGCAAAAAACCAGAAATTCCCCTTATTTTAAGGCAAAATTCCAGAAATTTCCTATATTATAAGGAAAAATTGCAGAAATTTCTTTTATTTAAGGGCAAAATTGCAGAAATTTCACTTATTTCAGAGAAAAAAAGCAAAAATTTTTCTTATTTTGGAGCAAAAAGCCAGAAATTCCCATTATTTTGGGGCAAAAAGGCAGAAATTCACCTTATTTTGGGATAAAATTGCAGAAATTTCACATATTTCAGGGCAAAAAGGCAGAAATTTCTCTTAATTTGGGGCAAAAATGAACAAATTTCCTTTTTTATGGCAAAAAGGTATGTATTCCCCTTATTTTCAGGCAAAAAGGCAGAAATTCCCTGTATTTTGGAGCAAAATTGCAGAAATTCCCCTAATTGTGGAGCAAAAAGGCAGAAATTTTCCATATTTTGGGGCAAAATTGCAGAAACTTCACTTATTTCAGGGAAAAACAGCAGAAATTTTTCTTATTTTGGTGCAAAAAGGCAGAAATTCTCCATATTTTGGTGCAAAATTCAGAAATTTCCCTTATTTTGAGGTAAAATGCTGAAATTCCTTTTATTTTTGGGCAAAAGGCAGAAATTTCCCTATTTTTGGGGCAAATTTGCAGAAATTTCACTTATTTCAGGGTAATAAGTCAGAAATTTTCCTTATTTTGGGGCAAAACAGACAGAAATTCTCTTTGTTTTGGGGAAAAAAAAACAGAAATTCCACTTATTTAGAAGCAAAAAGGCAAAAGTTCCCCTTATTTTGGAGCAAAAATGAAGAAATTTCCCTTTTTTATGGCAAAAAGATATGCATTCTTATTTTCGGACAAAAAGGCAGAAATTCCCCATATTTTGGGGCAAAAGGCAGAAATTCCCCTTATTTTGGGGCAAAATTGCAGAAATTTCCCTGATTTTGGGGCAAAAAACAGAAATTCCCCTTATTTTGAAGCAAAATTGCAGAAATTTCCCTTATTATGGGGAAAAATTGAAGAAATTTCCCTTATTTTAGGGCAAAATTGCAGAAATTTCACTAATTGTGGGGCAAAAAGGCAGAAATTCTTTTTTTGGAAAAAAACTCAGAAATTCCGCTTATTTTGGGTCAAAATTCTAGAAATTTCCCTTATTTTGGGGCAAAATTGCAGAAATTTTACTTATTATAGGGCAAAATTGCAGAAATTTCACTTATTTTGGGGCAAAATTGCAGAAATTTTACTTATTTTGGGGCAAAATTGCAGATATTTCACTTATTTCAGGGAAAAAAGGCAGAAATTGTCCTTATTTTGAAGCAAAAAGGCAGAAATTCCTAATATTTTGTGCCAAAATTCAGAAATTCCCCTTATTTTGAGGTAAAAAGGCTGAAATTACCCTTATTTGGGGGCAAAAAGGCAGAAATTTCCCTTATATTGGGGCAAAATTGCAGAAATTTCACTTATTTCAGTGTAATAAGTCAGAAAATTTCCTTATTTTGGGGCAAAAATGACAGAAATTCTCTTTGTTTTGGGGGAAAAAGACAGAAATTCCACTTATTTAGAGGCAAAAAAGCAGAAATTCCCCTTAATTTAGGGCAAAATTGCAGAAATTTCTCTTATTTGGGGGCAAAAAAACAGAAATTCTTTTTATTTTGGGGCAAACTTCCAGAAATTTCCTTTATTATGGGGAAAAATTGCATTAATTTCTTTTATTTTAGGGCAAAATTGCTGAAATTTCACTTATTTCAGAGAAAAAAAGCAAAAATTTTTCTTATTTTGGGGCAAAAAGGCAGAAATTCCCATTATTTTGGGGCAAAAAGGCAGAAATTCACCTTATTTTGGGCTAAAATTGCAGAAATTTTACATATTTCAGGGCAAAAAGGCAGAAATTTCCCTTAATTTGGGGCAAAAATGAAGAAATTTCCCGTTTTTATGGCAAAAAGTTATGCATTCCCCTTATTTTCGGGCAAAAAGGCAGAAATTCCTCGTATTTTGGAGCAAAATTGCAGAAATTCCCCTAATTGTGGGGCAAAAAGGGAGAAATTCTCCTTATTTTGGGGCAAAACTCAGAAATTCCACTTATTTTGAAGCAAAATTCCAGAAATTTCCCTTATTTTGGGGCAAAATTGCAGAAATTTCACATATTTTGGGGCAAAATTGCAGAAATTTCACTTATTTCAGGGAAAAAAAGGCAGAAATTTTCCTTATTTTGGGGCAAAAAGGCAGAAATTCCTAATATTTTGTGGGAAAAATGCAGAAATTTTTAATATTTTGTTGCAAAAATGCAGAAATTTCCCTTATTTTGAGGTAAAAAGGCTGAAATTCCCCATATTTGGAGGCAAAAAGGCAGAAATTTTCCTTATTTTGGGGCAAATTTTCAGAAATTTCACTTATTTCAGGGTAATAAGTCAGAAATTTTCCTTATTTTGGTGCAAAAAAGACAGAAATTCCATTTGTTTTGAAAGAAAAAGACAAAAATTCCACTAATTTAGAGGCAAAAAAGCAGACATTCCTTTTAATTTAGGGCAAAATTGCAGAAATTTCCCTTATTTGGGGGTAAAAAAAAGAAATTCCTTTTATTTTAAGGCAAAATTCCAGAAATTTTCTTTATTATGGGAAAAAATTGAAGAAATTTCTTTTATTTTAAGGCAAAATTGCAGAAATTTCACTTATTTCAGAGAAAAAAAGCAAAAATTTTTCTTATTTTGGGGCAAAAATGCAGAAATTCCCATTATTTTGGGGCAAAAAGGCAGAAATTCACCTTATTTTGGGCTAAAATTGCAGAAATTTCACATATTTCAAGGAAAAAGGCAGAAATTTCCCTTAATTTGGGGCAAAAATGATGAAATTTCCCTTTTTTATGGCAAAAAGTTATGCATTCTCCTTATTTTCGGGCAAAAAGGCAGAAATTCCTTGTATTTTGTAGCAAAATTGCAAAAATTCCCCTAATTGTGGGGCAAAAAGGCAGAAATTCTCCTTATTTTGGGGCAACATTCCAGAAATTTCACTTATTTCAAGGAAAAAAGGCAGAAATTTTCCTTATTTTGGTGCAAAAAAGCAGAAATTCTCCATATTTTGGTGCAAAAATCAGAAATTTCCCTTATTTTGAGGTAAAATGCTGAAATTCCCCTTATTTTTGGGAAAAAGGCAGAAATTTTCTTATTTTTGGGACAAATTTGCAGAAATTTCACTTATTTCAGGGTAATAAGTCACAAATTTTCTTTATTTTGGGGCAAAAAAGACAGAAATTCTCTTTGTTTTGGAAAAAAATAACAGAAATTCCACTTATTTAGAGGCAAAAAGGCAAAGTTCCCCTTATTTTAAAGCAAAAATGAAGAAATTTCCCTTTTTTATGGCAAAAAGGTATGCATTTTTCCTATTTTTGGACAAAAAGGCAGAAATTCCCCATATTTTAGGACAAAAGGCAGAAATTCCTTTTATTTTGGAGCAAAATTGCAGAAATTTCCTTAATTGTGGGGCAAAAAACAGAAATTCCCCTTATTTTGAAGCAAAATTGCAGAAATTTCCCTTATTATGGGGAAAAATTGCAGAAATTTCTCTTATTTTAGGGCAAAATTGCAGAAATTTCAATAATTGTGGGCCAAAAGGCAGAAATTCTCCTTATTTTGGGGCAAAACTCAGAAATTCCACTTATTTTGGGGCAAAATTCCAGAAATTTTCCTTATTTTGGGGCAAAATTTCAGAAATTTTACTTATTTTGGGGCAAAATTGCAGAAATTTCACTTATTTCAGGGAAAAAAGGCAGAAATTTTCTTTATTTTGGGGCAAAAAAGCAGAAATTCCTTATATTTTGTGCCAAAATTCAGAAATACTCCTTATTTTGAGGTAAAAAGGCTGAAATTCCCCTTATTTGGGGGCAAAAAGGCAGAAATTTCTCTTATATTGAAGCAAAATTGCAGAATTTTCACTTATTTCAGGGAAAAAAAGCAGAAATTTTCCTTATTTTGGGGCAAATAGGCAGAAATTTCTAATATTTGGTGGCAAAAATGAAGAAATTCCTAATATTTTGTGGCAAAAATGAAGAAATTTCCCTTATTTTGAGGTAAAAAGGCTGAAATTCCCCATATTTGGGGGCAAAAAGGCAGAATTTTCCCTTATTTTGGGGCAAATTTGCAGAAAATTCACGTATTTCAGGGTAATAAGTCAGAAATTTTCTTTATTTTTGGGCAAAAATGACAGAAATTCCCTTTGTTTTGGGGGAAAAAGACAGAAATTCCACTTATTTAGAAGCAAAAAAGCAGAAATTCCCCTTATTTTGGAGCAAAATTTCAGAAATTCCCCTAATTGTGGGTCAAAAAGGCAGAAATTCCCTATATGTTGGGGCAAAAAGACAGAAATTCTCATTATTTTGGGGCAAATCTCAGAAATTCCACTTATTTTGGGGCAAAATTCCAGAAATTTCACTTATTTTGGGGCAAAATTGCAGAAATTTCACTTATTTTGTGGCAAAATTGCAGAAATTTCACTTATTTCAGAGAAAAAAGGTAGAAATTTTCCATATTTTGAGGCAAAAAGTTAGAAATTCCTAATATTTTGTGGCAAAAATGCAGAAATTCCTTTTATTTTGAGGTAAAAAGGCTGAAATTCCCCTTATTTGGGGGCAAAAAGGCAGAAATTTCTCTTATATTGAAGCAAAATTGCAGAATTTTCACTTATTTCAGGGAAAAAAAGCAGAAATTTTCCTTATTTTGGGGCAAATAGGCAGAAATTTCTAATATTTGGTGGCAAAAATGAAGAAATTCCTAATATTTTGTGGCAAAAATGAAGAAATTTCCCTTATTTTGAGGTAAAAAGGCTGAAATTCCCCATATTTGGGGGCAAAAAGGCAGAATTTTCCCTTATTTTGGGGCAAATTTGCAGAAAATTCACGTATTTCAGGGTAATAAGTCAGAAATTTTCTTTATTTTTGGGCAAAAATGACAGAAATTCCCTTTGTTTTGGGGGAAAAAGACAGAAATTCCACTTATTTAGAGGCAAAAAAGCAGAAAGTCCCCTTATTTTAGGGCAACATTGCAGACATTTCCCTTATTTGGGGGCAAAAAAACCGAAATTCTTCTTATTTTGGGGCAAAATTTCAGAAATTTCCTTTATTATGGGGAAAAATTGCAGAAATTTCTTTTATTATAGGGCAAAATTGCAGAAATTTCACTTATTTCAGAGAAAAAAAGCAAAAATTTTTCTTATTATGGGGCAAAAAGGCAGAAATTCACTTTATTTTGGGCTAAAATTGCAGAAATTTCACATATTTCAGGGCAAAAGGGCAGAAATTTCCCTTAATTTGGGGCAAAAATGAAGAAATTTCCCATTTTTATGGCAAAAAGGTATGCATTCCCATTATTTTCAGGCAAAAAGCAGAAATTCCCAGTATTTTGGAGCAAAATTGCAGAAATTCCCCTAATTGTGGGGCAAAAAGGCAGAAATTCTTTTTATTTTGGGGCAAAACTCAGAAATTCCACTTATTTTGAAGCAAAATTCCAGAAATTTCCCTTATTTTGGGGCAAAATTGCAGAAATTTCACTTATTTTGGGGCAAAATTGCAGAAATTTCACTTATTTTGGGGCAAAATTTCAGAAATTTTACTTATTTCAGGTAATAAAAGCAGAAATTTTCCTTATTTTGGGGCAAAAAGGCAGAAATTTCTAATATTTTGTGGCAAAAATGCAGAAATTCCTAATATTTTGTTGCAAAAATGCAGAAATTAACCTTATTTTGAGGTAAAAAGGCTGAAATTCCCCATATTTGGAACCAAAAAGCAGAATTTTCCCTTATTTTGGGGCAAATTTTCAGAAATTTCACTTATTTCAGGGTAAAAAGTCAGAAATTTTTCTTATTTTGGTGCAAAAAAGACAGAAATTCCCTTTGTTTTGGGGGAAAAAGACAGAAATTCCATTTATTTAGAGGCAAAAAGGCAAAAGTTCCCCTTATTTTGGAGAAAAAATGAAGAAATTTCCCTTTTTTATGGCAAAAAGGTATGCATTCTTCTTATTTTCGGACAAAAAGGCAGAAATTCCCCATAACTTAGGACAAAAGGCAGAAATTCCTTTTATTTCGGAGCAAAATTGCAGAAATTTCCCTAATTGTGGGGCCAAAAACAGAAATTCCCCTTATTTTGAAGCATAATTGCAGAAATTTCCCTTATTATGGGGAAAAATTGCAGAAATTTCTCTTAATTTAGGGCAAAATTGAAGAAATTTCACTAATTGTGGGCAAAAAGGCAGAAATTCTCCTTATTTTGGGGCAAAACTCAGAAATTCCACTTATTTTGGGGCAAAATTTTAGTAATTTTCCTTATTTTGGGGCAAAATTTCAGAAATTTTACTTATTTTGGGGCAAAATTGCAGAAATTTCACTTATTTCAGGGAAAAAAGGCAGAAATTGTCCTTATTTTGGGGCAAAAATGCAGAAATTCCTAATATTTTGTGCCAAAATTCAGAAATTCCCCTTATTTTGAGGTAAAAAGGCTGAAATTCACCTTATTTGGGGGCAAAAAAGCAAAAATTTCCCTTATATTGGGGCAAAATTGCAGAAATTTCACTTATTTCAGGGTAATAAGTCAGAAATTTTCCTTATTTTGGGGCAAAAATGATAGAAATTCCCTTTGTTTTGGGGGAAAAAGACAGAAATTCCACTTATTTAGAGGCAAAAAAGCAGAAATTCCCCTTAATTTAGGGCAAAATTGCAGAAATTTCCCTTATTTGGGGGCAAAAACCAGAAATTCCCCTTATTTTAAGGCAAAATTCCAGAAATTTCCTATATTATAAGGAAAAATTGCAGAAATTTCTTTTATTTAAGGGCAAAATTGCAGAAATTTCACTTATTTCAGAGAAAAAAAGCAAAAATTTTTCTTATTTTGGAGCAAAAAGGCAGAAATTCCCATTATTTTGGGGCAAAAAGGCAGAAATTCACCTTATTTTGGGCTAAAATTGCAGAAATTTCACATATTTCAGGGCAAAAAGGCAGAAATTTCTCTTAATTTGGGGCAAAAATGAAGAAATTTCCCTTTTTTATGGCAAAAAGTTATGCATTCCCCTTATTTTCAGGCAAAAAGGCAGAAATTCCCTGTATTTTGGAGCAAAATTGCAGAAATTCCCCTAATTGTGGGGCAAAAAGGCAGAAATTTTCCATATTTTGGGGCAAAATTGCAGAAACTTCACTTACTTCAGGGAAAAACAGCAGAAATTTTTTTAATTTTGGTGCAAAAAGGCAGAAATTCTCCATATTTTGGTGCAAAATTCAGAAATTTCCCTTATTTTGAGGTAAAATGCTGAAATTCCTTTTATTTTTGGGCAAAAGGCAGAAATTTTTCTATTTTTGGAGCAAATTTGCAGAAATTTCACTTATTTCAGGGTAATAAGTCAGAAATTTTCCTTATTTTGGGGCAAAACAGACAGAAATTCTCTTTGTTTTGGGGGAAAAAAACAGAAATTCCACTTATTTAGAAGCAAAAAGGCAAAAGTTCCCCTTATATTGGAGCAAAAATGAAGAAATTTCCCTTTTTTATGGCAAAAAGATATGCATTCTTATTTTCGGACAAAAAGGCAGAAATTTCCCATATTTTGGGGCAAAAGGCAGAAATTCCCCTTATTTTGGGGCAAAATTGCAGAAATTTCCCTGATTTTGGGGCAAAAAACAGAAATTCCCCTTATTTTGAAGCAAAATTGCAGAAATTTCCCTTATTATGGGGAAAAATTGAAGAAATTTGCCTTATTTTAGGGCAAAATTGCAGAAATTTCACTTATTTCAGAAAAAAAAGGCAAAAATTTTTCTTATTTGGGGCCAAAAAGGCAGTAATTCCCATTATTTTGGGGCAAAAAGGCAGAAATTCACCTTATTTTGGACTAAAATTGAAGAAATTTCACATATTTCAGGGCAAAAAGGCAGAAATTTCCATTAATTTAAGGCAAAAATGAAGAAATTTCCATTTTTTTATGGCAAAAGTTATGCATTCCCCTTATTTTCGGTCAAAAAGGCAGAAATTCCCTGTATTTTGGAGCAAAATTGCAGAAATTTCCCTAATTGTGGGGCAAAAAGGCAGAAATTCTCTTTATTTGGGGCAAAACTCAGAAATTCCACTTATTTTGGGGCAAAATTCCAGAGATTTTCCTTATTTTGGGGCAAAATTGCAGAAATTTCACTAATTGTGGGGCAAAATACAGAAATTCCCCTTATTTTGAAGCAAAATTGCAGAAATTTCCCTTATTATGGGGAAAAATTGCAGAAATTTCCCTTATTTTAGGGCAAAATTGTAGAAATTTCACTAATTGTGGGGCAAAAAGGCACAAATCCTCCATATTTTGGGGCAAAACTCAGAAATTCCACTTATTTTGGGGCAAAATTCCAGAAATTTTCTTTATTTTGAAGAGAAATTGCAGAAATTTTACTTATTTTGGGACAAAATTGCAGAAATTTCACTTATTTCAGGGAAAAAAGGCAGAAATTTTCCTTATTTTGGGGCAAAAAGGCAGAAATTCCTAATGTTTTGTGCCAAAATTCAGAAATTCCTATTATTTTGAGGTAAAAAGGCTGAAATTCTTCTTATTTGGGGTCAAAAAGGCAGAAATTTCCCTTATATTGGGGCAAAATTGCAGAAATTTCACTTATTTCAGGGTAATAAGTCAGAAATTTTCCTTATTTTGGGGCAATAATGAAAGAAATTCCCTTTGTTTTGGGGGAATAAGACAGAAATTCCACTTATTTAGAGGCAAAATGCAGAAATCCCCCCTATTTTAGGGCAAAATTGCAGAAATTTCCCTTATTTGGGGAAAAAAAACAGAAATTCTCCTTATTTTGTGGCAAAATTCCAGAAATTATCTTTATTATGGGGGAAAATTGCAGAAATTTTTTTTATTTTAGGGCAAAATTGCAGAAATTTCATTTATTTCAGAGAAAAAAAAGCAAAAATTTTTCTTATTTTGGGGCAAAAAGGCAGAAATTCACCTTATTTTGGGCTAAAATTGCAGAAATTTCACATATTTCAGGGCAAAAAGGCTGAAATTTCTCTTAATTTGGGGCAAAAGTGAAGAAATTTCCCTTTTTTATGGCAAAAAGGTATGCATTCCCCTTATTTTCAGGCAAAAAGGCAGAAATTCCCCATATTTTGGAGCAAAATTGCAGAAATTCCCCTAACTGTGGGGCAAAATTGCAGAAATTTCCCTTATTTTGAGGCAAAATTGCAGAAATTTCACTTATTTCAGGGAAAAAAAGGCAGAAATTTTCCTTATTTTGGGGCAAAAATGCAGAAATTTTTAATAATTTGTGGCAAAAATACAGAAATTCCTAATATTTTGTTGCAAAAATGCAGAAATTTCCCTTATTTTGAGGTAAAAAGGCTGAAATTCCCCTTATATGGAGGCAAAAATGCAGAAATTTCCCTTATTTTGGTGCAAAATTGCAGAAATTTCACTTATTTTAGGGAAAAAAAGGCAAAAATTTTCCTTATTTTGGGGCAAAAAGGCAGAAATTCTCCATATTTTGGTGCAAAAATTAGAAATTTCCCTTATTTTGAGGTAAAATGCTGAAATTCCCCTTATTTTGGGGCAAAAGGCAGAAATTTCCCTATTTTGGGGGCAAATTTGCAGAAATTTCACTTATTTCAGTGTAATAAGTCAGAAATTTTCTTTATTTTGGGGCAAAAAAGACAGAAATTCTCTTTGTTTTGGGGGAAAAAAACAGAAATTCCACTTATTTAGAAGCAAAAATGCAAAAGTTCCCCTTATTTTGGAGCAAAAATGAAGAAATTTCCTTTTTTTATGGCAAAAAGGTATGCATTCTTCTTATTTTCGGACAAAAAGGCAGAAATTCCCCATATTTTGGGGCAAAAGGCAGAAATTCCCATTATTTTGGGGCAAAATTGCAGAAATTTCTCTAATTGTGGGGCAAAAAACAGAAATTCCCCTTATTTTGTGGCAAAATTCCAGAAATTTCCCTTATTATGGGGAAAAATTGCAAAAATTTCCCTTATTTTAGGGCAAAATTGCAGAAATTTCAGTTATTTCAGAGAAAAAAGGCAAAAATTTTTCTTATTTTGGGGCAAAAAGGCAGAAATTCCCATTATTTTGGGGCAAAAAGGTAGAAATTCACCTTATTTTGGGCTAAAATTGCAGAAATTTAACATATTTCAGTGCAAAAATTCAGAAATTTCCCTTAATTTGGGGCAAAAATGAAGAAATTTCCCTTTTATATGGCAAAAAGCTATGCATTCCCTCTATTTTGGGCAAAAAGGCAGAAATTCCTCGTATTTTGGAGCAAAATTGCAGAAATTCCCCTAATTGTGGGGCAAAATTCCAGAAATTTTCCTTATTTTGGGGCAAAATTGAAGAAATTTCACTTATTTTGTGGCAAAATTGCAGAAATTTCACTTATTTCAGGGAAAAAAGGCAGAAATTTTCCTTATTTTAGGGAAAAAGGCAAAAATTCTCCATATTTTGGTGCAAAAATCAGAAATTTCCCTTATTTTGAGGTAAAATGCTGAAATTCCCCTTATTTTGGGGCAAAAGGCAGAAATTTCCCTTTTTTTGGGGCAAATTTGCAGAAATTTCACTTATTTCCAGGAAAAAAGGCAGAAATTTTCCTTATTTTGGGGCAAAAAGGCAGAAATTTCTAATATTTTGTGGCGAAAATGCAGAAATTCCTAATATTTTGTTGCAAAAATGCAGAAAATTCCCTTTTTTTGAGATAAAAAGGCTGAAATTCCCCTTATTTGGGGGCAAAAAGGCAGAAATTTTTCTTATTTTGGGGCAAATTTGCAGAAATTTCACTTATTTCAGGGTTATAAGTCAGAAATTTTCCTTATTTTGGGGCAAAAAGACAGATATTCCCTTTGTTTTGGGGGAAAAAGACAGAAATTCCACTTATTTAGAGGCAAAAAGGCAAAAGTTCCTTTTATTTTGGAGCAAAAATGAAGAAATTTCTCTTTTTTATGGCAAAAAGGTATGCATTCTTCTTATTTTCAGACAAAAAGGCAGAAATTCCCCATATTTTGGGGCAAAGGGCAGAATTTCACCTTATTTTGGGCTAAAATTGCAGAAATATCACATATTTCAGGGCAAAAAGTCAGAAATTTCCCTTAATTTGGGGTAAAAATGAAGAAATTTCCCTTTTTTATGGCAAAAAGGTATGCATTCCCCTTATTTTGGGCAAAAAGGCAGAAATTCCCCGTATTTTGGAGCAAAATTGCAGAAATTCCCCTAATTGTGGGGCAAAATTCCAGAAATTTTCCTTATTTTGGGACAAAATTGCAGAAATTTCATTTATATTGGGGCAAAATTGCAGAAATTTCACTTATTTCCGGGAAAAAAGGCAGAAATTTTTCTTATTTTGGGGCAAAAAGGCAGGAATTCCAAATATTTTGTGGCAAAAATGCAGAAATTCCTAATATTTTGTTGCAAAAATGCAGAAATTTCCCTTATTTTGAGATAAAAAGGCTGAAATTCCACTTATTTGGGGGCAAAAAGGCAGAAATATTTCTTATTTTGGGGCAAATTTGCAGAAATTTCACTTATTTCAGGGTTATAAGTCAGAAATGTTCCTTATTTTAGGGCAAAAAAGACAGAAATTGCCTTTGTTTTGGGGGAAAAGAACAGAAATTCCACTTATTTAGAGGCAAAAAGGCAAAAGTTCCCCTTATTTTGGAGCAAAAATGAAGAAATTTCCATTTTATGGCAAAAAGGTATGCATTCTTCTTATTTTCAGACAAAAAGGCAGAAATTCCCCATATTTTGGGGCACACGGCAGAAATTTCCCTTATTTTTGGGCAAAATTGCAGAAATTTCCCTAATTGTGGGGCAAAAAACAGAAATTCCCCTTATTTTGGGGCAAAATTGCAGAAATTTCCCTTATTATGAAGAAAAATTGCAGAAATTTCCCTTACTTTACGGCAAAATTGCAGAAATTTCACTAATTGTGGCGCAAAAAGGCAGAAATTCTCCTTATTTTGGGGCAAAACTCAGAAATTCCACTTATTTTGGGGCAAAATTCCAGAAATTTCCCTTATTTTGGGGCAAAATTGCAGAAATTTTACTTATTTTGGGGCAAAATTGCAGAAATTTCACTTATTTCAGGGAAAAAAGCAGAAATTTTCCTTTTTTTGGGGCAAAAAGGCAGAAATTCCTAATATTTTGTGCCAAAATTCAGAAATTCCTCTTATTTTGAGGTAAAAAGGCTGAAATTCCCCTTATTTGGGGGCAAAAAGACAGAAATTTCCCTTATATTGGGGAAAATGTGCAGAAATTTCACTTATTTCAGGGTAATAAGTCAGAAATTTTCCTTATTTTGGGGCAAAAATGACAGAAATTCTCTTTGTTTTGGGGGAAAAAGACAGAAATTCCACTTATTTAGAGGCAAAAAGCAAAAATTCCCCTTATTTTAGGGCAAAATTGCAGAAATTTCCCTTATTAGGGGGCAAAAAAACAGAAATTCCCCTTATTTTGTGGCAAAATTACAGAAATTTCCCTTATTATGGGGAAAAATTGCAGAAATTTCCCTTATTTTAGGGCAAAATTGCAGAAATTTCACTTATTTCAGAGAAAAAAGGCAAAAATTTTTCTTATTTTGGGGCAAAAAGGCAGAAATTCCCATTATTTTGGGGCAAAAAGGCAGAAATTCACCTTATTTTGGGCTAAAATTGCAGAAATTTCACATATTTCAGGGCAAAAAGTCAGAAATTTCCCTTAATTTGGGGAAAAAATGAAGAAATTTCTTTTTTTATGGCAAAAAGGTATGCATTCCCATTTATTTTGGGCAAAAAGGCAGAATATCCCCGTAATTTGGAGCAAAATTGCAGAAATTCCCCTAATTGTGGGGCAAAATTCCAGAAATTTTCCTTATTTTGGGGCAAAATTGCTGAAATTTCACTTATTTTGGGGCAAAATTGCAGAAATTTCACTTATTTCAGGGAAAATAGGCAGAAATTTTCCTTATTTTGGGGCAAAAGGCAGAAATTCTCCATATTTTGGTGCAAAAATCAGAAATTTCCCATATTTTGAGGTAAAATGCTGAAATTCCCCTTATTATGGGGCAAAAGGCAGAAATTTCCCTTTTTTTGGGGCAAATTTGCAGAAATTTCACTTATTTCCGGGAAAAAAGGCAGAAATTTTTCCAATTTTGGGGCAAAAATAAAGAAATTCCAAGTATTTTGTGGCAAAAATGCAGAAATTCCTAATATTTTGTTGCAAAAATGCAGAAATTTCCCTTATTTTGAGATAAAAAGGCTGAAATTCCACTTATTTGGGGGCAAAAAGGCAGAAATTTTTCTTATTTTGGGGCTAATTTGCAGAAATTTCACTTATTTCAGGGTTATAAGTCAGAAATTTTCCTTATTTTGGAGCAAAAAAGACAGAAATTCCCTTTGTTTTGGGGGAAAAAGACAGAAATTCCACTTATTTAGAGGCAAAAAGGCAAAAGTTCCCCTTATTTTGGAGCAAAAATGAAGAAATTTCCCTTTTTTATGGCAAAAAGGTATGCATTCTTCTTATTTTCAGACAAAAAAGCAGAAATTCCCCATATTTTGGGGCATAAGGCAGAAATTTCCCTTATTTTAGGGCAAAATTGCAGAAATTTCACTTATTTCAGAGAAAAAAGGCAAAATTTTTTCTTATTTTGGGGCAAAAAGGCAGAAATTCCCATTATTTTGGGACAAAAAGGCAGAAATTCACCTTATTTTGGGCTTAAATTGCAGAAATTTCACATATTTCAGGGCAAAAAGTCAGAAATTTCCCCTAATTTGGAGCAAAAATGAAGAAATTTTTCTTTTTTATGGCAAAAAGGTATGCATTCCCCTTATTTTGGGCAAAAAGGCAGAAATTCCCCATATTTTGGAGCAAAATTGCAGAAATTCCCCTAATTGTGTGGCAAAATTCCAGAAATTTTCATTATTTTGGGGCAAAATTGCAGAAATTTCACTTATTTTGGGGCAAAATTGCAGAAATTTCACTTATTTCAGGGAAAATAGGCAGAAATTTTCCTTATTTTGGGGCAAAAAGGCAGAAATTCTCCATATTTTGTTGCAAAAATTAAAAATTTCCCTTATTTTGAGGTAAAATGCTGAAATTCCTTTTATTTTGGGGCAAAAGGCAGAAATTTCCCTTTTTTGGGGCAAATTTGCAGAAATTTCACTTATTTCTGAAAAAAAAGGCAGAAATTTTCCTTATTTTGGGGCAAAAAGGCAGAAATTCCTAATATTTTGTGGCAAAAATGCAGAAATTCCTAATATTTTGTTGCAAAAATGCACAAATTTCCCTTATTTTGAAATAAAAATGCTGAAATTGCCCTTAATTGGGGGCAAAAATGCAGAAATTTTTTTTATTTTGCGGCAAATTTGCAGAAATTTCACTAATTTCAGGGTTATAAGTCAGAAATTTTCCTTATTTTGGGGCAAAAAAGACTGAAATTCCCTTTGTTTTGGGGGAAAAAGACAGAAATTCCACTTATTTAGAGGCAAAAAGGCAAAAGTTCCCCTTATTTTGGAGCAAAAATGAAGAAATTTCCCTTTTTTATGGCAAAAAGGTATGCATTCTTCTTATTTTTAGACAAAAAGGCAGAAATTCCCCATATTTTGGGGCAAAATTGCAGAAATTTCCCTTATTATGAGGAAAAATTGCAGAAATTTCTCTTATTTTACGGCAAAATTGCAGAAATTTCACTAATTGTGGCGCAAAAATGCAGAAATTCTCCTTATTTTGGGGCAAAACTCAGAAATTCCACTTATTTTGGGGAAAAATTCCAGAAATTTCCCTTATTTTGGGGCAAAATTGCAGAAATTTTACTTATTTTGGGGCAAAATTGCAGAAATTTCACTTATTTCAGGGAAAAAAGCAGAAATTTTCCTTATTTTGGGGCAAAAAAGCAGAAATTCCTAATATTTTGTGACAAAATTCAGAAATTCCCCTTATTTTGAGGTAAAAATGCTGAAATTCGCCTTATTTGGGGGCAAAAAGGCAGAAATTTTCCTTATATTGGGGCAAAATTGCAGAAATTTAACTTATTTCAGGGTAATAAGTCAGAAATTTTTATTATTTTGGGGCAAAAATGATAGAAATTCCCTTTGTTTTGGGGGAAAAAGACAGAAATTCCACTTATTTAGAGGCAAAAAAGCAGAAATTCCTCTTATTTTAGGACAAAATTGCAGAAATTTCCCTTATTTGGGGGCAAAAAAACAGAAATTCCTCTTATTTTGGGGCAAAATTCCAGAAATTTCCCTTATTATGGGGAAAAATTGCAGAAATTTCCTTTAAATTGGGCAAAATTGCAGAAATTTCACTTATTTCAGAGAAAAAAGGCAAATATTTTTCTTATTTTGGGGCAAAAAGGCAGAAATTCCCATTATTTTGGGGCAAAAAGGCAGAAATTCACTTTATTTTGGGCTAAAATTGCAGAAATTTCACATATTTAAGGGCAAAAAGGCAGAAATTTCCCTTAATTTGTGGCAAAAATGAAGAAATTTCCCTTTTTTATGGCAAAAAGGTATTCATTCCCTTTATTTTTGGGCAAAAAGGCAGAAATTTCCCGTATTTTGGAGCAAAATTGCAGAAATTCCCCTAATTGTGGGGCAAAAATGCAGAAATTCTCCTTAATTTTGAAAAAAACTCATAAATTCCACTTATTTTGGGGCAAAATTGCAGAAATTTCCCTTATTTTGGGGCAAAATTGCCGAAATTTCACTTATTTTAAGGCAAAATTGCAGAAATTTCACTTATTTCAGAGAAAAAAGGCAGAAATTTTCCTTATTTTGGGGCAAAAAGGCAGATATTCCCCTTATTTTGAGGTAAAATGCTGAAATTTTACTTATTTTGGGGCAAAAGGCAGAAATTTTTCTATTTTTTGGACAAATTTGCAGAAATTTCACTTATTTCATGGTAATAAGTCAGAAATTTTTTTTATTTTGGGGCACAAAAGACAGAAATTCTCTTTGATTTGGGGAAAAAAAACAGAAATTCCTCTAATTTAGAGGCAAAAAGGCAAATGTTCCCCTTATTTTGGAGCAAAAATGAAGAAATTTCCCTTTTTTATGGCAAAATGTATGCATTTTTCTCATTTTCAGACAAAAAGGCAGAAATTCCCCATATTTTGGGGCAAAAGGCAGAAATTCTCCTTATTTTGAGGCAAAATTGCAGAAATTTCCCTAATTGTGGGGCAAAAAACAGAAATTCCCCTTATTTTGTGGCAAAATTGCAGAAATTTCCCTTATTATGGGAAAAAATTGCAGAAATTTCCCTTATTTTAGGGCAAAATTGCAGAAATTTCACTTATTTCAGAGAAAAAAGGCAAAAATTTTTCTTATTTTGGGGCAAAAATGCAGAAATTCCCATTATATTGGGGCTAAAAGGAAGAAATTCACCTTATTTTGGGCTAAAATTGCAGAAATTTCACATATTTCAGGGCAAAAAGTCAGAAATTTCCCTCAATTTGGGGAAAAAATGAAGAAATTTCCTATTTTTATGGCAAAAAGGTATGCATTCCCCTTATTTTGGGCAAAAAGGCAGAAATTCCCCGTATTTTGGAGCAAAATGGCAGAAATTCCCATAATTGGGGGGCAAAATTCGAGAAATTTTTTTTATTTTGGGGCAAAATTGCAGAAATTTCACTTATTTTGGGGCAAAATTGCAGAAATTTCACTTATTTCAGGAAAAAAAGGCATAAATTTTTCCTTATTTTGGGGCAAAAGCAGAAATTCCTAATAATTTGTGGCAAAAATGCAGAAATTCCTAATATTTTGTTGCAAAAATGCAGATATTTCCCTTATTTTGAAATAAAAAGGCTGAAATTCCTCTTATTTAGGGGCAAAAAGGCAGAAATTTTTCTTATTTTGGGGTAAAATTGCAGAAATTTCACTCATTTCAGTGTAATAAGTCAGAAATTTTCCTTATTTTGGGGCGAAAATGACAGAAATTCCCTTTGTTTTGGGGGAAAAAGACAGAAATTCCACTTATTTAGAGGCAAAAAAGCAGAAATTCCCCTTATTTTAGGGCAAAATTGCAGAAATTTCCCTTATTTGGGAGCAAAAAAACAGAAATTCCCTTTATTTTGTGGAAAAATTTTAAATTTTCTCTTATTATGGAAAAAAATTGCAGAAATTTCCCTTATTTTAGGGCAAAATTGCAGAAATTTCAGTTATTTCAGAGAAAAAAGGCAAAAATTTTTCTTATTTTGGGGCAAAAGGCAGAAATTCCCATTATTTTGGGGCAAAAAGGCAGAAATTCACCTTATTTTGGGCTAAAATTGCAGAAATTTAACATATTTCAGTGCAAAAATTCAGAAATTTCCCTTAATTTGGGGCAAAAATGAAGAAATTTCCCTTTTATATGGCAAAAAGGTATGCATTCCCTCTATTTTGGGCAAAAAGGCAGAAATTCCTCGTATTTTGGAGCAAAATTGCAGAAATTCCCCTAACTGTGGGGCAAAATTCCAGAAATTTTCCTTATTTTGGGGCAAAATTGAAGAAATTTCACTTATTTTGTGGCAAAATTGCAGAAATTTCACTTATTTCAGGGAAAAAAGGCAGAAATTTTCCTTATTTTGGGGAAAAAGGCAAAAATTCTCCATATTTTGGTGCAAAAATCAGAAATTTCCCTTATTTTGAGGTAAAATGCTGAAATTCCCCTTATTTTGGGGCAAAAGGCAGAAATTTCCCTTTTTTTGGGGCAAATTTGCAGAAATTTCACTTATTTCCAGGAAAAAAGGCAGAAATTTTC
Source organism: Micromys minutus (assembly GCF_963924665.1). NCBI lineage: Eukaryota > Metazoa > Chordata > Mammalia > Rodentia > Muridae > Micromys > Micromys minutus. The sequence goes on from NW_027667715.1 coordinate 434,387, forward strand.
CTTATTTTGGGGCAAAAAGGCAGAAATTTCTAATATTTTGTGGCAAAAATGCAGAAATTCCTAATATTTTGTTGCAAAAATGCAGAAAATTCCTTTTTTTTGAGATAAAAAGGCTGAAATTCCCCTTATTTGGGGGCAAAAAGGCAGAAATTTTTCTTATTTTGGGGCAAATTTGCAGAAATTTCACTTATTTCAGGGTTATAAGTCAGAAATTTTCCTTATTCTGGGGCAAAAAGACAGATATTCCCTTTGTTTTGGGGGAAAAAGACAGAAATTCCACTTATTTAGAGGCAAAAAGGCAAAAGTTCCTTTTATTTTGGAGCAAAAATGAAGAAATTTCTCTTTTTTATGGCAAAAAGGTATGCATTCTTCTTATTTTCAGACAAAAAGGCAGAAATTCCCCATATTTTGGGGCAAAGGGCAGAATTTCACCTTATTTTGGGCTAAAATTGCAGAAATATCACATATTTCAGGGCAAAAAGTCAGAAATTTCCCTTAATTTGGGGTAAAAATGAAGAAATATCCCTTTTTTATGGCAAAAAGGTATGCATTCCCCTTATTTTGGGCAAAAAGGCAGAAATTCCCCGTATTTTGGAGCAAAATTGCAGAAATTCCCCTAATTGTGGGGCAAAATTCCAGAAATTTTCCTTATTTTGGGACAAAATTGCAGAAATTTCATTTATATTGGGGCAAAATTGCAGAAATTTCACTTATTTCCGGGAAAAAAGGCAGAAATTTTTCTTATTTTGGGGCAAAAAGGCAGGAATTCCAAATATTTTGTGGCAAAAATGCAGAAATTCCTAATATTTTGTTGCAAAAATGCAGAAATTTCCCTTATTTTGAGATAAAAAGGCTGAAATTCCCTTTATTTAGGGGCAAAAGGCAGAAATATTTCTTATTTTGGGGCAAATTTGCAGAAATTTCACTTATTTCAGGGGTATAAGTCAGAAATGTTCCTTATTTTAGGGCAAAAAAGACAGAAATTGCCTTTGTTTTGGGGGAAAAGAACAGAAATTCCACTTATTTAGAGGCAAAAAGGCAAAAGTTCCCCTTATTTTGGAGCAAAAATGAAGAAATTTCCATTATGGCAAAAAGGTATGCATTCTTCTTATTTTCAGACAAAAAGGCAGAAATTCCCCATATTTTGGGGCACACGGCAGAAATTTCCCTTATTTTTGGGCAAAATTGCAGAAATTTCCCTAATTGTGGGGCAAAAAACAGAAATTCCCCTTATTTTGGGGCAAAATTGCAGAAATTTCCCTTATTATGAAGAAAAATTGCAGAAATTTCCCTTATTTTACGGCAAAATTGCAGAAATTTCACTAATTGTGGCGCAAAAAGGCAGAAATTCTCCTTATTTTGGGGCAAAACTCAGAAATTCCACTTATTTTGGGGCAAAATTCCAGAAATTTCCCTTATTTTGGGGCAAAATTGCAGAAATTTTACTTATTTTGGGGCAAAATTGCAGAAATTTCACTTATTTCAGGGAAAAAAGCAGAAATTTTCCTTTTTTGGGGGCAAAAAGGCAGAAATTCCTAATATTTTGTGCCAAAATTCAGAAATTCCCCTTATTTTGAGGTAAAAAGGCTGAAATTCCCCTTATTTGGGGGCAAAAAGACAGAAATTTCCCTTATATTGGGGAAAAAGTGCAGAAATTTCACTTATTTCAGGGTAATAAGTCAGAAATTTTCCTTATTTTGGGGCAAAAATGACAGAAATTCTCTTTGTTTTGGGGGAAAAAGACAGAAATTCCACTTATTTAGAGGCAAAAAGCAAAAATTCCCCTTATTTTAGGGCAAAATTGCAGAAATTTCCCTTATTAGGGGGCAAAAAAACAGAAATTCCCCTTATTTTGTGGCAAAATTCCAGAAATTTCCCTTATTATGGGGAAAAATTGCAGAAATTTCCCTTATTTTAGGGCAAAATTGCAGAAATTTCACTTATTTCAGAGAAAATAGGCAAAAATTTTTCTTATTTTGGGGCAAAAAGGCAGAAATTCCCATTATTTTGGGGCAAAAAGGCAGAAATTCACCTTATTTTGGGCTAAAATTGCAGAAATTTCACATATTTCAGGGCAAAAAGTCAGAAATTTCCCTTAATTTGGGGAAAAAATGAAGAAATTTCTTTTTTTTATGGCAAAAAGGTATGCATTCCCATTTATTTTGGGCAAAAAGGCAGAAATTCCCCGTATTTTGGAGCAAAATTGCAGAAATTCCCCTAATTGTGGGGCAAAATTCCAGAAATTTTCCTTATTTTGGGGCAAAATTGCAGAAATTTCACTTATTTTGGGGCAAAATTTCATAAATTTCACTTATTTCCGAAAAAAAAGGCAGAAATTTTCCTTATTTTGGGGCAAAAAGGCAGAAATTCCTAATATTTTGTGGCAAAAATGCAGAAATTCCTAATATTTTGTTGCAAAAATGAAGAAATTTCCCTTATTTTGAGATAAAAAGGCTGAAATTCCACTTATTTGGGGGCAAAAAGGCAGAAATTTTTCTTATTTTGGGGCTAATTTGCAGAAATTTCACTTATTTCAGGGTTATAAGTCAGAAATTTTCCTTATTTTGGAGCAAAAAAGACAGAAATTCCCTTTGTTTTGGGGGAAAAAGACAGAAATTCCACTTATTTAGAGGCAAAAAGGCAAAAGTTCCCCTTATTTTGGAGCAAAAATGAAGAAATTTCCCTTTTTTATGGCAAAAAGGTATGCATTCTTCTTATTTTCAGACAAAAAAGCAGAAATTCCCCATATTTTGGGGCAAAAGGCAGAAATTTCCTTTATTTTAGGGCAAAATTGCAGAAATTTCACTTATTTCAGAGAAAAAAGGCAAAAATTTTTCTTATTTTGGGGCAAAAAGGCAGAAATTCCCATTATTTTGGGACAAAAAGGCAGAAATTCACCTTATTTTGGGCTTAAATTGCAAAAATTTCACATATTTCAGGGCAAAAAGTCAGAAATTTCCCCTAATTTGGGGCAAAAATGAAGAAATTTTCCTTTTTTATGGCAAAAAGGTATGCATTCCCCTTATTTTGGGCAAAAAGGCAGAAATTCCCCGTATTTTGGAGCAAAATTGCAGAAATTCCCCTTATTGTGTGGCAAAATTCCAGAAATTTTCCTTATTTTGGGGCAAAATTGCAGAAATTTCACTTATTTTGGGGCAAAATTGCAGAAATTTCACTTATTTCAGGGAAAATAGGCAGAAATTTTCCTTATTTTGGGGCAAAAAGGCAGAAATTCTCCATATTTTGTTGCAAAAATTAAAAATTTCCCCTATTTTGAGGTAAAATGCTGAAATTTCTTTTATTTTGGGGCAAAAGGCAGAAATTTCCCTTTTTTGGGGCAAATTTGCAGAAATATCACTTATTTCCGAAAAAAAAGGCAGAAATTTTCCTTATTTGGGGGCAAAAAGGCAGAAATTCCTAATATTTTGTGGCAAAAATGCAGAAATTCCTAATATTTTGTTGCAAAAATGCAGAAATTTCCCTTATTTTGAAATAAAAAGGCTGAAATTGCCCTTATTTGGGGGCAAAAATGCAGAAATTTTTTTTATTTTGTGGCAAATTTGCAGAAATTTCACTTATTTCAGGGTTATAAGTCAGAAATTTTCCTTATTTTGGGGCAAAAAAGACTGAAATTCCCTTTGTTTTGGGGGAAAAAGACAGAAATTCCACTTATTTAGAGGCAAAAAGGCAAAAGTTCCCCTTATTTTGGAGCAAAAATGAAGAAATTTCCCTTTTTTATGGCAAAAAGGTATGCATTCTTCTTATTTTTAGACAAAAAGGCAGAAATTCCCCATATTTTGGGGCAAAAGGCAGAAATTTCCCTTATTATGAGGAAAAATTGCAGAAATTTCCCTTATTTTACGGCAAAATTGCAGAAATTTCACTAATTGTGGCGCAAAAAGGCAGAAATTCTCCTTATTTTGGGGCAAAACTCAGAAATTCCACTTAATTTGGGGAAAAATTTCAGAAATTGCCCTTATTTTGGGGCAAAATTGCAGAAATTTTACTTATTTCGGGGCAAAATTGCAGAAATTTCACTTATTTCAGGGAAAAAAGCAGAAATTTTCCTTATTTTGGGGCAAAAAGGCAGAAATTCCTAATATTTTGTGCCAAAATTCAGAAATTCCCCTTATTTTGAGGAAAAAAGACTGAAATTCCCCTTATTTGGCTGCAAAAAGGCAGAAATTTTCCTTATATTGGGGCAAAATTGCAGAAATTTCACTTATTTCAGAGTAATAAGTCAGAAATTTTTTTTATTTTGGAGCAAAAATGAGAGAAATTCCCTTTGTTTTGGGGGAAAAAGACAGAAATTCCACTTATTTAGAGGCAAAAAAGCAGAAATTCCCCTTATTTTAGGGCAAAATTGCAGAAATTTCCCTTATTTGGGGGCAAAAAAACAGAAATTCCCCTTAGTTTGTGGCAAAATTCCAGAAATTTCCCTTATTATGGGGAAAAATTGCAGAAATTTCCCTTATTTTATGGCAAAATTGCAGAAATTTCACTTATTTCGGAGAAAAAAGGCAAAAATTTTTCTTATTTTGGAGCAAATTTGCAGAAATTCCCATTATTTTGGGGCAAAAAAGCAGAAATTCACCTTATTTTGGGCTAAAATTGCAGAAACTTCACATATTTCAGGGCAAAAAGTCAGAAATTTCCCTTAATTTGGGGCAAAAATGAAGAAATTTCCCTTTTTTATGGCAAAAAGGTATGCATTCCCTTTATTTCGCGATAAAAGGCAGAAATTCCCCGTATTTTGGAGCAAAATTGCAGAAATTCCCCTAATTGTGGGGCAAAATTCCAGAAAATTTCTTTATTTTGGGGCAAAATTGCAGAAATTTCACTTATTTTGGGGCAAAATTGCAGAAATTTCACTTATTTCAGGGAAAAAATGCAGAAATTTTTCTTATTTTGGGGCAAAAAGGCAGAAATTCTCTATATTTTGGTGCAAAAATCAGAAATTTCCCTTATTTTGAGGTAAAATGCTGAAATTCCCCTTATTTTGGGGCAAAAGGCAGAAATTTCCCTTTTTTTGGGGCAAATTTGCAGAAATTTCACTTATTTCCGGGAAAAAAGGCAGAAATTTTCCTTGTTTTGTGGCGAAAAGGCAGAAATTCCTAATATTTTGTGGCAAAATGCAGAAATTCCTAATATTTTGTTGCAAAATGCAGAAATTTCTCTTATTTTGAGATAAAAAGGCTGAAATTCCACTTATTTAGGGGCAAAAAGGCAGAAATTTTTCTTATTTTAGGGCAAATTTGCAGAAATTTCACTTATTTCAGGGTTATAAGTCAGAAATTTTCCTTATTTTGGGGCAAAAAAGACAGAAATTCCCTTTGTTTTGGGGGAAAAAGACAGAAATTCCTCTTATTTAGAGGCAAAATGGCAAAAGTTCCCCTTATTTTGGAGCAAAAATGAAGAAATTTCCCTTTTTTATGGCAAAAAGGTATGCATTCTTTTTATTTTCAGACAAAAAGGCAGAAATTCCCCATATTTTGTGGCAAACGGCAGAAATTTCCCTTATTTTTGGGCAAAATTGCAGAAATTTCCCTAATTGTGGGGCAAAAAACAGAAATTCTTCTTATTTTGGGGCAAAATTGCAGAAATTTCCCTTATTACGAGGAAAAATTGCAGAAATTTCCCTTATTTTACGGCAAAATTGCAGAAATTTCACTTATTTCAGAGAAAAAAGGCAAAAATTTTTCTTATTTTGGGGCAAAAAGGCAGAAATTCCCATTATTTTGGGGCAAAAAGGCAGAAATTCACCTTATTTTGGGCTAAAATTGCAGAAATTTCACATATTTCAGGGGAAAAAAATTAAAAATTTCCCTTAATTTGGGGCAAAAATGAAGAAATTTCCCTTTTTTTATGGCACAAAGGTATGCATTCCCCTTATTTTGGGCAAAAAGGCAGAAATTCCCCGTATTTTGGAGCAAAATTGCAGAAATTCCCCTAATTGTGGGGCAAAATTCCAGAAATTTTCTATATTTTGGGACAAAATTGCAGAAATTTCATTTATATTGGGGCAAAATTGCAGAAATTTCACTTATTTCCGGGAAAAAAAGGCAGAAATTTTTCTTATTTTGGGGCAAAAAGGCAGGAATTCCAAATATTTTGTGGCAAAAATGCAGAAATTCCTAATATTTTGTTGCAAAAATGCAGAAATTTCCCTTATTTTGAGATAAAAAGGCTGAAATTCCCTTTATTTATGGGCAAAAAGGCAGAAATATTTCTTATTTTGGGGCAAATTTGCAGAAATTTCACTTATTTCAGGGTTATAAGTCAGAAATGTTCCTTATTTTAGGGCAAAAAAGACAGAAATTGCCTTTGTTTTGGGGGAAAAGAACAGAAATTCCACTTATTTAGAGGCAAAAAGGCAAAAGTTCCCCTTATTTTGGAGCAAAAATGAAGAAATTTCCATTTTATGGCAAAAAAGTATGCATTCTTCTTATTTTCAGACAAAAAGGCAGAAATTCCCCATATTTTGGGGCACACGGCAGAAATTTCCCTTATTTTTGGGCAAAATTGCAGAAATTTCCCTAATTGTGGGGCAAAAAACAGAAATTTCCCTTATTTTGGGGCAAAATTGCAGAAATTTTACTTATTTTGGGGCAAAATTGCAGAAATTTCACTTATTTCAGGGAAAAAAGCAGAAATTTTCCTTTTTTTGGGGCAAAAAGGCAGAAATTCCTAATATTTTGTGCCAAAATTCAGAAATTCCCCTTATTTTGAGGTAAAAAGGCTGAAATTCCCCTTATTTGGGGGCAAAAAGACAGAAATTTTTCTTATATTGGGGAAAATGTGCAGAAATTTCACTTATTTCAGGGTAATAATTCAGAAATTTTCCTTATTTTGGGGCAAAAATGACAGAAATTCTCTTTGTTTTGGGGGAAAAAGACAGAAATTCCACTTATTTAGAGGCAAAAAGCAAATATTCCCCTTATTTTAGGGCAAAATTGCAGAAATTTCCCTTATTAGGGGGCAAAAAAAAAGAAATTCCCCTTATTTTGTGGCAAAATTCCAGAAATTTCCCTTATTATGGGGAAAAATTGCAGAAATTTCCCTATTTTAGGGCAAAATTGCAGAAATTTCACTTATTGCTGAGAAAAGAGGCAAAAATTTTTCTTATTTTGGGGCAAAAAGGCAGAAATTCCCATTATTTTGGGGCAAAAAGGCAGAAATTCACCTTATTTTGGGCTAAAATTGCAGAAATTTCACATATTTCAGGGCAAAAAGTCAGAAATTTCCCTTAATTTGGGGAAAAAATGAAGAAATTTCTTTTTTTTATGGCAAAAAGGTATGCATTCCCATTTATTTTGGGCAAAAAGGCAGAAATTCCCCGTATTTTGGAGCAAAATTGCAGAAATTCCCCTAATTGTGGGGCAAAATTCCAGAAATTTTCCATATTTTGGGGCAAAATTGCAGAAATTTCACTTATTTTGGGGCAAAATTGCAGAAATTTCACTTATTTCAGGGAAAATAGGCAGAAATTTTCCTTATTTTGGGGCAAAAGGCAGAAATTCTCCATATTTTGGTGCAAAAATCAGAAATTTCCCATATTTTGAGATAAAATGCTGAAATTCCCCTTATTATGGGGCAAAAGGCAGAAATTTCCCTTTTTTTGGGGCAAATTTGCAGAAATTTCACTTATTTCCGAGAAAAAAGGCAGAAATTTTTCTAATTTTGGGGCAAAAATAAAGAAATTCCTAGTATTTTGTGGCAAAAATGCAGAAATTCCTAATATTTTGTTGCAAAAATGCAGAAATTTCCCTTATTTTGAGATAAAAAGGCTGAAATTCCACTTATTTGGGGGCAAAAAGGCAGAAATTTTTCTTATTTTGGGGCTAATTTGCAGAAATTTCACTTATTTCAGGGTTATAAGTCAGAAATGTTCCTTATTTTAGGGCAAAAAAGACAGAAATTGCCTTTGTTTTGGGGGAAAAGAACAGAAATTCCACTTATTTAGAGGCAAAAAGGCAAAAGTTCCCCTTATTTTGGAGCAAAAATGAAGAAATTTCGCTTTTTTATGGCAAAAAGGTATGCATTCTTCTTATTTTCAGACAAAAAAGCAGAAATTCCCCATATTTTGGGGCAAAAGGCAGAAATTTCCCTTATTTTAGGGCAAAATTGCAGAAATTTCACTTATTTCAGAGAAAAAAGGCAAAAATTTTTCTTATTTTGGGGCAAAAAAGGCAGAAATTCCCATTATTTTGGGACAAAAAGGCAGAAATTCACCTTATTTTGGGCTTAAATTGCAGAAATTTTACATATTTCAGGGCAAAATTTCAGAAATTTCCCCTAATTTGGGGCAAAAATGAAGAAATTTTCCTTTTTTATGGCAAAAAGGTATGCATTCCGCTTATTTTGGGCAAAAAGGCAGAAATTCCCCGTATTTTGGAGCAAAATTGCAGAAATTCCCCTAATTGTGTGGCAAAATTCCAGAAATTTTCCTTATTTTGGGGCAAAATTGCAGAAATTTCACTTATTTTGGGGCAAAATTGCAGAAATTTCACTTATTTCAGGGAAAATAGGCAGAAATTTTCCTTATTTTGGGGCAAAAAGGCAGAAATTCTCCATATTTTGTTGCAAAAATTAAAAATTTCCCTTATTTTGAGGTAAAATGCTGAAATTCCTTTTATTTTGGGGCAAAAGGCAGAAATTTCCCTTTTTTGGGGCAAATTTGCAGAAATTTCACTTATTTCCGAAAAAAAAGGCAGAAATTTTCCTTATTTTGGGGCAAAAAGGCAGAAATTCCTAATATTTTGTGGCAAAAATGCAGAAATTCCTAATATTTTGTTGCAAAAATGCAGAAATTTCCCTTATTTTGAAATAAAAAGGCTGAAATTGCCCTTATTTGGGGGCAAAAATGCAGAAATTTTTTTATTTTGCGGCAAATTTGCAGAAATTTCACTTATTTCAGGGTTATAAGTCAGAAATTTTCCTTATTTTTGGGGCAAAAAAGACTGAAATTCCCTTTGTTTTGGGGGAAAAAGACAGAAATTCCACTTATTTAGAGGCAAAAAGGCAAAAGTTCCCCTTATTTTGGAGCAAAAATGAAGAAATTTCCCTTTTTTATGGCAAAAAGGTATGCATTCTTCTTATTTTTAGACAAAAAGGCAGAAATTCCCCATATTTTGGGGCAAAAGGCAGAAATTTCCCTTATTATGAGGAAAAATTGCAGAAATTTCCCTTATTTTACGGCAAACTTGCAGAAATTTCACTAATTGTGGCGCAAAAAGGCAGAAATTCTCCTTATTTTGGGGCAAAACTCAGAAATTCCACTTAATTTAAGGAAAAATTCCAGAAATTGCCCTTATTTTGGGGCAAAATTGCAGAAATTTTACTTATTTCGGGGCAAAATTGCAGAAATTTCACTTATTTCAGGGAAAAAAGCAGAAATTTTCCTTATTTTGGGGCAAAAAGGCAGAAATTCCTAATATTTTGTACCAAAATTCAGAAATTCCCCTTATTTTGAGGAAAAAAGGCTGAAATTCCCCTTATTTGGCTGCAAAAAGGCAGAAATTTTCCTTATATTGGGGAAAAAGTGCAGAAATTTCACTTATTTCAGAGTAATAAGTCAGAAATTTTTTTTATTTTGGGGCAAAAATGACAGAAATTCCCTTTGTTTTTGGGGAAAAAGACAGAAATTCCACTTATTTAGAGGCAAAAAAGCAGAAATTCCCCTTATTTTAGGGCAAAATTGCAGAAATTTCCCTTATTTGGGGGCAAAAAAACAGAAATTCCCTTTAGTTTGTGGCAAAATTCCAGAAATTTCCCTTATTGTGGGGAAAAATTGCAGAAATTTCCCTTATTTTAGGGCAAAATTGCAGAAATTTCACTTATTTCGGAGAAAAAAGGCAAAAATTTTTCTTATTTTGGGGCAAATTTGCAGAAATTCCCATTATTTTGAGGCAAAAAAGCAGAAATTCACCTTACTTTGGGCTAAAATTGCAGAAACTTCACATATTTCAGGGCAAAAAGTCAGAAATTTCCCTTAATTTGGGGCAAAAATGAAGAAATTTCCCTTTTTTATGGCAAAAAGATATGCATTCCTTTTATTTCGGGATAAAAGGCAGAAATTCCCCGTATTTTGGAGCAAAATTGCAGAAATTCCCCTAATTGAGGGGCAAAATTCCAGAAATTTTCTTTATTTTGGGGCAAAATTGCAGAAATTTCACTTATTTTGGGGCAAAATTGCAGAAATTTCACTTATTTCAGGGTAAAAATGCAGAAATTTTTCTTATTTTGGGGCAAAAAGGCAGAAATTCTCTATATTTTGGTGCAAAAATCAGAAATTTCCCTTATTTTGAGGTAAAATGCTGAAATTCCCCTTATTTTGGGGCAAAAGGCAGAAATTTCCCTTTTTTTGGGGCAAATTTGCAGAAATTTCACTTATTTCCGGGAAAAAAGGCAGAAATTTTCCTTCTTTTGTGGCGAAAAGGCAGAAATTCCTAATATTTTGTGGCAAAAATGCAGAAATTCTTAATATTTTGTTGCAAAAATGCAGAAATTTCTCTTATTTTGACATAAAAAGGCTGAAATTCCACTTATTTAGGGGCAAAAAGGCAGAAATTTTTCTTATTTTGGGGCAAATTTGCAGAAATTTCACTTATTTCAGGGTTATAAGTCAGAAATTTTCCTTATTTTGGGGCAAAAAAGACAGAAATTCCCTTTGTTTTGGGGGAAAAAGACAGAAATTCCTCTTATTTAGAGGCAAAATGGCAAAAGTTCCCCATATTTTGGAGCAAAAATGAAGAAATTTCCCTTTTTTATGGCAAAAAGGTATGCATTCTTTTTATTTTCAGACAAAAAGGCAGAAATTCCCCATATTTTGTGGCAAACGGCAGAAATTTCCCTTATTTTTGGGCAAAATTGCAGAAATTTCCCTAATTGTGGGGCAAGAAACAGAAATTCTTCTTATTTTGGGGCAAAATTGCAGAAATTTCCATTATTACGAGGAAAAATTGCAGAAATTTCCCTTATTTTACGGCAAAATTGCAGAAATTTCACTAATTGTGGCGCAAAAAGGCAGAAATTCTCCTTATTTTGGGGCAAAACTCAGAAATTCCACTTATTTTGGAGCAAAATTTCAGAAATTTCCCTTATTTTGGGGCAAAATTGAGGAATTTTACTTATTTTGGGGCAAAATTGCAGATATTTCACTTATTTCAGGAAAAAAATCAGAAATTTTCCTTATTTTGGGGCAAAAAGGCAGAAATTCCTAATATTTTGTGCCAAAATTCAGAAATTCCCCTTATTTTGAGGTAAAAAGGCTGAAATTCCCCTTATTTGGGGGCAAAAAGACAGAAATTTCCCTTATATTGGGGAAAAAGTGCAGAAATTTCACTTATTTCAGGGTAATAAGTCAGAAATTTTCCTTATTTTGGGGCAAAAATGACAGAAATTCCCTTTGTTTTGGGGGAAAAAGACAGAAATTCCACTTATTTAGAGGCAAAAAGCAAAAATATCCTTTATTTTAGAGCAAAATTGCAGAAATTTCCCTTATTTGGGGGCAGAAAAACAGAAATTCCCCTTATTTTGTGGCAAAATTCCAGAAATTTCCCTTATTATGGGGAAAAATTGCAGAAATTTCCTTTAAATAGGGCAAAATTGCAGAAATTTCACTTATTTCAGAGAAAAAAGGCAAAAATTTTTCTTATTTTGGGGCAAAAAGGCAGAAATTCCCATTATTTTGGGGCAAAAAGGCAGAAATTCACCTTATTTTGGGCTAAAATTGCAGAAATTTCACATATTTCAGGGCAAAAAGTCAGAAATTTCCCTTAATTTGGGGCAAAAATGAAGAAATTTCCCTTTTTATGGCAAAAAGGTATGCATTCCCCTTATTTCGGGCAAAAAGGCAGAAATTCCCCGTATTTTGGAGCAAAATTGCAGAAATTCCCCTAATTGTGGGGCAAAAAGGCAGAAATTCTCATTATTTTGGGGAAAAACTAAGAAATTCCACTTGGGGCAAAATTGCAGAAATTTCACTTTTTTCAGGGAAAAAAGCAGAAATTTTCCTTATTTTGTGGCAAAAAGGCAGAAATTCTCCATATTTAGGTGAAAATCAGAAATTTTTCTTATTTTGAGGTAAAATGGTGAAATTCCCCTTATTTTGGGGCAAAAGGCAGAAATTTCCCTTTTTTTGGGGCAAATTTGCAGAAATTTCACTTATTTCCGGGAAAAAAGGCAGAAATTTTCCTTCTTTTGTGGCGAAAAGGCAGAAATTCCTAATATTTTGTGGCAAAAATGCAGAAATTCTTAATATTTTGTTGCAAAAATGCAGAAATTTCTCTTATTTTGACATAAAAAGGCTGAAATTCCACTTATTTAGGGGCAAAAAGGCAGAAATTTTTCTTATTTTGGGGCAAATTTGCAGAAATTTCACTTATTTCAGGGTTATAAGTCAGAAATTTTCCTTATTTTGGGGCAAAAAAGACAGAAATTCCCTTTGTTTTGGGGGAAAAAGACAGAAATTCCACTTATTTAGAGGCAAGAAGGCAAAAGTTCCCCTTATTTTAGAGCAAAAATGAAGAAATTTCTCTTTTTATGGCAAAAAGGTATGCATTTTTCTTATTTTAAGACAAAAAGGCAGAAATTCCCCATATTTTGGGGCAAAAGGCAGAAATTTCCCTTATTTTTGGTCAAAATTGCAGAAATTTCCCTAATTGTGGGGCAAAAAAACAGAAATTCTCCTTATTTTGGGGCAAAATTGCAGAAATTTCCCTTATTATGAGAAAAAATTGCAGTAATTTCCCTTATTTTACGGCAAAATTGCAGAAATTTCACTAATTGTGGCGCAAAAAGGCAGAAATTTTCCTTATTTTGGGGCAAAACTCAGAAATTCCACTTATTTTGGAACAAAATTCCAGAAATTTCTCTTATTTTGGGGCAAAATTGCAGAAATTTCACTTATTTTGGGGCAAAATACAGAAATTTCCCTTATTTTGGGGCAAAATTGCAGAAATTTCACTTATTTTGGGGCAAAATTGCAGAAATTTAACTTATCTCAGGGAAAAAAGGCAGAAATTTCTTTTATTTTGGGGCAAAAAGGCAGAAATTCCTAATATTTTGTGGCAAAAATGCAGAAATTCCCCTTATTTTTAGGTAAAATGCTGAAATTCTTCTTATTTTGGGGCAAAAGGCAGAAATTTCCTTATTTTTGGGGCAAATTTTCAGAAATTTCACTTATTTCATTGTAATAAGTGAGAAATTTTCCTTATTTTGGGGCAAAAAAGACAGAAATTCTTTTTGTATTGGGGGAAAAAAACAGAAATTCCACTTATTTAGAGGCAAAAAGGCAAAAGTTTCCCTTATTTTGGACCAAAAATGAAGAAATTTCCCTTTTTATGGCAAAAAGGTATGCATTTTTCTTATTTTCGGACAAAAAGGCAGAAATTCCTCATATTTTGGGGCAAAAGTCAGAAAGTCCCCTTATTTTGGGGCAAAATTGCAGAAATTTCCCTAATTGTGGGGCAAAAAACAGAAATTCCCCTTATTTTGGGGCAAAATTGCAGAAATTTCCCTTATTATGAGGAAAAATTGCAGAAATTTCCCATATTTTACGGCAAAATTGCAGAAATTTCACTAATTGTGGCGCAAAAAAGCAGAAATTCTCCTTATTTTGGCGCAAAACTCAGAAATTCCACTTATTTTGGGGCAAAATTCCAGAAATTTTCCTTATTTTGGGCAAAATTGCAGAAAGTTTTCTTATTTTGGGGCAAAAAGGCAGAAATTCCTAATATTTTGTGCCAAAATTCGGAAATTCCTCTTATTTTGAGGTAAAAAGGCTGAAATTCCCCTTATTTGGGGGCAAATACGCAGAAATTTCCCTTATATTGGGAAAAAATTGCAGAAATTTCACTTATTTCAGAGTAATAAGTCAAAAATTTTCCTTATTTTGGGGCAAAAATGACAGAAATTCCCTTTTTGGGGGAAAAAGACAGAAATTCTACTTATTTAGAGGCAAAAAAGCAGAAATTCCCCTTATTTTAGGGCAAAATTGCAGAAATTTCCCTTATTATAGGGAAAAATTGCAGAAATTTCTTTTTTTTAGGGCAAAATTGCAGAAATTTCACTTATTTCAGAGAAAAAAAGCAAAAATTTTTTTTATTTTGGGGCAAAAAGGCAGAAATTCCCCGTATTTTGGAGCAAAATTGCAGAAATTCCCCTAATTGTGGGGCAAAAAGGCAGAAATTCTCCTTATTTTGGGGCAAAACTCAAAAATTCCACTTATTTTGGGGCAAAATTCCAGAAATTTTCTTTATTTTGTGGCAAAATTGCAGAAATTTCACTTATTTTGGGGCAAAATTGCAGAAATTTCACTTATTTCAGGGAAAAAAGGCAGAAATTTTCCTTATTTTGTGGCAAAAAGGCAGAAATACTCCATATTTTGGTGCAAAAACGAGAAATTTCCCTTATTTTGAGGTAAAAAGCTGAAATTCCCCTTATTTTGGGGCAAAATGCAGAAATTTCCCTTTTTTGGGGGCAAATTTTCAGAAATTTCACTTATTTCAAGGAAAAAACAGAAATTTTCCTTATTTTGGGGCAAAAAGGCAGAAATTCCTAATATTTTGTGCCAAAATTCAGAAATTCCCCTTATTTTGAGGTAAAAAACCTGAAATTCCCTTTATTTGTAGCAAAAAGGCAGAAATTTCCCTAATATTGGGGCAAAATTGCAGAAATTTCACTTATTTCAGGGTAATAAGTCAGAAATTTTTTTTATTTTGGGGCAAAAATGACAGAAATTCCCTTTGTTTTGGGGGAAAAAACAGAAATTCCACTTATTTAGAGGCAAAAAAGCAGAAATTCCTTTTATTTTAGGGCAAAATTGCAAATATTTCCCTTATTTGAGGGCAAAAAACAGAAATTCCCTTTATTTTGGGGAAAAATTCCAGAAATTTCACTTATTTCAGAGAAAAAAAGCAAAAATTTTTCTTATTTTGGGGCAAAAAGGCAGAAATTCCCATTATTTTGGAGCAAAAAGGCAGAAATTCACCTTATTTTAGGGCAAAACTCAGAAATTCCACATATTTTGGGGCAAAATTGCAGAAATTTCACTTATTTTGGGTCAAAATTGCAGAAATTTCACTTATTTCAGGGAAAAAAGGCATAAATTTTCCATATTTTGGGGCAAAAAGGCAGAAATTCCTAATATTTTGTGGCAAAAATGCAGAAATTTTTAATATTTTGTTGCAAAAATGCAGAAATTTCCCTTATTTTGAGGTAAAAAGCTGAAATTCCCATTATCTGGGGGTAAAAGGCAGAAATTTCCCTTATTTTGGTACAAATTTGCAGAAATTTCACTTATTTCAGGGTAATAAGTCAGAAATTTTCCTTATTTTGGGGCAAAAAAGACAGAAATTCCCTTTGTTTGGGGGGAAAAAGAGAGAAATTCCACTTATTTAGAGGCAAAAAGGCAAAAGTTCCCCTTATTTTGGAGCAAAAATGAAGAAATTTCCCTTTCTTATGGCAAAAAGGTATGCATTCTTCTTATTTTCGGACAAAAAGGCAGAAATTCCCCATAATTTGGGGCAAAAGGCAGAAATTTCCCTTATTTTGGGGCAAAAAGGCAGAAATTCACCTTATTTTGGGCTAAAATTGCAGAAATTTCATATATTTCAGGGCAAAAAGGAAAACTTTTCCCTTAATTTGGGGCAAAAATGAGGAAATTTCCCTTTTTTATGGCAAAAATGTATGCATTTCCCTTATTTTCGGGCAAAGAGGCAGAAATTCCCTGTATTTTGGAGCAAATTTGCAGAAATTCCCCTAATTGTGGGGCAAAAAGGAAGAAATTCTCCTTATTTTGGGGCAAAACTCAGAAATTCCACTTATTTTGGGGCAAAATTAAAGAAATTTCTCTTATTTTGGGGCAAAATTCCAGAAATTTCACTTATTTTCGGGCAAAATTGCAGAAATTATACTTATTTCAGGGAAAAAAGGCAGAAATTTTCCTTATTTTGGGGCAAAAAGGCAGAAATTCTCCATATTTTGGTGCAAAAATCAGAACTTTTCTTTATTTTGAGATAAAATGCTGAAATTCCCCTTATTTTGGGGCAAAAGGCAGATATTTCCTTATTTTTGGGGCAAATTTGCAGAAATTTCACTTATTTCAGGGTAATAAGTCAGAAATTTTCCTTATTTTGGGGCAAAAAAGACAGAAATTCCCTTTGTTTTGGGGGACAAAGACAAAAATTCCACTTATTTAGAGGCAAAAAGGCAAAAGTTCCCCTAATTTTGGAGCAAAAATGAAGAAATTCCCCCTTTTTATGGTAAAAAGGTATGCATTCTTCTTATTTTCGGACAAAAAGTCAGAAATTCCCCATATTTTGGGGCAAAAGGCAGAAATTCCCCTTATTTTGAGGCAAAATTGCAGAAATTAACCTAATTGTGGGGCAAAAAACAGAAATTCCCCTTATTTTGAAGCAAAATTGCAGAAATTTCCCTATTTATGTGGAAAAATTGCAGAAATTTCCCTTATTTTACGGCAAAATTCCAGAAATTTCACATATTTCAGGGCAAAAAGTCAGAATTTTACCTTAATTTGGGGAAAAAATGAGGAAATTTCCCTTTTTTATGGCAAAAAGGTATGCATTCCCCTTATTTCGGGCAAAAAGGCAGAAATTCCCCGTATTTTAGAGCAAAATTGCAGATATTCCCCTAATTGTGGGGCAAAATTCCAGAAATTTTCGTTATTTTGGGGCAAAATTGCAGAAATTTCACTTATTTTGGGGCAACATTATAGAAATTTCTCTTATTTTGGGGCAAAATTGCAGAAATTTCACTTATTTTGGGGCAAAATTGCAGAAATTTCACTTATTTCAAGGAAAAAAGGCAGAAATTTTTTTATTTTGGGGCAAAAAGACAGAAATTCCTAATATTTTGTGGCAAAAATGCAGAAATTCCTCTTATTTTTAGGTAAAATGCTGAAATTCCCCTTATTTTGGGGCAAAAGGCAGAAATTTTCTTTTTTTGGGGGCAAATTTTCAGAAATTTGACTTATTTCATGGTAATAAGTCAGAAATTTTCCTTATTTTGGGGCAAAAAAGACAGAAATTCTTTTTGTTTTTGGCGAAAAAAACAGAAATTCCACTTATTTAGAGGCAAAAAGGCAAAAGTTCCCCTTATTTTGGAGCAAAAATGAAGAAATTTCCCTTTTTATGGCAAAAAGGTATGCATTTTTCTTATTTTCGGACAAAAAGGCAGAAATTCCCCATATTTTGTGGCAAAAGGCAGAAATTCCCCTTATTTTGGGGCAAAATTGCAGAAATTTCCCTAATTGTGGGGCAAAAAACAGAAATTCCCCTTATTTTGGGGCAAAATTGCTGAAATTTCCCTTATTATGAGGAAAAATTGCAGAAATTTCCCTTATTTTACGGCAAAATTGCAGAAATTTCACTAATTATGGCGCAAAAAAGCAGAAATTCTCTTTATTTTGGGGCAAAACTCAGAAATTCCACTTATTTTGGGGCAAAATTCCAGAAATTTCCATTATTTTGGGCAAAATTGCAGAAATTTACTTATTTTGGGGCAAAATTGAGGAAATTTCATTTGTTTCAGGGAAAAAAGCAGAAATTTTCCTTATTTTGGGGCAAAAAGGCTGAAATTCCTAATATTTTGTGCCAAAATTCGGAAATTGCTTTTATTTTGAGGTAAAAAGGCTGAAATTCCTTTTATTTGGGGGCAAATACACAGAAATTTCCCTTATATTGGGAAAAAATTGCAGAAATTTCACTTATTTCAGGGTAATAAGTCAGAAATTTTCCTTATTTTGGGGCAAAACTGACAGAATTTCCCTTTTTTGGGGAAAAAGACAGAAATTCTACTTATTTAGAGGCAAAAAAGCAGAAATTCCCTTTATTTTAGGGCAAAATTGCAGAAATTTCCCTTATTATAGGGAAAAATTGCAGAAATTTCCCTTTTTTTAGGGCAAAATTGCAGAAATTTCACTTATTTCAGAGAAAAAAAGCAAAAATTTTTTTATTTTGGGGCAAAAAGGCAGAAATTCCCCTAATTGTGGGGCAAAAAGGCAGAAATTCTCTTTATTTTGGGGCAAAACTCAAAAATTCCACTTATTTTGGGGCAAAATTCCAGAAATTTTCCTTATTTTGTGGCAAAATTGCAGAAATTTCACTTATTTTGGGGCAAAATTGCAGAAATTTCACTTATTTCAGAAAAAAAAGGCAGAAATTTTCTTATTTTGTGGCAAAAAGGCAGAAATACTCCATATTTTGGTGCAAAAACCAGAAATTTCCCTTATTTTGAGGTAAAAAGCTGAAATTCCCCTTATTTTGGGGCAAAATGCAGAAATTTCCCTTTTTTGGGGCAAATTTTCAGAAATTTCACTTATTTCAAGGAAAAAACAGAAATTTTCCTTATTTTGGGGCAAAAAGGCAGAAATTCCTAATATTTTCTGCCAAAATTCAGAAATTCCCCTTATTTTGAGGTAAAAAGGCTGAAATTCCCCTTATTTGGAAGCAAAAAGGCAGAAATTTCCCTTATATTGGGGCAAAATTGCAGAAATTTCACCTATTTCAAGGTAATAAGTCAGAAATTTTTCTTATTTTGGTGCGAAAATGACAGAAATTCTTTTTGTTTTGGGGGAAAAAGATAGAAATTCCACTTATTTAGAGGCAAAAAAGCAGAAATACCCCTTATTTTAGGGCAAAATTGCAGAAATTTCCCTTATTTGGGGGCAAAATAACAGAAATTCCCCTTATTTTGTGTCAAAATTCCAGAAATTTCCCTTATTATGGGGAAAAATTACAGAAATTTCTCTTATTTTAGGGCAAAATTGCAGAAATTTCACTTATTTCAGAGAAAAAAGGCAAAAATTTTTCTTATTTTGGGGCAAAAATGCAGAAATTCCCATTATTTTGGGGCAAAAAGGCAGAAATTCACCTTATTTTGGGCTAAAATTGCAGAAATTTCCCATATTTCAGGGCAAAAAGTCAGAAATTTCCCTTAATTTGGGGAAAAAATGAAGAAATTTCCCTTTTTTATGGCAAAAAGGTATGCATTCCCCTTATTTCGGGCAAAAAGGCAGAAATTCCCCGTATTTTGGAGCAAAATTGCAGAAATTCCCCTATTTGTGGAGCAAAATTCCAGAAATTTTCGTTATTTTGGGGCAAAATTGCAGAAATTTCACTTATTTTGGGGCAAATTGCAGAAATTTCCCTTATTTTGGGGCAAAATTGCAGAAATTTCACTTATTTTGGGGCAAAAATTGCAGAAATTTCACTTATTTCAGGGAAAAAAGGCAGAAATTTTTTTTATTTTGGGGCAAAAAGGCAGAAATTCCTAATATTTTGTGGCAAAAATGCAGAAATACCCCTTATTTTTAGGTAAAATGCTGAAATTCCCCTTATTTTGGGGCAAAAGGCAGAAATTTCCTTATTTTTGGGGCAAATTTTCAGAAATTTCACTTATTTCATGGTAATAAGTCAGAAATTTTCCTTATTTTGGGGCAAAAAAGACAGAAATTCTTTTTGTTTTGGGGGAAAAAAACAGAAATTCCACTTATTTAGAGGCAAAAAGGCAAAAGTTCCCCTTATTTTGGAGCAAAAATGAAGAAATTTCCCTTTTTATGGCAAAAAGATATGCATTTTTCTTATTTTCGGACAAAAAGGCAGAAATTCCTCATATTTTGGGGCAAAAGTCAGAAATTCCCCTTATTTTGGGGCAAAATTGCTGAAATTTCCCTAAGAGTGGGGCAAAAAACAGAAATTCCCCTTATTTTGGGGCAAAATTGCAGAAATTTCCCTTATTATGAGGAAAAATTGCAGAAATTTCCCTTATTTTACGGCAAAATTGCAGAAATTTCACTAATTGTTGCGCAAAAAGGCAGAAATTCTCCTTATTTTGGGGCAAAACTCAGAAATTCCACTTATTTTGGGGCAAAATTCAAGAAATTTCCCTTATTTTGGGCAAAATTGCAGAAATTTTCCTTATTTTGGGGCAAAAAGGCAGAAATTCCTAATATTTTGTGCCAAAATTCGGAAATTCCTCTTATTTTGAGGTAAAAAGGCTGAAATTCCCCTTATTTGGGGGCAAATACGCAGAAATTTCCCTTATATTGGGAAAAAATTGCAGAAATTTCACTTATTTCAGAGTAATAAGTCAAAAATTTTCCTTATTTTGGGGCAAAAATGACAGAAATTCCCTTTTTTTTGGGAAAAAGACAGAAATTCTACTTATTTAGAGGCAAAAAAGCAGAAATTCCCCTTATTTTAGGGCAAAATTGCAGAAATTTCCCTTATTATAGGGAAAAATTGCAGAAATTTCCCTTTTTTAGGGCAAAATTGCAGAAATTTCACTTATTTCAGAGAAAAAAAGCAATTTTTTTTTTATTTTGGGGCAAAAAGGCAGAAATTCCCCGTATTTTGGAGCAAAATTGCAGAAATTCCCCTAATTGTGGGGCAAAAAGGCAGAAATTCTCCTTATTTTGGGGCAAAACTCAAAAATTCCACTTATTTTGGGGCAAAATTCCAGAAATTTTCTTTATTTTGTGGCAAAATTGCAGAAATTTCACTTATTTTGGAGCAAAATTGCATAAATTTCACTTATTTCAGGGAAAAAAGGCAGAAATTTTCGTTATTTTGTGGCAAAAAGGCAGAAATACTCCATATTTTGGTGCAAAAACCAGAAATTTCCCTTATTTTGAGGTAAAAAGCTGAAATTCCCCTTATTTTGGGGCAAAATGCAGAAATTTCCCTTTTTTTGGGGCAAATTTTCAGAAATTTCACTTATTTCAAGGAAAAAACAGAAATTTTCCTTATTTTGGGGCAAAAAGGCAGAAATTCCTAATATTTTGTGCCAAAATTCAGAAATTCCCCTTATTTTGAGGTAAAAAGGCTGAAATTCCCCTTATTTGGAGCAAAAAAACAGAAATTTCCCTTATATTGGGGCAAAATTGCAGAAATTTCACTTATTTCAGGGTAATAAGTCAGAAATTTTTTTTATTTTGGGGCAAAAATGACAGAAATTCCCTTTGTTTTGCGGGAAAAAACAGAAATTCCACTTATTTAGAGGCAAAAAACAGAAATTCCCTTTATTTTAGGGCAAAATTGCAGATATTTCCCTTATTTGGGGGCAAAAAACAGAAATTCCCCTTATTTTGGGGCAAAATTCCAGAAATTTCTCTTATTATGGGAAAAAATTGCAGAAATTTCCTTTATTTTAGGGCAAAATTGCAGAAATTTCACTTATTTCAGAGAAAAAAAGCAAAAATTTTTTCTTATTTTGGGGCAAAAAGGCAGAAATTCCCATTATTTTGGAGCAAAAAGGCAGAAATTCATCTTATTTTAGGGCAAAACTCAGAAATTCCACTTATTTTGGGGCAAAATTGCAGAAATTTTACTTATTTTGGGGCAAAATTGCAGAAATTTCACTTATTTCAGGGAAAAAAAGGCATAAATTTTCCATATTTTGGGGCAAAAAGGCAGAAATTCGTAATATTTTGTGGCAAAAATGCAGAAATTTTTAATATTTTGTTGCAAAAATGCAGAAATTTCCCTTATTTTGAGGTAAAAAGCTGAAATTCCCATTATTTGGGGGCCAAAAGGCAGAAATTTCCCTTATTTTGGGGCAAATTTGCAGAAATTTCACTTCTTTCTGGGTAATAAGTCAGAAATTTTCCTTATTTTGGGGCAAAAAAGACAGAAATTCCCTTTGTTTTGGGGGAAAAAGAGAGAAATTCCACTTATTTAGAGGCAAAAGGCAAAAGGTCCCCTTATTTTGGAGCAAAAATGAAGAAATTTCCCTTTTTTATGGCAAAAAGGTATGCATTCTTCTTATTTTCGGACAAAAAGGCAGAAATTCCCCATAATTTGGGGCAAAAGGCAGAAATTTCCCTTATTTTGGGGCAAAAAGGCAGAAATTCACCTTATTTTGGGCTAAAATTGCAGAAATTTCATATATTTCAGGGCAAAAAGGAAAACTTTTACCTTAATTTGGGACACAAATGAGGAAATTTCCCTTTTTTATGGCAAAAAGGTATGCATTTTCCTTATTTTCGGGCAAAGAGGCAGAAATTCCCTGTATTTTGGAGCAAATTTGCAGAAATTCCCCTAATTGTGGGGCAAAAAGGAAGAAATTCTCCTTATTTTGGGGCAAAACTCAGAAATTCCACTTATTTTGGGGCAAAATTAAAGAAATTTCTCTTATTTTGGGGGAAAATTCCAGAAATTTCACTTATTTTCGGGCAAAATTGCAGAAATTATACTTATTTCAGGGAAAAAAGTCAGAAATTTTCCTTATTTTGGGGCAAAAAGGCAGAAATTCTCCATATTTTTGTGCAAAAATCAGAACTTTTCTTTATTTTGAGATAAAATGTTCAAATTCCCCTTATTTTGGGGCAAGAGGCAGAAATTTCCTTATTTTTGGGGCAAATTTGCAGAAATTTCACTTATTTCAGGGTAATAAGTCAGAAATTTACCTTATTTTGGGGCAAAAAAGACAGAAATTCCCTTTGTTTTGGGGGACAAAGACAAAAATTCCACTTATTTAGAGGCAAAAAGGCAAAGGTTCCCCTAATTTTGGAGCAAAAATGAAGAAATTCCCCCTTTTTATGGTAAAAAGGTATGCATTCTTCTTATTTTCAGACAAAAAGTCAGAAATTCCCCATATTTTGGGGCAAAAGGAAGAAATTCCCCTTATTTTGAGGCAAAATTGCAGAAATTACCCTAATTGTGGGGCAAAAAACAGAAATTCCCCTTATTTTGAAGCAAAATTGCAGATATTTCCCTATTTATGGAGAAAAATTGCAGAAATTTCCCTTATTTAATGCAAAATTGCAGAAATTTCACATATTTCAGGGCAAAAAGTCAGAAATTTACCTTAATTTGGGGAAAAAATGAAGAAATTTCCCTTTTTTATGGCAAAAAGGTATGCATTCCCCTTATTTCGGGTAAAAAGGCAGAAATTCCCCGTATTTTAGAGCAAAATTGCAGAAATTCCCCTAATTGTGGGGCAAAATTCCAGAAATTCCCGTTATTTTGGGGCAAAATTGCTGAAATTTCCCTTATTATGAGGAAAAATTGCAGAAATTTCCCTTATTTTACGGCAAAATTGCAGAAATTTCACTAATTATGGCGCAAAAAAGGCAGAAATTCTCCTTATTTTGGGGCAAAACTCAGAAATTCCACTTATTTTGGGGCAAAATTCCAGAAATTTCCCTTATTTTGGGCAAATTTCAGAAATTTTACTTATTTTGGGGCAAAATTGAGGAAATTTCATTTGTTTCAGGGAAAAAAGCAGAAATTTTCCTTATTTTGGGGCAAAAAGGCAGAAATTCCTAATATTTTGTGCCAAAATTCGGAAATTCCTCTTATTTTGAGGTAAAAAGGCTGAAATTCCTTTTATTTGGGGGCAAATACACAGAAATTTCCCTTATTTTGGGAAAAAAATTGCAGAAATTTCACTTATTTCAGGATAATAAGTCAAAAATTTTCCTTATTTTGGGGCAAAACTGACAGAATTTCTCTTTTTTGGGGGAAAAAGACAGAAATTCTACTTATTTAGAAGCAAAAAAGCAGAAATTCCCTTTATTTTAGGGCAAAATTGCAGAAATTTCCCTTATTATAGGGAAAAATTGCAGAAATTTCCCTTTTTTAGGGCAAAATTGCAGAAATTTCACTTATTTCAGAGAAAAAAAGCAAAAATTTTTTTTATTTTGGGGCAAAAAGGCAGAAATTCCCCATATTTTGAAGCAAAATTGCAGAAATTCCCCTAATTGTGGGGCAAAAAGGCAGAAATTCTCCTTATTTTGGGGCAAAACTCAAAAATTCCACTTATTTTGGGGCAAAATTCCAGAAATTTTCCTTATTTTGTGGCAAAATTGCAGAAATTTCACTTATTTTGAGGCAAAATTGCAGAAATTTCACTTATTTCAGGAAAAAGGCAGAAATTTTCCTTATTTTGTGGCAAAAAGGCAGAAATACTCCATATTTTGGTGCAAAAACCAGAAATTTCCCTTATTTTGAGGTAAAAAGCTGAAATTCCCCTTATTTTGGGGCAAAATGCAGAAATTTCTTTTTTTGGGGGGGCAAATGTTCAGAAATTTCACTTATTTCAAGGAAAAAACAGAAATTTTCCTTATTTTGGGGCAAAAAGGCAGAAATTCCTAATATTTTGTGCCAAATATCAGAAATTCCCCTTATTTTGAGGTAAAAAGGCTGAAATTCCCCTTATTTGGAAGCAAAAAGGCAGAAATTTCCCTTATATTGGGGCAAAATTGCAGAAATTTCACTTATTTCAGGGTAATAAGTCAGAAATTTTTTTTATTTTGGGGCAAAAATGACAGAAATTCATTTTGTTTTGGGGAAAAAACAGAAATTCCACTTATTTAGAGGCAAAAAAGCAGAAATTCCCCTTATTTTAAGGCAAAATTGCAGATATTTCCCTTATTTGGGGGCAAAAAACAGAAATTCCCCTTATTTTGGGGCAAAATTCCAGAAATTTCCCTTATTATGGGAAAAAATTGCAGAAATTTCCTTTATTTTAGGGCAAAATTGCAGAAATTTCACTTATTTCAGAGAAAAAAAGCAAAAATTTTTCTTATTTTGGGGCAAAAAGGCAGAAATTCCCATTATTTTGGAGCAAAAAGGCAGAAATTCACCTTATTTTAGGGCAAAACTCAGAAATTCCACTTATTTTGGGGCAAAATTGCAGAAATTTCACTTATTTTGGGGCAAAATTGCAGAAATTTCACTTATTTCAGGGAAAAAAAGGCATAAATTTTCCATATTTTGGGGCAAAAAGGCAGAAACTCGTAATATTTTCTGGCAAAAATGCAGAAATTTGTAATATTTTGTTGCAAAAATGCAGAAATTTCCCTTATTTTGAGGTAAAAGGCTGAAATTCCCATTATTTGGGGGCAAAAAGGCAGAAATTTCCCATATTTTGGGGCAAAAATGCAGAAATTCCCCTTATTTTGAGGTAAAAAGGCTGAAATTCCCCTTATTTGGGGTCAAAAAGGCAGAAATTTCCCTTATTTTGGGGCAAAATTGCAGAAATTTCACTTATTTCAGGGTAATAAGTCAGAAATTTTCCTTATTTTGGGGCAAAAAAGACAGAAATTCCCTTTGTTTTAAGGGAAAAAGAGAGAAATTCCACTTATTTAGAGGCAAAAGGCAAAAGTTCCCCTTATTTTGGAGCAAAAATGAAGAAATTTCCCTTTTTATGGCAAAAAGGTATGCATTTTTCTTATTTTTGGACAAAAAGGCAGAAATTCCTCATATTTTGGGGCAAAAGTCAGAAAGTCTTCTTATTTTGGGGCAAAATTGCAGAAATTTCCCTAATTGTGGGGCAAAAAACAGAAATTCCCCTTCTTTTGGGGCAAAATTGCAGAAATTTCCCTTATTATGAGGAAAAATTGCAGAAATTTCCCATATTTTATGGCAAAATTGCAGAAATTTCACTATTTGTGGCGCAAAAAGGCAGAAATTCTCCTTATTTTGGCGCAAAACTCAGAAATTCCACTTATTTTGGGGCAAAATTCCAGAAATTTTCCTTATTTTGGGCAAAATTGCAGAAATTTTTCTTATTTTGGGGCAAAAAGGCAGAAATTCCTAATATTTTGTGCCAAAATTCGGGAATTCCTCTTATTTTGAGGTAAAAAGGCTGAAATTCCCCTTATTTGGGGGCAAATACGCAGAAATTTCCCTTATATTGGGAAAAAATTGCAGAAATTTCACTTATTTCAGAGTAATAAGTCAAAAATTTTCCTTATTTTGGGGCAAAAATGACAGAAATTCCCTTTTTTGGGGGAAAAAGACAGAAATTCTACTTATTTAGAGGCAAAAAAGCAGAAATTCCCCTTATTTTAGGGCAAAATTGCAGAAATTTCCCTTATTATAGGGAAAAATTGCAGAAATTTCTTTTTTTTAGGGCAAAATTGCAGAAATTTCACTTATTTCAGAGAAAAAAAGCAAAATTTTTTTTTATTTTGGGGCAAAAAGGCAGAAATTCCCCGTATTTTGGAGCAAAATTGCAGAAATTCCCCTAATTGTGGGGCAAATAGGCAGAAATTCTCCTTATTTTGGGGCAAAACTCAAAAATTCCACTTATTTTGGGGCAAAATTCCAGAAATTTTCTTTATTTTTTGGCAAAATTGCAGAAATTTCACTTATTTTGGGGCAAAATTGCAGAAATTTCACTTATTTCAGGGAAAAAAGGCAGAAATTTTCCTTATTTTGTGGCAAAAAGGGAGAAATACTCCATATTTTGGTGCAAAAACCAGAAATTTCCCTTATTTTGAGGTAAAAAGCTGAAATTCCCCTTATTTTGGGGCAAAATGCAGAAATTTCCCTTTTTTGGGGGCAAATTTTCAGAAATTTCACTTATTTCAAGGAAAAACAGAAATTTTCCTTATTTTGGGGCAAAAAGGCAGAAATTCCTAATATTTTGTGCCAAAATTCAGAAATTCCCCTTATTTTGAGGTAAAAAGGCTGAAATTCCCCTTATTTAAAGCAAAAAGGCAGAAATTTCCCTTATATTGGGGCAAAATTGCAGAAATTTCACTTATTTCAGGGTAATAAGTCAGAAATTTTTTTTATTTTGGGGCAAAAATGACAGAAATTCCCTTTGTTTTGGGGGAAAAAACAGAAATTCCACTTATTTAGCGGCAAAAAAGCAGAAATTCCCCTTATTTTAGGGCAAAATTGCAAATATTTCCCTTATTTGGGGGCAAAAAACAGAAATTCCCTTTATTTTGGGGCAAAATTCCAGAAATTTCACTTATTTCAGAGAAAAAAAGCAAAAATTTTTCTTATTTTGGGGCAAAAATGCAGAAATTCCCATTATTTTGGAGCAAAAAGGCAGAAATTCACCTTACTTTAGGGCAAAACTCAGAAATTCCACATATTTTGGGGCAAAATTGCAGAAATTTCACTTATTTTGGGGCAAAATTGCAGAAATTTCACTTATTTCAGGGAAAAAAAGGCATAAATTTTCCATATTTTGGGGCAAAAAGGCAGAAATTCCTAATATTTTGTGGCAAAAATGCAGAAATTTTTAATATTTTGTTGCAAAAATGCAGAAATTTCCCTTATTTTGAGGTAAAAAGCTGAAATTCCCATTATCTGGGGGTAAAAAGGCAGAAATTTCCCTTATTTTGGGGCAAATTTGCAGAAATTTCACTTATTTCATGGTAATAAGTCAGAAATTTTCCTTATTTTGGGGCAAAAAAGACAGAAATTCCGTTTGTTTTGGGGGAAAAAGAGAGAAATTCCACTTATTTAGAGGCAAAAAGGCAAAAGTTCCCCTTATTTTGGAGCAAAAATGAAGAAATTTCCCTTTTTTATGGCAAAAAGGTATGCATTCTTCTTATTTTCGGACAAAAAGGCAGAAATTCCCCATAATTTGGGGCAAAAAGCAGAAATTTCCCTTATTTTGGGGCAAAAAGGCAGAAATTCACCTTTTTTGGGCTAAAATTGCAGAAATTTCATATATTTCAGGGCAAAAAGGAAAACTTTTCCCTTAATTTGGGGCAAAAATGAGGAAATTTCCCTTTTTTATGGCAAAAATGTATGCATTTCTCTTATTTTCGGGCAAAGAGGCAGAAATTCCCTGTATTTTGGAGCAAATTTGCAGAAATTCCCCTAATTGTGGGGCAAAAAGGAAGAAATTCTCCTTATTTTGGGGCAAAACTCAGAAATTCCACTTATTTTGGGGCAAAATTAAAGAAATTTCTCTTATTTTGGGGCAAAATTCCAGAAATTTCACTTATTTTTGGGCAAAATTGCAGAAATTATACTTATTTCAGGGAAAAAAGGCAGAAATTTTCCTTATTTTGGGGCAAAAAGGCAGAAATTCTCCATATTTTGGTGCAAAAATCAGAACTTTTCTTTATTTTGAGATAAAATGCTGAAATTCCCCTTATTTTGGGGCAAAAGGCAGAAATTTCCTATTTTTGGGGCAAATTTGCAGAAATTTTACTTATTTCAGGGTAATAAGTCAGAAATTTTCCTTATTTTGGGGCAAAAAAGACAGAAATTCCCTTTGTTTTGGGGGACAAAGACAAAAATTCCACTTATTTAGAGGCAAAAAGGCAAAAGTTCCCCTAATTTTGGAGCAAAAATGAAGAAATTCCCCCTTTTTATGGTAAAAAGGTATGCATTCTTCTTATTTTCGGACAAAAAGTCAGAAATTCCCCATATTTTGGGGCAAAAGGCAGAAATTCCCCTTATTTTGAGGCAAAATTGCAGAAATTTCCCTAATTGTGGGGCAAAAAACAGAAATTCCCCTTATTTTGAAGCAAAATTGCAGAAATTTCCCTATTTATGGGGAAAAATTGCAGAAATTTCCCTTATTTTACGGCAAAATTCCAGAAATTTCACATATTTCAGGGCAAAAAGTCAGAAATTTACCTTAATTTGGGGAAAAAATGAGGAAATTTCCCTTTTTTATGGCAAAAAGGTATGCATTCCCCTTATTTCGGGCAAAAAAGCAGAAATTCCCCGTATTTTAGAGCAAAATTGCAGAAATTCCCCTAATTGTGGGGCAAAATTCCAGAAATTTTCGTTATTTTGAGCAAAATTGCAGAAATTTCACTTATTTTGGGGCAACATTATAGAAATTTCTCTTATTTTGGGGCAAAATTGCAGAAATTTCACTTATTTTGGGGCAAAATTGCAGAAATTTCCCTTATTTTGGGGCAAAATTGCAGAAATTTCACTTATTTTGGGGCAAAATTGCAGAAATTTCACTTATTTCAAGGAAAAAAGGGCAGAAATTTTTTTATTTTGGGGCAAAAAGGCAGAAATTCCTAATATTTTGTGGCAAAAATGCAGAAATTCCTCTTATTTTTAGGTAAAATGCTGAAATTCCCCTTATTTTGGGGCAAAAGGCAGAAATTTTCTTTTTTTTGGGGCAAATTTTCAGAAATTTCACTTATTTCATGGTAATAAGTCAGAAATTTTCCTTATTTTGGGGCAAAAAAGACAGAAATTCTTTTTGTTTTGGGCGAAAAAAACAGAAATTCCACTTATTTAGAGGCAAAAAGGCAAAAGTTCCCCTTATTTTGGAGCAAAAATGAAGAAATTTCCCTTTTTATGGCAAAAAGGTATGCATTTTTCTTATTTTCGGACAAAAAGGCAGAAATTCCCCATATTTTGTGGCAAAAGGCAGAAATTCCCCTTATTTTGGGGCAAAATTGCAGAAATTTCCCTAATTGTGGGGCAAAAAACAGAAATTCCCCTTATTTTGGGGCAAAATTGCTGAAATTTCCCTTATTATGAGGAAAAATTGCAGAAATTTCCCTTATTTTACGGCAAAATTGCAGAAATTTCACTAATTATGGCGCAAAAAAGGCAGAAATTCTCCTTATTTTGGGGCAAAACTCAGAAATTCCACTTATTTTGGGGCAAAATTCCAGAAATTTCCCTTATTTTGGGCAAATTTCAGAAATTTTACTTATTTTGGGGCAAAATTGTGGAAATTTCATTTGTTTCAGGGAAAAAAGCAGAAATTTTTCTTATTTTGGGGCAAAAAGGCAGAAATTCCTAATATTTTGTGCCAAAATTCGGAAATTCCTCTTATTTTGAGGTAAAAAGGCTGAAATTCCTTTTATTTGGGGGCAAATACACAGAAATTTCCCTTATTTTGGGAAAAAAATTGCAGAAATTTCACTTATTTCAGGATAATAAGTCAAAAATTTTCCTTATTTTGGGGCAAAACTGACAGAATTTCTCTTTTTTGGGGGAAAAAGACAGAAATTCTACTTATTTAGAAGCAAAAAAGCAGAAATTCCCTTTATTTTAGGGCAAAATTGCAGAAATTTCCCTTATTATAGGGAAAAATTGCAGAAATTTCCCTTTTTTAGGGCAAAATTGCAGAAATTTCACTTATTTCAGAGAAAAAAAGCAAAAATTTTTTTTATTTTGGGGCAAAAAGGCAGAAATTCCCCATATTTTGAAGCAAAATTGCAGAAATTCCCCTAATTGTGGGGCAAAAAGGCAGAAATTCTCCTTATTTTGGGGCAAAACTCAAAAATTCCACTTATTTTGGGGCAAAATTCCAGAAATTTTCCTTATTTTGTGGCAAAATTGCAGAAATTTCACTTATTTTGAGGCAAAATTGCAGAAATTTCACTTATTTCAGGAAAAAGGCAGAAATTTTCCTTATTTTGTGGCAAAAAGGCAGAAATACTCCATATTTTGGTGCAAAAACCAGAAATTTCCCTTATTTTGAGGTAAAAAGCTGAAATTCCCCTTATTTTGGGGCAAAATGCAGAAATTTCTTTTTTTGGGGGGGCAAATGTTCAGAAATTTCACTTATTTCAAGGAAAAAACAGAAATTTTCCTTATTTTGGGGCAAAAAGGCAGAAATTCCTAATATTTTGTGCCAAATATCAGAAATTCCCCTTATTTTGAGGTAAAAAGGCTGAAATTCCCCTTATTTGGAAGCAAAAAGGCAGAAATTTCCCTTATATTGGGGCAAAATTGCAGAAATTTCACTTATTTCAGGATAATAAGTCAGAAATTTTTTTTATTTTGGGGCAAAAATGACAGAAATTCATTTTGTTTTGGGGAAAAAACAGAAATTCCACTTATTTAGAGGCAAAAAAGCAGAAATTCCCCTTATTTTAAGGCAAAATTGCAGATATTTCCCTTATTTGGGGGCAAAAAACAGAAATTCCCCTTATTTTGGGGCAAAATTCCAGAAATTTCCCTTATTATGGGAAAAAATTGCAGAAATTTCCTTTATTTTAGGGCAAAATTGCAGAAATTTCACTTATTTCAGAGAAAAAAAGCAAAAATTTTTCTTATTTTGGGGCAAAAAGGCAGAAATTCCCATTATTTTGGAGCAAAAAGGCAGAAATTCACCTTATTTTAGGGCAAAACTCAGAAATTCCACTTATTTTGGGGCAAAATTGCAGAAATTTCACTTATTTTGGGGCAAAATTGCAGAAATTTCACTTATTTCAGGGAAAAAAGGCATAAATTTTCCATATTTTGGGGCAAAAAGGCAGAAATTCGTAATATTTTCTGGCAAAAATGCAGAAATTTGTAATATTTTGTTGCAAAAATGCAGAAATTTCCCTTATTTTGAGGTAAAAGGCTGAAATTCCCATTATTTGGGGGCAAAAAGGCAGAAATTTCCCATATTTTGGGGCAAAAATGCAGAAATTCCCCTTATTTTGAGGTAAAAAGGCTGAAATTCCCCTTATTTGGGGTCAAAAAGGCAGAAATTTCCCTTATTTTGGGGCAAAATTGCAGAAATTTCACTTATTTCAGGGTAATAAGTCAGAAATTTTCCTTATTTTGGGGCAAAAAAGACAGAAATTCCCTTTGTTTTAAGGGAAAAAGAGAGAAATTCCACTTATTTAGAGGCAAAAGGCAAAAGTTCCCCTTATTTTGGAGCAAAAATGAAGAAATTTCCCTTTTTATGGCAAAAAGGTATGCATTTTTCTTATTTTCGGACAAAAAGGCAGAAATTCCTCATATTTTGGGGCAAAAGTCAGAAAGTCTTCTTATTTTGGGGCAAAATTGCAGAAATTTCCCTAATTGTGGGGCAAAAAACAGAAATTCCCCTTATTTTGGGGCAAAATTGCAGAAATTTCCCTTATTATGAGGAAAAATTGCAGAAATTTCCCATATTTTATGGCAAAATTGCAGAAATTTCACTATTTGTGGCGCAAAAAGGCAGAAATTCTCCTTATTTTGGCGCAAAACTCAGAAATTCCACTTATTTTGGGGCAAAATTCCAGAAATTTTCCTTATTTTGGGCAAAATTGCAGAAATTTTTCTTATTTTGGGGCAAAAAGGCAGAAATTCCTAATATTTTGTGCCAAAATTCGGGAATTCCTCTTATTTTGAGGTAAAAAGGCTGAAATTCCCCTTATTTGGGGGCAAATACGCAGAAATTTCCCTTATATTGGGAAAAAATTGCAGAAATTTCACTTATTTCAGAGTAATAAGTCAAAAATTTTCCTTATTTTGGGGCAAAAATGACAGAAATTCCCTTTTTTGGGGGAAAAAGACAGAAATTCTACTTATTTAGAGGCAAAAAAGCAGAAATTCCCCTTATTTTAGGGCAAAATTGCAGAAATTTCCCTTATTATAGGGAAAAATTGCAGAAATTTCTTTTTTTTAGGGCAAAATTGCAGAAATTTCACTTATTTCAAAGAAAAAAAGCAAAAATTTTTTTTATTTTGGGGCAAAAAGGCAGAAATTCCCCGTATTTTGGAGCAAAATTGCAGAAATTCCCCTAATTGTGGGGCAAATAGGCAGAAATTCTCCTTATTTTGGGGCAAAACTCAAAAATTCCACTTATTTTGGGGCAAAATTCCAGAAATTTTCTTTATTTTTTGGCAAAATTGCAGAAATTTCACTTATTTTGGGGCAAAATTGCAGAAATTTCACTTATTTCAGGGAAAAAAGGCAGAAATTTTCCTTATTTTGTGGCAAAAAGGGAGAAATACTCCATATTTTGGTGCAAAAACCAGAAATTTCCCTTATTTTGAGGTAAAAAGCTGAAATTCCCCTTATTTTGGGGCAAAATGCAGAAATTTCCCTTTTTTGGGGGCAAATTTTCAGAAATTTCACTTATTTCAAGGAAAAACAGAAATTTTCCTTATTTTGGGGCAAAAAGGCAGAAATTCCTAATATTTTGTGCCAAAATTCAGAAATTCCAATTATTTTGAGGTAAAAAGGCTGAAATTCCCCTTATTTAAAGCAAAAAGGCAGAAATTTCCCTTATATTGGGGCAAAATTGCAGAAATTTCACTTATTTCAGGGTAATAAGTCAGAAATTTTTTTTATTTTGGGGCAAAAATGACAGAAATTCCCTTTGTTTTGGGGGAAAAAACAGAAATTCCACTTATTTAGAGGCAAAAAAGCAGAAATTCCCCTTATTTTAGGGCAAAATTGCAAATATTTCCCTTATTTGGGGGCAAAAAACAGAAATTCCCTTTATTTTGGGGCAAAATTCCAGAAATTTCACTTATTTCAGAGAAAAAAAGCAAAAATTTTTCTTATTTTGGGGCAAAAATGCAGAAATTCCCATTATTTTGGAGCAAAAAGGCAGAAATTCACCTTACTTTAGGGCAAAACTCAGAAATTCCACATATTTTGGGGCAAAATTGCAGAAATTTCACTTATTTTGGGTCAAAATTGCAGAAATTTCACTTATTTCAGGGAAAAAAAGGCATAAATTTTCCATATTTTGGGGCAAAAAGGCAGAAATTCCTAATATTTTGTGGCAAAAATGCAGAAATTTTTAATATTTTGTTGCAAAAATGCAGAAATTTCCCTTATTTTGAGGTAAAAAGCTGAAATTCCCATTATCTGGGGGTAAAAAGGCAGAAATTTCCCTTATTTTGGGGCAAATTTGCAGAAATTTCACTTATTTCAGGGTAATAAGTCAGAAATTTTCCTTATTTTGGGGCAAAAAAGACAGAAATTCCGTTTGTTTTGGGGGAAAAAGAGAGAAATTCCACTTATTTAGAGGCAAAAAGGCAAAAGTTCCCCTTATTTTGGAGCAAAAATGAAGAAATTTCCCTTTCTTATGGCAAAAAGGTATGCATTCTTCTTATTTTCGGACAAAAAGGCAGAAATTCCCCATAATTTGGGGCAAAAGGCAGAAATTTCCCTTATTTTGGGGCAAAAAGGCAGAAATTCACCTTTTTTGGGCTAAAATTGCAGAAATTTCATATATTTCAGGGCAAAAAGGAAAACTTTTCCCTTAATTTGGGGCAAAAATGAGGAAATTTCCCTTTTTTATGGCAAAAATGTATGCATTTCTCTTATTTTCGGGCAAAGAGGCAGAAATTCCCTGTATTTTGGAGCAAATTTGCAGAAATTCCCCTAATTGTGGGGCAAAAAGGAAGAAATTCTCCTTATTTTGGGGCAAAACTCAGAAATTCCACTTATTTTGGGGCAAAATTAAAGAAATTTCTCTTATTTTGGGGCAAAATTCCAGAAATTTCACTTATTTTTGGGCAAAATTGCAGAAATTATACTTATTTCAGGGAAAAAAGGCAGAAATTTTCCTTATTTTGGGGCAAAAAGGCAGAAATTCTCCATATTTTGGTGCAAAAATCAGAACTTTTCTTTATTTTGAGATAAAATGCTGAAATTCCCCTTATTTTGGGGCAAAAGGCAGAAATTTCCTATTTTTGGGGCAAATTTGCAGAAATTTTACTTATTTCAGGGTAATAAGTCAGAAATTTTCCTTATTTTGGGGCAAAAAAGACAGAAATTCCCTTTGTTTTGGGGGACAAAGACAAAAATTCCACTTATTTAGAGGCAAAAAGGCAAAAGTTCCCCTAATTTTGGAGCAAAAATGAAGAAATTCCCCCTTTTTATGGTAAAAAGGTATGCATTCTTCTTATTTTCGGACAAAAAGTCAGAAATTCCCCATATTTTGGGGCAAAAGGCAGAAATTCCCCTTATTTTGAGGCAAAATTGCAGAAATTTCCCTAATTGTGGGGCAAAAAACAGAAATTCCCCTTATTTTGAAGCAAAATTGCAGAAATTTCCCTATTTATGGGGAAAAATTGCAGAAATTTCCCTTATTTTACGGCAAAATTCCAGAAATTTCACATATTTCAGGGCAAAAAGTCAGAAATTTACCTTAATTTGGGGAAAAAATGAGGAAATTTCCCTTTTTTATGGCAAAAAGGTATGCATTCCCCTTATTTCGGGCAAAAAAGCAGAAATTCCCCGTATTTTAGAGCAAAATTGCAGAAATTCCCCTAATTGTGGGGCAAAATTCCAGAAATTTTCGTTATTTTGAGCAAAATTGCAGAAATTTCACTTATTTTGGGGCAACATTATAGAAATTTCTCTTATTTTGGGGCAAAATTGCAGAAATTTCACTTATTTTGGGGCAAAATTGCAGAAATTTCCCTTATTTTGGGGCAAAATTGCAGAAATTTCACTTATTTTGGGGCAAAATTGCAGAAATTTCACTTATTTCAAGGAAAAAAGGCAGAAATTTTTTTATTTTGGGGCAAAAAGGCAGAAATTCCTAATATTTTGTGGCAAAAATGCAGAAATTCCTCTTATTTTTAGGTAAAATGCTGAAATTCCCCTTATTTTGGGGCAAAAGGCAGAAATTTTCTTTTTTTTGGGGCAAATTTTCAGAAATTTCACTTATTTCATGGTAATAAGTCAGAAATTTTCCTTATTTTGGGGCAAAAAAGACAGAAATTCTTTTTGTTTTGGGCGAAAAAAACAGAAATTCCACTTATTTAGAGGCAAAAAGGCAAAAGTTCCCCTTATTTTGGAGCAAAAATGAAGAAATTTCCCTTTTTATGGCAAAAAGGTATGCATTTTTCTTATTTTCGGACAAAAAGGCAGAAATTCCCCATATTTTGTGGCAAAAGGCAGAAATTCCCCTTATTTTGGGGCAAAATTGCAGAAATTTCCCTAATTGTGGGGCAAAAAACAGAAATTCCCCTTATTTTGGGGCAAAATTGCTGAAATTTCCCTTATTATGAGGAAAAATTGCAGAAATTTCCCTTATTTTACGGCAAAATTGCAGAAATTTCACTAATTATGGCGCAAAAAAGGCAGAAATTCTCCTTATTTTGGGGCAAAACTCAGAAATTCCACTTATTTTGGGGCAAAATTCCAGAAATTTCCATTATTTTGGGCAAATTTCAGAAATTTTACTTATTTTGGGGCAAAATGGAGGAAATTTCATTTGTTTCAGGGAAAAAAGCAGAAATTTTCCTTATTTTGGGGCAAAAAGGCTGAAATTCCTAATATTTTGTGCCAAAATTCGGAAATTGCTCTTATTTTGAGGTAAAAAGGCTGAAATTCCTTTTATTTGGGGGCAAATACACAGAAATTTCCCTTATAGTGGGAAAAAATTGCAGAAATTTCACTTATTTCAGGGTAATAAGTCAGAAATTTTCCTTATTTTGGGGCAAAACTGACAGAATTTCCCTTTTTTGGGGAAAAAGACAGAAATTCTACTTATTTAGAGGCAAAAAAGCAGAAATTCGTTTTATTTTAGGGCAAAATTGCAGAAATTTCACTTATTATAGGGAAAAATTGCAGAAATTTCCCTTTTTTAGGGCAAAATTGCAGAAATTTCACTTATTTCAGAGAAAAAAAGCAAAAATTTTTTTATTTTGGGGCAAAAAGGCAGAAATTCCGCATATTTTGGAGCAAAATTGCAGAAATTCCCCTAATTGTGGGGCAAAAAGGCAGAAATTCTCTTTATTTTGGGGCAAAACTCAAAAATTCCACTTATTTTGGGGCAAAATTCCAGAAATTTTCTTTATTTTGTGGCAAAATTGCAGAAATTTCACTTATTTTGGGGCAAAATTGCAGAAATTTCACTTATTTCAGGGAAAAAAGGCAGAAATTTTCCTTATTTTGTGGCAAAAAGGCAGAAATACTCCATATTTTGGTGCAAAAACCAGAAATTTCCCTTATTTTGAGGTAAAAAGCTGAAATTCCCCTTATTTTGGGGCAAAATGCAGAAATTTCCCTTTTTTGGGGCAAATTTTCAGAAATTTCACTTATTTCAAGGAAAAAACAGAAATTTTCCTTATTTTGGGGCAAAAAGGCAGAAATTCCTAATATTTTCTGCCAAAATTCAGAAATTCCCCTTATTTTGAGGTAAAAAGGCTGAAATTCCCCTTATTTGGAAGCAAAAAGGCAGAAATTTCCCTTATATTGGGGCAAAATTGCAGAAATTTCACCTATTTCAGGGTAATAAGTCAGAAATTTTTCTTATTTTGGTGCGAAAATGACAGAAATTCTTTTTGTTTTGGGGGAAAAAGATAGAAATTCCACTTATTTAAAGGCAAAAAAGCAGTAATTCCCCTTATTTTAGGGCAAAATTGCAGAAATTTCCCTTATTTGGGGGCAAAATAACAGAAATTCCCCTTATTTTGTGTCAAAATTCCAGAAATTTCCCTTATTATGGGGAAAAATTGCAGAAATTTCTCTTATTTTAGGGCAAAATTGCAGAAATTTCACTTATTTCAGAGTAAAAAGGCAAAAATTTTTCTTATTTTGGGGCAAAAAGGCAGAAATTCCCATTATTTTGGGGCAAAAAGGCAGAAATTCACCTTATTTTGGGCTAAAATTGCAGAAATTTCCCATATTTCAGGGCAAAAAGTCAGAAATTTCCCTTAATTTGGGGAAAAAATGAAGAAATTTCCCTTTTTTATGGCAAAAAGGTATGCATTCCCCTTATTTCGGGCAAAAAGGCAGAAATTCCCCGTATTTTGGAGCAAAATTGCAGAAATTCCCCTAATTGTGGGGCAAAATTCCAGAAATTTTCGTTATTTTGGGGCAAAATTGCAGAAATTTCACTTATTTTGGGGCAAATTGCAGAAATTTCCCTTATTTTGGGGCAAAATTGCAGAAATTTCACTTATTTTGGGGCAAAAATTGCAGAAATTTCACTTATTTCAGGGAAAAAAGGCAGAAATTTTTTTTATTTTGGGGCAAAAAGGCAGAAATTCCTAATATTTTGTGGCAAAAATGCAGAAATTCCCCTTATTTTTAGGTAAAATGCTGAAATTCCCCTTATTTTGGGGCAAAAGGCAGAAATTTCCTTATTTTTGGGGCAAATTTTCAGAAATTTCACTTATTTCATGGTAATAAGTCAGAAATTTTCCTTATTTTGGGGCAAAAAAGACAGAAATTCTTTTTGTTTTGGGGGAAAAAAACAGAAATTCCACTTATTTAGAGGCAAAAAGGCAAAAGTTCCCCTTATTTTGGAGCAAAAATGAAGAAATTTCCCTTTTTATGGCAAAAAGATATGCATTTTTCTTATTTTCGGACAAAAAGGCAGAAATTCCTCATATTTTGGGGCAAAAGTCAGAAATTCCCCTTATTTTGGGGCAAAATTGCAGAAATTTCCCTAAGAGTGTGGCAAAAAACAGAAATTCCCCTTATTTTGGGGCAAAATTGCAGAAATTTCCCTTATTATGAGGAAAAATTGCAGAAATTTCCCTTATTTTACGGCAAAATTGCAGAAATTTCACTAATTGTTGCGCAAAAAGGCAGAAATTCTCCTTATTTTGGGGCAAAACTCAGAAATTCCACTTATTTTGGGGCAAAATTCCAGAAATTTCCCTTATTTTGGGCAAAATTGCAGAAATTTTCCTTATTTTGGGGCAAAAAGGCAGAAATTCCTAATATTTTGTGCCAAAATTCGGAAATTCCTCTTATTTTGAGGTAAAAAGGCTGAAATTCCCCTTATTTGGGGGCAAATACGCAGAAATTTCCCTTATATTGGGAAAAAATTGCAGAAATTTCACTTATTTCAGAGTAATAAGTCAAAAATTTTCCTTATTTTGGGGCAAAAATGACAGAAATTCCCTTTTTTTGGGAAAAAGACAGAAATTCTACTTATTTAGAGGCAAAAAAGCAGAAATTCCCCTTATTT
The DNA here is from genome assembly GCF_963924665.1 of Micromys minutus. NCBI lineage: Eukaryota > Metazoa > Chordata > Mammalia > Rodentia > Muridae > Micromys > Micromys minutus. The sequence goes on from NW_027667715.1 coordinate 472,739, forward strand.
TAGGGCAAAATTGCAGAAATTTCCCTTATTATAGGGAAAAATTGCACAAATTTCCCTTTTTTAGGGCAAAATTGCAGAAATTTCACTTATTTCAGAGAAAAAAAGCAAAAATTTTTTTTTATTTTGGGGCAAAAAGGCAGAAATTCCCCGTATTTTGGAGCAAAATTGCAGGAATTCCCCTAATTGTGGGGCAAAAAGGCAGAAATTCTCCTTATTTTGGGAAAAACTAAAAAATTCCACTTATTTTGGGGCAAAATTCCAGAAATTTTCTTTATTTTGTGGCAAAATTGCAGAAATTTCACTTATTTTGGAGCAAAATTGCAGAAATTTCACTTATTTCAGGGAAAAAAGGCAGAAATTTTCGTTATTTTGTGGCAAAAAGGCAGAAATACTCCATATTTTGGTGCAAAAACCAGAAATTTCCCTTATTTTGAGGTAAAAAGCTGAAATTCCCCTTATTTTGGGGCAAAATGCAGAAATTTCCCTTTTTTGGGGGAAATTTTCAGAAATTTCACTTATTTCAAGGAAAAAACAGAAATTTTCCTTATTTTGGGGCAAAAAGGCAGAAATTCCTAATATTTTGTGCCAAAATTCAGAAATTCCTCTTATTTTGAGGTAAAAAGGCTGAAATTCCCCTTATTTGGAGCAAAAAGGCAGAAATTTCCCTTATATTGGGGCAAAATTGCAGAAATTTCACTTATTTCAGGGTAATAAGTCAGAAATTTTTTTTATTTTGGGGCAAAAATGACAGAAATTCCCCTTATTTTGGGGCAAAATTCCAGAAATTTCTCTTATTATGGGAAAAAATTGCAGAAATTTCCTTTATTTTAGGGCAAAATTGCAGAAATTTCACTTATTTCAGAGAAAAAAAGCAAAAATTTTTTTCTTATTTTGGGGCAAAAAGGCAGAAATTCCCATTATTTTGGAGCAAAAAGGCAGAAATTCACCTTATTTTAGGGCAAAACTCAGAAATTCCACTTATTTTGGGGCAAAATTGCAGAAATTTTACTTATTTGGGGGAAAATTGCAGAAATTTCACTTATTTCAGGGAAAAAAAGGCATAAATTTTCCATATTTTGGGGCAAAAAGGCAGAAATTTCTAATATTTTGTGGCAAAAATGCAGAAATTTTTAATATTTTGTTGCAAAAATGCAGAAATTTCCCTTATTTTGAGGTAAAAAGCTGAAATTCCCATTATTTGGGGGCCAAAAGGCAGAAATTTCCCTTATTTTGGGGCAAATTTGCAGAAATTTCACTTCTTTCTGGGAAATAAGTCAGAAATTTTCCTTATTTTGGGGCAAAAAAGACAGAAATTCCCTTTGTTTTGGGGGTAAAAGAGAGAAATTCCACTTATTTAGAGGCAAAAGGCAAAAGGTCCCCTTATTTTGGAGCAAAAATGAACAAATTTCCCTTTTTTATGGCAAAAAGGTATGCATTCTTCTTATTTTCGGACAAAAAGGCAGAAATTCCCCATAATTTGGGGCAAAAGGCAGAAATTTCCCTTATTTTGGGGCAAAAAGGCAGAAATTCACCTTATTTTGGGATAAAATTGCAGAAATTTTATATATTTCAGGGCAAAAAGGAAAACTTTTCCCTTAATTTGGGGCACAAATGAGGAAATTTCCCTTTTTTATGGCAAAAAGGTATGCATTTCCCTTATTTTCGGACAAAAAGGCAGAAATTCCCTGTATTTTGGAGCAAATTTGCAGAAATTCCCCTAATTGTGGGGCAAAAAGGAAGAAATTCTCCTTATTTTGGGGCAAAACTCAGAAATTCCACTTATTTTGGGGCAAAATTAAAGAAATTTCTCTTATTTTGGGGCAAAATTTCAGAAATTTCACTTATTTTCGGGTAAAATTGCAGAAATTATACTTATTTCAGGGAAAAAAGGCAGAAATTTTCCTTATTTTGGGGCAAAAAGGCAGAAATTCTCCATATTTTGGTGCAAAAATCAGAACTTTTCTTTATTTTGAGATAAAATGCTCAAATTCCCCTTATTTTGGGGCAAAAGGCAGAAATTTCCCTATTTTTGGGGCAAATTTGCAGAAATTTCACTTATTTCAGGGTAATAAGTCAGAAATTTTCCTTATTTTGGGGCAAAAAAGACAGAAATTCCCTTTGTTTTGGGGGACAAATACAAAAATTCCACTTATTTAGAGGCAAAAAGGCAAAAGTTCCCCTAATTTTGGAGCAAAAATGAAGAAATTCCCCCTTTTTATGGTAAAAAGGTATGCATTCTTCTTATTTTCGGACAAAAAGTCAGAAATTCCCCATATTTTGGGGCAAAAGGAAGAAATTCCCCTTATTTTGAGGCAAAATTGCAGAAATTTCCCTAATTGTGGGGCAAAAAACAGAAATTCCCCTTATTTTGAAGCAAAATTGCAGATATTTCCCTATTTATGGAGAAAAATTGCAGAAATTTCCCTTATTTAAGGCAAAATTGCAGAAATTTCACATATTTCAGGGCAAAAAGTCAGAAATTTACCTTAATTTGGGGAAAAAATGAAGAAATTTCCCTTTTTTATGGCAAAAATGTATGCATTCCCCTTATTTCGGGCAAAAAGGCAGAAATTCCCCGTATTTTAGAGCAAAATTGCAGAAATTCCCCTAATTGTGGGGCAAAATTCAAGAAATTTTCGTTATTTTGGGGCAAAATTGCAGAAATTTCACTTATTTTGGGGCAACATTGCAGAAATTTCTCTTATTTTGGGGCAAAATTGCAGAAATTTCACTTATTTTGGGGCAAAATTGCAGAAATTTCCCTTATTTTGGGGCAAAATTGCAGAAATTTCCTTATTTTGGGGCAAAATTGCAGAAATTTCACTTATTTCAAGGAAAAAAGGCAGAAATTTTTTTATTTTGGGGCAAAAGGGCAGAAATTCCTAATATTTTGTGGCAAAAATGCAGAAATTCCTCTTATTTTTAGGTAAAATGCTGAAATTCCCCTTATTTTGGGGCAAAAGGCAGAAATTTTCTTTTTTTGGGGGCAAATTTTCTGAAATTTCACTTATTTCATGGTAATAAGTCAGAAATTTTCCTTATTTTGGGGCAAAAAAGACAGAAATTCTTTTTGTTTTGGGGGAAAAAACAGAAATTCCACTTATTTAGAGGCAAAAAGGCAAAAGTTCCCCTTATTTTGGAGCAAAAATGAAGAAATTTCCCTTTTTATGGCAAAAAGGTATGCATTTTTCTTATTTTCGGACAAAAAGGCAGAAATTCCCCATATTTTGTGGCAAAAGGCAGAAATTCCCCTTATTTTGGGGCAAAATTGCAGAAATTTCCCTAATTGTGGGGCAAAAAACAGAAATTCCCCTTATTTTGGGGCAAAATTGCTGAAATTTCCCTTATTATGAGGAAAAATTGCAGAAATTTCCCTTATTTTACAGCAAAATTGCAGAAATTTCACTAATTGTGGCGCTAAAAGGCAGAAATTCTCTTTATTTTGGGGCAAAACTCAGAAATTCCACTTATTTTGGGGCAAAATTCCAGAAATTTCCCTTATTTTGGGCAAAATTGCAGAAATTTTACTTATTTTGGGGCAAAATTGAGGAAGTTTCATTTGTTTCAGGGAAAAAAGCAGAAATTTTTCTTATTTTGGGGCAAAAAGGCAGAAATTCCTAATATTTTGTGCCAAAATTCGGAAATTCCTCTTATTTAGAGGTAAAAAGGCTGAAATTCCTTTTATTTGGGGGCAAATACACAGAAATTTCCCTTATTTTGGGAAAAAATTGCAGAAATTTCACTTATTTCAGGATAATAAGTCAAAAATTTTCCTTATTTTGGGGCAAAACTGACAGAATTTCCCTTTTTTGGGGGAAAAAGACAGAAATTCTACTTATTTAGAGGCAAAAAAGCAGAAATTCCGTTTATTTTAGGGCAAAATTGCAGAAATTTCCCTTATTATAGGGAAAAATTGCAGAAATTTCCCTTTTTTAGGTCAAAATTGCAGAAATTTCACTTATTTCAGAGAAAAAAAGCAAAAAATTTTTTTATTTTGGGGCAAAAAGGCAGAAATTCCCCATATTTTGGAGCAAAATTGCAGAAATTCCCCTAATTGTGGGGCAAAAAGGCAGAAATTCTCTTTATTTTGGGGCAAAACTCAAAAATTCCACTTATTTTGGGGCAAAATTCCAGAAATTTTCCTTATTTTGTGGCAAAATTGCAGAAATTTCACTTATTTTGAGGCAAAATTGCAGAAATTTCACTTATTTCAGGAAAAAGGCAGAAATTTTCCTTATTTTGTGGCAAAAAGGCAGAAATACTCCATATTTTGGTGCAAAAACCAGAAATTTCCCTTATTTTGAGGTAAAAAGCTGAAATTCCCCTTATTTTGGGGCAAAATGCAGAAATTTCTTTTTTTTGGGGGCAAATTTTCAGAAATTTCACTTATTTCAAGGAAAAAACAGAAATTTTCCTTATTTTGGGGCAAAAAGGCAGAAATTCCTAATATTTTGTGCCAAAATTCAGAAATTCCCCTTATTTTGAGGTAAAAAGGCTGAAATTCCCCTTATTTGGAAGCAAAAAGGCAGAAATTTCCCTTATATTGGGGCAAAATTGCAGAAATTTCACTTATTTCAGGGTAATAAGTCAGAAATTTTTTTTATTTTGGGGCAAAAATGACAGAAATTCCCTTTGTTTTTGGGGAAAAAACAGAAATTCCACTTATTTAGAGGCAAAAAAGCAGAAATTCCCCTTATTTTAGGGCAAAATTGCAGATATTTCCCTTATTTTAGGGCAAAAAACAGAAATTCCCCTTATTTTGGGGCAAAATTCCAGAAATTTCCCTTATTATGGAAAAAAATTGCAGAAATTTCCTTTAATTTAGGGCAAAATTGCAGAAATTTCACTTATTTCAGAGAAAAAAAGCAAAAATTTTTCTTATTTTGGGGCAAAAAGGCAGAAATTCCCATTATTTTGGAGCAAAAAGGCAGAAATTCACCTTATTTTAGGGCAAAACTCAGAAATTCCACTTATTTTGGGGCAAAATTGCAGAAATTTCACTTATTTTAGGGTAAAATTGCAGAAATTTCACTTATTTCAGGGAAAAAAAGGCATAAATTTTCCATATTTTGGGGCAAAAAGGCAGAAATTCGTAATATTTTTTGGCAAAAATGCAGAAATTTCCCTTATTTTGAGGTAAAAGGCTGAAATTCCCATTATTTGGGGGCAAAAAGGCAGAAATTTCCCATATTTTGGGGCAAAAATGCAGAAATTCCCCTTATTTTGAGGTAAAAAGGCTGAAATTCCCCTGATTTGGGGTCAAAAAGGCAGAAATTTCCCTTATTTTGGGGCAAAATTGCAGAAATTTCACTTATTTCAGGGTAATAAGTCAGAAATTTTCTTTATTTTGGGGCAAAAAAGACAGAAATTCCCTTTGTTTTAAGGGAAAAAGCAAGAAATTCCACTTATTTAGAGGCAAAAGGCGAAAGGTCTCCTTATTTTGGAGCAAAAATGAAGAAATTTCCCTTTTTTATGGCAAAAAGGTATGCATTCTTCATATTTTCGGACAAAAAGGCAGAAATTCCCCATAATTTGGGGCAAAAGGCAGAAATTTCTCTTATTTTGGGGCAAAAAGGCAGTAATTCACCTTATTTTCGGCTAAAATTGCAGAAATTTTATATATTTCAGGGCAAAAAGAAAAACTTTTCCCTTAATTTGGGGCACAATGAGGAAATTTCCCTTTTTTATGGCAAAAAGGTATGCATTTCCCTTATTTTCGGACAAAAAGGCAGAAATTCCCTGTATTTTGGAGCAAATTTGCAGAAATTCCCCTAATTGTGGGGCAAAAAGGAAGAAATTCTCCTTATTTTGGGGCAAAACTCAGAAATTCCACTTATTTTGGGGCAAAATTAAAGAAATTTCTCTTATTTTGGGGCAAAATTCCATAATTTCACTAATTTTCGGGCAAAATTGCAGAAATTATACTTATTTCAGGGAAAAAAGGCAGAAATTTACCTTATTTTGGGGCAAAAAGGCAGAAATTCTCCATATTTTGGTGCAAAAATCAGAACTTTTCTTTATTTTGAGATAAAATGCTGAAATTCCCCTTATTTTGGGGAAAAGGCAGAAATTTCCCTATTTTTGGGGCAAATTTGCAGAAATTTCACTTATTTCAGGGTAATAAGTCAGAAATTTTCCTTATTTTGGGGCAAAAAAGACAGAAATTCCCTTTGTTTTGGGGGACAAAGATAGAAATTCCACTTATTTAGAGGCAAAAAGGCAAAAGTTCCCCTAATTTTGGAGCAAAAATTAAGAAATTCCCCCTTTTTATGGTAAAAAGGTATGCATTCTTCTTATTTTCGGACAAAAAATCAGAAATTCCCCATATTTTGGGGCAAAAGGCAGAAATTCCCCTTATTTTGAGGCATAATTGCAGAATTTCCCTAATTGTGGGGCAAAAAAATGAAATTCCCCTTATTTTGAAGCAAAATTGCAGAAATTTCCCTTATTATGGGGAAAAATTGCAGAAATTTCCCTTATCTTACGGCAAAATTGCAGAAATTTCACATATTTCAGGGCAAAAAGTCAGAAATTTCCCTTAATTTGGGGAAAAAATAAAGAAATTTCCCTTTTTTATGGCAAAAGGTATGCATTCTCCTTATTTCGGGCAAAAAGGCAAAAATTCCCTGTATTTTGGAGCAAAATTGCAGAAATTCCCCTAACTGTGGGGCAAAATTCCAGAAATTTTCGTTATTTTGGGGCAAAATTTCAGAAATTTCACTTATTTTGGGGCAACATTGCAGAAATTTCTCTTATTTTGGGGCAAAATTGCAGAAATTTCACTTATTTTGGGGCAAAATTGCAGAAATTTCCCCTATTTTGGGGCAAAATTGCAGAAATTTCACTTATTTTGGGGCAAAATTGCAGAAATTTCACTTATTTCAGGGAAAAAAGGCAGAAATTTTTTTTATTTTGGGGCAAAAAGGCAGAAATTCCTAATATTTTGTGGGAAAAATGCAGAAATTCCTTTCATTTTTAGGTAAAATGCTGAAATTCCCCTTATTTTGGGGCAAAGGAAGAAATTTCCTTATTTTTGGGGCAAATTTTCAGAAATTTCACTTATTTCATGGTAATAAGTCAGAAATTTTCCTTATTTTGGGGCAAAAAAGACAGAAATTCTTTTTGTTTTGGGGGAAAAGTACAGAAATTCCACTTATTTAGAGGCAAAAAGGCAAAAGTTCCCTTTATTTTGGAGCAAAATTGAAGAAATTTCCCTTTTTATGGCAAAAAGGTATGCATTTTTCTTATTTTTGGACAAAAAGGCAGAAATTCCCCATATTTTGGGGCAAAAGTCAGAAATTCCCCTTATTATGGGGCAAAAATGCAGAAATTTCCCTAATTGTGGGGCAAAAAACAGAAATTCTCCTTATTTTGGGGCAAAATTGCAGAAATTTCCCTTATTATGAGGAAAAATTGCAGAAATTTCCCTTATTTTACGGCATAATTGCAGAAATTTCACTAATTGTGGCGCAAAAAGGCAGAAATTCTCCTTATTTTGGGGCAAAACTCAGAAATTCCACTTATTTTGGGGCAAAATTCCAGAAATTTCCCTTATTTTGGACAAAATTGCAGAAATTTTACTTATTTTGGGGCAAAATTGCAGAAATTTCATTTGTTTCAGGGAAAAAAGCAGAAATTTTCCTTATTTTGGGGCAAAAAGGCAGAAATTCCTAATATTTTGTGCCAAAATTCGGAAATTCCTCTTATTTTGAGGTAAAAAGGCTGAAATTCCCCTTATTTTGGGGCAAATACGCAGAAATTTTCCTTATATTGGCAAAAAAATTGCAGAAATTTCACTTATTTCAGGGTAATAAGTCAAAAATTTTCCTTATTTTGGGGCAGTAATGACAGAAATTCCCTTTTTTTTAGGGAAAAAGACAGAAATTCTACTTATTTAGAGGCAAAAAAGCAGAAATTCCCCTTATTTTAGGGCAAAATTGCAGAAATTTCCCTTATTATAGGGAAAAATTGCAGAAATTTTTCTTTTTTAGGGCAAAATTGCAGAAATTTCACTTATTTCAGAGAAAAAAAGCAAAAATTTTTCTTATTTTGGGGCAAAAAGGCAGAAATTCCCCGTATTTTGGAGCAAAATTGCAGAAATTCCCCTAATTGTGGGGCAAAAAGGCAAAAATTCTCCTTATTTTGGGGCAAAACTAAAAAATTCCACTTATTTTGGGGCAAAATTCCAGAAATTTTCCTTATTTTGTGGCAAAATTGCAGAAATTTCACTTATTTTGAGGCAAAATTTCAGAAATTTCACTTATTTCAGGGAAAAAAGGCAGAAATTATCCTTATTTTGTGGTAAAAAGGCAGAAATACTCCATATTTTGGTGCAAAAACCAGAACTTTCCCTTATTTTGAAGTAAAAAGCTGAAATTCCCCTTATTTTGGGGCAAAATGCAGAAATTTCCCTTTTTTGGGGCAAATTTTCAGAAATTTCACTTATTTCAAGGAAAAAACAGAAATTTTCCTTATTTTGGGGCAAAAAGGCAGAAATTCCTAATATTTTGTGCCAAAATTCAGAAATTCCCCTTATTTTGAGGTAAAAAGGCTGAAATTCCCCTTATTTGGAAGCAAAAAGGCAGAAATTTCTCTTATATTGGGGCAAAATTGCAGAAATTTCACTTATTTCAGGGTAATAAGTGAGAAATTTTTTTTATTTTGGGGCAAAAATGACAGAAATTCCCTTTGTTTTGGGGAAAAAAACAGAAATTCCACTTATTTAGAGGCAAAAAAGCAGAAATTCCCCTTATTTTAGGGCAAAATTGCAGATATTTCCCTTATTTGGGGGCAAAAAACAGAAATTCCCCTTATTTTGGGGCAAAATTCCAGAAATTTCCCTTATTATGGGAAAAAATTGCAGAAATTTCCTTTATTTTAGGGCAAAATTGCAGAAATTTCACTTATTTCAGAGAAAAAAAGCAAAAATTTTTCTTATTTTGGGGCAAAAAGCAGAAATTCCCATTATTTTGGAGCAAAAAGGCAGAAATTCACCTTATTTTAGGGCAAAACTCAGAAATACCACTTATTTTGGGGCAAAATTGCAGAAATTTCACTTATTTTGGGGCAAAATTGCAGAAATTTAACTTATTTCAGGGAAAAAAAGCATAAATTTTCCATATATTGGGGCAAAAAGGCAGAAATTCCTAATATTTTGTGGCACAAATGCAGAAATTTTTAATATTTTGTTGCAAAAATGCAGAAATTTCCCTTATTTTGAGGTAAAAGGCTGAAATTCCCATTATTTGGGGGCAAAAAGGCAGAAATTTCCCTTATTTTGGGGCAAATTTTCAGAAATTTCACTTATTTCAGGGTAATAAGTCAGAAATTTTCCTTATTTTGGGGCAAAAAAACAGAAATTCCATTTGTTTTGGGGGAAAAATAGAGAAATTCCACTTATTTAGAGGCAAAAGGCAAAAGGTCCCCTTATTTTGGAGCAAAAATGAAGAAATTTCCCTTTTTTATGGCAAAAAGGTATGCATTCTTCTTATTTTCGGACAAAAAGGCAGAAATTCCCCATAATTTGGGGCAAAAGGCAGAAATTTCCCTTATTTTGGGGCAAAAAGGCAGAAATTCACCTTATTTTGGGCTAAAATTGCAGAAATTTTATATATTTCAGGGCAAAAAGGAAAACTTTTCCCTTAATTTGGGGCAAAAATGAGGAAATTTCCCTTTTTTATGGCAAAAAGGTATGCATTCTTCTTATTTTTGGACCAAAAGGCAGAAATTCCCTATAATTTGGGGCAAAAGGCAGAAATTTCCCTTATTTTTGAGCAAATTTGCAGAAATTCCCCTAATTGTGGGGCAAAAAGGAAGAAATTCTCCTTATTTTGGGGCAAAACTCAGAAATTCCACTTATTTTGGGGCAAAATTAAAGAAATTTCTCTTATTTTGTGGCAAAATTATAGAAATTTCACTTATTTTCGGGCAAAATTGCAGAAATTATACTTATTTCAGGGAAAAAAGGCAGAAATTTTCCTTATTTTGGGGCAAAAAGGCAGAAATTCTCCATATTTTGGTGCAAAAATCAGAACTTTTCTTTATTTTGAGATAAAATGCTGAAATTCCCCTTATTTTGGGGCAAAAGGCAGAAATTTCCCTATTTTTGGGGCAAATTTGCAGAAATTTCACTTATTTCAAATTAATAAGTCAGAAATTTTCCTTATTTTGGGGCAAAAAAGACAGATATTCCCTTTGTTTTGGGGGACAAAGACAGAAATTCCACTTATTTAGAGGCAAAAAGGCAAAAGTTCCCCTAATTTTGGAGCAAAAATTAAGAAATTCCCCCTTTTTATGGTAAAAAGGTATGCATTCTTCTTATTTTCGGACAAAAAATCAGAAATTCCCCATATTTTGAGGCAAAAGGCAAAAATTCCCCTTATTTTGAGGCAAAATTGCAGAAATTTCCCTAATTGTGGGGCAAAAAACAGAAATTCCCCTTATTTTGAAGCAAAATTGCAGAAATTTCCCATATTATGGGGAAAAATTGCAGAAATTTCCCATATTTTAGGGCAAAATTGCAGAAATTTCACTAATTGTGGGGCAAAAAGGCAGAAATTCTCCTTATTTTGGGGCAAAACTCAGAAATTCCACTAATTTTGGGGCAAAATTCCAGAAATTTTCCTTATTTTGGGGCAAAAAGGCAAAAATTCCTAATATTTTGTGCCAAAATTCAGAAATTCCCCTTATTTTGAGGTAAAAAAGCTGTAATTCCCCTTTTTGGGGGCAAAAAGGCAGAAATTTCCCTTATATTAGGGCAAAATTGCAGAAATTTCACTTATTTCAGGGTAATAAGTAAGAAATTTTCCTTATTTTGGGGCAAAAATGACAGAAATTCCCTTTGTCTTGGGGAAAAAGACAGAAATTCCACTTATTTAGGGGCAAAAAAGCAGAAATTCCCCTTATTTTAGGGCAAAATTGCAGAAATTTCCCTTATTATGAGGAAAAATTGCAGAAATTTCCCTTATTTTAGGGCAAAATTGCAGAAATTTCACTTATTTCAGAGAAAAAAGGCAAAAATTTTTTTTATTTTGGGGCAAAAAGGCATAAATTCCCATTATTTTGGGGCAAAAATGACAGAAATTCCCTTTGTTTTGGGAGAAAAAGACAGAAATTCCTCTTATTTAGAGGAAAAAATGCAGAAATTCCCCTTATTTTAGGGCAAAATTGCAGAAATTTCCCTTATTTGGGGGCAAAAAAACAGAAATTCCCCTTATTTTGGCGCAAAACTTCCGAAATTTCCCTTATTATAGGGAAAAATTGCAGAAATTTCCCTAATTTTAGTGCAAAATTGCAGAAATTTCACATATTTCAGGGCAAAAACGCAGAAATTTCTCTTAATTTGGGGCATAAATGAAGAAATTTCCCTTTTTTATGACAAAAAGGTATGCATTCCCCTTATTTTCGGGCAAAAAAGCAGAAATTCTTCGTATTTTGGAGCAAAATTGCAGAAATTCCCCTAATTGTTGGGCAAAAAGGCAGAAATTCTCCTTATTTTGAGGCAAAACTCAGAAATTCCACCTATTTTGGGGCAAAATACCCGAAATTTCCCTTATTTTGTGGCAAAAGGCAGAAATTTAACTTATTTTGGGGCAAAATTGCAGAAATTTCACTAATTGTGGCGCAAAAAGGCAGAAATTCTCCTATTTTGGGGCAAAACTCAGAAATTCCACTTAATTTGAGGCAAAATTCCAGAAATTTTCTTTATTTTGGGGAAAAATTGCAGAAATTTCACTTATTTCAGGGAAAAAAGCAGAAATTTTCATTATTTTGGGGCAAAAAGGCAGAAATTCCTAATATTTTGTGCCAAAATTCAGAAATTCCCCTTATTTTAAAGTCAAAAGGCTGAAATTCCTCTTATTTGGGGGCAAAAAGGCAGAAATTCCCCTTATTTTGGGGCAAAATTACAGAAATTTCCCTTATTATGGGAAAAAATTGCAGAAATTTCCTTTATTTTAGGGCAAAATTGCAGAAATTTCACTTATTTCAGAGGAAAAAAAGCAAAAATTTTTCTTATTTTGGGGCAAAAAGGCAGAAATTCCCATTATTTTGGAACAAAAAGGCAGAAATTCACCTTATTTTAGGGCAAAACTCAGAAATTCCACTTATTTTGGGGCAAAATTGCAGAAATTTCACTTATTTTGGGGCAAAATTGCAGAAATTTCACTTATTTCAGGGAAAAAAAGGCATAAATTTTCCATATTTTGGGGCAAAAAGGCAGAAATTCGTAATATTTTCTGGCAAAAATTCAGAAATTTTTAATATTTTGTTGCAAAAATGCAGAAATTTCCCTTATTTTGAGGTAAAAAGCTGAAATTCCCATTATTTGGGGGCAAAAAGGCAGAAATTTCCCTTATTTTGGGGCAAAATTGCAGAAATTTCACTTATTTCAGGGTAATAAGTCAGAAATTTTCCTTATTTGGGGGCAAAAAAGACAGAAATTCCCTTTGTTTTGGGGGAAAAAGAGAGAAATTCCACTTATTTAGAGGCAAAAGGCAAAAGGTCCCCTTATTTTGGAGCAAAAATGAAGAAATTTCCCTTTTTTATGGCAAAAAGGTATGCATTCTTCTTATTTTCGGACAAAAAGGCAGAAATTCCCCATAATTTGGGGCAAAAGGCAGAAATTTCCCTTATTTTGGGGCAAAAAGGCAGAAATTCACCTTATTTTGGGCTAAAATTGCAGAAATTTTATATATTTCAGGGCAAAAAGGAAAACTTTTCTCTTAATTTGGGGCAAAAATGAGGAAATTTCCCTTTTTTATGGCAAAAAGGTATGCATTTCCCTTATTTTCGGGCAAAAAGGCAGAAATTCCCTGTATTTTGGAGCAAATTTGCAGAAATTCCCCTAATTGTGGGGCAAAAAGGAAGAAATTCTCCTTATTTTGGGGCAAAACTCAGAAATTCCACTTATTTTGGGGCAAAATGAAAGAAATTTCTCTTATTTTGGGGCAAAATTCCAGAAATTTCACTTATTTTCGGGCAAAATTGCAGAAATTATACTTATTTCAGGGAAAAAAGGCAGAAATTTTCCTTATTTTGGGGCAAAAAGCAGAATTTTTCCATATTTTGGTGCAAAAATCAGAACTTTTCTTTATTTTGAGATAAAATGCTGAAATTCTCCTTATTTTGGGGCAAAAGCAGAAATTTCCCTATTCTTGGGGCAAATTTGCAGAAATTTCACTTATTTCAGGGTAATAAGTCAGAAATTTTCCTTATTTTGGGGCAAAAAAGACAGAAATTACCTTTGTTTTGGGGGACAAAGACAGAAATTCCACTTATTTAGAGGCAAAAAGGCAAAAGTTCCCCTAATTTTGGAGCAAAAATGAAGAAATCCCCCCTTTTTATGGTAAAAAGGTATGCATTCTTCTTATTTTCGGACAAAAAATCAGAAATTCCCCATATTTTGGGGCAAAAGGCAGAAATTCCCCTTATTTGGAGGCAAAATTGCAGAAATTTCCCTAATTGTGGGGCAAAAAACAGAAATTCCCCTTATTTTGAAGCAAAATTGCAGAAATTTCCCTTAATATGGGGAAAAATTGCAGAAATTTCCCTTATCTTACGGCAAAATTGCAGAAATTTCACATATTTCAGGGCAAAAAGTCAGAAATTTCCCTTAATTTGGGGAAAAAAATAAAGAAATTTCCCTTTTTTATGGCAAAAATGTATGCATTCCCCTTATTTCGGGCAAAAAGGCAGAAATTCCCCGTATTTTGGAGCACAATGGCAGAAACTCCCCTAATTGTGGGGCAAAATTCCATAAATTTTCATTATTTTGGGGCAAAATTTCAGAAATTTCACTTATTTTGGGGCAAAATTCCAGAAATTTCCCTTATTTTGGGGCAAAATTGCAGAAATTTCACTTATTTTGGGGCAAAATTGCAGAAATTTAACTTATTTCAGGGAAAAAAGGCAGAAATTTTTTTTATTTTGGGGCAAAAAGGCAGAAATTCCTAATATTTTGTGGGAAAAATGCAGAAATTCCTCTTATTTTTAGGTAAAATGCTGAAATTCCCCTTATTTTGGGGCAAAAGGAAGAAATTTTTTTATTTTTGGGGCAAATTTTCAGAAATTTCACTTATTTCATGGTAATAAGTCAGAAATTTTCCTTATTTTGGGGCAAAAAGGCAAAAATTCTTTTTGTTTTGGGAGAAAAAAACAGAAATTCCACTTATTTAGAGGCAAAAAGGCAAAAGTTCCCCTTATTTTGGAGCAAAAATGAAGAAATTTCTCTTTTTATGGCAAAAAGGTATGCATTTTTCTTATTTTCAGACAAAAAGGCAGAAATTCCCCATATTTTAGGGCAAAAGTCAGAAATTCCCCTTATTTTGGGGCAAAATTGCAGAAATTTCCCTAATTGTGGGGCAAAAAACAGAAATTCCCCTTATTTTGGGGCAAAATTGCTGAAATTTCCCTTATTATGAGGAAAAATTGCAGAAATTTCCCTTATTTTACCGCAAAATTGCCGAAATTTCACTAATTGTGGCGCAAAAAGGCAGAAATTCTCTTTATTTTGGGGCAAAACTCAGAAATTCCACTTATTTCGGGGCAAAATTCCAGAAATTTCCCTTATTTTGGACAAAATTGCAGAAATTTTACTTATTTGGGGGCAAAATTGCAGAAATTTCATTTGTTTCAGGGAAAAAAGCAGAAATTTTTCTTATTTTGGGGCAAAAAGGCAGAAATTCCTAATATTTTGTGCCAAAATTCGGAAATTCCTCTTATTTTGAGGTAAAAAGGCTGAAATTCCCCTTATTTTTTGGCAAATACGCAGAAATTTCCCTTATATTGGGAAAAAATTGCAGAAATTTCACTTATTTCAGGGTAATAAGTCAAAAATTTTCCTTATTTTGGGGCAATAATGACAGAAATTCCCTTTTTTTTGGAGAAAAAGACAGAAATTCTACTTATTTATAGGCAAAAAAGCAGAAATTCCCCTTATTTTAGGGCAAAATTGCAGAAATTTCCCTTATTATAGGGAAAAATTGCAGAATTTTCCCTTTTTTTAGGGCAAAATTGCAGAAATTTCACATATTTCAGAGAAAAAAAGCAAAAATTTTTCTTATTTTGGGGCAAAAATGCAGAAATTCCCCGTATTTTGGAGCAAAATTGCAGAAATTCCCCTAATTGTGGGGCAAAAAGGCAAAATTTCTCCTTATTTTGGGGCAAAACTCAAAAATTCCACTTATTTTGGGGCAAAATTCCAGAAATTTTCCTTATTTTGTGGCAAAATTGCAGAAATTTCACTTATTTTGGGGCAAAATTTCAGAAATTTCACTTATTTCACGGAAAAAAGGCAGAAATTATCCTTATTTTGTGGCAAAAAGGCAGAAATACTCCATATTTTGGTGCAAAAACCAGAACTTTCCCTTATTTTGAAGTAAAAAGCTGAAATTCCCCTTATTTTGGGGCAAAATGCAGAAATTTCCCTTTTTTGGGGCAAATTTTCAGAAATTTCACTTATTTCAAGGAAAAAACAGAAATTTTCCTTATTTTGGGGCAAAAAGGCAGAAATTCCTAATATTTTGTGCCAAAATTCAGAAATTCCCCTTATTTTGAGGTAAAAAGGCTGAAATTCCCCTTATTTGGAAGCAAAAAGGCAGAAATTTCTCTTATATTGGGGCAAAATTGCAGAAATTTCACTTATTTCAGGGTAATAAGTCAGAAATTTTTTTTATTTTGGGGCAAAAATGACAGAAATTCCCTTTGTTTTGGGGAAAAAAACAGAAATTCCACTTATTTAGAGGCAAAAAAGCAGAAATTCCCCTTATTTTAGGGCAAAATTGCAGATATTTCCCTTATTTGGGGGCAAAAAACAGAAATTCCCCTTATTTTGGAAAAAAATTCCAGAAATTTCCCTTATTATGGGAAAAAATTGCAGAAATTTCCTTTATTTTAGGGCAAAACTGCAGAAATTTCACTTATTTCAGAGAAAAAAAGCAAAAATTTTTCTTATTTTGGGGCAAAAAGGCAGAAATTCCCATTATTTTGGAGCAAAAAGGCAGAAATTCACCTTATTTTAGGGCAAAACTCAGAAATTCCACTTATTTTGGGGCAAAATTGCAGAAATTTCACTTATTTTGGGGCAAAATTGCAGAAATTTCACTTATTTCAGGGAAAAAAGTCATAAATTTTCCATATTTTGGGGCAAAAAGGCAGAAATTCCTAATATTTTGTGGCAAAAATGCAGAAATTTTTAATATTTTGTTGCAAAAATTCAGAAATTTCTCTCATTTTGAGGTAAAAGGCTGAAATTCCCATTATTTGGGGGCAAAAAGGCAGAAATTTCCCTTATTTTGGGGCAAATTTGCAGAAATTTCACTTATTTCAGGGTAATAAGTCAGAAATTCCCCTTATTTTGGGGAAAAAGACAGAAATTCCCTTTGTTTTGGGGGAAAAAGAGAGAAATTCCACTTATTTAGAGGCAAAAGGCAAAAGGTCCCGTTATTTTGGAGCAAAAATGAAGAAATTTCCCTTTTTTATGGCAAAAAGGTATGCATTCTTCTTATTTTCGGACAAAAAGGCAGAAATTCCCCATAATTTTGGGCAAAAGGCAGAAATTTCCCTTATTTTGGGGCAAAAAGGCAGAAATTCACCTTATTTTGGGCTAAAATTGCAGAAATTTTATATATTTCAGGGCAAAAAAAAAACTTTTCCCTTAATTTGGGGCACAAATGAGGAAATTTCCCTTTTTTATGGCAAAAAGGTATGCATTTCCCTTATTTTCGGGCAAAAAGGCAGAAATTCCCTGTATTTTGGAGCAAATTTGCAGAAATTCCCCTAATTGTGGGGCAAAAAGGAAGAAATTCTCCTTATTTTGGGGCAAAACTCAGAAATTCCACTTATTTTGGGGCAAAATTAAAGAAATTTCTCTTATTTTGGGGCAAAATTCCAGAAATTTCACTTATTTTCGGGCAAAATTGCAGAAATTATACTTATTTCAGGAAAAAAAGGCAGAAATTTTCCTTATTTTGGGGCAAAAAGGCAGAAATTCTCCATATTTTGATGCAAAAATCAGAACTTTTCTTTATTTTGAGATAAAATGCTGAAATTCCCCTTATTTTGGGGCAAAAGGCAGAAATTTCCCTATTTTGGGGGCAAATTTGCAGAAATTTCACTTATTTCAGGGTAATAAGTCAGAAATTTTCCTTATTTTGGGGCAAAAATGACAGAAATTCCCTTTGTCTTGGGGAAAAAGACAGAAATTCCACTTATTTAGAGGCAAAAAAGCAGAAATTCCCCTTATTTTAGGGCAAAATTGCAGAAATTTCCCTTATTATGGGGAAAAATTGCAGAAATTTCCCTCATTTTAGGGCAAAATTGCAGAAATTTCACTTATTTCAGAGAAAAAAGGCAAAAATATTTTTTATTTTGGGGCAAAAAGGCATAAATTCCCATTATTTTGGGGCAAAAGTGACAGAAATTCCCTTTGTTTTGAGGGAAAAAGACAGAAATTCCTCTTATTTAGACGAAAAAACGCAGAAATTCCCCTTATTTTAGGGCAAAATTGCAGAAATTTCCCTTATTTGGGGGCAAAAAAACAGAAATTCCCCTTATTTTGGCGCAAAATTCCCGAAATTTCCCTTATTATAGGGAAAAATTGCAGAAATTTCCCTTATTTTAGCGCAAAATTGCAGAAATTTCACATATTTCAGGGCAAAAACGCCGAAATTTCCCTTAATTTGGGGCATAAATGAAGAAATTTCCCTTTTTTATGACAAAAAGGTATGCATTCCCCTTATTTTCGGGCAAAAAAGCAGAAATTCTTCGTATTTTGGAGCAAAATTGCAGAAATTCCCCTAATTGTTGGGCAAAAAGGCAGAAATTCTCCTTATTTTGAGGCAAAACTCAGAAATTCCACCTATTTTGGGGCAAAATACCCGAAATTTCCCTTATTTTGTTGCAAAAGGCAGAAATTTAACTTATTTTGGGGCAAAATTACAGAAATTTCACTAATTGTGGCGCAAAAAGGCAGAAATTCTCCTATTTTGGGGCAAAACTCAGAAATTCCACTTAATTTGAGGCAAAATTCCAGAAATTTTCCTTATTTTGGGGCAAAATTGCAGAAATTTCACTTATTTCAGGGAAAAAAGCAGAAATTTTCATTATTTTGGGGCAAAAAGGCAGAAATTCCTAATATTTTGTGCCAAAATTCAGAAATTCCCCTTATTTTGAGGTCAAAACGCTGGAATTCCTCTTATTTGGGGGCAAAAAGGCAGAAATTTCCCTTATATTGGGGCAAAATTGCAGAAATTTCACTTATTTCAGGGTAATAAGTCAGAAATTTTCTTTATTTTGGGGCAAAAATGACAGAAATTTCCTTTGTTTTGGGGGAAAAAGACAGAAATTCCACTTATTTAGATGCAAAAATGCAGAAATTCCCCTTATTTTAGGGCAAAATTGCAGAGATTTCCCTTATTTGGGGGCAAAAAAACAGAAATTCCCCTTATTTTGGGGTAAAGTTCCAGAAATTTCCCTTATTATGGGGAAAAATTGCAGAAATTTCCTTTAATTTAGGGCAAAATTGGAGAAATTTCACTAATTTCAGAGAAAAAAGTCAAAAATTTTTCTTATTTTGGGGCAAAAAGGCAGAAATTCTCATTATTGTGGCGCAAAAAGGCAGAAATTCTCCTTATTTTGGGGCAAAACTCAGAAATTCCACTTATTTTGGGGCAAAATTGCCGAAATTTCACTTATTTTGGGGCAAAATTGCAGAAATTTCACTTATTTCAGGGAAAAAATGCAGAAATTTTCCTTATTTTGGGGCAAAAAAGCAGAAATTTTTAATATTTTGTGGCAAAAATGCAGAAATTCCTTATATTTTGTTGCAAAAATTAAGAAATTTCCCTTTATTTTGAGGTAAAAAGGCTGAAATTCCCCTTATTTGGGGGCAAAAAGGCAGAAATTTTCCTTATTTTGTGGCAAATTTGCAGAAATTTCACTTATTTCAGGGTAATAAGTCAGAAATTTTCCTTATTTTGGGTCAAAAAAGACAGAAATTCCCTTTGTTTTGGGGGAAAAAGACAGAAATTCCACTTATTTAGAGGCAAAATCAAAAGCTCCCCTTATTTTGGAGCAAAAATGAAGAAATTTCCCTTTTTTATGGCAAAAAGGTTTGCATTCTTCTTATTTTCGGACAAAAAGGCAGAAATTCCCCATATTTTGGAGCAAAAGGCAGAAATTCCCCTAATTTTGGGCTAAAAAGGCAGAAATTCACCTCATTTTGGGCTAAAATTGCAGTAATTTCACATATTTCAGGGCAAAAAGGCAGAATTTCCCTTAATTTGGGGCAAAAATGAGGAAATTTCCCTTTTTTATGGCAAAAAGGTATGCATTCCCCTTATTTTCGGGCAAAAAGGCAGAAATTCCCCGTATCTTGGAGCAAAATTGCAGAAATTCCCCTAATTGTGGGGCAAAAAGGCAGAAATTCTCATTATTTTGGGAGAAAACTCAGAAATTCCACTTATTTTGGGGCAAAATTGCAGAAATTTCCCTTATTTTGGGGAAAACTCCAGAAATTTCACTTATTTTCGGGCAAAATTGCAGAAATTTCACTTATTTCAGGGAAAAAAGGCAGAAATTTTCCTTATTTTGGGGCAAAAAGGCAGAAATTCTCCGTATTTTGGTGCAAAAATCAGAACTTTTCTTTATTTTGAGGTAAAATGCTGAAATTCCCCTTATTTTGGGGCAAAAGGCAGAAATTTCTCTATTTTTGGGGCAAATTTGCAGAAATTTCACTTATTTCAGGGTAATAAGTCAAAAATTTTCCTTATTTTGTGGCAAAAAAGACAGAAATTCTTTTTGTTTTGGGGGACAAAGACAGAAATTCCACTTATTTAGAGGCAAAAAGGCAAAAGTTCCCCTTATTTTGGAGCAAAAATGAAGAAATTCTGCTTTATTATGGCAAAAAGGTATGCATTCTTCTTATTTTCGGACAAAAAAGCAGAAATTCCCCATATTTTGGGGCAAAAGGCAGAAATTCCCCTTATTTTGAGGCAAAATTGCAGAAATTTCCCTAATTGTGGGGCAAAAAACAGAAATTCCCCTTATTTTGAAGCAAAATTGCAGAAATTTCCTTCATTATGGGAAAAAATTGCAGAAATTTCCCTTATTTTAGGGCAAAATTGCAGAAATTTCACTAATTGTGGGGCAAAAAGGCAGATATTCCTAATATTTTGTGCCAAAATTAAGAAATTCCCCTTATTTTGAGGTCAAAAGGAGGAAATTCCATTTATTTGGGGGCAAAAAGGCAGAAATTTCCCTTATATTGGGGCAAAATTGCAGAAATTTCACTTATTTCTGGGTAATAAGTCAGAAATTTTCTTTATTTTGGGGCAAAAATGACAGAAATTCCCTTTGTTTTGGGGGAAAAAGACAGAAATTCCACTTATTTAGAGGCAAAAAAGCAGAAATTCCCCTTATTTTGGAGCAAAAATGAAGAAATTTCCTTTTCTTATGGCAAAAAGGTATGCATTCTTTTTATTTTCGGGCAAAAAGGCAGAAATTCCCCATATTTTGGTGCAAAAGGCAGAAATTCCCCTTATTTTGGAGCAAAAATGAAGAAATTTCCCTTTTTTATGGCAAAAGGTATGCATTCTTCTTATTTATTGCAGAAAGGCTGTAATTCCCCTTATTTTGAGGTAAAATGCTGAAATTCCTCATATTTTGGGGCAAAAGGCAGAAATTCCCCTTATTTTGGGGCAAAAAAACACAAATTTCCCTTATTATCGGGCAAAATTGCAGAAATTTCGTTTATTTCAGGGCAAAAAGTAAGAAATTCCTTTTATTTTGGGGCAAAAAGCAGAAATTTCTTTTATTATGGTACAAAATTGAAAAATTTTCCTTATTTTTGAATAAAAAGGCAGAATTTCCCCATATTTTGGGGCAAAAGTCAGAAATTCTTCTTATTTTTAGGTAAAATGCAGAAATTCCCCTTATTTAGAGGTAAAATGCAGAAATTCCCCAAATATTGGGGAAAAATGCAGAAATTCCTTTTATTTTCTAGCTAAAAGGCAGAAATTAACCGTATTTTGAAGCAAAATTGCAGAAATTCTCATAATTTTCGGGCAAAAAGGAAGAAATTCTCCTTATTTTGGGGCAAAAAGACAGAAAATCTTCTTTTTTCGGGAGCATAATGTCAGTAATTCCCCTTATTTTGGGGCAAAAGACAGAAATTTCGTTTATTTTTGGGGAAAAGGCAGAAATTGCACTTATTTTGAGTCAAAAAGGAGGAAAAATCCCCTTATTGTGGGGCAAAAGGCAGAAATTTCTTTTATTATGGTACAAAATTGAAGAAATTTTTCTTATTTTGGAACAAAAATGCAGAAATTCCTCATATTTTGGGGCAAAAGTCAGAAATTCTTATTTGCAGTAAAATGCAGAAATTCCCCTTATTTAGAGGTAAAATGCAGAAATTCCCCAAGTATTGGGGGAAAATGCAGAAATTCCCTTTATTTTGGGGCTAAAAGGCAGAAATTAACCGTATTTTGAAGCAAAATTGCAGAAATTCTCATAATTTTGGGGCAAAATACAGAAAATCTCCTTTTTTCGGGAGCAAAATGTCAGAAATTCCCCTTATTTTGGGGCAAAATTGCAGAAATTTCCTTTACATTGGGGCAAAATTGCAGAAATTTCCCTTATTTTGGGGCAAAATTGCAGAAATTTCACTTATTTCAGAAAAAAGGCAGAAATTTTCTTATTTTGGGGCAAAAAGGCAGAAATTTCTTTTATTTTGGTACAAAATTGCAGAAATTTTTCTTATTTTGGGGCAAAAAGGCAGAAATTCCCCATATTTTGGGGCAAAAAGTCAGAAATTCCCCTTATTTTGAGGTAAAAAGGCTGAAATTCCCCTTATTTTCGGGCAAAAAGTCAGAAATTCCCCTTATTTTGGGACAAAAAGGCAGAAATTCCCCTTATTTTGGGGTAAAACTGCAAAAATTTCACTTATTGCGTGGCAAAATTGCAGAAATTCCTCTTATTTTCGGCGAAAAAGGCAGAAAATCCCCTTATTTTGGAGCAAAATTGCAAAAATTCACCTAATTTTGGGGTAAAAATACAGTAATTTACTTTATTTTGGGGCAAAAAGGCAAAAATTCTCCTTATTTAGGGGCAAAAGGCAGAAATTCTCTTTATTATAGGGCAAAATTGCAGAAATTTCCCTTATTTGGGGGCAAAAAACAGAAATTCCCCTTATTTTGGGGCAAAATTGCAGAAATTTCCCTTATTATAGGAAAAAATTGCAGAAATTTCCCTTATTTTAGGGCAAAATTGCAGAAATTTCACTTATTTAAAAGAAAAAAAGCAAAAATTTTTTTTATTTTGGGGCAAAAATGCAGAAATTCCCATTAATTTGGGGCAAAAATGCAGAAATTCAAATTATTTTGGGGTAAAATTGCAGAAATTTCACAAATTTCAGGGCAAAAATGCAGAAATTTCCTTTATTTTGGGGAAAATTGCAGAAATTTCACTTATTTAAGAGAAAAAAGGCATAAATTTTCCATATTTTGGGGCAAAAATGCAGAAATTCTTATTATTTGTGGGCAAAAATGCAGAAATTCAAATTATTTTGGAATAACACTGCAGAAATTTCACTTATTTCGCAGCAAAATAGCAGAAATTCACCTTATTTTCGGCGAAAAAGGCAGAAAATCCCTGTATTTTGGAGCAAAATTGCAGAAATTCACCTAATTTAGGGGTAAAAAATACAGTAATATTTTTTATTTTGGGGCAAAAAGGCAGAAATTCCCCTTATTTTAGGACAAAATTGCAGAAATTTCACTTATTTCAGAGAAAAAAAAGCAAAAATTTTTCTTATTTTTGGGCAAAAAGGCAGAAATTCTTTTTATTTTGGGGCAAAAGGCAGAAATTTCCCTTATTTTAGGGCAAAATTGCAGAAATTTCCCTTATTTGAAGGCAAAAAAACAGAAATTCCCCTTATTTTGGGGCAAAATTGCAGAAATTTCCATTATTATGGGGAAAAATTGCATAAATTTTCTTTATATTAGGGCAAAATTGCAGAAATTTCACTTATTTCAGAGAAAAAAATCAAAAAATTTTCTTATTTTGGGGCAAAAAGGCAGAAATTCCCATTATTTTGGGGCAAAAAGGCAGAAATTCACCTTATTTTGGGCTAAAATTGCAGAAATTTCACATATTTCAGGGCAAAAAGGCAGAAATTTCTTTTAATTTGGTGAAAAAATGAAGAAATTTCCCTTTTTTATGGCAAAAAGTTATGCATTCCCCTTATTTTCGGGCAAAAAGGCAGAAATTCCTTGTATTTTGGAGCAAAATTGCAGAAATTTCCCTAATTGTAGGGCAAAAAGGCAGAAATTCTCCTTATTTTGGGGCAAAACTCAAAAATTCCACCTATTTTGGGGCAAAATTCCAGAAATTTTTCTTATTTTGGGGCAAAATATCAGAAATTTCACTTATTTTCGGGCAAAATTGAAGAAATTTCACTTATTTCATGGTAATAAGTCAGAAATTTTCCTTATTTTGGAGCACAAAAGACAGAAATTCCCTTTGTTTTGGGGGTAAAGACAGAAATTCCACTTATTTAGAGGTAAAAAGGCAAAAATTCCTCTTATTTCGGAGCAAAAATGAAGAAATTATTCTTTTTTTATGGAAAAAGGTATGCATTCCCCTTATTTTTGGGCAAAAATGCAGAAATTCCTTGTATTTTGGAGCAAAATTGCAGAAATTCCTCTAATTGTGGGGCAAAAATTCACAAATTCCCTATATGTTGGGGCAAAAATACAGAAATTCTTCTTATTTTGGGGCAAAACTCAAAAATTCCACTTTTTTTGGAGCAAAATTCCAGAAATTTCCCTTATTTTGGGGCAAAATTGCAGAAATTTCATTTATTTTGGGGCAAAATTGCAGAAATTCCCCTTATTTTGGGGCAAAAAGATGAAATCCCTAATTTTTGGCTAAAATTTAAGAAATTTCACTTATTTCGGGACAAAAAGGCAGAAATTCCACTTAATTTCAGGTAAAAAGGCAGAAATTCCCCTTATTTTGGGGCAAAAAGGCAGAAATTCCCCTTATTTTGGGATAAAATTGCAGAAATTTCCCTTATTTGGGAGCATAAAGGCATAAAATCCCCTTAATTTCGGGTAAAAAGGCAGAAATTCCCCATATTTTAGAGCAAAATTGCAGAAATTCCTTTAATATAGGGGCAAAAATGCAGAAATTCCCTTTATTTGGAGCAAAAAGGCAGAAGTTCCCATTATTTTCGGGAAAAGAAGAAGAAATTCCCTGTATTGTTAAGCAAAATTGCAGAAACTCCCCTAATTTTGGGGCAAAAAGGCAGAAATTCCTTTTATTTTGGAGCAAAAATACAGATATTCTCCTTATTTTGGGGCAAAAATCAGAAATTTCCCTTATTTGGGGCAAAATTGCAGAAATTTCACTTATTTTCAGGTAAAAAGGCTGAAATTTCCTTTATTTTGGGGCAAAAAGGTAGAAAGTCCCCTTATTTTGGGGCAAAATTGCAGAAATTTTCCTTATTTTGGGGCAAAAAGGCAGAAATTCCTTATATATTGTGGCAAAAAGGCAGAAATTTCCCTTATTTTGAGGTAATAAGGCTGAAATTCCCCTTATTTTGGGGCAAAAAGGCAAAAATTCCCCTTATTTTGGGGTAAAATTGCAGAAATTTCAAATATTTCAGGGCAAAATTGCAGAAATTCCCCTTATTTTGGGGCAAAAAGATGAAATCCCTAATTTTTGGCTAAAATTGAAGAAATTTCACTTATTTTGGGACAAAAAAAAAAAGAAATTCCACTTAATTTCGGGCAAAAAGGCAGAAATGACCCGTATTTTGGAGCAAAATTGCAGAAAATCCCCTAATATTGGTGCAAAAATGCAGAAATTCCCTTTATTTTGTGGGCAAAAAGGCAGAAATTCTCCTTATTTTTAGGTAAAAAGGCTGAAATTCCCCTTATTTTGGGGCAAAAAGTCAGAAATTCCCCTTATTTTTGGGCAAAAAGACAGAAATTTCATTTATTTTTGGGGAAAAGGCAGAAATTGCACTTATTTTGAGTCAAAAAGGTGAAAAATCCCCTTATTTTGGGGTAAAAATGAAGAAATTTCCTTTTTTTATGGCAAAAAGGTATACATTTTCTTTATTTTCGGGCCAAAAGGCAGAAATTCCCTGTATTTTGGAACAAAATTGAAAAATTCCCCTAATTTTTGGGCAAAAAGGCAGAAATTCCCCTTATTTTGGGGTAAAACTGCAGAAATTTCACTTATTTCGCGGCAAAATGGCAGAAATTCCCTTTATTTTGGGGCAAAAAGGCAGAAATTCCCTTTATTTTGGGATAAAATTGCAGAAATTTCCCTTATTTGGGAGCAAAAAGGCAGAAAATCCTTTTAATTTAGAGTAAAAAGGCAGAATTTCTCCGTATTTTGGAGCAAAATTGCAGAAATTCCCCTAATATTTGGTCAAAAATGCAGATATTCCCTTTATTTGGGGCAAAAAGGCAGAAGTTCCCCTTATTTTTGGGAAAAGAGGAAGAAATTCGCTGTATTTTGAAGCAAAATTGCAGAAACTCCCCTAATTTTGGGGCAAAAAGGCAGAAATTCCCTTTATTTTGGGGCAAAAATATAGAAATTCTCCTTATTTTGGGACAAAAATCAGAAATTTCCCTTATTTTGGGGCAAAATTTTAGAAATTTCTTCTATCTTGTTACAGACTTGCAAAAATATTTCTTATTTTATGGCAAAAAGGCAGAAATTCCCCTTATTTTGGGATAAAATTGCAAAAATTTCCCTTATTTTGGGGCAAAAAACAGAAATTCCCCTTATTTTGGGGCAAAATTGCAAAAATTTCCTTTATTATGGAAAAAAATTGCAGAAATTTCCCTTATTTTGGGGCAAAATTGCAGAAATTTCACTTATTTCAGAGAAAAAAACTCAGAAATTTCTTTTATTTTGGGGCAAAAAGGCAGAAATTTCTTTTATTTTGGTACAAAATTGTAGAAATTTTCTTTATTTTGGGGCAAAATGAAGAAATTCCCCATATTTGGGGGCAAAAATGCAGAGATTCCCCTTATTATGTGGTAAAATGCTGAAATTCCCCTTATTTTGGGGCAAAAAGACAGAAATTCCCTTTATTTTGTGGCAAAAGACAGAAATTTCCCTTATTTTGGGGCAAAATTGCAGAAATTTCACTTATTTCAGGGCAAAATTCAAAAATTCCTTTTATTTTGGGGCAAAAAGACAGAAATTCCGTTTATTTTTGGGTAAAAAGGCAGAAATTTCACTTATTTTGAGGTAAGAAAAAAGAAATTCCTCTTATTTTGGGGCAAAAATGAAGAAATTTCTCTTTTTTTTGGCAAAAGGTATACATTCCCCTTATTTTCGGGCAAAAAAGCAGAAATTACTCGTATTTTGGAGCACAATTGCAGAAAATCCCCTAATTGTGGGGCAAAAAGGCAGAAAATCCCTATATGTTCAGGCAAAAACACATTAATTCTTTTTATTTTGGGGCAAAACTCAGAAATTTCACTTATTTTGGGGCAAAATTGAAGAAATTTCACTTATTTCAGGGAAAAAAGGCAGAAACTTTCCTTATTTTAGGGCAAAAAGGAAGAAATTCCTAATATTTTGTGGCAAAATGCAGAAATACCCCTTATTATGAGGTAAAAAGGCTGAAATTCCCTTTATTTGGAGGCAAAAAGGCAGAAATTTCCCTTATGTTGGGGCAAAATTGCAGAAATTTCACTTATTTCAGAGTAATAAGTCAGAAATTCCCCTTATTTTGGGGAAAAAGACAGAAATTCCCTTTGTTTTGGGGGAAAAAGACAGAAATTCCACTTATTTAGAGGCATAAAGGCAGAAATTCTCCTCATTTTGGAGCAAAAATGAAGAAATTTCTTTTTTTATGGCAAAAAGGTATGCATTCCCCTTATTTTGGGGTAAAAAGGCAGAAATTCCCCGTATTTTGGAGCAAAATTGCAGAAATTCCCATAATTGTGGTGCAAAAAGGCAAAAATTCTCTTTATTTTGGAGCAAAACTCAGAAATTCCACTTATATTGGGGCAAAATTGCAGGAATTTACCTTATTTTGGGCAAAATTGCAGAAATTTCTCTTATTTGGGGCAAAATTGCTGGAAATTCACTTATTTTCAGGTAAAAAGGCTGAAATTCCCTTTATTTTATGGTAAAAACGAAGAAATTCCCCTTATTTTGGGGCAAAATTGCAGAAATTTCCTTATTTTGGGGCAAAAAGGCAGAAATTCCTTATATTTTGGGTCAAAAATGCAGAAATTCCCCTTATTTTGGGGCAAAAATGGAATCCCTAATTTTTGGCTTAAATTGCAAAAATTTCACTTATTTCCAGACAAAAAGGCCGAAATTCCACTTAATTTCGGGCAAAAAGGCAGAAATTCCCCATATTTTGGAGCAAAATTGCAGAAATTCCCCTAATTTTGGGGCTAAAAGGCAGAAATTTCCCTTATTTGGGGGTAAAACTGCAGAAATTTCACTTATTTCACGGCAAAATGGCAGAAATTCCCCTTATTTTCGGCGAAAAAGGCAGAAAATCCTCGTATTTTGGAGCAAAATTGCAGAAATTCACCTAATTTTGGCATAAAACATGCAGTAATTTTCTTCATTTTGTGGCAAAAAGGCAGAAATTCCCCTTATTTTGGGGCAAATGGCAGAAATTCCCTTTATTTTCGGGCAAAATTGCAAAAATTTTCCTTATTTGGGGGCAAAAAACAGAAATTCCCCTTATTTTGGGGCAAAATTGCAGATATTTGCATTATTTGGGGGCAAAAACCAGAAATTCCCCTTATTTTGCGGCAAAATTGAAGAAATTTTCTTTATTATGGGAAAAAATTGCAGAAATTTCCCTTATTTTAGGGCAAAATTGCAGAAATTTCACTTATTTCAGAAAAAAAAGCAAAAATTTTTCTTATTTTGAGGCAAAAAGGCAGAAATTTCTATTATTTTGGGGCAAAAAGGCAGAAATTCACTTTATTTTGGGGTAAAATTGCAGAAATTTCACATATTTCAGGGCAAAAAGGCAGAACTTCCCCTTATTTTGAGGTAAAATGCTGAAATTCCCCATATTTTGGGGCAAGAGGCAGAAATTCCCCTTATTTTGGGGCATACAGGCAGAAATTCCCCTTATTTTGGGGCATACAGGCACAAATTTCCCTTATTTTCGGGCAAAATTGCAAAAATTTCATTTATTTCAGGGTAAAAAGTCAGAAATTCCCCTTATTTTGGGGCAAAAAGGAGAAATTTCTTTTATTATGGTACAAAATTGAAGAAATTTTCTTTATTTTGGAACAAAAAGGCAGAAATTCCCCATATATCGGGGTAAAAGTCAGAAATTCTTCTTATTTTGAAGTAAAATGCAGAAATTTCTTTTATTTAGAGGTAAAATACAGAAATTCCCGTAATATTGTGGGAAAATGCAGAAATTCCCTTTATTTTGGGGCTAAAAGGAAGAAATTTTCTGTATTTTGAGGAAAAATTGCAGAAATTCTCATAATTTTCGGGCAAATGGCTGAAGTTCTCCTTATTTTGGGGCAAAAAGACAGAAAATCTCCTTTTTTCGGGTGAAAAAAGGCAGAAATTCCCCATATTTTGGGTCAAAAGGCAGAAATTCCCCTTATTTTAAGGAAAAAAGCTGAAATACCCCTTATTTTGGGGTAAAATTGCAGAAATTTCCTTTACTTTGGGGCAAAATTGCAGAAATATCACTTATTTTGGGGCAAAATTGCAGAAATTTCCCTTATTTTGGGGCAAAATTGCAGAAATTTCACTTATTCCAGGGAAAAAAGGCAGCAATTTCTCTTATTTTGGGGCAAAAAGGCAGAATTTTTTTTTATTTTGGTACAAAATTGCAGAAATTTTTCTTATTTTGGGGCAAAAAGACAGAAATTCCCCATATTTTGGGGCAAAAGGCAGAAATTCCCCTTATTTTGACGAAAAAAAGGCTGAAATTCCCCCTATTTTGGGGCAAAAAGGCTGAAATTCCCCTTATTTTGGGGCAAAAAGCAGACATTTCTCTTATTTTGGGGAAAAATTTTAGAAATTTCACTTATTTCAGGGCAAAAAGTCAGAAATTCCCTTTATTTTGGAGCAAAAAGACAGAAATTCCGTTTATTTTTGGGGAAAAGGCAGAAATCGCACTTATTTTGAGTCAAAAAGGCGGAAAATGCCCTTATTTTGGGGCAAAAGTGAAGAAATTTCTTTTTTTTATGGCAAAAAGGTATACATTCCTTTTATTTTGGGCAAAAAGGCAGAAATTCCACGAATTTTGGATCAAAATTGCAGAAATTTTCCTAATTTTGGGGCAAAAAGGCAGAAATTCCCCTTATTTGGAGCAAAATTGCAGAAATTTCCTTTATTTTGGGGCAAAATTGCAGAAATTTCCCTTATTTTGGGGCAAAATTGCAGAAATTTTACTTATTTGAGGGAAAAAAGGCAGAAATTTCTCTATTTGGGGGGCAAAAAGGCAGAAATTTCTTTTATTTTGGTACAAAATTTCAGAAATTTCCCTTATTTTGAGGCAAAATAGCAGAAATTTCCCATATTTTGGAGCAAAAGGCAGAAATTCCCCTTATTTTGAGGAATAAATGCTGAAATTCCCCTTATTTTGGGGCAAAAAGGCAGAAATTCCCCTTATTTTGGGGCAAAAAGCAGACATTTCCCTTATTTTGGGGAAAAATTTTAGAAATTTCACTTATTTCAGGGCAAAAACTCAGAAATTCCCCTTATTTTGGGGCAAAAAGACAGAAATTCCATTTATTTCTGGAGAAAAGGCAGAAATTGCACTCATTTTGAGTCAAAAAGGCGGAAAATCCCCTTATTTTGGGGCAAAAGTGAAGAAATTTCCCTATTTATGGCAAAAAGGTATACATTCCCTTTATTTTTGGGCAAAAAGGCAGAAATTCCCCGTATTCTGGAGCAAAAGTGCAGAAATTCCCCTAATTTTGGGGCTAAAAGGCAGAAATTTCCCTTATTTTGGGGTAAAACTGCAAAAATTTCACTTATTTCACGGCAAAATGGCAGAAATTCTCCTTATTTTCGGCGAAAAAGGCAGAAAATCCTCGTATTTTGGAGCAAAATTGCAGAAATTCACCTAATTTTGGCGTAAAACATGCAGTAATTTTCTTTATTTTGTGGCAAAAAGGCAGAAATTCCCCTTATTTTGGGGCAAATGGCAGAAATTCCCCTTATTTTAGGGCAAAATTGCAGAAATATCCCTTATTTGGGGGCAAAAAACAGAAATTCCCCTTATTTTGGGGCAAAATTGCAGAAATTTTCTTTATTATGGGGAAAAATTGCAGAAATTTCCCTTATTTTAGGGCAAAATTGCAGAAATTTCACTTATTTCAGAAAAAAAGCAAAAATTTTTCTTATTTTGAGGCAAAAAGGCAGAAATTTCCATTATTTTGGGGCAAAAAGGCAGAAATTCACCTTATTTTGGGGTAAAATTGCAGAAATTTCATATATTTCAGGGCAAAAAGGCAGAAATTCTTCTTATTTTGAGGTAAAATGCTGAATTTCCCATTTTTTGGGGCTAAAGGCAGAAATTCCCATTATTTTGGGGCAAAAAGGCACAAATTTCTATTATTTTCGGGCAAAATTGCACAAATTTTATTTATTTCAGGGTAAAAAGTCAGAAATTCCCCTTATTTCGGGACAAAAAGTAAAAATTTCTTTTATTATGGTACAAAATTGAAGAAATTTTCTTTATTTTGGAACAAAAAGGCAGAAATTCCCCATAATTTGAGGTAAAAGGCAGAAATTCTTTTTATTTTGAGGTAAAATGCAGAAATTTCCATTATTTAGAGGTAAAATGCAGAAATTTCCCTAATATTTGGGGAAAATGCAGAAATTCCCTTTATTTTGGGGCTAAAAGGCAAAAATTTTCCGTATTTTGAAGAAAAATTGCAGAAATTCTCATAATTTTCGGGCAAAAAGCCTGAAATTCTCCTTATTTTGGGGCAAATAGACAGAAAATCTCTCTTTTTTTGGGTGCAAAAAGTCAGAAATTCCCCTTATTTGGGGCAAAATTGCAGAAATTTCCTTTAATTTGGGGAAAAATTGCAGAAATTTCTCTTAATTTGGGGAAAAATTGCAAAAATTTCACTTATTTCAGGGAAAAAAGGCAGAAATTTCTCTTATTTTGGAGCAAAAAAGGCAGAAATTTCTTTTATTTTGGTACAAAATTGCAGAAATTTTTCTTATTTTGGGGCAAAAAGGGAGAAATTCTCCATATTTTGGGACAAAAGGCAGAAATTCTCCTTATTTTGAGAAAAAAAGGCTGAAATTCCCCTTATTTGGAGGCAAAAAGGCAGAAATTCCCCTTATTTTGGGGCAAAAAGCAGACATTTCCATTATTTTGGGGAAAAATTTTAGAAATTTTATTTATTTCAGGGCAAAAACTCAGAAATTCTCCTCATTTTGGGGCAAAAAACAGAAATTCCGTTTATTTTTGGGGAAAAGGCAGAAATTTCACTTATTTTGAGTCAAAAAGGCGGAAAATGCCCTTATTTTGGGGCAAAAGTGAAGAAATTTACCTTTTTCATGGCAAAAATGTATACATTCCCTTTATTTTCGGGCAAAAAGGCAGAAATTCCCCGTATTTTGGAGCAAAATTGCAGAAATTCCCCTAATTTTGGGGCAAAAAGGCAGAAATTCCCCTTATTTTGATGTAAAACTACAGAAATTTCACTTATTTCGCGGCAAGATGGCAGAAATTCCCTTTATTTTAAGCAAAAAAGGCAGAAAATCCTCGTATTTTGGAGCAAAATTGCAGAAATTCACCTAATTTTGGCGTAAAACATGTCGTAATTTTCTTTATTTTGTGGCAAAAAGGCAGAAATTCCCCTTATTTTGGGGCAAATGGCAGAAATTCCCCTTATTTTAGGGCAAAATTGCAGAAATTTCCCTTATTTGGGGGCAAAAAACAGAAATTCCCCTTATTTTAGGGCAAAATTGCAGAAATTTGCTTTATTTGGGGGCAAGAAACAGAAATTCCTTTTATTTTGCGGCAAAATTGCAGAAATTTTTTTTATTATGGGAAAAAATTGCAGAAATTTCCCTCATTTCAGGGCAAAATTGCAGAAATTTCACTTATTTCAGAAAAAAAAGCAAATTTTTTTTTTATTTTGAGGCAAAAAGGCAGAAATTTCCATTATTTTGGGGCAAAAAGGCAGAAATTCACCTTATTTTGGGGTAAAATTGCAGAAATTTCATATATTTCACGGCAAAAAGGCAGAAATTTCCCTTATTTTGAGGTAAAATGCTTAAATTTCCCATTTTTTTGGGGCTAAAGGCAGAAATTCCCATTATTTTGGGGCAAAAAGGCACAAATTTCCCATATTTTCGGGCAAAATTGCACAAATTTCATTTATTTCAGGGTAAAAAGTCAGAAATTCACCTTATTTCGGAGCAAAAAGTAGAAATTTCTTTTATTATGGTACAAAATTGAAGAAATTTTCTTTATTTTGGAACAAAAAGGCAGAAATTCCCCATGATTTGAGGTAAAAGGCAGAAATTCTTATTATTTTGAGGTAAAATGCAGAAATTCCCATTATTTAGAGGTAAAATGCAGAAATTCCTCTAATGTTTGGGAAAAATGCAGAAATTTTCTTTATTTTTGGGCTAAAAGGCAGAAATTTTTCGTATTTGAAGAAAAATTGAAGAAATTCTCATAATTTTCGGGCAAAAAGGCTGAAATTCTCCTTATTTTGGGGAAAAAGACTGAAAATCTCCTTTTTTCGGGTGCAAAAAGTCAGAAATTCCCCTTATTTGGGGGCAAAAAAGCAGAAATTTCCCTCTTTTTGGGGCAAAATTGCAGAAATTTCACATATTTCAGGGTAATAAGTCAGAAATTTTCCTTATTTTGGGGCAAAAATGACAGAAATTGCCTTTGTTTTTGGGGAAAAAGACAGAAATTCCACTTATTTAGAGGCAAAAGGCAGAAATTCCCCTTATTTTGGAGTAAAAAATCAAGATATTTCCCTTTTTTATGGCAAAAAGTTATGCATTCTTCTTATTTTCGGGCAAAAATGCAGAAATTCCCCATATTTTGGGGCAAAAGGCAGAAATTCCCCTTATTTTGTAGCAAAAATGAAGAAATTTCCCTTTTTTATGGCAAAAAGGTATGCATTCATCTTATTTTGGGGCAAAAAGGCTGAAATTCCCCTTATTTTGAGGAAAAATGCTGAAATTTTCCATATTTTGGGGCAAAAGGCAGAAATTCCCCTTATTTTGGGGCAAAAAGGCACAAATTTCCCTTATTTTCGGGCAAAATTGCAGAAATTTCATTTATTTCAGGGCAAAAAGTAAAAAATTGCTCTTATTTTGGGGCAAAAAGCAGAAATTTCTTTTATTATGGTACAAAATTGAAGAAATTTTCCTTATTTTGGAACAAAAAGGCAGAAATTCCCCATATTCTGGGGCAAAAGGCAGAAATTCTTCTTATTTTGAGGTAAAATGCAGAAATTCCCCTTATTTAGAGGTAAAATGCAGAAATTCCCCAAATATTGGGTGAAAATGCAGAAATTCCCTTTATTTTGTAGCTAAAAGGCAGAAATTAACCTTATTTTGAAGCAAAATTGCAGAAATTCTCATAATTTTCGGGCAAAAAGGAAAAAATTCTTTTTATTTTGGGGCAAAAAGACAGAAAATCTTTTTTTTTCGAAAGCATAAAGTCAGTAATTCTTCTTATTTTGTGGCAAAAAGAAAGAAATTTCGTTTATTTTTGGGGAAAAGGCAGAAATTGCACTTATTTTGAGTCAAAAAGGCGGAAAATCCCCTTATTTTTGGGCAAAAATGAAGAAATTTCTATTTTTTATAACAAAAAGGTAAACATTCCATTTATTTTTGGGCAAAAAGGCAGAAATTCCCCATATTTTGGAGCAAAATTGCAGAAATTCCCCTAATTTTGGGGCTAAGAGGCAGAAATTCCCCTTATTTTGGGGTAAAACTCCAGAAATTTCACTTATTTCGCAGCAAAATGGCAGAAATTCCCCTTATTTTCGGCGAAAAAGGCAGAAAATCCCCGTATTTTGGAGAAAAATTGCAGAAATTCACCTAATTTTGGGGTAAAAAATACAGTAATATTCTTTATTTTGGGGCAAAAAGGCAGAAATTCTCCTTATTTTGGGGCAAAAGGCAGAAATTCCCCATTATTTTAGGGCAAAATTGCAGAAATTTCCCTTATTTGGGGGCAAAAAACCAGAAATTCCTCTTATTTTGGGGCAAAATTGCAGAAATTTCACTTATTTTAGGGCAATATTGCAGAAAATTCACTTATTTCAGAAAAAAAAAGCAAAAATTTTTCTTATTTTGGGGCAAAAAGGCAGAAATTCCCATTATTTTGGGGCAAAAAGGCAGAAATTCACCTTATTTTGGGCTAAAATTGCAGAAATTTCACATATTTCAGGGCAAAAAGGCAGAAATTTCCCTTAATTTGGGGCAAAAATGAAGAAATTTCCCTTTTTACGGCAATAAAGGTATGTATTTCCCTCATTTTCGGGCAAAAATGCAGAAATTCCCCGTATTTTGGAGCAAAATTGCAGAAATTTCCCTAATTGTGGGGCAAAAAGGCAGAAATTCCCTATATGTTGGGGCAAAAATACAGAAAATCTTTTTATTTTGGGGCAAAACTCAGAAATTCCACTTATTTTGGAGCAAAATTCCAGAAATTTCCTTTATTTTGGGGCAAAATTGCAGAAATTTCATTTATTTGGGAGCAAAATTGCAGAAATTCCCCTTATTTTGGGGCAAAAAAATGAAATCCCTAATTTTTGGCTAAAATTAAAGAAATTTCAATTATTTCGGGACAAAAAGGCCAAAATTCCACTTAATTTCGGGCAAAAAGGCAGAAATTCCCCTTTTTGGGGGCAAAAAGGCAGAAATTCCCCTTATTTTGGAATAAAATTGCAGAAATTTCCCTTATTTGAAAGCAAAAACGCAGAAAATCCCCTTAATTTCGGTTAAAAAGGCAGAAATTCCCCATATTTTGGAGCAAAATTGCAGAAATTCCCCTAATATTGGGGCAAAAATGCAGATATTCTCTTTATTTGGGGCAAAAGGCAGAAGTTCCCCTTATTTTCGGGAAAAGAGGAAGCAATTCCCTGTATTTTGAAGCAAAATTGCAGAAACTCCCCTAATTTTGGGGCAAAAAGGCAGAAATTTCCTTTATTTTGGGGCAAAAATACAGATATTCTCCTTATTTTGGGGCAAAAATCAGAAATTTCTATTATTTGGGGCAAAATTGCAGAAATTTCACTTATTTTCAGGTAAAAAGGCTGAAATTTCCTTTATTTTGGGGCAAAAAGGGAGAAATTCTCCTTTTCAAGGCAATATTTCAGAATTTTCCTTTTTTGGGGCAAAAAGGCAGAAATTCCTTATATTTTGGGGCAAAAAGGCAGAAATTCTCCTTATTTTGAGGTAATAAGGCTGAAATTCCCCTTATTTGGGGCAAAAAGGCAGAAATTCCCCTTATTTTGGGGTAAAATTGTAGAAATTTCAAATATTTCAGGGCAAAATGGCAGAAATTTTTCTTATTTTAGGGCAAAAAGATGAAATCCCTAATTTTTGGCTAAAATTGCAGAAATTTCACTTATTTCGGACAAAAAGGCAGAAATTCCACTTAATTTTGGGCAAAATGGCAGAAATGACCCATATTTTGAAGGAAAATTGCAGAAATTCCCCTAATATTGGTGCAAAAATGTAGAAATTCCCTTTATTTTGGGGGCAAAAAGGCAGAAATTCCTATTATTTTTAGGTAAAAAGGCTGAAATTCCCCTTATTTTGTGGCAAAAAGTCAGAAATTCCCTTTATTTTTGGGGTAAAAGACAAAAATTTCGTTTTTTTTTGGAAAAAAGCAGAAATTTCACTTATTTTGAGTCAAAAAGGTGAAAAAATCCCCTTATTTTGGGGTAAAAATGAAGAAATTTCCTTTTTTTATGGCAAAAAGGTATACATTCCCTTTATTTTCAGGCCAAAAGGGAGAAATTCCCTGTATTTTGGAGCAAACTTGCAAAAATTCCCCTAATTTTTGGGCAAAAAGGCAGAAATTCCCCTTATTTTGGGGTAAAACTGCAGAAATTTCACTTATTTCGCGGCAAAATGGCAGAAATTCCCTTTATTTTCGGCGAAAAAAGAAGAAAATCCTCGTATTTTGGAGCAAAATTGCAGAAATTAACCTAATTTTGGGATAAAAAATACAATAATTTTCTTATTTTGGGGCAAAGAGGCAGAAATTCTCCTTATTTTGGGGCAAAAGGCAGAAATTCCCCTTATTTTAGGGCAAAATTGAAGAAATTTCCCTTATTTGGGGCCAAAAAACAGAAATTCCCCTTATTTTGGGGCAAAATTGCAGAAATTTTTCTTATTATGGAAAAAAATTGCAGAAATTTCCCTTATTTTGGGGCAAAATTGCAGAAATTTCACTTATTTCAGAGAAAAAAACTCAGAAATTTCTCTTATTTTGGGGCAAAAATGCAGAATTTTCTCTTATTTTGGTACAAAATTGTAGAAATTTTCTTTATTTTGGAGCAAAAATGCAGAAATACCCCATATTTTGGGGCAAAAATGCACAGATTCCTCTTATTATGTGGTAAAATACTGAAATTCCCCTTATTTTGGGGCAAAAAGACAGAAATTCCCTTTATTTTGTGGCAAAAAATCAGAAATTTCCCTTATTTTGGGGCAAAATTGCAGAAATTTCACATATTTCAGGGCAAAATTCAAAAATTCTTTTATTTTGGGGCAAAAAGACAAAAATTCCGTTTATTTTTGGGTAAAATGGCAGAAATTTCACCTATTTTGAGGTAAGAAAGAAGAAATTCCTCTTATTTTAGAACAAAAAAGACAGAAATTTCCTTTGTTTTGTAAAAAAAAGACAGAAATTCCACTTATTTAGAGGCAAAAAGGAAGAAATTCTCCTTATTTTGGGGCAAAACTCAGAAATTCCACTTATTTTGGGGCAAAATTTCAGAAATTTAATTTATTTTGGGGCAAAATTGCAGAAATTTCACTTATTTCAGGGAAAAAAGGCAGAAATTTTTCTTATTTTGTGGAAAAAAGGCAGAAATTCCTAATATTTTAGGCCAAAATTAAGAAATTCTTTTTATTTTGAGGTAAAAAGGCTGAAATTCCCCTTATTTGGCGGCAAAAAGGCAGAAATTTCCCTTACATTGGGGCAAAATTGCAGAAAATTCACTTATTTCAGGGTAATAATTCAGAAATTTTCCTTATTTTGGCGCAAAAATGACAGAAATTCCCTTTGTTTTGGGGGAAAAAGACAGAAATTCCACTTATTTAGAGGCAAAAAAGCAGAAATTTTCCTTATTTTAGGGCAAAATTGCAGAAATTTCCCTTATTTGGGGGCAAAAAAACAGAAATTCCCCTTATTTTGGGGCAAAATTCCAGAAATTTCCTTTACTATGGAGAAATATTGCAGAAATTTCTTTTATTTTAGGGCAAAATTGCAGAAATTTCACTTATTTCAAAGAAAAAAAGCAAAAGTTTTTCTTATTTTGGGGCAAAAAGGCAGAAATTCCCATTATTTTGGGGCAAAAGGCAGAAATTTACCTTATTTTGGGCTAAAATTGCAGAAATTTCACATATTTCAGGACAAAAAGGCAGAAATTTCCCTTAATTTGGGGCAAAAATGAAGAAATTTCCTTCTTTTATGGCAAAAACGTATGCATTCCCCTTATTTTCAGGCAAAAAGGCAGAAATTTTCCGTATTTTGGAGCAAAATTGCAGAAATTCCCCTAATTGTGGGGCAAAAAGGCAGAAATTTCCTTTATTTTTGGGCAAAAAGACAGAAATTTCGTTTATTTTTGGGAAAAAGGCAGAAATTGCACTTATTTTGAGTCAAAAAGGTGAAAAATCCCCTTATTTTGGGGTAAAAATGAAGAAATTTCCTTTTTTTATGGCAAAAAGGTATACATTCCCTTTATTTTCGGGCCAAAAGGCAGAAATTCCCTGTATTTTGGAGCAAACTTGCAAAAATTCCCCTAATTTTTGGGCAAAAATGAAGAAATTCCCCTTATTTTGGGGTAAAACTGCAGAAATTTCACTTATTTCGCGGCAAAATGGCAGAAATTCCCTTTATTTTCGGCGAAAAAAAAGAAAATCCCCGTATTTTGTAGCAAAATTGCAGAAATTCACCTAATATTGGAATAAAAAATACAGTAATTTTTTTATTTTGGGGCAAAAAGGCAGAAATTCTCCTTATTTTGGGGCAAAAGGCAGAAATTCCCCTTATTTTAGGGCAAAATTGAAGAAATTTCCTTTATTTGAAGGCAAAAAATAGAAATTCCCCTTATTTTGGGGCAAAATTGCAGGAATTTCCCTTATTATGGAAAAAATTGCAGAAATTTCCCTTATTTTAGGGCAAAATTTCAGAAATTTCACTTATTTCAGAGAAAAAAGCAATAATTTTTCTTATTTTGGGGCAAAAAGGCAGAAATTTCTATTATTTTATAAGCAAAAAGGCAGAAATTCACCTTATTTTGGGGTAAAATTGCAGAAATTTCACATATTTCAGGGCAAAGAGGCAGAAATTCCCTTTATTTTGGGGCAAAAAGGCAGAAATTCCCTTTATTTTGGGATAAAATTGCAGAAATTTCCCTTATTTGGGAGCAAAAAGGCAGAAAATCCTTTTAATTTTCGGTAAAAAGGCAGAATTTCCCCGTATTTTGGAGCAAAATTGCAGAAATTCCCCTAATATTGGGGCAAAAATGCAGAAATTCCCTTTATTTGGGGCAAAAATACAGAAGTTCCCCTTATTTTCGGGAAAAGAGGAAGAAATTCCCTGTATTTTGAAGCAAAATTGCAGAAACTCCCCTAATTTGGGGGCAAAAAGGCAGAAATTCCCTTTATTTTTGGGCAAAAATACAGAAATTCTCCTTATTTTGGGGCAAAAATCAGAAATTTCCCTTATTTTGGGGCAAAATTTTAGAAATTTCTTCTATTTTGTTACAGACTTGCAGAAAATTTCCTTATTTTGTGGCAAAAAAACAGAAATTCCCCTTATTTTGGGATAAAATTGCAGAAATTTCCCTTATTTGGGGGCAAAAAACAGAAATTCCCCTTATTTTGGGGCAAAATTGCAGAAATTTCCCTTATTATGGAAAAAAATTGCAGAAATTTCCTTTATTTTTATGCAAAATTGCAGAAATTTCACTTATTTCAGAGAAAAAACTCAGAAATTTCTCTTATTTTGGGGCAAAAAGGCAGAAAATTCTGTTATTTTGGTACAAAATTGTAGAAATTTTCTTTATTTTGGAGCAAAAATGCAGAAATTCCCCATATTTTGGGGCAAAAATGCAGAGATTCCCCTTATTATAAGGTAAAATGCTGAAATTCCCCTTATTTTGGGGCAAAAAGACAGAAATTCCCTTTATTTTGTGGCAAAAAGGTAGAAATTTCCTTTATTTTGGGGCAAAATTGCAGAAATTTCACATATTTCAGGGCAAAATTCAAAAATTCTTTATATTTTGGGGCAAAAAGACAGAAATTCCGTTTATTTTTGGGTAAAAAGGCAAAAATTTCACCTATTTTGAGGTAAGAAGGAAGAAATTCCTCTTATTTTAGAACAAAAAAGACAGAAATTTCCTTTGTTTTGTGGAAAAAGACAGAAATTCCACTTATTTAGAGGCAAAAGGAAGAAATTCTCCTTATTTTTGGGCAAAACTCAGAAATTCCACTTATTTGGGGGCAAAATTTCAGAAATTTTCTTTATTTTGGGGCAAAATTGCAGAAATTTCACTTATTTCAGGAAAAAAAGGCAGAAATTTTTCTTATTTTGGGGAAAAAAGGCAGAAATTCCTAATATTTTGGGCCAAAATTCAGAAATTCCTTTTATTTTGAGGTAAAAAGGCTGAAATTCCCTTTATTTGGGGGCAAAAAGGCAGAAATTTCCCTTATATTGGGGCAAAATTGCAGAAAATTCACTTATTTCAGGGTAATAATTCAGAAATTTTCCTAATTTTGGCGCAAAAATGACAGAAATTCTCTTTGTTTTGGGGGAAAAAGACAGAAATTCCACTTATTTAGAGGCAAAAAAGCAGAAATTCCCCTTATTTTAGGGCAAAATTGCAGAAATTTCCCTTATTTGGGGGCAAAAAAACAGAAATTCCCCTTATTTTGGGGCAAAATTCCAGAAATTTCCTTTACTATGGAGAAAAATTGCAGAAATTTCTTTTATTTTAGGGCAAAATTCCAGAAATTTCACTTATTTCAGAGAAAAAGCAAAAGTTTTTCTCATTTTGGGGCAAAAAGGCAGAAATTCCCATTATTTTTGGCAAAAGGCAGAAATTCACCTTATTTTGGGCTAAAATTGCAGAAATTTCACATATTTCAGGGTAAAAAGGCAGAAATTTCCATTAATTTGGGGCAAAAATGAAGAAATTTCCTTTTTTATGGCAAAAACGTATGCATTCTTCTTATTTTCAGGCAAAAAGGCAAAAATTCCCCGTATTTTGGAGCAAAATTGCAGAAATTCCCCTAATTGTGGGGCAAAAAGGCAGAAATTCTCCTTATTTTGGGGCAAAACTCAGAAATTCCACTTATTTTGGGGCAAAATTCCAGAAATTTACCTTTTTTGGGGGCAAAATTGCAGAAATTTCACTTATTTTTGGGCAAAATTGCAGAAATTTCACTTATTTCAGTGAAAAAAGGCAGAAATTTTCCTTATTTTGGGGCAAAAGGTAGAAATTCTCCATATTTTGGTGCAATAATCAGAAATTTACCTTATTTTGAGGTAAAATGCTGAAATTTCCCTTATTTTGGGGCAAAAGGCAGAAATTTCCCATTTTTGGGGCAAATTTGCAGAAATTTTACTTTTTTCAAAGTAATAAGTCAGAAATTTTCCTTATTTTGGGGCAAAAAAGACAGAAATTCCCTTTGTTTTGGGGGAAAAATACAGAAATTTCACTTATTTAGAGGCAAAAAGGCTAAAGTTCCCCTTCTTTTGGAGCAAAAATGAAAAAATTTCCCTTTTTTATGGCAAAAAGGAGTGCATTCTTCTTATTTTCGGACAAAAAGGCAGAAATTCCCTATATTTTGGGGCAAAAGGCAGAAATTCCCCTTATTTTGGGGCAAATGGCAGAAATTCCCCTTATTTTAGGGCAAAATTGCAGAAATTTCCCTTATTTTAGGGCAAAATTGCAGAAATTTCCCTTATTTGGGGGCAAAAAACAGAAATTCCCTTTATTTTGGGGCAAAATTGCAGAAATTTGCTTTATTTGGGGGCAAAAAACAGAAATTCCTCTTATTTTGCGGCAAAATTGCAGAAATTTTTTTATTATGGGGAAAAATTGCAGAAATTTCCCTTATTTTAGGGCAAAATTGCAGAAATTTCACTTATTTCCGAAAAAAAAGCAAAAATTTTTCTTATTTTGAGGCAAAAAGGCAGAAATTCCCATTATTTTGGGGCAAAAAGGCACAAATTTCCCATATTTTCGGGCAAAATTGCACAAATTTCATTTATTTCAGGGTAAAAAGTCAGAAATTCACCTTATTTCGGAGCAAAAAGTAGAAATTTCTTTTATTATGGTACAAAATTGAAGAAATTTTCTTTATTTTGGAACAAAACGGCATAAATTCCCCATAATTTGAGGTAAAAAGCAGAAATTCTACTTATTTTGAGGTAAAATGCAGAAATTCCCATTATTTACAGGTCAAATGCAGAAATTCCCCTAACATGTGGAGAAAATGCAGAAATTCCCTTTATTTTGGAGCTAAAAGGCAGAAATTTTCCGTATTTTGAAAAAAAATTGCAGAAATTCTCATAATTTTCGGGCAAAAATGCTGAAATTCTCCTTATTTTGGGGCAAAAAGACAGAAAATCTTTCTTCGGGTGCAAAAAGTCAGAAATTCCCCTTATTTGGGGGCAAAAAGGCAGAAATTTCCCTTATTTTGGGGCAAAATTGCAGAAATTTCACTTATTTTAGGGTAATAAGTCAAAAATTTTCCTTATTTTGGGGCAAAAATGACAGAAATTCCCTTTGTTTTGGGGGAAAAAGACAGAAATTCCACTTATTTAGAGGCAAAAAGGCTAAAGTTCTCTTTCTTTTGGAGCAAAAATGAAAAAATTTCCCTTTTTTATGGCAAAAAGGAGTGCATTCTTCTTATTTTCGGACAAAAAGGCAGAAATTCCCTATATTTTGGGGCAAAAGGCAGAAATTCCCCTTATTTTGGGGCAAATGGCAGAAATTCCCCTTATTTTAGGACAAAATTGCAGAAATTTCCCTTATTTTAGGGCAAAATTGCAGAAATTTCCCTTATTTGGGGGCAAAAAACAGAAAATCCCTTTATTTTGGGGCCAAATTGCAGAAATTTGCTTTATTTGGGGGCAAAAAACATAAATTCCTCTTATTTTGCGGCAAAATTGCAGAAATTTTTTTTATTATGGGGAAAAATTGCAGAAATTTCCCTTATTTTAGGGCAAAATTGCAGAAATTTCACTTATTTCCGAAAAAAAAAGCAAAAATTTTTCTTATTTTGAGGCAAAAAGGCAGAAATTCCCATTATTTTGGGGCAAAAAGTCAGAAATTCACCTTATTTTGGGGTAAAATTGCAGAAACTTCATATATTTCAGGGCAAAAAGGCAGAAATTCCCCTTATTTTGAGGTAAAATGCTATAATTTTCTATTTTTGGGGGCTAAAGGCAGAAATTCCCATTATTTTGGGGCAAAAAGGCACAAATTTCCCTTATTTTCGGGCAAAATTGCACAAATTTCATTTATTTCAGGGTAAAAAGTCAGAAATTCCCCTTATTTCGGGGCAAAAAGTAGAAATTTCTTTTATTATGGTACAAAATTGAAGAAATTTTCTTTATTTTGGAACAAAAAGGCAGAAATTCCCCATAATTTGAGGTAAAAAGCAGAAATTCTACTTATTTTGAGGTAAAATGCAGAAATTCCCATTATTTACAGGTAAAATGCAGAAATTCCCCTAATATGTGGAGAAAATGCAGAAATTCCCTTTATTTTGGAGCTAAAAGGCAGAAATTTTCCGTATTTTGAAAATAAATTGCAGAAATTCTCATAATTTTCGGGCAAAAATGCTGAAATTCTTCTTATTTTGGGGCAAAAAGACAGAAAATCTTTTTTCGGGTGCAAAAAGTCAGAAATTCCCCTTATTTGGGGGCAAAAAGGCAGAAATTTCCCTTATTTTGGGGCAAAATTGCAGAAATTTCACTTATTTTAGGGAAATAAGTCAAAAATTTTCCTTATTTTGGGGCAAAAATGACAGAAATTCCCTTTGTTTTGGGGGAAAAAGACAGAAATTCCACTTATTTAGAGGCAAAAAGGCAGAAATTCCCCTTATTTTGGAGCAAAAATAAAGAAATTTCCCCTTTTTATGGCAAAAAGTTATGCATTCTTCTTATTTTCGGGCAAAGAGGCAGAAATTCCCCACATTTTGGGGCAAAAGGCAGAAACTCCGCTTATTTTGGAGCAAAAATGAAGAATTTTCCCTTTTTTAATGGCAAAAAGGTATGCATTCTTCTTATTTTGGTGCAAAAAGGCTGAAATTCCCCTTATTTTGAGGTAAAATGCTGAAATTCCCCATATTTTGGGGCAAAAGGCAGAAATTCTCCTTATTTTGGGGCAAAAAGGCACAAATTTCCCTTATTTTCGGGCAAAATTGCAGAAATTTCATTTATTTCAGGGCAAAAAGTAAGAAATTCCCCTTATTTTGGGGCAAAAAGCAGAAATTTCATTTATTTTTGGGGAAAAGGCAGAAATTGCACTTATTTTGAGTCAAAAAGGTGGAAAATCCCCTTATTTTGGGGCAAAAATTAAGAAATTTCCCTTTTTTATGGCAAAAAGGTAAACATTCCCTTAATTTTCGGGCAAAAAGGCAGAAATTCCCCATATTTTGGAGCAAAATTGCAGAAATTCCCCTAATTTTGGGGCAAAAAGGCAGAAATTCCCCTTATATTGGGGTAAAACTCCAGAAATTTCACTTATTTCACAGCAAAATGGCAGAAATTCCCCTTATTTTCGACGAAAAAG
Organism: Micromys minutus; assembly: GCF_963924665.1. Lineage (NCBI taxonomy): Eukaryota > Metazoa > Chordata > Mammalia > Rodentia > Muridae > Micromys > Micromys minutus. Next base: position 516,748 of record NW_027667715.1, read on the forward strand.
GCAGAAAATCCCCGTATTTTGGAGCAAAATTGCAGAAATTCACCTAATTTGGGGGTAAAAAATACAGTAATATTCTTTCTTTTGGGGCAAAAAGGCAGAAATTCTCCTTATTTTGGGGCAAAAGGCAGAAATTCCACTTATTTTAGGGCAAAATTGCAGAAATTTCCCGTATTTGGGGGCAAAAAACCAGAAATTCTCCTTATTTTGGGGCAAAATTGCAGAAATTTTCCTTATTATGGGGAAAATTGCAGAAATTCTCCTTATTTTGGGGCAAAATTGCAGAAATTTCACTTATTTCAGAGAAAAAAAGCAAAAACTTTTCTTATTTTGGGGCAATAAAACAGAAATTCCCATTATTTTGGGGCAAAAAGAAAAAATTCACCTTATTTTGGGCTAAAATTGCAGAAATTTCACATATTTCAGGGCAAAAAGGCAGAAATTTCCCTTAATTTGGGGCAAAAATAAAGAAATTTCCCTTTTTATGGCAATAAAGGTATGCATTCCCCTTATTTTCTGGCAAAAATGCAGAAATTCCCCGTATTTTGGAGCAAAATTGCAGAAATTCCCCTAATTGTGGGGCAAAAAGGCAGAAATTCCCTATATGTTGGGGCAAAAAGACAGAAATTCTCCTTATTTTGGGGCACAACCCAGAAATTCCACTTATTTTGGAGCAAAATTCCAGAAATTTCCCTTATTTTGGGGCAAAATTGCAGAAATTTCATTTATTTTGGGGCAAAATTGCAGAAATTCCCTTTTTTTGGGGGCAAAAAGATGAAATCCCTAATTTTTGGCTAAAATTAAAGAAATTTCACTTATTTCGGGACAAAAAGGCAAAAATTCCACTTAATTTCGGGCAAAAATGCAGAAATTCCCCTTATTTTGGGGCAAAAAGGCAGAAATTCCCCTTATTTTGGGATAGAATTGCAGAAATTTCCCTAATATTGGGGCAAAAATGCAGAAATTCCCTTTATTTGGGGCAAAAAGGCAGAATTTCCCCTTATTTTGGGGCAAAAAGGCAGAAATTTCTATTATTTATGGGCAAAAAGGCAGAAATTTACCTTATTTTGGGGTAAAATTGCAGAAATTTCACATATTTCAGGGCAAAAAGGCAGAAATTCCCCTTATTTTGGGGCAAAAAGGCAGAAATTCCCTTTATTTTGGGATAAAATTGCAGAAATTTCCCTAATTTGGGAGCAAAAAGGCAGAAAATCCTCTTAATTTTGGGTAAAAAGGCAGAATTTCCCCGTATTTTGGAGCAAAATTGCAGAAATTCCCCTAATATTGGGGCAAAAATGCAGAAATTCCCTTTATTTGGGGCAAAAAGGCAGAAGTTCCCCTTATTTTCGGGAAAAGAGGAAGAAATTCCCTGTATTTTGAAGCAAAATTGCAGAAACTCCCCTAATTTTGGGGCAAAAAGGCAGAAATTCTCCTCATTTTGGGGCAAAATTGCAGAAATTTCCCTTACTATGGAAAAAAATTGCAGAAATTTCCCTTATTCTGGGGCAAAATTGCAGAAATTTCACTTATTTCAGAGAAAAAAACTCAGAAATTTCCGCCTTTTTTCCCTGAAATAAGTGAAATTTCTGCAATTTTGCCCTAAAATAAGGCAAATTTATGCAATTTTGCCCCAATGTAAAGGAAATTTCTGCAATTTAGCCCCAAAATAAGGGGAATTTTTGACTGTTTGCTCCCGAAAAAGGAGATTTTCTCTGTTTTTGCTCCAAAATAATGAGAATTCCTGCCTTTTTGCCCAAAAATTATGAGAATTTCTGCAATTTTGCTTCAAAATATGGGGAATTTCTGCCTTTTAGCCCCAAAATAAAGGGAATTACTGCATTTTACCTCAAAATAAGAATAATTTCTGCCTTTTGCCTCAAAATAAGGGGAATTTTCTGCCTTTATGTTTCAAAATAAGAAAAATTTCTTCAATTTTGTACCATAATAAAAGAAATTTCTGCTCTTTGCCCCAAATTAAAAGGAATTTCTGACTTTTTGCCCTGAAATAAATGAAATTTCTGCAATTTTGCCCGAAAATAAGGGAAATTTGTGACTTTTTGCCACAAAATAAGAAGAATTTTTGCCTTTTGCCCCAAAATATGGGGAATTTCAGCATTTTACCTTAAAATAAGAAGAATTTCAGCCTTTTTGCACCAAAATATGGAGAATTTCTGCCTTTTTTGCCCCAAAATAAAGGGAATTTCTGCATTTTTGCACCAATATTAGGAGAATTTCTGCAATTTTGCTCCAAAATATGGGTCATTTCTGCCTTTTTGCCCGAAAATAAGTGGAATTTCTGCCTTTTCATCCAGAAATAAGTGACGTTTCTGCAATTTTAGCCAAAAATTAGGGATTTCATCTTTTTGCCCCAAAATAAGGGAAATTTCTGCCATTTTGCCCTGTAATATTTAAAATTTCTGCCATTTTACCCCAAAATAAGGGGAATTTCTGCCTTTTTGTCCCAAAATAAGGGGAATTTCAGCCTTATTACCACAAAATAAAAGGAATTTCTGCCTTTTTGCCCCAAAATATAAAGAATTTCTGCCTTTTTGCCCCAAAATAAGGAAAATTTCTGCAATTTTGCCCCAAAATAAGGGGAATTTCTTCCTTTTTGCCCCAAAATAAAAAATATTTCAGCCTTTTTACCTGAAAATAAGTGAAATTTCTGCAATTTTGCCCCAAATAAAGAAAATTTCTGCAATTTTGCCCCAAAATAAGGTAAATTCCTGCATTTGGCCCCAAAATAAGTGGAATTTCTGAGTTTTGCCCCAAAATAAGGAGAATTTCTGTCTTTTTGCTCCAACATATAGGGAATTTCTGCCTTTTTGCCCCACAATTAGGGGAATTTCTGCAATTTTGCTCCAAAATACGGGGAATTTCTGCCTTTTTGCGTGAAAATAAGGGGAATGCATATCTTTTTGCCATAAAAAAGGGAAATTTCTTCATTTTTGCTTCAAAATAAGGGGAATTTCTGCCATTTTGCCTCTAAATAATTGGAATTTCTGTCTTTTCCCCCCAAAACAAAGGGAATTTCTCTCTTTTTTGCCCCAAAATAAGGAAAATTTCTGACTTATTACCCTGAAATAAGTGAAATTTCTGCAATTTTGCCCCAAAATAAGGGAAATTTCTGCCCTTTTGCCCCCAAATAAGGAGAATTTCAGCCTTTTTACCTCAAAATAAGGGGAATTTCTTCACCTTTTCCACAAAATATTAGGAATTTCTGCCTTTTTGCCCCAAAATAAGAAAAATTTCTGCCTTTTTTACCTGAAATAAGTGAAATTTCTGCAATTTTGCCCCAAAATAAGTGAAATTTCTGCAATTTTGCCCCAAAATACGGAAAATTTCTGGAATTTTGCCCCAAAATAAGTGGAATTTCTGAGTTTTGCCCCAAAATAAGGAGAATTTCAGTCTTTTTGCCCCAACATATAGGGAATTTCTGCCTTTTTGCCCCACAATTAGGGGATTTTCTGCAATTGTGCTCCAAAAAACAAGGAATTTCCGCTTTTTTGCCCGAAAATAAGGGGAATATATACCTTTTGCACAAAAAAGGGAAATTTTTTCATTTTTGCCCCAAAATAAGAGGAATTTCTGCCTTCTTACCTCACAATAAGTGAAATTTCTGCCTATTTACCCAAAAATAAACAAAATTTCTGTCTTTTTGCCCAAAAATAAAAGGAATTTTTGAATTTTGCTCTGAAATAAGTGAAATTTCTGCAATTTTGCCCCAAAATAAGGGAAAATTCTGCCTTTTTGCCACAAAATAAAGGGAATTTCTATCTTTTTGCCCCAAAATAAGGGGAATTTCAGCATTTTACCTCATAATAAGGGGAATCTCTGCCTTTTTGCCCCAAAATATGGGGAATTTCTTCATATTTGCCCCAAAATAAAGAAAATTTCTGCAATTTTTTACCAAAATAAAAGAAATTTCTGCCTTTTTGCCCCAAAATAAGAGAAATTTCTGCACTTTTTTCTTGAAATAAGTGAAATTTCTGAAATTTTGCCCCAAAATAAAGAAAATTTCTGCAATTTTGCCCCAAAATAAAGGAAATTTCTGCAATTTTGCCCCAAAATAAGGGGAATTTCTGGAATTTTGCCCTGAAATAAGGAGAATTTCTGTCTTTTTGTTCCAAAATAATGTGAATTTCTGCATTTTCCCTCAAAATTAGGGGAATATGTGCAATTTTGCTTCAAAATACGGGGAAATCTGCCTTATTGCACAAAAATAAAGGGAATTTCTGCATTTTTCCACCAATATAAGGGGAATTTTTGAAATTTAGCTTTAAAATATGGGGGAATTTCTGCATTATTGTCCGAAATAAAGTGGAATTTCTGCCTTTTTGCCCTGAAATATTTGAAATTTCTGCAATTTTACCCCAAAATAAATGGAATTTCTGTTTTTGGCCCCCAAATTAGGGGAATTTCTGCTTTTTGCCCCAAATAAGGCAAATTTCTGACTTTTTGCCCTGAAATAATTGAAATTTCTGCAATTTTGCCCCAAAATAATAGGAATTTCTGCCTTTTTGCCGAAAATAAGGGGAATTTCAGCATTTTACCTCCAAATAAGGGGAATTTCTGCCTTTTTGCCACAAAATATGGCGAATTTCTGCCCTATTGCCCTTAAATAAGGAAAATTTCTGCTTTTCTGCTCCAATTAACGGGAATTTTTGCCTTTTTGCCACAAAGTAAAGGGAATTTCTGCCTTTTTGCCCCAAAATAATGGGAATTTCAGGCTTTTTACCTCAAAATAAGGGGAATTTCTGACATTTCCCCCAAAATATGGGTAATTTTTGTTTTTTTGTTTCAAAATAAGGAAAATTTCTACAAAAAGGCAGAAATTCCCTATATTTTGGGGCAAAAGGCAGAAATTCCCCTTATTTTGGGGCAAATGGCAGAAATTCCCCTTATTTTAGGACAAAATTGCAGAAATTTCCCTTATTTTAGGGCAAAATTGCAGAAATTTCCCTTATTTGGGGGCAAAAAACAGAAAATCCCTTTATTTTGGGGCCAAATTGCAGAAATTTGCTTTATTTGGGGGCAAAAAACATAAATTCCTCTTATTTTGCGGCAAAATTGCAGAAATTTTTTTTATTATGGGGAAAAATTGCAGAAATTTCCCTTATTTTAGGGCAAAATTGCAGAAATTTCACTTATTTCCGAAAAAAAAAGCAAAAATTTTTCTTATTTTGAGGCAAAAAGGCAGAAATTCCCATTATTTTGGGGCAAAAAGTCAGAAATTCACCTTATTTTGGGGTAAAATTGCAGAAACTTCATATATTTCAGGGCAAAAAGGCAGAAATTCCCCTTATTTTGAGGTAAAATGCTATAATTTTCTATTTTTGGGGGCTAAAGGCAGAAATTCCCATTATTTTGGGGCAAAAAGGCACAAATTTCCCTTATTTTCGGGCAAAATTGCACAAATTTCATTTATTTCAGGGTAAAAAGTCAGAAATTCCCCTTATTTCGGGGCAAAAAGTAGAAATTTCTTTTATTATGGTACAAAATTGAAGAAATTTTCTTTATTTTGGAACAAAAAGGCAGAAATTCCCCATAATTTGAGGTAAAAAGCAGAAATTCTACTTATTTTGAGGTAAAATGCAGAAATTCCCATTATTTACAGGTAAAATGCAGAAATTCCCCTAATATGTGGAGAAAATGCAGAAATTCCCTTTATTTTGGAGCTAAAAGGCAGAAATTTTCCGTATTTTGAAAAAAAATTGCAGAAATTCTCATAATTTTCGGGCAAAAATGCTGAAATTCTTCTTATTTTGGGGCAAAAAGACAGAAAATCTTTTTTCGGGTGCAAAAAGTCAGAAATTCCCCTTATTTGGGGGCAAAAAGGCAGAAATTTCCCTTATTTTGGGGCAAAATTGCAGAAATTTCACTTATTTTAGGGAAATAAGTCAAAAATTTTCCTTATTTTGGGGCAAAAATGACAGAAATTCCCTTTGTTTTGGGGGAAAAAGACAGAAATTCCACTTATTTAGAGGCAAAAAGGCAGAAATTCCCCTTATTTTGGAGCAAAAATAAAGAAATTTCCCCTTTTTATGGCAAAAAGTTATGCATTCTTCTTATTTTCAGGCAAAGAGGCAGAAATTCCCCACATTTTGGGGCAAAAGGCAGAAACTCCGCTTATTTTGGAGCAAAAATGAAGAATTTTCCCTTTTTTTAATGGCAAAAAGGTATGCATTCTTCTTATTTTGGTGCAAAAAGGCTGAAATTCCCCTTATTTTGAGGTAAAATGCTGAAATTCCCCATATTTTGGGGCAAAAGGCAGAAATTCTCCTTATTTTGGGGCAAAAAGGCACAAATTTCCCTTATTTTCGGGCAAAATTGCAGAAATTTCATTTATTTCAGGGCAAAAAGTAAGAAAGTCCCCTTATTTTGGGGCAAAAAGCAGAAATTTCATTTATTTTTGGGGAAAAGGCAGAAATTGCACTTATTTTGAGTCAAAAAGGTGGAAAATCCCCTTATTTTGGGGCAAAAATTAAGAAATTTCCCTTTTTTATGGCAAAAAGGTAAACATTCCCTTAATTTTCGGGCAAAAAGGCAGAAATTCCCCATATTTTGGAGCAAAATTGCAGAAATTCCCCTAATTTTGGGGCAAAAAGGCAGAAATTCCCCTTATATTGGGGTAAAACTCCAGAAATTTCACTTATTTCACAGCAAAATGGCAGAAATTCCCCTTATTTTCGACGAAAAAGGCAGAAAATCCCCGTATTTTGGAGCAAAATTGCAGAAATTCACCTAATTTGGGGGTAAAAAATACAGTAATATTCTTTATTTTGGGGCAAAAAGGCAGAAATTCTCCTTATTTTGGGGCAAAAGGCAGAAATTCCACTTATTTTAGGGCAAAATTGCAGAAATTTCCCGTATTTGGGGGCAAAAAACCAGAAATTCTCCTTATTTTGGGGCAAAATTGCAGAAATTTTCCTTATTATGGGGAAAATTGCAGAAATTCTCCTTATTTTGGGGCAAAATTGCAGAAATTTCACTTATTTCAGAGAAAAAAAGCAAAAACTTTTCTTATTTTGGGGCAATAAAACAGAAATTCCCATTATTTTGGGGCAAAAAGAAAAAATTCACCTTATTTTGGGCTAAAATTGCAGAAATTTCACATATTTCAGGGCAAAAAGGCAGAAATTTCCCTTAATTTGGGGCAAAAATAAAGAAATTTCCCTTTTTATGGCAATAAAGGTATGCATTCCCCTTATTTTCTGGCAAAAATGCAGAAATTCCCCGTATTTTGGAGCAAAATTGCAGAAATTCCCCTAATTGTGGGGCAAAAAGGCAGAAATTCCCTATATGTTGGGGCAAAAAGACAGAAATTCTCCTTATTTTGGGGCACAACCCAGAAATTCCACTTATTTTGGAGCAAAATTCCAGAAATTTCCCTTATTTTGGGGCAAAATTGCAGAAATTTCATTTATTTTGGGGCAAAATTGCAGAAATTCCCTTTTTTTGGGGGCAAAAAGATGAAATCCCTAATTTTTGGCTAAAATTAAAGAAATTTCACTTATTTCGGGACAAAAAGGCAAAAATTCCACTTAATTTCGGGCAAAAATGCAGAAATTCCCCTTATTTTGGGGCAAAAAGGCAGAAATTCCCCTTATTTTGGGATAGAATTGCAGAAATTTCCCTAATATTGGGGCAAAAATGCAGAAATTCCCTTTATTTGGGGCAAAAAGGCAGAATTTCCCCTTATTTTGGGGCAAAAAGGCAGAAATTTCTATTATTTATGGGCAAAAAGGCAGAAATTTACCTTATTTTGGGGTAAAATTGCAGAAATTTCACATATTTCAGGGCAAAAAGGCAGAAATTCCCCTTATTTTGGGGCAAAAAGGCAGAAATTCCCTTTATTTTGGGATAAAATTGCAGAAATTTCCCTAATTTGGGAGCAAAAAGGCAGAAAATCCTCTTAATTTTGGGTAAAAAGGCAGAATTTCCCCGTATTTTGGAGCAAAATTGCAGAAATTCCCCTAATATTGGGGCAAAAATGCAGAAATTCCCTTTATTTGGGGCAAAAAGGCAGAAGTTCCCCTTATTTTCGGGAAAAGAGGAAGAAATTCCCTGTATTTTGAAGCAAAATTGCAGAAACTCCCCTAATTTTGGGGCAAAAAGGCAGAAATTCTCCTCATTTTGGGGCAAAATTGCAGAAATTTCCCTTACTATGGAAAAAAATTGCAGAAATTTCCCTTATTCTGGGGCAAAATTGCAGAAATTTCACTTATTTCAGAGAAAAAAACTCAGAAATTTCCGCCTTTTTTCCCTGAAATAAGTGAAATTTCTGCAATTTTGCCCTAAAATAAGGCAAATTTATGCAATTTTGCCCCAATGTAAAGGAAATTTCTGCAATTTAGCCCCAAAATAAGGGGAATTTTTGACTGTTTGCTCCCGAAAAAGGAGATTTTCTCTGTTTTTGCTCCAAAATAATGAGAATTCCTGCCTTTTTGCCCAAAAATTATGAGAATTTCTGCAATTTTGCTTCAAAATATGGGGAATTTCTGCCTTTTAGCCCCAAAATAAAGGGAATTACTGCATTTTACCTCAAAATAAGAATAATTTCTGCCTTTTGCCTCAAAATAAGGGGAATTTTCTGCCTTTATGTTTCAAAATAAGAAAAATTTCTTCAATTTTGTACCATAATAAAAGAAATTTCTGCTCTTTGCCCCAAATTAAAAGGAATTTCTGACTTTTTGCCCTGAAATAAATGAAATTTCTGCAATTTTGCCCGAAAATAAGGGAAATTTGTGACTTTTTGCCACAAAATAAGAAGAATTTTTGCCTTTTGCCCCAAAATATGGGGAATTTCAGCATTTTACCTTAAAATAAGAAGAATTTCAGCCTTTTTGCACCAAAATATGGAGAATTTCTGCCTTTTTTGCCCCAAAATAAAGGGAATTTCTGCATTTTTGCACCAATATTAGGAGAATTTCTGCAATTTTGCTCCAAAATATGGGTCATTTCTGCCTTTTTGCCCGAAAATAAGTGGAATTTCTGCCTTTTCATCCAGAAATAAGTGACGTTTCTGCAATTTTAGCCAAAAATTAGGGATTTCATCTTTTTGCCCCAAAATAAGGGAAATTTCTGCCATTTTGCCCTGTAATATTTAAAATTTCTGCCATTTTACCCCAAAATAAGGGGAATTTCTGCCTTTTTGTCCCAAAATAAGGGGAATTTCAGCCTTATTACCACAAAATAAAAGGAATTTCTGCCTTTTTGCCCCAAAATATAAAGAATTTCTGCCTTTTTGCCCCAAAATAAGGAAAATTTCTGCAATTTTGCCCCAAAATAAGGGGAATTTCTTCCTTTTTGCCCCAAAATAAAAAATATTTCAGCCTTTTTACCTGAAAATAAGTGAAATTTCTGCAATTTTGCCCCAAATAAAGAAAATTTCTGCAATTTTGCCCCAAAATAAGGTAAATTCCTGCATTTGGCCCCAAAATAAGTGGAATTTCTGAGTTTTGCCCCAAAATAAGGAGAATTTCTGTCTTTTTGCTCCAACATATAGGGAATTTCTGCCTTTTTGCCCCACAATTAGGGGAATTTCTGCAATTTTGCTCCAAAATACGGGGAATTTCTGCCTTTTTGCGTGAAAATAAGGGGAATGCATATCTTTTTGCCATAAAAAAGGGAAATTTCTTCATTTTTGCTTCAAAATAAGGGGAATTTCTGCCATTTTGCCTCTAAATAATTGGAATTTCTGTCTTTTCCCCCCAAAACAAAGGGAATTTCTCTCTTTTTTGCCCCAAAATAAGGAAAATTTCTGACTTATTACCCTGAAATAAGTGAAATTTCTGCAATTTTGCCCCAAAATAAGGGGAATTTTTGACTGTTTGCTCCCGAAAAAGGAGATTTTCTCTGTTTTTGCTCCAAAATAATGAGAATTCCTGCCTTTTTGCCCAAAAATTATGAGAATTTCTGCAATTTTGCTTCAAAATATGGGGAATTTCTGCCTTTTAGCCCCAAAATAAAGGGAATTACTGCATTTTACCTCAAAATAAGAATAATTTCTGCCTTTTGCCTCAAAATAAGGGGAATTTTCTGCCTTTATGTTTCAAAATAAGAAAAATTTCTTCAATTTTGTACCATAATAAAAGAAATTTCTGCTCTTTGCCCCAAATTAAAAGGAATTTCTGACTTTTTGCCCTGAAATAAATGAAATTTCTGCAATTTTGCCCGAAAATAAGGGAAATTTGTGACTTTTTGCCACAAAATAAGAAGAATTTTTGCCTTTTGCCCCAAAATATGGGGAATTTCAGCATTTTACCTTAAAATAAGAAGAATTTCAGCCTTTTTGCACCAAAATATGGAGAATTTCTGCCTTTTTTGCCCCAAAATAAAGGGAATTTCTGCATTTTTGCACCAATATTAGGAGAATTTCTGCAATTTTGCTCCAAAATATGGGTCATTTCTGCCTTTTTGCCCGAAAATAAGTGGAATTTCTGCCTTTTCATCCAGAAATAAGTGACGTTTCTGCAATTTTAGCCAAAAATTAGGGATTTCATCTTTTTGCCCCAAAATAAGGGAAATTTCTGCCATTTTGCCCTGAAATATTTAAAATTTCTGCCATTTTACCCCAAAATAAGGGGAATTTCTGCCTTTTTGTCCCAAAATAAGGGGAATTTCAGCCTTATTACCACAAAATAAAAGGAATTTCTGCCTTTTTGCCCCAAAATATAAAGAATTTCTGCCTTTTTGCCCCAAAATAAGGAAAATTTCTGCAATTTTGCCCCAAAATAAGGGGAATTTCTTCCTTTTTGCCCCAAAATAAAAAATATTTCAGCCTTTTTACCTGAAAATAAGTGAAATTTCTGCAATTTTGCCCCAAATAAAGAAAATTTCTGCAATTTTGCCCCAAAATAAGGTAAATTCCTGCAATTTGGCCCCAAAATAAGTGGAATTTCTGAGTTTTGCCCCAAAATAAGGAGAATTTCTGTCTTTTTGCTCCAACATATAGGGAATTTCTGCCTTTTTGCCCCACAATTAGGGGAATTTCTGCAATTTTGCTCCAAAATACGGGGAATTTCTGCCTTTTTGCGTGAAAATAAGGGGAATGCATATCTTTTTGCCATAAAAAAGGGAAATTTCTTCATTTTTGCTTCAAAATAAGGGGAATTTCTGCCATTTTGCCTCTAAATAATTGGAATTTCTGTCTTTTCCCCCCAAAACAAAGGGAATTTCTCTCTTTTTTGCCCCAAAATAAGGAAAATTTCTGACTTATTACCCTGAAATAAGTGAAATTTCTGCAATTTTGCCCCAAAATAAGGGAAATTTCTGCCCTTTTGCCCCCAAATAAGGAGAATTTCAGCCTTTTTACCTCAAAATAAGGGGAATTTCTTCACCTTTTCCACAAAATATTAGGAATTTCTGCCTTTTTGCCCCAAAATAAGAAAAATTTCTGCCTTTTTTACCTGAAATAAGTGAAATTTCTGCAATTTTGCCCCAAAATAAGTGAAATTTCTGCAATTTTGCCCCAAAATACGGAAAATTTCTGGAATTTTGCCTCAAAATAAGTGGAATTTCTGAGTTTTGCCCCAAAATAAGGAGAATTTCAGTCTTTTTGCCCCAACATATAGGGAATTTCTGCCTTTTTGCCCCACAATTAGGGGATTTTCTGCAATTGTGCTCCAAAAAACAAGGAATTTCCGCTTTTTTGCCCGAAAATAAGGGGAATATATACCTTTTGCACAAAAAAGGGAAATTTTTTCATTTTTGCCCCAAAATAAGAGGAATTTCTGCCTTCTTACCTCACAATAAGTGAAATTTCTGCCTATTTACCCAAAAATAAACAAAATTTCTGTCTTTTTGCCCAAAAATAAAAGGAATTTTTGAATTTTGCTCTGAAATAAGTGAAATTTCTGCAATTTTGCCCCAAAATAAGGGAAAATTCTGCCTTTTTGCCACAAAATAAAGGGAATTTCTATCTTTTTGCCCCAAAATAAGGGGAATTTCAGCATTTTACCTCATAATAAGGGGAATCTCTGCCTTTTTGCCCCAAAATATGGGGAATTTCTTCATATTTGCCCCAAAATAAAGAAAATTTCTGCAATTTTTTACCAAAATAAAAGAAATTTCTGCCTTTTTGCCCCAAAATAAGAGAAATTTCTGCACTTTTTTCTTGAAATAAGTGAAATTTCTGAAATTTTGCCCCAAAATAAAGAAAATTTCTGCAATTTTGCCCCAAAATAAAGGAAATTTCTGCAATTTTGCCCCAAAATAAGGGGAATTTCTGGAATTTTGCCCTGAAATAAGGAGAATTTCTGTCTTTTTGTTCCAAAATAATGTGAATTTCTGCATTTTCCCTCAAAATTAGGGGAATATGTGCAATTTTGCTTCAAAATACGGGGAAATCTGCCTTATTGCACAAAAATAAAGGGAATTTCTGCATTTTTCCACCAATATAAGGGGAATTTTTGAAATTTAGCTTTAAAATATGGGGGAATTTCTGCATTATTGTCCGAAATAAAGTGGAATTTCTGCCTTTTTGCCCTGAAATATTTGAAATTTCTGCAATTTTACCCCAAAATAAATGGAATTTCTGTTTTTGGCCCCAAAATTAGGGGAATTTCTGCTTTTTGCCCCAAATAAGGCAAATTTCTGACTTTTTGCCCTGAAATAATTGAAATTTCTGCAATTTTGCCCCAAAATAATAGGAATTTCTGCCTTTTTGCCGAAAATAAGGGGAATTTCAGCATTTTACCTCCAAATAAGGGGAATTTCTGCCTTTTTGCCACAAAATATGGCGAATTTCTGCCCTATTGCCCTTAAATAAGGAAAATTTCTGCTTTTCTGCTCCAATTAACGGGAATTTTTGCCTTTTTGCCACAAAGTAAAGGGAATTTCTGCCTTTTTGCCCCAAAATAATGGGAATTTCAGGCTTTTTACCTCAAAATAAGAGGAATTTCTGACATTTCCCCCAAAATATGGGTAATTTTTGTTTTTTTGTTTCAAAATAAGGAAAATTTCTACAATTTTGTATCAAAATAAAAGAAATTTCTGCTTTTTGCCCCAAAATAAAAGGAATTTCTGAGTTTTTGCCCTGAAATAAATGAAAGTCCTGCAATTATGCTCGAAAATAAGGGAAATTTGTGCCTTTTTGCCCCCAAATGAGGGGAATTTCTGCCTTTTTGCCCCAAAATATGGGGAATTTCAGGATTTTACCTCAAAATAAGGGGAATTTCAGCCTTTTTGCACCAAAAAATGGGGAATTTCTGCCTTTTTGCCACAAAATAAGAAAAATTTCTGCAAGTCTGTAACAATATAAAAGAAATTTCTAAAATTTTGCCCCAAAATAAGGGAAATTTCTGATTTTTGCCCCAAAATAAGGAGAATTTCTCTATTTTTGCCCCAAAATAAAGTGAATTTCTGCCTTTTTGCCCCAAAATTAGGGGAGTTTTTGCAATTTTGCTCCAAAATACGAGGAATTTCTGCCTTTCTACCCGAAATTAAGTGGATTTTCTACCTTTTTGCCCCCAAATAAGGGAAATTTCTGCAATTTTATGCCAAAATAAGGGGAATTTCTGCCTTTTTGCCCCAAAATAAGGGGAATTTCTGCCGTTTTGCCCTGAAATATGTGAAATTTCTGCAATTTTACCCCAAAATAAGGAGAATTTCTGCCTTTTTGCTTCAAAATAATGGGAATTTCTGCCTTTTTGCCCCAAAATAAGAAAAATTTTTGCTTTCTTTCTCTGAAATAAGTGAAATTTCTGTAATTTTGCCCTAAAATAAGGGAAATTTCTGCAATTTTCCCCACAATAAGGGAAATTTCTGCAATTTTGCCCCAAAATAAGGGGAATTTCTGTTTTTGCCCCCAAATAAGGGAAATTTCTGCAATATTGCCATAAAATAAGGGGATTTTCTGCCTTTTTTGCCGAAAATAAGGGGAATTTCTGACATTTTGCCGCAAAATAAGTGAAATTTCTGCAGTTTTACCCCAAAATAAGGGGAATTTCTGCCTTTTTGCCCAAAAATTAGGGGAATTTCTGCAATTTTGCTCCAAAATATGGGGAATTTCTGCCTTTTGCCCGAAAATAAAGGGAATATATACCTTTTTGCCATAAAAAAAGCAAATTTCTTCATTTTTGCCCCAGAATAAGGGGATTTTCCATCTTTTTGAATCAAAATAAGTGCAATTTCTGCCTTTTCCCCAAAATAAACGAAATTTCTCTCTTTTTGCCCCAAAATAAGGGGAATTTCAGCCTTTTTACCTCAAAATAAGAGGAATTTCTGCCCTTTTCCCCCAAAATATGGGGAATTTCTGACTTTTTGCGCCAAAATAAAAATTTCTGCAATTTTGTACCAAAATAAAAAAATTTCTGCCATTTTGCACCCCAAAAAAAATTTCTGCCTTTTTTCCCTGAAATAAGTGAAATTTCTGCAATTTTGTCCCAAAATTAGGGAAATTTCTGTTTTTTTGCCCGTAAATAAGGGAAATTTCTGCAATTTTGCCCTAAAATAAGGAGAATTTCTGCATTTTGCCTCTAAATATGTGGAATTACTGTCTTTTTCCCCCAAAACAAAGGGAATTTCTGTCATTTTTGCCCCAAAATAAGGAAAATTTCTGACTTATTACCCTGAAATAAGTGAAATTTCTGCAATTTTGCCCCAATATAAGGGAAATTTCTTCCTTTTTGCCCCCAAATAAGGGAAATTTCAGCCTTTTTACCTCAAAATAAAGGGAATTTCTGAATTTTGGCACAAAATATTAGGAATTTCTGCCTTTTTGCCCCAAAATAAAAAAATTTCTGCCTTTTTTCCCTAAAATAAGTGAAATTTCTGCAATTTTGCCCCAAAATAAGTAAAATTTCTACAATTTTGCCCCAAAATAAGGGAAATTTCTGGAATTTTGCTCCAAAATAAGTGGAATTTCTGAGCTAGTCCCCAAAATAAGGAGAATTTCTGCCTTTTTGCGCCACAATTAGTGAAATTTCTGCAATTTTGCCCTAAAATAAGGGAAATTTCTGCAATTTTTCCTCATAATAGGGAAATTTCTGCAATTTTGCCCCAAAATAAGGGGAATTTCTGTTTTTTGCCCCACAATTAGGGAAATTTCTGCAATTTTGCCAAAAAATAAGGGAAATTTCTGCCTTTTGCCCCAAAATATGGGGAATTTCTGCCTTTTTGTCTGAAAATAAGAAGAATGCATAACTTTTTGCCATAAAAAAGAGAAATTTCTTCATTTTTGCTTTAAAATAACGGGAACTTTTGCCTTTTTGCCTCTAAATAAGTGAAATTTCTGTCTTTTTCCCCCAAAACAAAGGGAATTTCTGTCTTTTTTGCCCCAAAATAAGGAAAATTTCTGACTTATAACCCTGAAATAAGTGAAATTTCTGCAAATTTGCCCCAAAATAAGAAAAAATTCTGCCTTTTTGCCTTCAAATAAGGGGAATTTCAGCCTTTTTATTTCAAAATAAGGGAAATTTCTGCATTTTTGCAACAAAATATTAGGAATTTCTGCCTTTTTGCCCCAAAATAAGAAAAATTTCTGCCTTTTTTTTCGGAAATAAGTGAAATTTCTGCAAATTTGCCCCAAAAAAGGGAAAT
Organism: Micromys minutus; assembly: GCF_963924665.1. Classification (NCBI taxonomy): domain Eukaryota; kingdom Metazoa; phylum Chordata; class Mammalia; order Rodentia; family Muridae; genus Micromys; species Micromys minutus. The sequence continues at coordinate 532,288 of NW_027667715.1, forward strand.
TTCTGCCTTTTGCCCCCAAAAAAGGGGAATTTCAGCATTTTACCTCAAAATAAGGGAAATTTCTGATTTTTGCAACAAAATATGGAGAATTTCTGCCTTTTTGCCCCAAAATAAGGAAAATTTCTGCCTATTTTCCCTGAAATAAGTGAAAATTTTGCAATTTTGCCCCAAAATAAGTGAAAATTTTGCAATTTTGCCCCAAAATAAGAAAAATTTCTGGAATTTTGCTCCACACTTAGGGGAATTTCTGCAATTTTGCTCCAAAATACGGGGAATTTCTGCCTTTTTGCCCGAAATAAGGAAAATGCATACCTTTTTGCCATAAAAAAGGGAAAATTCTTCATTTTTGCCCCAAATTAAGGAAAATTTCTGAATTTTTGCCCTGAAATATGTTAAATTTCTGCAATTGTAGCCCAAAATAAGGTGAATTTCTGCCTTTTTGCCCCAAAATAATGGGAATTTCTGCCTTTTTGCCCCAAAATAAGAAAAATTTTTGCCTTTTTTCTCTGAAATAACTGAAATTTCTGCAATTTTGCCCTAAAATAAGGGAAATTTCTGCAATTTTTTCCCATAATAAGGGAAATTTCTGAAATTTTGCCACAAAATAAGGGGAATTTCTGTTTTTTACCCCACAATTCGGGAAATTTCTGCAATTTTGCCCCAAAATAAGGGGAATTTCTGCAATTTTTCCCCATAATAAGGGAAATTTCTGGAATTTTACCACAAAATAAGGGGAATTTCTGTTTTTTTGCCCCCAAATAAAAGAAATTTCTGCAATTTTGACCTAAAATAAGGGGAATTTCTGCTTTTTTGCCTCTAAATAAGTGGAATTTCTGTCTTTTTCCACAAAACAAAGGGAATTTCTGTCATTTTTACCCCAAAATAAGGAAAATTTCTGACTTATTACCCTGAAATAAGTGAAATTTCTGCAATTTTGTCCCAATATAAGGGAAATTTCTGCGTTTTTGCCCCCAAATAAGGAGAATTTCAGCCTTTTTACCTAAAATAAGGGGAATTTCTTAATTTTGGCACAAAATATTAGGAATTTCTGCCTTTTTGCCCCAAAATAAAACAAATTTCTGTCTTTTTTCCCTGAAATAAGTGAAATTTCTGCAATTTTGCCACAAAATAAGTAAAATTTCTACAATTTTGCCCCAAAATAAGGGAAATTTCTGGAATTTTGCACCAAAATAAGTGGAATTTCTGAGTTTTGTTCCAAAATAAGGAGAATTTCTGCCTTTTTGCCCCACAATTAGTGAAATTTCTGCAATTTTGCCCTAAAATAAGGGAAATTTCTACAATTTTTCCTCATAATAAGGGAAATTTCTGCAATTTTGCTTCAAAATAAAAAGAATTTCTGTTTTTTGCCCCACAATTAGGGATATTTCTGCAATTTTGCCCCAAAATAAGGGGAATTTCTGCCTTTTTCTCCAAAATATGGGGAATTTCTGCCTTTTCGTCCGAAAATAAGAAAAATGCATACCTTTTTGCCATAAAAAAGGGAAATTTCTTCTTTTTTGCTCCAAAATAAGGGGAGCTTTTGCCTTTTTGCCTCTAAATAACTGGAATTTCTGTTTTTTTCCCCCAAAACAAAGAGAATTTCTGTCTTTTTTGCCCCAAAATAAGGAAAATTTCTGACTTATTACCATGAAATAAGTGAAATTTCTGCAAATTTGCCCCAAAAATAGGGAAATTTCTGACTTTTGCCCCAAAATAAGAAAAATTTTTGCCTTTTTTCTCTGAAATAAGTGAAATTTCTGCAATTTTGTCCTAAAATAAGGGAAATTTCTGCAATTTTTCCCCATAATAAGGGAAATTTCTAGAATTTTGCCACAAAATAAGGGGAATTTCTGTTTTTTTGCCCCCAAAAAGGGAAATTTCTGCAATTTTGCCCTAAAATAAGGGGAATTTCTGCTTTTTTGCCTCTAAATAAGTGGAATTTCTGTCTTTTTCCCCCAAAACAAAGGGAATTTCTGTCATTTTTGCCCCAAAATAAGGAAAATTTCTGACTATTACCCTGAAATAAGTGAAATTTCTGCAATTTTGCCACAATATAAGGGAAATTTCTGCCTTTTTGCCCCCAAATAAGGGGAATTTCAGTCTTTTTACCTCAAAATAAGGGGAATTTCTGAATTTTGGCACAAAATATTAGGAATTTTTGTTTTTTTGCCCCAAAATAAAAAAAAATTCTGCTTTTTTCCCTGAAATACGTGAATTTTCTGCAATTTTGCCCCAAAATAAGTAAAATTTCTGCAATTTTGCCCCAAAATAAGGGAAATTTCTGGAATTTTGCCCCAAAATAAGTGGAATTTCTGAGTTTTGCCCCGAAATAAGGAGAATTTCTGCCTTTTTGCGCCACAATTAGTGAAATTTCTGCAATTTTGCCGTAAAATAAGGGAAATTTCTGCAATTTTTCCTCATAATAAGAGAAATTTCTGCAATTTTGCCCCAAAATAAGGGGAATTTCTGTTTTTTGCCCCACAATTAGGGAAATTTCTGCAATTTTGCAAAAAAATAAGGGAAATTTCTGCCTTTTGCCCCAAAATATGGGGAATTTCTGCCTTTTTGTCTGAAAATAAGAAGAATGCATAACTTTTTGCCATAAAAAAGAGAAATTTCTTCATTTTTGCTTTAAAATAAGGGGAACTTTTGCCTTTTTGCCTCTAAATAAGTGAAATTTCTGTCTTTTTCCCCCAAAACAAAGGGAATTTCTGTCTTTTTTGCCCCAAAATAAGGAAAATTTCTGACTTATAACCCTGAAATAAGTGAAATTTCTGCAAATTTGCCACAAAATAAGAAAAATTTCTGCCTTTTTGCCCCCAATAAGGGGAATTTCAGCCTTTTTATTTCAAAATAAGGGAAATTTCTGCAATTTTGCAACAAAATATTAGGAATTTCTGCATTTTTGCCCCAAAATAAGAAAAATTTCTGCCTTTTTTCCGGAAATAAGTGAAATTTCTGCAAATTTGCCCCAAAAAAGGGAAATTTCTGCCTTTTGCCCCAAAAAAGGGGAATTTCAGCATTTTACCTCAAAATAAGGGAAATTTCTGATTTTTGCAACAAAATATGGAGAATTTCTGCATTTTTGCCCCAAAATAAGGAAAATTTCTTCCTATTTTCCCTGAAATAAGTGAAATTTCTGCAATTTTGCCCCAAAATAAGTGAAATTTCTGCAATTTTGCCCCAAAATAAGGAAAATTTCTGGAATTTTGCCCCACAATTAGGGGAAATTCTGCAATTTTGCTCCAAAATACGGGGAATTTCTGCCTTTTTGCCCGAAATAAGGGGAATGCATACCTTTTTGCCATAAAAAAGGGAAATTTCTTCATTTTTGCCCCAAAATAAGGGAAATTTCTGACTTCTTGCCTTGAAATATGTGAAATTTCTGCAATTTTAGCCCAAAGTAAGGTGAATTTCTGCCTTTTTGCCCCAAAGTAATGGGAATTTCTGCCTTTTTGCCCCAAAATAAGAAAAATTTTTGCCTCTTTTCTCAGCAATAAGTGAATTTTCTGCAATTTTGCCCTAAAATAAGGGAAATTTCTGCAATTTTTCCCCATAATAAGGGAAATTTCTGGAATTTTGCCGGAAAATAAGGGGAATTTCTGTTTTTTTGCCCGTAAATAAGGGAAATTTCTGCAATTTTGCCCTAAAATATGGGGAATTTCTGCATTTTGCCTTTATATAAGTGGAATTACTGTCTTTTTCCCCCAAAACAAAGGGAATTTCTGTCATTTTTGCCCCAAAATAAGGAAAATTTCTGACTTATTACCCTGAAATAAGTGAAATTTCTGCAATTTTGCCCCAATATAAGGGAAATTTCTTCCTTTTTGCCCCCAAATAAGGGGAATTTCAGCCTTTTTACCTCAAAATAAAGGGAATTTCTGAATTTTGGAACAAAATATTAGGATTTTCTGCCTTTTTGCCCCAAAATAAAAAAATTTCTGCCTTTTTTCCCTGAAATAAGTGAAATTTCTGCAATTTTGCCCCAAAATCAGTAAAATTTCTACAATTTTGCCCCAAAATAAGGGAAATTTCTGGAATTTTGCCCCAAAATAAGTGGAATTTCTGAGTTTGGCCCCAAAATAAGGAGAATTTCTGCCTTTTTGCCCCACAATTAGAGGAATTTCTGCAATTTTGCTCCAAAATACGGGGAATTTCTGCCTTTTTGCCCGAAATAAGGGGAATGCATAACTTTATGCAATAAAAAAGTGAAATTGCTTCATTTTTGCCCCAAATTAAGGGAAATTTCTGACTTTTTGCTCTGAAATATGTGAAATTTCTGCAATTTTAGCCCAAAATAAGGTGAATTTCTGCATTTTTGCCCCAAAATAATGGGAATTTCTGCCTTTTTGCCCTAAAATAAGAAAAATTTTTGCCTTTTTTCTCTGAAATAAGTGAAATTTCTGCAATTTTGCCCTAAAATAAGGGAAATTTCTGCAATTCTTTTCCATAATAAGGGAAATTTCTGGAATTTTGCCACAAAATAAGGGGAATTTCTGTTTTTTTGCCCGTAAATAAGGGAAATTTCTGCAATTTTGCCCTAAAATAAGGGGAATTTCTGCTTTTTTGCCTCTAAATAAGTGGAATTTCTGTCTTTTTCCCCCAAAACATAGGGAATTTCTGTCATTTTTGCCCAAAAATAAGGAAAATTTCTGACTTATTACCCTGAAATAAGTGAAATTTCTGCAAATTTGCCCAAATATAAGGGAAATTTCTGCCTTTTTGCCCCCAAATAAGGGAAATTTCATCCTTTTTACCTCAAAATAAGGGGAATTTCTGAATTTAGGCACAAAATATTAGGAATTTCTGCCTTTTTGCCCCAAAATAAGGAAAATTTCTGTATTTTTCCCTGAAATAAGTGAAATTTCTGCAATTGTGCCCCAACATAAATGAAATTTCTGCAATTTTGCCCCAAAATAAGGAAAATTTCTGGAATTTTGCCCCACAATTAGGGGAATTTCTGCAATTTTGCTCCAAAATACGGGGAATTTCTGCCTTTTTGCCCGAAATAAGGGGAATGCATAACTTTTTGCCATAAAAAGAGAAATTTCTTCATTTTTGCCCCAAATTAAGGGAAATTTCTGACTTTTTGCCCTGAAATATGTGAAATTTCTGCAATTTTAGCCCAAAATAAGGTGAATTTCTGCCTTTTTGCCCCAAAATAATGGTAATTTCTGCATTTTTGCCCCAAAATAAGAAAAATTTTTGCCTCTTTTCTCAGCAATAAGTGAAATTTCTGCTATTTTGCCCTAAAATAATGGAAATTTCTGCAATTCTTCCCCATAATAAGGGAAATTTCTGGAATTTTGCCACAAAATAAGGGGAATTTCTGTTTTTTGCCCCCAAATAAGGGAAATTTCTGCAATTTTGCCCTAAAATATGGGGAATTTCTGCTTTTTTGCCTCTAAATATGTGGAATTTTTGTCTTTTTCCCCCAAAACAAAGGGAATTTCTGTCATTTTTGCCCAAAAATAAGAAAAATTTCTGACTTATTACCCTGAAATAAGTGAAATTTCTGCAATTTTGCCCCAATATAAAGGAAATTTCTGCCTTTTTGCCCCCAAATAAGGGGAATTTCAGCCTTTTTACCTCAAAATAAGGGGAATTTCTGAATTTTGGCACAAAATATTAGGAATTTCTGCCTTTTTGCCCCAAAATAAGGAAAATTTCTGTATTTTTCCCTGAAATAAGTGAAATTTCTGCAATTTTGCCCCAAAATAAGTGAAATTTCTGCAATTTTGCCCCAAAATAAGAGAAATTTCTGGAATTTTGCCCCAAAATAAGTGGAATTTCTGAGTTTTGCCCTAAAATAAGGAAAATTTCTGCCTTTTTGCGCCACAATTAGTGAAATTTCTGCAATTTTGCCGTAAAATAAGGGAAATTTCTGCAATTTTTTCTCATAATAAGGGAAATTTCTGCAATTTTGCCCCAAAATAACGGGAATTTCTGTTTTTTTGCCCCACAATTAGGGAAATTTCTGCAATTTTGTTCAAAAATAAGGGAAATTTCTGCCTTTTGCCCCAAAATATGGGGAATTTCTGCCTTTTTGTCTTAAAATAAGAAAAATGCATACCTTTTTGCCATAAAAAAGAGAAATTTCTTCATTTTTGCTCCAAAATAAGGGGAACTTTTGCCTTTTTGCCTCTAAATAAGTGGAATTTCTGTCTTTTTCCCCCAAAACAAAGGGAATTTCTGTCTTTTTTGCCCCAAAATAAGGAAAATTTCTGACTTATAACCCTGAAATAAGTGAAATTTCTGCAAATTTGCCCCAAAATAAGTAAAATTTCTGCCTTTTTGCCCCCAAATAAGGGGAATTTCAGCCTTTTTAATCTCAAAATAAGAAAATTTCTGCATTTTTGCAACAAAATATTAGGAATTTCTGCATTTTTGCCACAAAATATTAGGAATTTCTGCCTTTTTGCCCCAAAATAAGGAAAATTTCTGCTTTTTTCCCGGAAATAAGTGAAATTTCTGCAAATTTGCCCCCAAAAAAGGGAAATTTCTGCCTTTTGCCCCAAAATAAGGGGAATTTCAGCATTTTACCTCAAAATAAGAAAAATTTCTGATTTTTGCACCAAAATATGGAGAATTTCTGCCTTTTTCCCCAAAATAAGGAAAATTTCTGCCTTTTTTCCCTGAAATAAGTGAAATTTCTGCAATTTTGCTTCAAAATAAGGGAAATTTCTGCAATTTTGCCCCAAAATAAGTGAAATTTCTGCAATTTTGCCCCAAAATAAGGAAAATTTCTGGAATTTTGCCCCACAATTATAGGAATTTCTGCAATTTTGCTTCAAAATACGGGGAATATCTGTCTTTTTGCCCAAAATAAGGGGAATGCATACCTTTTTGCCATAAAAAAGGGAAATTTCTTCATTTTTGCCCCAAATTAAGGGAAATTTCTGACTTTTTGCCCTGAAATATGTGAAATTTCAGCAATTTTAGCCCAAAATAAGGTGAATTTTTTCTGACTTATTACCATGAAATAAGTGAAATTTCTGCAAATTTGCTTCAAAAATAGGGAAATTTCTGCCTTTTGCCCCAAAATAAGGGGAATTTCAGCATTTTACCTCAAAATAAGGGGAATTTCTGCCTTTTTGCCCCAAAATAAGGAAAATTTCTGCCTTTTTTCCCTGAAATAAGTAAAATTTTTGCAATTTTGCCCCAAAATAAGTGAAAATTTTGCAATTTTGGCCCAAAATAAGTGAAATTTATGCAATTTTGCCCCAAAATAAGAAAAATTTCTGGAATTTTGCCCCACACTTAGGGAAATTTCTGCAATTTTGCTCCAAAATACGGGGAATTTCTGCCTTTTTGCCCGAAATAAGGGGAATGCATACCTTTGTGCCATAAAAAAGGGAAATTTCTTCATTTCTGCCCCAAATTAAGGGAAATTTCTGACTTCTTGCCCTGAAATATGTGAAATTTCTGCAATTTTAGCCCAAAATAAAGTGAATTTCTGCCTTTTTGCCCCAAAGTAATGGGAATTTCTGCGTTTTTGCCCCAAAATAAAAAAATTTTAGCCTTTTTTTCTCTGAAATAAGTGAAATTTCTGCAGTTTTGCCCAAAATATGGGAAATTTCTGCAATTTTTCCCCATAATAAGAAAAATTTCTGGAATTTTGCCACAAAATAAAAAAAATTTCTGTTTTTTGCCCCCAAATAAGGGAAATTTCTGAAATTTTGCCCTAAAATAAGGGGAATTTCTGCTTTTTTGCCTCTAAATAAGTGGAATTTTTGTCTTTTTCCCCCAAAACAAAGGGAATTTCTGTCATTTTTGCCCAAAAATAAGAAAAATTTCTGACTTATTACCCTGAAATAAGTAAAATTTCTGCAATTTTGCCCCAATATAAAGGAAATTTCTGCCTTTTTGCCCCCAAATAAGGGGAATTTCAGCCTTTTTACCTCAAAATAAGGGGAATTTCTGAATTTTGGCACAAAATATTAGGAATTTCTGCCTTTTTGCCCCAAAATAAGGAAAATTTCTGTATTTTTTCCTGAAATAAGTGAAATTTCTGCAATTTTGCCCCAAAATAAGTGAAATTTCTGCAATTTTGCCCCAAAATAAGAGAAATTTCTGGAATTTTGCCCCAAAATAAGTGGAATTTCTGAGTTTTGCCCTAAAATAAGGAAAATTTCTGCCTTTTTGCGCCACAATTAGTGAAATTTCTGCAATTTTGCCATAAAATAAGGGAAATTTCTGCAATTTTTTCTCATAATAAGGGAAATTTCTGCAATTTTGCCCCAAAATAAGTGAAATTTCTGCAATTTTGCCCCAAAATAAGGAAAATTTCTGGAATTTTGCCCAACAATTAGAGGAATTTCTGCAATTTTGCTTCAAAATACGGGGAATATCTGTCTTTTTGCCCAAAATAAGGGAAATGCATACCTTTTTGCCATAAAAAAGGGAAATTTCTTCATTTTTGCCCCAAATTAAGGGAAATTTCTGACTTTTTGCCCTGAAATATGTGAAATTTCAGCAATTTTAGCCCAAAATAAGGTGAATTTTTTCTGACTTATTACCATGAAATAAGTGAAATTTCTGCAAATTTGCTTCAAAAATAGGGAAATTTCTGCCTTTTGCCCCAAAATAAGGGGAATTTCAGCATTTTACCTCAAAATAAGGGGAATTTCTGCCTTTTTGCCCCAAAATAAGGAAAATTTCTGCCTTTTTTCCCTGAAATAAGTAAAATTTTTGCAATTTTGCCCCAAAATAAGTGAAAATTTTGCAATTTTGGCCCAAAATAAGTGAAATTTATGCAATTTTGCCCCAAAATAAGAAAAATTTCTGGAATTTTGCCCCACACTTAGGGAAATTTCTGCAATTTTGCTCCAAAATACGGGGAATTTCTGCCTTTTTGCCCGAAATAAGGGGAATGCATACCTTTGTGCCATAAAAAAGGGAAATTTCTTCATTTCTGCCCCAAATTAAGGGAAATTTCTGACTTCTTGCCCTGAAATATGTGAAATTTCTGCAATTTTAGCCCAAAATAAAGTGAATTTCTGCCTTTTTGCCCCAAAGTAATGGGAATTTCTGCGTTTTTGCCCCAAAATAAAAAATTTTTAGCCTTTTTTTCTCTGAAATAAGTGAAATTTCTGCAGTTTTGCCCAAAATATGGGAAATTTCTGCAATTTTTCCCCATAATAAGAAAAATTTCTGGAATTTTGCCACAAAATAAAAAAAATTTCTGTTTTTTGCCCCCAAATAAGGAAAATTTCTGAAATTTTGCCCTAAAATAAGGGGAATTTCTGCTTTTTTGCCTCTAAATAAGTGGAATTTTTGTCTTTTTCCCCCAAAACAAAGGGAATTTCTGTCATTTTTGCCCAAAAATAAGAAAAATTTCTGACTTATTACCCTGAAATAAGTAAAATTTCTGCAATTTTGCCCCAATATAAAGGAAATTTCTGCCTTTTTGCCCCCAAATAAGGGGAATTTCAGCCTTTTTACCTCAAAATAAGGGGAATTTCTGAATTTTGGCACAAAATATTAGGAATTTCTGCCTTTTTGCCCCAAAATAAGGAAAATTTCTGTATTTTTTCCTGAAATAAGTGAAATTTCTGCAATTTTGCCCCAAAATAAGTGAAATTTCTGCAATTTTGCCCCAAAATAAGAGAAATTTCTGGAATTTTGCCCCAAAATAAGTGGAATTTCTGAGTTTTGCCCTAAAATAAGGAAAATTTCTGCCTTTTTGCGCCACAATTAGTGAAATTTCTGCAATTTTGCCGTAAAATAAGGGAAATTTCTGCAATTTTTTCTCATAATAAGGGAAATTTCTGCAATTTTGCCCCAAAATAAGGGGAATTTCTGTTTTTTTGCCCCACAATTAGGGAAATTTCTGCAATTTTGTTCAAAAATAAGGGAAATTTCTGCCTTTTGCCCCAAAATATGGGGAATTTCTGCCTTTTTGTCTTAAAATAAGAAAAATGCATACCTTTTTGCCATAAAAAAGAGAAATTTCTTCATTTTTGCTCCAAAATAAGGGGAACTTTTGCCTTTTTGCCTCTAAATAAGTGGAATTTCTGACTTTTTCCCCAAAATAAGGAAAATTTCTGCTTTTTTTCCCTGAAATAAGTGAAATTTCTGCAATTTTGCTTCAAAATAAGGGAAATTTCTGCCATTTTGCCCGAAAATAAGTGAAATTTCTGCAATTTTGCCCCAAAATAAGGAAAATTTCTGGAATTTTGCCCCACAATTAGGGGAATTTCTGCAATTTTGCTTCAAAATACGGGGAATATCTGCCTTTTTGCCCAAAATAAGGGGAATGCATACCTTTTTGCCATAAAAAAGGGAAATTTCTTCATTTTTGCCCCAAATTAAGGGAAATTTCTGACTTTTTGCCCTGAAATATGTGAAATATCAGCAATTTTATCCCAAAATAAGGTGAATTTCTGCCTTTTTGCCCCAAAATAATGGGAATTTCTGCCTTTTGCCCCAAAATAAGAAAGATTTTTGCCTTTTTTCTCTGAAATAAGTGAAATTTCTGCAATTTTGCCCTATTTAAAGGAAATTTCTGCAATTTTTCCCCATAATAAGGGAAATTTCTGGAATTTTGCCCCAAAATAAGGGGAATTTCTGTTTTTTTGCCCGTAAATAAGGGAAATTTCTGCAATTTTGCCCTAAAATAAGGGGAATTTCTGCTCTTTTGCCTCTAAATAAGTGGAATTTCTGTCATTTTCCCCTCAAAAAAGGGAATTTCTGTCATTTTTGCCCCAAAATAAGGAAAATTTCTGACTTATTACCCTGAAATAAGTGAAATTTCTGCAATTTTGCCCCAATATAAGGGAAATTTCTTCCTTTTTGCCCCCAAATAAGGGGAATTTAAGCCTTTTTACCTCAAAATAAAGGGAATTTCTGAATTTTGGCACAAAATATTAGGATTTTCTGCCTTTTTGCCCCAAAATAAAAAAATTTCTGCCTTTTTTCCCTGAAATAAGTGAAATTTCTGCAATTTTGCCCCAAAATCAGTAAAATTTCTACAATTTTGCCCCAAAATAAGGGAAATTTCTGGAATTTTGCCCCAAAATAAGTGGAATTTCTGAGTTTGGCCCCAAAATAAGAATTTCTGCCTTTTTGCCCCACAATTAGGGGAATTTCTGCAATTTTGCTCCAAAATACGGGGAATTTCTGCCTTTTTGCCCGAAATAAGGGGAATGCATAACTTTATGCAATAAAAAAGGGAAATTGCTTCATTTTTGCCCCAAATTAAGGGAAATTTCTGACTTTTTGCTCTGGAATATGTGAAATTTCTGCAATTTTAGCCCAAAATAAGGTGAATTTCTGCATTTTTGCCCCAAAATAATGGGAATTTCTGCCTTTTTGCCCTAAAATAAGAAAAATTTTGCCTTTTTTCTCTGAAATAAGTGAAATTTCTGCAATTTTGCCCTAAAATAAGGGAAATTTCTGCAATTCTTCCCCATAATAAGGGAAATTTCTGGAATTTTGCCACAAAATAAGGGGAATTTCTGGTTTTTTGCCCGTAAATAAGGGAAATTTCTGCAATTTTGCCCTAAAATAAGGGGAATTTCTGCTTTTTTGCTTCTAAATAAGTGGAATTTCTGTCTTCTTCCCCCAAAACATAGGGAATTTCTGTCATTTTTGCCCAAAAATAAGGAAAATTTCTGACTTATTACCCTGAAATAAGTGAAATTTCTGCAAATTTGCCCAAATATAAGGGAAATTTCTGCCTTTTTGCCCCCAAATAAAGGAAATTTCAGCCTTTTTACCTCAAAATAAGGGGAATTTCTGAATTTTGGCACAAAATATTAGGAATTTCTGCCTTTTTGCCCCAAAATAAGGAAAATTTCTGTATTTTTCCCTGAAATAAGTGAAATTTCTGCAATTGTGCCCCAACATAAATGAAATTTCTGCAATTTTGCCCCAAAATAAGGAAAATTTCTGGAATTTTGCCCCACAATTAGGGGAATTTCTGCAATTTTGCTCCAAAATACGGGGAATTTCTGCCTTTTTGCCCGAAATAAGGGGAATGCATAACTTTTTGCCATAAAAAAGGGAAATTTCTTCATTTTTGCCCCAAATTAAGGGAAATTTCTGACTTTTTGCCCTGAAATATGTGAAATTTCTGATATTTTAGCCCAAAATAAGGTGAATTTCTGCCTTTTTGCCCCAAAATAATGGGAATTTCTGCCTTTATGCCCCAAAATAAGAAAAATTTTTGCCTCTTTTCTCAGCAATAAGTGAAATTTCTGCAATTTTGCCCTAAAATAATGGAAATTTCTGCAATTCTTCTTCATAATAAGGGAAATTTCTGGAATTTTTTCACAAAATAAGGGGAATTTCTGTTTTTTGCCCCCAAATAAGGGAAATTTCTGCAATTTTGCCCTAAAATAAGGGGAATTTTTGCTTTTTTGCCTCTAAATAAGTGGAATTTTTGTCTTTTTCCCCCAAAACAAAGGGAAATTTTGTCATTTTTGCCCAAAAATAAGAAAAATTTCTGACTTATTACCCTGAAATAAGTGAAATTTCTGCAATTTTGCCCCAATATAAAGGAAATTTCTGCCTTTTTGCCCCCAAATAAGGGGAATTTCAGCCTTTTTACCTCAAAATAAGGGGAATTTCTAAATTTTGGCACAAAATATTAGGAATTTCTGCTTTTTTTCCCAAAATAAGGAAAATTTCTGTATTTTTCCCTGAAATAAGTGAAATTTCTGCAATTTTGCCCCAAAATAAGTGAAATTTCTGCAATTTTGCCCCAAAATAAGAGAAATTTCTAGAATTTTGCCCCAAAATAAGTGGAATTTCTGAGTTTTGCCCTAAAATAAGGAAAATTTCTGCCTTTTTGCGCCACAATTAGTAAAATTTCTGCAATTTTGCCGTAAAATAAGGGAAATTTCTGCAATTTTTTCTCATAATAAGGGAAATTTCTGCAATTTTGCCCCAAAATAACGGGAATTTCTGTTTTTTTGCCCCACAATTAGGGAAATTTCTGCAATTTTGTTCAAAAATAAGGGAAATTTCTGCCTTTTGCCCCAAAATATGGGGAATTTCTGCCTTTTTTTCTTAAAATAAGAAAAATGCATACCTTTTTGCCATAAAAAAGAGAAATTTCTTCATTTTTGCTCCAAAATAAAGGGAACTTTTGCCTTTTTGCCTCTAAATAAGTGGAATTTCTGTCTTTTTCCCCCAAAACAAAGGGAATTTCTGTCTTTTTTGCCCCAAAATAAGGAAAATTTCTGACTTATAACCCTGAAATAAGTGAAATTTCTGCAAATTTGCCCCAAAATAAGAAAAATTTCTGCCTTTTTGCCCCTAAATAAGGGGAATATCAGCCTTTTTATCTCAAAATAAGGGAAATTTCTGCATTTTTGCCACAAAATATTAGGAATTTCTGCATTTTTGCCACAAAATATTAGGAATTTCTGCCTTTTTGCCCCAAAATAAGGAAAATTTCTGCTTTTTTCCCGGAAATAAGTGAAATTTCTGCAAATTTGCCCCAAAAAAGGGAAATTTCTACCTTTTGCCCCAAAATAAGGGGAATTTCAGCATTTTACCTCAAAATAAGAAAAATTTCTGATTTTTGCACCAAAATATGGAGAATTTCTGCCTTTTTCCCCAAAATAAGGAAAATTTCTGCCTTTTTTCCCTGAAATAAGTGAAATTTCTGCAATTTTGCTTCAAAATAAAGGAAATTTCTGCAATTTTGCCCCAAAATAAGTGAAATTTCTGCAATTTTGCCCCAAAATAAGGAAAATTTCTGGAATTTTGCCACACAATTAGAGGAATTTCTGCAATTTTGCTTCAAAATACGGGGAATATCTGTCTTTTTGCCCAAAATAAGGGGAATGCATACCATTTTGCCATAAAAAAGGGAAATTTCTTCATTTTTGCCCCAAATTAAGGGAAATTTCTGACTTTTTGCCCTGAAATATGTGAAATTTCAGCAATTTTAGCCCAAAATAAGGTGAATTTCTGCCTTTTTGCCCCAAAATAATGGGAATTTCTGCCTTTTTGCCCCAAAATAAGAAAAATTTTTGCCTTTTTTCTCTGAAATAAGTGAAATTTCTGCAATTTTGCCATAAAATAAGGGAAAATTCTGCAATTCTTCCCCATAATAAGGGAAATTTCTGGAATTTTGCCACAAAATAAGGGGAATTTCTGTTTTTTTGCCCCCAAATAAGGGAAATTTCTGCAATTTTGCCCTAAAATAAGGGGAATTTCTGCTTTTTTGCCTCTAAATAAGTGGAATTTCTGTCTTTTTCCCCCAAAACAAAGGGAATTTCTGTCATTTTTGCCCCAAAATAAGGAAAATTTCTGACTATTACCCTGAAATAAGTGAAATTTCTGCAATTTTGCCACAATATAAGGGAAATTTCTGCCTTTTTGCCCCCAAATAAGGGGAATTTCAGTCTTTTTACTTCAAAATAAGGGGAATTTCTTAATTTTGGCACAAAATATTAGGAATTTCTGTTTTTTTGCCCCAAAATAAGAAAAATTTCTCCTTTTTTCCCTGAAATACGTGAATTTTCTGCAATTTTGCCCCAAAATAAGTAAAATTTCTGCAATTTTGCCCCAAAATAAGGGAAATTTCTGGAATTTTGCCCCAAAATAAGTGGAATTTCTGAGTTTTGCCCCGAAATAAGGAGAATTTCTGCCTTTTTGCGCCACAATTAGTGAAATTTCTGCAATTTTGCCGTAAAATAAGGGAAATTTCTGCAATTTTTCCTCATAATAAGAGAAATTTCTGCAATTTTGCCCCAAAATAAGGGGAATTTCTGTTTTTTGCCCCACAATTAGGGAAATTTCTGCAATTTTGCCAAAAAATAAGGGAAATTTCTGCCTTTTGCCCCAAAATATGGGGAATTTCTGCCTTTTTGTCTTAAAATAAGAACAATGCATAACTTTTTGCCATAAAAAAGAGAAATTTCTTCATTTTTGCTTTAAAATAAGGGGAACTTTTGCCTTTTTGCCTCTAAATAAGTGAAATTTCTGTCTTTTTCCCCCAAAACAAAGGAAATTTCTGTCTTTTTTGCCCCAAAATAAGGAAAATTTCTGACTTATAACCCTGAAATAAGTAAATTTCTGCAAATTTGCCACAAAATAAGAAAAATTTCTGCATTTTTGCCCCCAAATAAGGGGAATTTCAGCCTTTTTATTTCAAAATAAGGGAAATTTCTGCATTTTTGCAACAAAATATTAGGAATTTCTGCCTTTTTGCCACAAAATAAGGAAAATTTCTGCCTTTTTTCCCGGAAATAAGTGAAATTTCTGCAAATTTTCCCCAAAAAAGGGAAATTTCTGCCTTTTGCCCCAAAATAAGGGGAATTTCAGCATTTTACCTCAAAATAAGAAAAATTTCTGATTTTTGCACCTAAATATGGATAATTTCTGTTTTTTTGCCCCAAAATAAGGAAAATTTTTGCCTTTTTTCCCTGAAAAAAGTGAAATTTCTGCAATTTTGCCCCAAAATAAGTGGAATTTCTTAGTTTTTCCCCAAAATAAAGAGAATTTCTGCCTTTTTGCCCCACAATTAGGGGAATTTCTGCAATTTTGCTCCAAAATACGGGGAATTTCTGCCTTTTTGCCCGAAACAAGGAAAATGCATAACTTTTTGCCATAAAAAAGGGAAATTTCTTCATTTTTGCCCCAAATAAAGGGAAATTTCTGACTATTTGCCCTGAAATATGTGAAATTTCTGCAATTTTAGCCCAAAATAAGGTGAATTTCTGCCTTTTTGCCCCAAAATAATGGGAATTTCTGCCTTTTTGCCCCAAAATAAGAAAAATTTTTGCCTTTTTTCTCTGAAATAAGTGAAATTTCTGCAATTTTGCCCTAAAATAAGGGAAATTTCTGCAATTTTTCCCCATAATAAGGGAAATTTCTGGAATTTTGCCACAAAATAAGGGGAATTTCTGTTTTTTGCCCCACAATTCGGGAAATTTCTGCAATTTTGCCCAAACATAAGGGGAATTTCTGCAATTTTTCCCCATAATAAGGGAAATTTCTGGAATTTTGCCACAAAATAAGTGGAATTTCTGTTTTTTTGCCCCCAAATAAAAGAAATTTCTGCAATTTTGCCCTAAAATAAGGGGAATTTCTGCTTTTTTGCCTCTAAATAAGTGGAATTTCTGTCTTTTTCCACAAAACAAAGGGAATTTCTGTCATTTTTACCCCAAAATAAGGAAAATTTCTGACTTATTACCCTGAAATAAGTGAAATTTCTGCAATTTTGTCCCAATATAAGGGAAATTTCTGCGTTTTTGCCCCCAAATAAGGGGAATTTCAGCCTTTTTACCTAAAATAAGGGGAATTTCTTAATTTTGGCACAAAATATTAGGAATTTCTGCCTTTTTGCCCCAAAATAAAACAAATTTCTGTCTTTTTTCCCTGAAATAAGTGAAATTTCTGCAATTTTGCCACAAAATAAGTAAAATTTCTACAATTTTGCCCCAAAATAAGGGAAATTTCTGGAATTTTGCACCAAAATAAGTGGAATTTCTGAGTTTTGTTCCAAAATAAGGAGAATTTCTGCCTTTTTTGCCCCACAATTAGTGAAATTTCTGCAATTTTGCCCTAAAATAAGAGAAATTTCTACAATTTTTCCCCATAATAAGGGAAATTTCTGCAATTTTGCTTCAAAATAAAAAGAATTTCTGTTTTTTGCCCCACAATTAGGGAAATTTCTGCAATTTTGCCCCAAAATAAGGGGAATTTCTGCCTTTTGCTCCAAAATATGGGGAATTTCTGCCTTTTCGTCCGAAAATAAGAAAAATGCATATCTATTTGCTATAAAAAAAAGAAATTTCTTCTTTTTTGCTCCAAAATAAGGGGAACTTTTGCCTTTTTGCCTCTAAATAACTGGAATTTCTGTTTTTTCCCCCAAAACAAAGAGAATTTCTGTTTTTTGGCCACAAAATAAGGAAAATTTCTGACTTATTACCATGAAATAAGTGAAATTTCTGCAAATTTGCCCCCAAAATAGGGAAATTTCTGCCTTTGCCCCAAAATAAGAAAAATTTTTGCCTTTTTTCTCTGAAATAAGTGAAATTTCTTCCATTTTGCCCTAAAATAAGGGAAATTTCTGCCTTTTGCCCCAAAATATGGGGAATTTCTGCTTTTTTGTCTGAAAATAAGAAGAATGCATAACTTTTTTGCCATAAAAAAGGGAAATTTCTTCATTTTTGCTCCAAAATAAGGGGAACTTTTGCCTTTTTGCCTCTAAATAAGTGGAATTTCTGTCTTTTCCCCCCAAAACAAAGGGAATTTCTTTCTTTTTTGCCCCAAAATAAGTAAAATTTCTACAATTTTGCCCCAAAATAAGGGAAATTTCTGGAATTTTGCCCCAGAATAAGTGGAATTTCTGAGTTTGGCCCCAAAATAAGGAGAATTTCTGCCTTTTTGCCCCACAATTAGGGGAATTTCTGCAATTTTGCTCCAAAATACGGGGAATTTCTGCCTTTTTGCCCGAAATAATGGGAATGCATAACTTTTTGCAATAAAAAAGGGAAATTTCTTCATTTTTGCCCCAAATTAAGGGAAATTTCTGACTTTTTGCCCTGAAATATGTGAAATTTCTTCAATTTTAGTCCAAAATAAGGTGAATTTCTGCCTTTTTGCCCCAAAATAATGGGAATTTCTGCCTTTTTGCCCCAAAATAAGAAACATTTTTGCCTTTTTTCTCTGAAATAAGTGAAATTTCTGCAATTTTGCCCTAAAATAAGGCAAATTTCTGAAATTTTTTTCCATAATAAGGGAAATTTCTGGAATTTTGCCACAAAATAAAGGGAATTTCTGTTTTTTTGCCCCCAAATAAGGGAAATTTCTGCAATTTTGCCCTATAATAGGGGGAATTTCTGCTTTTTTGCCTCTAAATAAGTGGAATATCTGTCTTTTTCCCCCAAAACAAAGGGAATTTCTGTCATTTTTGCCCCAAAATAAGGAAAATTTCTGACTTATTACCCTGAAATAAGTGAAATTTCTGCAATTTTGTCCCAATATAAGGGAAATTTCTGCCTTTTTGCCCCCAAATAAGGGGAATTTCAGCCTTTTTACCTCAAAATAAGTGGAATTTCTGAATTTTGGCACCAAATATTAGGAATTTCTGCCTTTTTGCCCCAAAATAAAAAAAAAAATTCTGCCTTTTTTCCCTGAAATAAGTGAAATTTCTGAAATTTTGCCCCAAAATAAGAAAAATTTCTGGAATTTTGCCCCAAAATAAGTGGAATTTCTGAGTTTTGCCCCAAAATATGGAGGATTTCTGCCTTTTTGCCCCACAATTAGTGAAATTTCTACAATTTTGCCCTAAAATAAGGGAAATTTCTGCAATTTTTCCCCATAATAAGGGAAATTTCTGCAATTTTGCTTCAAAATAAGGGGAATTTCTGTTTTTTGTCCCACAATTTGGGAAATTTCTGCAATTTTGTACTAAAATAAGGGAAATTTCTGCAATTTTTTCCATAATAATGGAAATTTCTGAGATTTTGTTTCAAAATAAGGGGAATTTCTGCCTTTTGCCCCAAAATATGGGGAATTTCTGCCTTTTTGTCTGAAAATAAGAAGAATGCATACCTTTTTGCCATAAAAAAGGGAAATTTCTTCATTTTTGCTCCAAAATAAGGGGACCTTTTGCCTTTTTGCCTCTAAATAAGTGGAATTTCTGTCTTTTTTCCCAAAAACAAAGGGAATTTTTGTCTTTTTTTGCCCCAAAATAAGAAAAATTTCTGACTTATAATCCTGAAAGAAGTGAAATTTCTGCAAATTTGGCCCAAAATAAGAAAAATTTCTGCCTTTTTGCCCCCAAATAAGGGGAATTTCAGCCTTTTTGCCTCAAAATAGGGGAAATTTCTGCATTTTTGCAACAAAATATTAGGAATTTCTGCCTTTTTGCCCCAAAATAAGGAAAATTTCTGCCTTTTTTTCCGTGAAATAAGTGAAATTTCTGCAATTTTGCCCCAAAATTAGTGAAATTTCTCCAATATTGCCCCAAAATAAAAGAAATTTCTGCAATTTTGCCCCAAAATAAGTGGAATTTCTGAGTTTTGCCCCAAAATAAGGAGAACTTCTGCCTTTTGCCCCACAATTAGGAGAATTTATGCAATTTTGCTCCAAAATACAAGGAATTTCTGCCTTTTTGCCTGAAAATAAGGGGAATGCATACCTTTTTGCCATAAAAAAGGGAAATTTCTTCATTTTTGCCCCAAATTAAGGGAAATTTCTGCCTTTTTGCCCTGAAATATGTAAAATTTCTGAATATTTAGCCCAAAATAAGGTGAATTTCTGCCTTTTTGCCCCAAAATAATGGGAAATTCTGCCATTTTGCTCCAAAATAAGAAAAATTTTTGCATTTTTCTCTGAAATAAGTGAAATTACTGAAATTTTGCCCTAAAATAAGGGAAATTTCTGCAATTTTTCCCCATAAAAAAGATAATTTCTGGAATTTTGTCCCAAAATAAGGGGAATTTCTGTTTTTTGCCCACAAATAAGGAAAATTTCTGCAATTTTGCCCTAAAATAAGGGGAATTTCTTCTTTTTGCCTCTAAATAAGTGGAATTTCTGTCTTTTTCCCCCAAAACAAAGGGAATTTCTGTCATTTTTGCCCCAAAATAAGGAAAATTTCTGACTTATTACCCTGAAATAAGTGAAATTTCTGCAATTTTGCCCCAATATAAGGAAAATTTCTGCGTTTTTGCCCCCAAATAAGGAGAATTTCAGCCTTTTTACCTCAAAATAAGGGGAATTTCTGAATTTCGGCACAAAATATTAGGAATTTCTGCCTTTTTGCCCCAAAATAAAAAAAAATTTCTGCCTTTTTTCCCTGAAATAAGTGAAATTTCTGCAATTTTGCCCAATAATAAGTAAAATTTCTGCAATTTTGCCCCAAAATAAGGGAAATTTCTAGAATTTTTACCCAAAATAAGTGGAATTTCTGAGTTTTTTTCCAAAAAAAGAAGAATTTCTGCCTTTTTGCCCCACAATTAGTGAAATTTCTGCAATTTTGCCCTAAAATAAGGGAAATTTCTGCAATTTTTCCCCATAATAAGGGAAATTTCTGCAATTTTGCTTCAAAATAAGGGGAATTTCTATTTTTTGCCCCAAAATCAGGGAAATTTCTGCAATTTTGCCCCAAAATAAGGGGAATTTCTGCCTTTTGCCCCAAAATATGGGGAATTTCTGCCTTTTTGTCCAAAAATAACAATGCATATCTTTTTGCCATAAAAAGGGGAAATTTCTTCATTTTTGCTCCAAAATAAGGGGAACTTTTGCCTTTTTGCTTCTAAATAAGTGGAATTTCTCCTTTTTTCCAACAAAACAAAGAAAATTTCTGTCTGTTTTGCCCCAAAATAAGGAAAATTTCTGACTTATTACCCTGAAATAAGTGAAATTTCTGCAAATTTGCCCCAAAAATAGGGAAATTTCTGCCTTTTGCACAAAAATAAAAGGAATTTCAGCATTTTACCTCAAAATAAGGGAAATTTCTGAATTTTGCACCAAAATATGGAGAATTTCTACCTTTTTGCAGCAAAATAAGAAAAATTTCTGCTGTTTTTCCCTGAAATAAGTGAAGTTTCTGCAATTTTGCCCCAAAATATGGAAAATTTCTGCATTTTTGCCCCACAATTAGGGGAATTTCTGCAATTTTGCTCCAAAATACAGGGAATTTCTGCCTTTTTGCCTGAAAATAAGGGGAATGCATACCTTTTTGCCATAAAAAAGGGAAATTTTTTCATTTTTGCCCCAAATTAAGAGGAATTTCTGCTTTTTTGCCCTGAAATATGTGAAATTTCTGCAATTTTAGCCCAAAATAAGGTGAATTTCTGCCTTTTTGCCCCAAAAAAACGGGAATTTCTGCATTTTTGCTCCAAAATAAGAAAAATTTTTGCTTTTTTTCTCTGAAATAAGTGAAATTTCTGCATTTTTGCCCTTAAATAAAAGAAATTTCTGCAATTTTTCCTTATAATATAGGAAATTTCTGGAATTTTGCCTTAAAATAAGGGGAATTTCTGGTTTTTTGCACCTAAATAAGGGAAATTTCTGCAATTTTACCCTAAATTAAAAGGAATTTCTGCTTTTTTGCCTCTAAATAAGTGGAATTTCTGTCTTTTTCTCCCAAAACAAAGGGAATTTCTATCATTATTGCCCCAAAATAAGGAAAATTTCTGACTTATTACCCTGAAATAAGTGAAATTTCTGCAATTTTGCCCCAATATAAGGGAAATTTCTGCTTTTTTGCCCCCAAATAAGGTGAATTTCAGCCTTTTTACCTCAAAATAAGGGGAATTTCTGAATTTTTGCACAAAATATTAAAAATTTCTGCATTTTTGCCCCAAAATAAGGACAATTTCTGCCTTTTTTCCCTGAAATAAGTGAAATTTCTGCAATTTTGCCCCAAAATAAGTAAAATTTCTGCAATTTTGCCCCAAAATAAGGGAAATTTCTGGAATTTTGCCCCAAAATAAGTGGAATTTCTGAGTTTTGCCCCAAAATAAGGAGAATTTCTGCCTTTTTGCCCACAATTAGTGAAATTTCTTCAATTTTGCCCTAAAATAAGAGAAATTTCTGCAATTTTTCCCCATAATAAAGGAAATTTCTGAAATTTTGCCCCAAAATAAGAAGAATTTCTGTTTTTTTGCCCCCAAATAAGGGAAATGTCTGCAATTTTGCCCTAAAATAAGGGGAATTTCTGCTTTTTTGCCTCTAAATAAGTGAAATTTCTGTCTTTTCCCCCAAAACAAAGGGAATTTCTGTCATTTTTGCCCAAAAATAAAGAAAATTTCTGACTTATTACCCTGAAATACGTGAAATTTCTGCAAATTTGCACCAAAATAAGGGAAAATTCTGCCTTTTTGCCCCCAAATATGGGGAATTTCAGCCTTTTTACCTCAAAATAAGGGAAATTTCTTCATTTTTGCCACAAAATATTAGAAATTTCTTCATTTTTGCCACAAAATATTAGGAATTTCTGCCTATTTGCCCCAAAATAAGGAAAATTTCTGCTTTTTTTCCCTGAAATATAAAATTTCTGCAATTTTGCCCCAAAATAAGTGAAATTTCTGCAATTTTGCCTTAAAATAAGTAAAATTTCTGCAATTTTCCCCCAAAATAAGGGAAATTTCTGGAATTTTGCTTCAAAATAAGTGGAATTTCTGAGTTTTGCCCCAAAATAAGGAGAATTTCTGCCTTTTTGCCACACAATTAAGGGAATTTCTGCAATTTTGCTCCAAAATACGAGGAATTTCTGCCTTTTTGCCTGAAAATAAGGGGAATGCATACCTTTTTGCCATAAAAAAGGGAAATTTCTTCATTTTTGCCCCAAATTAAGGGAAATTTCTGCCTTTTTGCCCTGAAATATGTAAAATTTCTGCAATTTTAGCCCAAAATAAAGTGAATTTCTGCCTTTTTGCCCCAAAATAAGAAAAATTTTTGCTTTTTTTCTCTGAAATAAGTGAAATTTCTGCAATTTTGTTCTAAATTAAAAGAAATTTCTGCAATTTTTCCCCATAATAAAGGAAATTTCTGGAATTTTGCTCCAAAATAAGAAGAATTTCTGTTTTTTGCCCCCAAATAAAGGAAATTTCTGCAATTTTGCCCTAAAATAAGGGGAATTTCTGCTTTTTTGCCTCTAAATAAGTGGAATTTCTGTCTTTTTCCCCCAAAACAAAGGGAATTTCTGTCATTTTTGCCCAAAAATAAAGAAAATTTCTGACTTATTACCCTGAAATAAGTGAAATTTCTGCAATTTTGCCCCAATATAAAGGAAATTTCTGCCTTTTTGCCCCCAAATAAGGTGAATTTCAGACTTTTTACCTCAAAATAAGGCGAATTTCTGAATTTTGGCACAAAATATTAGGAATTTCTGAATTTTTGCCTTAAAATAAGGACAATTTCTGCCTTTTTTCCCTGAAATAAGTGAAATTTCTGCAATTTTGCCCCAAAATAAGTAAAATTTCTGAAATTTTGCCCCAACATAAGGAAAATTTCTGGAATTTTGGCCCAATATAAGTGGAATTTCTGAGTTTTGCCCCAAAATAAGGAGAATTTCTGCCTTTTTGCCCACAATTAGTGAAATTTCTGCAATTTTGCCCTAAAATATGAGAAATTTCTGCAATTTTTCCCCATAATGAGGGAAATTTCTGAAATTTTGCTTCAAAATAAGGGGAATTTCTGTTTTTTGCCCCAAAATTAGGGAAATTTCTGCAATTTTGCTCCAAAATAAAAGGAATTTCTGCCTTTTGTCCTAAAATATGGGGAATTTTTGCCTTTTTGTCTGAAAATAAGAAGAATGCATACCTTTTTGCCATAAAAAGAAGAAATTTCTTCATTTTTGCTCCAAAATAAGGGGAACTTTTGCTTTTTGCCTCTAAATAAGTGGAATTTCTGTCTTTTTCCCCCAAAACAAAGGGAATTTCTGTCTTTTTTGCACCAAAATAAGGAAAATTTCTGACTTTTTACCCTGAAATAAGTGAAATTTCTGCAAATTTGCCCCAAAATAAGGGAAATTTCTGCCTTTTTGCCCCCAAATATGGAAAATTTCAGCCTTTTTACCTCAAAATAAGGGAAATTTCTGCATTTTTGCAACAAAATATTAGGAATTTCTGCATTTTTGCCACAAAATATTAGGAATTTCTGCCTTTTTGCCCCAAAATAAAGAAAATTTCTGCCTTTTTGCCCTGAAATATGTGAAATTTCTGCAATTTTAGCCCAAAATAAAGTGAATTTCTGCCTTTTTGCCCCAAAATAAGAAAAATTTTTGCTTTTTTTCTCTGAAATAAGTGAAATTTCTGCAATTTTGACCCAAAATAAGGGGAATTTCTTACTTTTTGCTCACGAAAAAGGGAGATTTTCTGTCTTTTTCCCCAAAATAAGGAGAATTTCTGCCTTTTTTGCTCGAAAATTCTGAGAATTTCTGCAATTTTGCTTCAAAATATGGGGAATTTCTGCCTTTTAGCCCCAAAATAAAGGGAATTTCTGCATTTTCCCCCAATATTTGGGGAATTTCTGCATTTTACCTCTAAATAAATGGAATTTCTGCATTTTACCTCAAAATAAGAAGAATTTCTGCCTTTTGCCCCAAAATATGGGGAATTTCTGCCTTTTTGTTCCAAAATAAGGAAAATTTCTTCAATTTTGTACCATAATAAAAGAAATTTCTGCTTTTTGCTCCAAAATGAGGGGAATTTCTGCCTTTTGCCCCAAAAAATGGGGAATTTCAGCATTTTACCTCAAAATAAGGGAATTTTAGCCTTTTTGCACCAAAATATGAAGAATTTCTGCCTTTTTGCCCCAAAATAAAGGGAATTTCTGCATTTTTGCACCAATATTAGGGGAATTTCTGCAATTTTGCTCCAAAATACGGGTCATTTCTGCCTTTTTGCCCGAAATTAAGTGGAATTTCTGCCTTTTTGTCCCGAAATAAGTGAAATTTCTTCAATTTTAGCTAAAAATTAGGGATTTCATCTTTTTGCCCCAAAATAAGAAAAATTTCTGCCATTTTGCCTTGAAATATTTGAAATTTCTGCAATTTTACCCCAAAATAAGGGGAATTTTGCCTTTTTGCCCCTAAATAAGGAGAATTTCAGCCTTATTACCTCAAAATGAGGGAAATTTCTGCATTTTTGCCACAAAATATAAGGAATTTCTGCATTTTTACCCAAAAATAAGGAAAATTTCTGCAATTTTGCCCCAAAATAAGGGGAATTTCTCTCTTTTGCCCCAAAATAAAAAAAATTTCAGCCTTTTTACCTGAAAATAAGTGAAATTTCTGCAATTTTGCCCCAAATAAAAAAAATTTCTGCAATTTTGCCCCAAAATAAGGTAAATTCCTGCAATTTTGCCCCAAAATAAAAAAAATTTCTGCCTTTTTGACCCCAAATAAGGGAACTTTCAGCCTTTTTACCTCAAAATAAGGGAAATTTCTGCATTTTTGCCACAAAATATTAGGAATGTCTGACTTTTTGCCCCAAAATAAGGAAAATTTCTGCCTTTTTTCCCTGAAATAAGTGAAATTTCTGCAATTTTGCCCCAAAATAAGTGAAATTTCTGCAAATTTTGCCCAAAAATAAAAGAAATTTCTGGAATTTTGCCCCAAAATAAGTGAAATTTCTGAGTTTTGCCCTAAAATAAGGAGAATTTCTGTCTTTTTGCCCCAACATATAGAGAATTTCTGCCTTTTTGGCCCACAATTAGGGGAATTTCTGCAATTTTGCTCCAAAATACGGGGATATTCTGCATTTTTGCATAAAAATAAGGGGAATGCATACATTTTTGCCATAAAATAGAGAAATTTATTTTTGCTCCCAAATAAGGGGAATTTCTGCCTTATTGCCTCTAAATAAGTGGAATTTCTGTCTTTTTCCCCCAAAACAAAGGGAATTTCTGTCTTTTTTGCCCCAAAATAAAGAAAATTTCTGACTTATTACCCTGAAATAAGTGAAATTTCTGCAATTTTGCCCCAAAATAGGGGAAATTTCTGCCTTTTTGCCCTGAAATATGTGAAATTTCTGCAATTTTAGCCCAAAATAAGGTGAATTTCTGCCTTTTTGCCCCTAAATAATGGAAATTTCTGCCTTTTTGCCCCAAAATAAGAAAAATTTTTGCTTTTTTTCTCTGAAATAAGTGAAATTTCTGCAATTTTGCCCTAAAATAAGGGAAATTTCTGCAATTTTTCTTCATAATAAGGGAAATTTCTGCAATTTTACCCCAAAATAAGGGGAATTTCTGTTTTTTGCCCCCAAATAAAAGAAATTTCTGCAATTTTACCCTATAATAAGGGGAATTTCTGCCTTTTGCCCCAAAATAAGGAGAATTTCTTCCTTTTTGCCCCAAAATAAAGAAAATTACTGTATTTTTTACCCCAAATTAGGTGAATTTCTGCAATTTTGCTTCAAAATACGGGGATTTTCTGCCTTTTTCGCCGAAAATAACGCGAATTTCTGCCATTTTGCCACAAAATAAGTGAAATTTCTGCAGTTTTACCCCAAAATACAAGGAATTTCTGCCTTTTTGCCCCAAAATTAGGGGAATTTCTGCAATTTTGCTCCAAAATACAAGGAATTTCTCCCTTTAAGCCCGAAAATAAAGGGAATGTATACCTTTTTGCCATAAAAAAGGGAAATTTCTTTATTTTTGCCCCAAAATAAAAGGATTTTCCGCCTTTTTGACTCAAAATAAGTGCAATTTCTGCCTTTTCCTTAAAAATAAACGAAATTTCTGTCTTTTTACCCCAAAATAGGGGGAATTTCTGACATTTTGCCCAAAAATAAGAGAAATTTCAGCCTTTTTACCTCAAAATAAGGGGAATTTCTGCCTTTTTGCCTAAAATAAGGGGAATTTCTGCCTTTCTGCCCCAAAATATGGGGAATTTCTGCCTTTTTGCCCCAAAATAAGAATAATTTCTGCAATTTTGTACCAAAATAAAAGAAATTTCTGCCTTTTTGCCCCAGAATAAGAAAATTTCTGCCTTTTTTCTGAAATAAGTGAAATTTCTGCAATTTTTCCTCAAAATAAGGGAAATTTCTGAAATTTTGCCCAAATGTAAAGGAAATTTCTGCAATTTTGCCCCAAAATAAAAGGAATTTTTTACTTTTTGCCCGAAAATTATGAGAATTTCTGCAATTTTGCTTCAAAATACAGGGAATTTCTGCCTTTTAGCCCCAAAATAAAGGGAATATCTGCATTTTCCCCCAATATTTGGGGAATTTCTGCATTTTACCTCTAAATAAGGAAAATTTCTGCATTTTACTAAAAATAAGAAGAATTTCTGCCTTTTGCCCCAAAATATGAGGAATTTCTGCCTTTTTGTTCCAAAATAAGGAAAATTTCTTCAATTTTGTACCATAATAAAAGAAATTTCTGCTTTTTGCCCCAAAACAAGGGGAATTTCTGACTTTTTACCCTGAAATAAATGAAATTTCTGCAATTTTGCCCGAAAATAAGGGAAATTTGAGCCTTTTTTCCCCAAAATATAGGCAATTTCTGCGTTTTGCCCCAAAATATGGGGAATTTCAGGATTTTACCTCAAAATAAGGGGAATTTCAGCCTTTTTGCACCAAAATATGGAGAATTTCTGCCTTTTTGCCCCAAAATAAAGGGAATTTCTGCATTTTTGCACCAATATTAGGGGAATTTCTCCCATTTTGCTCCAAAATACGGGTTATTTCTGCCTTTTTGCCCGAAATTAAGTGGAATTTCTGCCTTTTTGTCCCGAAATAAGTGAAATTTCTTCAATTTTAGCCAAAAATTATGGATTTCATATTTTTGCCCCAAAATAAAAAAAATTTCCACCATTTTGCCCAGAAATATTTGAAATTTCTGCAATTTTACCCCAAAATAAGGGGAATTTCTGCCTTTTTGCCCCAAAATAAGGGGAATTTCAGCCTTATTACCTCAAAATGAGGGAAATTTCTGCCTTTTTGCCCCAAAATATAAGGAATTTCTGTCTTTTTGCCCCAAAATAAGGAAAATTTCTGCAATTTTGCCCCAAAATAAGAGGAATTTCTCTCTTTTTGCCCCAAAATAAAAGAAATTTCAGCCTTTTTACCTGAAAATAAGTGAAATTTCTGCAATTTTTCCCCAAATAAAGGAAATTTCTGCAATTTTGCCCAAAAATAAGGTAAATTCCTGAAATTTTGCCTGAAAATAAAAAAAATTTCTGTCTTTTTGCCCCCAAATTATAGAAATTTTAGCCTTTTTACCTCAAAATAAAAGGAATTTCTGCATTTTTACCAAAAATATTAGGAATTTCTGACTTTTTGCCCCAAAATAAGGAAAATTTCTGCCTTTTTTTTTCGGAAATAAGTGAAATTTCTGCAAATTTGCCCCAAAATAAGTGAAATTTTTGCAAATTTTGCCCAAAAATAAAAGAAATTTCTGGAATTTTGCCCCAAAATAAGTGAAATTTCTGAGTTTTGCCCTAAAATAAGGAGAATTTCTGTCTTTTTGCCCCAACATATAGAGAATTTCTGCCTTTTTGGCCCACAATTAGGGGAATTTCTGCAATTTTGCTCCAAAATACAGGGATTTTCTGCATTTTTGCATAAAAATAAGGGGAATGCATACATTTTTGCCATAAAAAAGAGAAATTTCTTTATTTTTGCTCCCAAATAAGGGGAATTTCTGCCTTATTGCCTCTAAATAAGTGGAATTTCTGTCTTTTTCCCCCAAAACAAAGGGAATTTCTGTCTTTTTTGCTCCAAAATAAAGAAAATTTCTGACTTATTACCCTGAAATAAGTGAAATTTCTGCAATTTTGCCCCAAAATAGGGGAAATTTCTGCCTTTTTGCCCTGAAATATGTGAAATTTCTGCAATTTTAGCCCAAAATAAGGTGAATTTCTGCCTTTTTGCCCCTAAATAATGGAAATTTCTGCCTTTTTGCCCCAAAATAAGAAAAATTTTTGCTTTTTTTCTCTGAAATAAGTGAAATTTCTGCAATTTTGCCCTAAAATAAGGGAAATTTCTGCAATTTTTCTTCATAATAAGGGAAATTTCTGCAATTTTACCCCAAAATAAGGGGAATTTCTGTTTTTTGCCCCCAAATAAAAGAAATTTCTGCAATTTTACCCTATAATAAGGGGAATTTCTGCCTTTTGCCCCAAAATAAGGAGAATTTCTTCCTTTTTGCCCCAAAATAAAGAAAATTACTGTATTTTTTACCCCAAATTAGGTGAATTTCTGCAATTTTGCTTCAAAATACGGGGATTTTCTGCCTTTTTCGCCGAAAATAACGCGAATTTCTGCCATTTTGCCACAAAATAAGTGAAATTTCTGCAGTTTTACCCCAAAATACAAGGAATTTCTGCCTTTTTGCCCCAAAATTAGGGGAATTTCTGCAATTTTGCTCCAAAATACAAGGAATTTCTCCCTTTAAGCCCGAAAATAAAGGGAATGTATACCTTTTTGCCATAAAAAAGGGAAATTTCTTTATTTTTGCCCCAAAATAAAAGGATTTTCCGCCTTTTTGACTCAAAATAAGTGCAATTTCTGCCTTTTCCTTAAAAATAAACGAAATTTCTGTCTTTTTACCCCAAAATAGGGGGAATTTCTGACATTTTGCCCAAAAATAAGAGAAATTTCAGCCTTTTTACCTCAAAATAAGGGGAATTTCTGCCTTTTTGCCTAAAATAAGGGGAATTTCTGCCTTTCTGCCCCAAAATATGGGGAATTTCTGCCTTTTTGCCCCAAAATAAGAATAATTTCTGCAATTTTGTACCAAAATAAAAGAAATTTCTGCCTTTTTGCCCCAGAATAAGAAAATTTCTGCCTTTTTTCTGAAATAAGTGAAATTTCTGCAATTTTTCCTCAAAATAAGGGAAATTTCTGAAATTTTGCCCAAATGTAAAGGAAATTTCTGCAATTTTGCCCCAAAATAAAAGGAATTTTTTACTTTTTGCCCGAAAATTATGAGAATTTCTGCAATTTTGCTTCAAAATACAGGGAATTTCTGCCTTTTAGCCCCAAAATAAAGGGAATATCTGCATTTTCCCCCAATATTTGGGGAATTTCTGCATTTTACCTCTAAATAAGGAAAATTTCTGCATTTTACTAAAAATAAGAAGAATTTCTGCCTTTTGCCCCAAAATATGAGGAATTTCTGCCTTTTTGTTCCAAAATAAGGAAAATTTCTTCAATTTTGTACCATAATAAAAGAAATTTCTGCTTTTTGCCCCAAAACAAGGGGAATTTCTGACTTTTTACCCTGAAATAAATGAAATTTCTGCAATTTTGCCCGAAAATAAGGGAAATTTGAGCCTTTTTTCCCCAAAATATAGGCAATTTCTGCGTTTTGCCCCAAAATATGGGGAATTTCAGGATTTTACCTCAAAATAAGGGGAATTTCAGCCTTTTTGCACCAAAATATGGAGAATTTCTGCCTTTTTGCCCCAAAATAAAGGGAATTTCTGCATTTTTGCACCAATATTAGGGGAATTTCTCCCATTTTGCTCCAAAATACGGGTTATTTCTGCCTTTTTGCCCGAAATTAAGTGGAATTTCTGCCTTTTTGTCCCGAAATAAGTGAAATTTCTTCAATTTTAGCCAAAAATTATGGATTTCATATTTTTGCCCCAAAATAAAAAAAATTTCCACCATTTTGCCCAGAAATATTTGAAATTTCTGCAATTTTACCCCAAAATAAGGGGAATTTCTGCCTTTTTGCCCCAAAATAAGGGGAATTTCAGCCTTATTACCTCAAAATGAGGGAAATTTCTGCCTTTTTGCCCCAAAATATAAGGAATTTCTGTCTTTTTGCCCCAAAATAAGGAAAATTTCTGCAATTTTGCCCCAAAATAAGAGGAATTTCTCTCTTTTTGCCCCAAAATAAAAGAAATTTCAGCCTTTTTACCTGAAAATAAGTGAAATTTCTGCAATTTTTCCCCAAATAAAGGAAATTTCTGCAATTTTGCCCAAAAATAAGGTAAATTCCTGAAATTTTGCCTGAAAATAAAAAAAATTTCTGTCTTTTTGCCCCCAAATTATAGAAATTTTAGCCTTTTTACCTCAAAATAAAAGGAATTTCTGCATTTTTACCAAAAATATTAGGAATTTCTGACTTTTTGCCCCAAAATAAGGAAAATTTCTGCCTTTTTTTTTCGGAAATAAGTGAAATTTCTGCAAATTTGCCCCAAAATAAGTGAAATTTTTGCAAATTTTGCCCAAAAATAAAAGAAATTTCTGGAATTTTGCCCCAAAATAAGTGAAATTTCTGAGTTTTGCCCTAAAATAAGGAGAATTTCTGTCTTTTTGCCCCAACATATAGAGAATTTCTGCCTTTTTGGCCCACAATTAGGGGAATTTCTGCAATTTTGCTCCAAAATACGGGGATTTTCTGCATTTTTGCATAAAAATAAGGGGAATGCATACATTTTTGCCATAAAAAAGAGAAATTTCTTTATTTTTGCTCCCAAATAAGGGGAATTTCTGCCTTATTGCCTCTAAATAAGTGGAATTTCTGTCTTTTTCCCCCAAAACAAAGGGAATTTCTGTCTTTTTTGCCCCAAAATAAAGAAAATTTCTGACTTATTACCCTGAAATAAGTGAAATTTCTGCAATTTTGCCCCAAAATAGGGGAAATTTCTGCCTTTTTGCCCTGAAATATGTGAAATTTCTGCAATTTTAGCCCAAAATAAGGTGAATTTCTGCCTTTTTGCCCGTAAATAATGGAAATTTCTGCCTTTTTGCCCCAAAATAAGAAAAATTTTTGCTTTTTTTCTCTGAAATAAGTGAAATTTCTGCAATTTTGCCCTAAAATAAGGGAAATTTCTGCAATTTTTCTTCATAATAAGGGAAATTTCTGCAATTTTACCCCAAAATAAGGGGAATTTCTGTTTTTTGCCCCCAAATAAAAGAAATTTCTGCAATTTTACCCTATAATAAGGGGAATTTCTGCCTTTTGCCCCAAAATAAGGAGAATTTCTTCCTTTTTGCCCCAAAATAAAGAAAATTACTGTATTTTTTACCCCAAATTAGGTGAATTTCTGCAATTTTGCTCCAAAATACGGGGATTTTCTGCCTTTTTCGCCGAAAATAACGCGAATTTCTGCCATTTTGCCACAAAATAAGTGAAATTTCTGCAGTTTTACCCCAAAATACAAGGAATTTCTGCCTTTTTGCCCCAAAATTAGGGGAATTTCTGCAATTTTGCTCCAAAATACAAGGAATTTCTCCCTTTAAGCCCGAAAATAAAGGGAATGTATACCTTTTTGCCATAAAAAAGGGAAATTTCTTTATTTTTGCCCCAAAATAAAAGGATTTTCCGCCTTTTTGACTCAAAATAAGTGCAATTTCTGCCTTTTCCTTAAAAATAAACGAAATTTCTGTCTTTTTACCCCAAAATAGGGGGAATTTCTGACATTTTGCCCAAAAATAAGAGAAATTTCAGCCTTTTTACCTCAAAATAAGGGGAATTTCTGCCTTTTTGCCTAAAATAAGGGGAATTTCTGCCTTTCTGCCCCAAAATATGGGGAATTTCTGCCTTTTTGCCCCAAAATAAGAATAATTTCTGCAATTTTGTACCAAAATAAAAGAAATTTCTGCCTTTTTGCCCCAGAATAAGAAAATTTCTGCCTTTTTTCTGAAATAAGTGAAATTTCTGCAATTTTTCCTCAAAATAAGGGAAATTTCTGAAATTTTGCCCAAATGTAAAGGAAATTTCTGCAATTTTGCCCCAAAATAAAAGGAATTTTTTACTTTTTGCCCGAAAATTATGAGAATTTCTGCAATTTTGCTTCAAAATACAGGGAATTTCTGCCTTTTAGCCCCAAAATAAAGGGAATATCTGCATTTTCCCCCAATATTTGGGGAATTTCTGCATTTTACCTCTAAATAAGGAAAATTTCTGCATTTTACTAAAAATAAGAAGAATTTCTGCCTTTTGCCCCAAAATATGAGGAATTTCTGCCTTTTTGTTCCAAAATAAGGAAAATTTCTTCAATTTTGTACCATAATAAAAGAAATTTCTGCTTTTTGCCCCAAAACAAGGGGAATTTCTGACTTTTTACCCTGAAATAAATGAAATTTCTGCAATTTTGCCCGAAAATAAGGGAAATTTGAGCCTTTTTTCCCCAAAATATAGGCAATTTCTGCGTTTTGCCCCAAAATATGGGGAATTTCAGGATTTTACCTCAAAATAAGGGGAATTTCAGCCTTTTTGCACCAAAATATGGAGAATTTCTGCCTTTTTGCCCCAAAATAAAGGGAATTTCTGCATTTTTGCACCAATATTAGGGGAATTTCTCCCATTTTGCTCCAAAATACGGGTTATTTCTGCCTTTTTGCCCGAAATCAAGTGGAATTTCTGCCTTTTTGTCCCGAAATAAGTGAAATTTCTTCAATTTTAGCCAAAAATTATGGATTTCATATTTTTGCCCCAAAATAAAAAAAATTTCCACCATTTTGCCCAGAAATATTTGAAATTTCTGCAATTTTACCCCAAAATAAGGGGAATTTCTGCCTTTTTGCCCCAAAATAAGGGGAATTTCAGCCTTATTACCTCAAAATGAGGGAAATTTCTGCCTTTTTGCCACAAAATATAAGGAATTTCTGTCTTTTTGCCCCAAAATAAGGAAAATTTCTGCAATTTTGCCCCAAAATAAGAGGAATTTCTCTCTTTTTGCCCCAAAATAAAAGAAATTTCAGCCTTTTTACCTGAAAATAAGTGAAATTTCTGCAATTTTTCCCCAAATAAAGGAAATTTCTGCAATTTTGCCCAAAAATAAGGTAAATTCCTGAAATTTTGCCTGAAAATAAAAAAAATTTCTGTCTTTTTGCCCCCAAATAAGAGAAATTTCAGCCTTTTTACCTCAAAATAAAAGGAATTTCTGCATTTTTACCAAAAATATTAGGAATTTCTGACTTTTTGCCCCAAAATAAGGAAAATTTCTGCCTTTTTTCTGAAATAAGTGAAATTTCTGCAATTTTGCCCCAAAATAAGTGAAATTTCTGCAATTTTGCCCCAAAATAAAATAACTTTCTGGAATTTTGCCCCAAACTAAGTGTAATTTCTGACTTTTGCCCTAAAATAAGGAGAATTTCTGTCTTTTTGCCCCAACATATAGAGAATTTCTGCCTTTTTGCCCCACAATTAGGGGAATTTCTACAATTTTGCTCCAAAATACGAGGAATTTCTGCCTTTTTGCCCAAAAATAAGGGGAATGCATACCTTTTTGCCCTAAAAATGGGAAATTACTTCATTTTTGCTCCAAAATAAGGGGAATTTCTGCCTTTTTGCCTCTAAATAAGTGGAATTTCTGTCTTTTTCCCCCAAAACAAAGGGAATTTCTGTCTTTTTTGCCCCAAAATAAGGAAAATTTCTGACTTATTACCCTGAAATAAGTGAAATTTTTGCAATTTTGCCCCAAAATAAGGGAAATTTCTGCCTTTTTGCCCTGAAATATGTGAAATTTCTGCAATTTTAGCCCAAAATAAGGTGAAGTTCTGCCTTTTTGCCCCAAAATAATGGGAATTTCTGTCTTTTGCCCCAATATAAGAAAAATTTTTGCTTTTTTTCTCTGAAATAAGTAAAATTTCTGCAATTTTGCCCTAAAATAAGGGAAATTTCTGCAATTTTTCCCCATAATAAGAAAAATTTCTGCAATTTTGCCCCAAAATAAGGGAAATTTCTGTTTTTTGCCCCAAATAAAAGAAATTTCTGCAATATTGCCCTAAAATAAGGGGAATTTCTGCCTTTTACCCTAAAATAAGAAGAATTTCTGCCTTTTTAACCCAAAATTAAGAAAATTACTGTATTTTTTACCCCAAAATTAGGTGAATTTCTTCAATTTTGCTCCAAAATATGGGGATTTTCTGCTTTTTCACCGAAAATAAGGGGAATTTTTGCCATTTTGCTGCAAAATAAGTGAAATTTCTGCAGTTTTACCCCAAAATACGAGGAATTTCTGCATTTTTGACCCAAAATTAGAAGAATTTCTGCAATTTTGCTCCAAAATATGGGGAATTTCTGCCTTTTTGCCTGAAAATAAAGGGAATGTATACCTTTTTGCCATAATAAAGGGAAATTTCTTTATTTTTGCTTTAAAATAAGGGGATTTTCCGCCTTTTTGACTCAAAATAAGTGCAATTTCTGCCTTTTCTCCAAAAATAAACAAAATTTCTGTCTTTTTGCCTCAAAATAAGGGGAATTTCTGACTTTTTGCCCAAAAATAAGGGAAATTTCAGCCTTTTTACCTCAAAATAAAGGGAATTTCTGACTTTTTGCCACAAAATATGGGGAATTTCTGCCTTTTTGGCCCAAAATAAGAAAAATTTCTGCAATTTTGTACCAAAATAAAAGAAATTTCTGCCTTTTTGCCCCAAAATATAAAAATTTCTATCTTTTTTCTGAAATAAGTAAATTTCTGCAATTTTGCCCCAAACTAAGGGAAATTTCTGCAATTTTGCCCAAATGTAAAGGAAATTTCTGCAATTTTGCCCCAAAATAAAAGGAATTTTTTACTTTTTGCCCGAAAATTATGAGAATTTCTGCAATTTTGCTTCAAAATACAGGGAATTTCTGCCTTTTAGCCCCAAAATAAAGGGAATATCTGCATTTTCCCCCAATATTTGGGGAATTTCTGCATTTTACCTCTAAATAAGGAAAATTTCTGCATTTTACTAAAAATAAGAAGAATTTCTGCCTTTTGCCCCAAAATATGAGGAATTTCTGCCTTTTTGTTCCAAAATAAGGAAAATTTCTTCAATTTTGTACCATAATAAAAGAAATTTCTGCTTTTTGCCCCAAAACAAGGGGAATTTCTGACTTTTTACCCTGAAATAAATGAAATTTCTGCAATTTTCCCGAAAATAAGGGAAATTTGAGCCTTTTTTCCCCAAAATATAGGCAATTTCTGCGTTTTGCCCCAAAATATGGGGAATTTCAGAATTTTACCTCAAAATAAGGGGAATTTCAGCCTTTTTGCACCAAAATATGGAGAATTTCTGCCTTTTTGCCCCAAAATAAAGGGAATTTCTGCATTTTTGCACCAATATTAGGGGAATTTCTCCCATTTTGCTCCAAAATACGGGTTATTTCTGCCTTTTTGCCCGAAATTAAGTGGAATTTCTGCCTTTTTGTCCCGAAATAAGTGAAATTTCTTCAATTTTAGCCAAAAATTATGGATTTCATATTTTTGCCCCAAAATAAAAAAAATTTCCACCATTTTGCCCAGAAATATTTGAAATTTCTGCAATTTTACCCCAAAATAAGGGGAATTTCTGCCTTTTTGCCCCAAAATAAGGGGAATTTCAGCCTTATTACCTCAAAATGAGGGAAATTTCTGCCTTTTTGCCACAAAATATAAGGAATTTCTGTCTTTTTGCCCCAAAATAAGGAAAATTTCTGCAATTTTGCCCCAAAATAAGAGGAATTTCTCTCTTTTTGCCCCAAAATAAAAGAAATTTCAGCCTTTTTACCTGAAAATAAGTGAAATTTCTGCAATTTTTCCCCAAATAAAGGAAATTTCTGCAATTTTGCCCAAAAATAAGGTAAATTCCTGAAATTTTGCCTGAAAATAAAAAAAATTTCTGTCTTTTTGCCCCCAAATAAGAGAAATTTCAGCCTTTTTACCTCAAAATAAAAGGAATTTCTGCATTTTTACCAAAAATATTAGGAATTTCTGACTTTTTGCCCCAAAATAAGGAAAATTTCTGCCTTTTTTCTGAAATAAGTGAAATTTCTGCAATTTTGCCCCAAAATAAGTGAAATTTCTGCAATTTTGCCCCAAAATAAAATAACTTTCTGGAATTTTGCCCCAAACTAAGTGTAATTTCTGACTTTTGCCCTAAAATAAGGAGAATTTCTGTCTTTTTGCCCCAACATATAGAGAATTTCTGCCTTTTTGCCCCACAATTAGGGGAATTTCTACAATTTTGCTCCAAAATACGAGGAATTTCTGCCTTTTTGCCCAAAAATAAGGGGAATGCATACCTTTTTGCCCTAAAAATGGGAAATTACTTCATTTTTGCTCCAAAATAAGGGGAATTTCTGCCTTTTTGCCTCTAAATAAGTGGAATTTCTGTCTTTTTCCCCCAAAACAAAGGGAATTTCTGTCTTTTTTGCCCCAAAATAAGGAAAATTTCTGACTTATTACCCTGAAATAAGTGAAATTTTTGCAATTTTGCCCCAAAATAAGGGAAATTTCTGCCTTTTTGCCCTGAAATATGTGAAATTTCTGCAATTTTAGCCCAAAATAAGGTGAAGTTCTGCCTTTTTGCCCCAAAATAATGGGAATTTCTGTCTTTTGCCCCAATATAAGAAAAATTTTTGCTTTTTTTCTCTGAAATAAGTAAAATTTCTGCAATTTTGCCCTAAAATAAGGGAAATTTCTGCAATTTTTCCCCATAATAAGAAAAATTTCTGCAATTTTGCCCCAAAATAAGGGAAATTTCTGTTTTTTGCCCCAAATAAAAGAAATTTCTGCAATATTGCCCTAAAATAAGGGGAATTTCTGCCTTTTACCCTAAAATAAGAAGAATTTCTGCCTTTTTAACCCAAAATTAAGAAAATTACTGTATTTTTTACCCCAAAATTAGGTGAATTTCTTCAATTTTGCTCCAAAATATGGGGATTTTCTGCTTTTTCACCGAAAATAAGGGGAATTTTTGCCATTTTGCTGCAAAATAAGTGAAATTTCTGCAGTTTTACCCCAAAATACGAGGAATTTCTGCATTTTTGACCCAAAATTAGAAGAATTTCTGCAATTTTGCTCCAAAATATGGGGAATTTCTGCCTTTTTGCCTGAAAATAAAGGGAATGTATACCTTTTTGCCATAATAAAGGGAAATTTCTTTATTTTTGCTTTAAAATAAGGGGATTTTCCGCCTTTTTGACTCAAAATAAGTGCAATTTCTGCCTTTTCTCCAAAAATAAACAAAATTTCTGTCTTTTTGCCTCAAAATAAGGGGAATTTCTGACTTTTTGCCCAAAAATAAGGGAAATTTCAGCCTTTTTACCTCAAAATAAAGGGAATTTCTGACTTTTTGCCACAAAATATGGGGAATTTCTGCCTTTTTGGCCCAAAATAAGAAAAATTTCTGCAATTTTGTACCAAAATAAAAGAAATTTCTGCCTTTTTGCCCCAAAATATAAAAATTTCTATCTTTTTTCTGAAATAAGTAAATTTCTGCAATTTTGCCCCAAACTAAGGGAAATTTCTGCAATTTTGCCCAAATGTAAAGGAAATTTCTGCAATTTTGCCCCAAAATAAAAGGAATTTTTTACTTTTTGCCCGAAAATTATGAGAATTTCTGCAATTTTGCTTCAAAATACAGGGAATTTCTGCCTTTTAGCCCCAAAATAAAGGGAATATCTGCATTTTCCCCCAATATTTGGGGAATTTCTGCATTTTACCTCTAAATAAGGAAAATTTCTGCATTTTACTAAAAATAAGAAGAATTTCTGCCTTTTGCCCCAAAATATGAGGAATTTCTGCCTTTTTGTTCCAAAATAAGGAAAATTTCTTCAATTTTGTACCATAATAAAAGAAATTTCTGCTTTTTGCCCCAAAACAAGGGGAATTTCTGACTTTTTACCCTGAAATAAATGAAATTTCTGCAATTTTCCCGAAAATAAGGGAAATTTGAGCCTTTTTTCCCCAAAATATAGGCAATTTCTGCGTTTTGCCCCAAAATATGGGGAATTTCAGAATTTTACCTCAAAATAAGGGGAATTTCAGCCTTTTTGCACCAAAATATGGAGAATTTCTGCCTTTTTGCCCCAAAATAAAGGGAATTTCTGCATTTTTGCACCAATATTAGGGGAATTTCTCCCATTTTGCTCCAAAATACGGGTTATTTCTGCCTTTTTGCCCGAAATTAAGTGGAATTTCTGCCTTTTTGTCCCGAAATAAGTGAAATTTCTTCAATTTTAGCCAAAAATTATGGATTTCATATTTTTGCCCCAAAATAAAAAAAATTTCCACCATTTTGCCCAGAAATATTTGAAATTTCTGCAATTTTACCCCAAAATAAGGGGAATTTCTGCCTTTTTGCCCCAAAATAAGGGGAATTTCAGCCTTATTACCTCAAAATGAGGGAAATTTCTGCCTTTTTGCCCCAAAATATAAGGAATTTCTGTCTTTTTGCCCCAAAATAAGGAAAATTTCTGCAATTTTGCCAAAAATAATGGAATTTCTCTCTTTTTGCCCCAAAATAAAAGAAATTTCAGCCTTTTTACCTGAAAATAAGTGAAATTTCTGCAATTTTTCCCCAAATAAAGGAAATTTCTGCAATTTTGCCCAAAAATAAGGTAAATTCCTGAAATTTTGCCTGAAAATAAAAAAAATTTCTGTCTTTTTGCCCCCAAATAAGAGAAATTTCAGCCTTTTTACCTCAAAATAAAAGGAATTTCTGCATTTTTACCAAAAATATTAGGAATTTCTGACTTTTTGCCCCAAAATAAGGAAAATTTCTGCCTTTTTTCTGAAATAAGTGAAATTTCTGCAATTTTGCCCCAAAATAAGTGAAATTTCTGCAATTTTGCCCCAAAATAAAATAACTTTCTGGAATTTTGCCCCAAACTAAGTGTAATTTCTGACTTTTGCCCTAAAATAAGGAGAATTTCTGTCTTTTTGCCCCAACATATAGAGAATTTCTGCCTTTTTGCCCCACAATTAGGGGAATTTCTACAATTTTGCTCCAAAATACGAGGAATTTCTGCCTTTTTGCCCAAAAATAAGGGGAATGCATACCTTTTTGCCCTAAAAATGGGAAATTACTTCATTTTTGCTCCAAAATAAGGGGAATTTCTGCCTTTTTGCCTCTAAATAAGTGGAATTTCTGTCTTTTTCCCCCAAAACAAAGGGAATTTCTGTCTTTTTTGCCCCAAAATAAGGAAAATTTCTGACTTATTACCCTGAAATAAGTGAAATTTTTGCAATTTTGCCCCAAAATAAGGGAAATTTCTGCCTTTTTGCCCTGAAATATGTGAAATTTCTGCAATTTTAGCCCAAAATAAGGTGAAGTTCTGCCTTTTTGCCCCAAAATAATGGGAATTTCTGTCTTTTGCCCCAATATAAGAAAAATTTTTGCTTTTTTTCTCTGAAATAAGTAAAATTTCTGCAATTTTGCCCTAAAATAAGGGAAATTTCTGCAATTTTTCCCCATAATAAGAAAAATTTCTGCAATTTTGCCCCAAAATAAGGGAAATTTCTGTTTTTTGCCCCAAATAAAAGAAATTTCTGCAATATTGCCCTAAAATAAGGGGAATTTCTGCCTTTTACCCTAAAATAAGAAGAATTTCTGCCTTTTTAACCCAAAATTAAGAAAATTACTGTATTTTTTACCCCAAAATTAGGTGAATTTCTTCAATTTTGCTCCAAAATATGGGGATTTTCTGCTTTTTCACCGAAAATAAGGGGAATTTTTGCCATTTTGCTGCAAAATAAGTGAAATTTCTGCAGTTTTACCCCAAAATACGAGGAATTTCTGCATTTTTGACCCAAAATTAGAAGAATTTCTGCAATTTTGCTCCAAAATATGGGGAATTTCTGCCTTTTTGCCTGAAAATAAAGGGAATGTATACCTTTTTGCCATAATAAAGGGAAATTTCTTTATTTTTGCTTTAAAATAAGGGGATTTTCCGCCTTTTTGACTCAAAATAAGTGCAATTTCTGCCTTTTCTCCAAAAATAAACAAAATTTCTGTCTTTTTGCCTCAAAATAAGGGGAATTTCTGACTTTTTGCCCAAAAATAAGGGAAATTTCAGCCTTTTTACCTCAAAATAAAGGGAATTTCTGACTTTTTGCCACAAAATATGGGGAATTTCTGCCTTTTTGGCCCAAAATAAGAAAAATTTCTGCAATTTTGTACCAAAATAAAAGAAATTTCTGCC
The DNA here is from genome assembly GCF_963924665.1 of Micromys minutus. Classification (NCBI taxonomy): domain Eukaryota; kingdom Metazoa; phylum Chordata; class Mammalia; order Rodentia; family Muridae; genus Micromys; species Micromys minutus. The sequence goes on from NW_027667715.1 coordinate 572,557, forward strand.
TTTTTGCCCCAAAATATAAAAATTTCTATCTTTTTTCTGAAATAAGTAAATTTCTGCAATTTTGCCCCAAACTAAGGGAAATTTCTGCAATTTTGCCCAAATGTAAAGGAAATTTCTGCAATTTTGCTTCAAAATAAGGGAAATTTCTGACTTTTTGCTCCCGAAGAAAGATTTTCTGTCTTTTTGCCCCAAAATAAGGAGAATTTCTGCCTTTTTGCCCGAAAATTATGAGAATTTCTGCAATTTTGCTTCAAAATATGGGGATTTTCTGCCTTTTAGCCCCAAAATAAAGGGAATTTCTGCATTTTTCCCCAATATTTGGGGAATATCTGCATTTTACCTCAAAATAAGAAGAATTTCTTCCTTTTGCCCCAAAATATGGGGAATTTCTGCCTTTTTTCCAAATAAGGAATATTTCTTCAATTTTGTACCATAATAAAAGAAATTTCTGCTTTTTGCCCCAAAATATGGGGAATTGCTGACTTTTTGCCCTGAAATAAATGAAATTTCTGCAATTTTGCCCGAAAATAAAGGAAATTTGTGCCTTTTTGCCCCCAAATGAGGGGAATTTCTGCCTTTTGCCCCAAAATATGGGGAATTTCAGGATTTTACCTCAAAATAAGGGGAATTTCAGCCTTTTTGCACCAAAATATGAAGAATTTCTGCCTTTTTGCCCCAAAATAAAGGGAATTTCTGCATTTTTGCACCAATATTAGGGGAATTTCTGCCATTTTGCACCAAAATACGGGTCATTTCTGCCTTTTTGCCCGAAATTAAGTGGAATTTCTGCCTTTTTGTCCCGAAATAAGTGAAATTTCTTCAATTTTAGCCAAAAATTAGAAATTTCATTTTTCACCCCAAAATAAGGGAAATTTCTGCCATTTTGCCCTGAAATATTTGAAATTTCTTCAATTTTACCCCAAAATAAGGGGAATTTCTGCCTTTTAGCCCCAAAATAAGGGGAATTTCAGCCTTATTACCTCAAAATAAGGGAAATTTCTGCCTTTTGCCCGAAAATATAAAAAATTTCTGCCTTTTTGCCCCAAAATAAGGAAAATTTCTGCAATTTTGCCAAAAATAATGGAATTTCTCTCTTTTTGCCCCAAAATAAAAGAAATTTCAGCCTTTTTACCTGAAAATAAGTGAAATTTCTGCAATTTTTCCCCAAATAAAGGAAATTTCTGCAATTTTGCCCAAAAATAAGGTAAATTCCTGAAATTTTGCCTGAAAATAAAAAAAATTTCTGTCTTTTTGCCCCCAAATAAGAGAAATTTCAGCCTTTTTACCTCAAAATAAAAGGAATTTCTGCATTTTTACCAAAAATATTAGGAATTTCTGACTTTTTGCCCCAAAATAAGGAAAATTTCTGCCTTTTTTCTGAAATAAGTGAAATTTCTGCAATTTTGCCCCAAAATAAGTGAAATTTCTGCAATTTTGCCCCAAAATAAAATAACTTTCTGGAATTTTGCCCCAAACTAAGTGTAATTTCTGACTTTTGCCCTAAAATAAGGAGAATTTCTGTCTTTTTGCCCCAACATATAGAGAATTTCTGCCTTTTTGCCCCACAATTAGGGGAATTTCTACAATTTTGCTCCAAAATACGAGGAATTTCTGCCTTTTTGCCCAAAAATAAGGGGAATGCATACCTTTTTGCCCTAAAAATGGGAAATTACTTCATTTTTGCTCCAAAATAAGGGGAATTTCTGCCTTTTTGCCTCTAAATAAGTGGAATTTCTGTCTTTTTCCCCCAAAACAAAGGGAATTTCTGTCTTTTTTGCCCCAAAATAAGGAAAATTTCTGACTTATTACCCTGAAATAAGTGAAATTTTTGCAATTTTGCCCCAAAATAAGGGAAATTTCTGCCTTTTTGCCCTGAAATATGTGAAATTTCTGCAATTTTAGCCCAAAATAAGGTGAAGTTCTGCCTTTTTGCCCCAAAATAATGGGAATTTCTGTCTTTTGCCCCAATATAAGAAAAATTTTTGCTTTTTTTCTCTGAAATAAGTAAAATTTCTGCAATTTTGCCCTAAAATAAGGGAAATTTCTGCAATTTTTCCCCATAATAAGAAAAATTTCTGCAATTTTGCCCCAAAATAAGGGAAATTTCTGTTTTTTGCCCCAAATAAAAGAAATTTCTGCAATATTGCCCTAAAATAAGGGGAATTTCTGCCTTTTACCCTAAAATAAGAAGAATTTCTGCCTTTTTAACCCAAAATTAAGAAAATTACTGTATTTTTTACCCCAAAATTAGGTGAATTTCTTCAATTTTGCTCCAAAATATGGGGATTTTCTGCTTTTTCACCGAAAATAAGGGGAATTTTTGCCATTTTGCTGCAAAATAAGTGAAATTTCTGCAGTTTTACCCCAAAATACGAGGAATTTCTGCATTTTTGACCCAAAATTAGAAGAATTTCTGCAATTTTGCTCCAAAATATGGGGAATTTCTGCCTTTTTGCCTGAAAATAAAGGGAATGTATACCTTTTTGCCATAATAAAGGGAAATTTCTTTATTTTTGCTTTAAAATAAGGGGATTTTCCGCCTTTTTGACTCAAAATAAGTGCAATTTCTGCCTTTTCTCCAAAAATAAACAAAATTTCTGTCTTTTTGCCTCAAAATAAGGGGAATTTCTGACTTTTTGCCCAAAAATAAGGGAAATTTCAGCCTTTTTACCTCAAAATAAAGGGAATTTCTGACTTTTTGCCACAAAATATGGGGAATTTCTGCCTTTTTGGCCCAAAATAAGAAAAATTTCTGCAATTTTGTACCAAAATAAAAGAAATTTCTGCCTTTTTGCCCCAAAATATAAAAATTTCTATCTTTTTTCTGAAATAAGTAAATTTCTGCAATTTTGCCCCAAACTAAGGGAAATTTCTGCAATTTTGCCCAAATGTAAAGGAAATTTCTGCAATTTTGCCCCAAAATAAGGGAAATTTCTGACTTTTTGCTCCCGAAGAAAGATTTTCTGTCTTTTTGCCCCTAAATAAGGAGAATTTCTGCCTTTTTGCCCGAAAATTATGAGAATTTCTGCAATTTTGCTTCAAAATATGGGGATTTTCTGCCTTTTAGCCCCAAAATAAAGGGAATTTCTGCATTTTTCCCCAATATTTGGGGAATATCTGCATTTTACCTCAAAATAAGAAGAATTTCTTCCTTTTGCCCCAAAATATGGGGAATTTCTGCCTTTTTTCCAAATAAGGAATATTTCTTCAATTTTGTACCATAATAAAAGAAATTTCTGCTTTTTGCCCCAAAATATGGGGAATTGCTGACTTTTTGCCCTGAAATAAATGAAATTTCTGCAATTTTGCCCGAAAATAAAGGAAATTTGTGCCTTTTTGCCCCCAAATGAGGGGAATTTCTGCCTTTTGCCCCAAAATATGGGGAATTTCAGGATTTTACCTCAAAATAAGGGGAATTTCAGCCTTTTTGCACCAAAATATGAAGAATTTCTGCCTTTTTGCCCCAAAATAAAGGGAATTTCTGCATTTTTGCACCAATATTAGGGGAATTTCTGCCATTTTGCACCAAAATACGGGTCATTTCTGCCTTTTTGCCCGAAATTAAGTGGAATTTCTGCCTTTTTGTCCCGAAATAAGTGAAATTTCTTCAATTTTAGCCAAAAATTAGAAATTTCATTTTTCACCCCAAAATAAGGGAAATTTCTGCCATTTTGCCCTGAAATATTTGAAATTTCTTCAATTTTACCCCAAAATAAGGGGAATTTCTGCCTTTTAGCCCCAAAATAAGGGGAATTTCAGCCTTATTACCTCAAAATAAGGGAAATTTCTGCCTTTTGCCCGAAAATATAAAAAATTTCTGCCTTTTTGCCCCAAAATAAGGAAAATTTCTGCAATTTTGCCAAAAATAATGGAATTTCTCTCTTTTTGCCCCAAAATAAAAGAAATTTCAGCCTTTTTACCTGAAAATAAGTGAAATTTCTGCAATTTTTCCCCAAATAAAGGAAATTTCTGCAATTTTGCCCAAAAATAAGGTAAATTCCTGAAATTTTGCCTGAAAATAAAAAAAATTTCTGTCTTTTTGCCCCCAAATAAGAGAAATTTCAGCCTTTTTACCTCAAAATAAAAGGAATTTCTGCATTTTTACCAAAAATATTAGGAATTTCTGACTTTTTGCCCAAAATAAGGAAAATTTCTGCCTTTTTTCTGAAATAAGTGAAATTTCTGCAATTTTGCCCCAAAATAAGTGAAATTTCTGCAATTTTGCCCCAAAATAAAATAACTTTCTGGAATTTTGCCCCAAACTAAGTGTAATTTCTGACTTTTGCCCTAAAATAAGGAGAATTTCTGTCTTTTTGCCCCAACATATAGAGAATTTCTGCCTTTTTGCCCCACAATTAGGGGAATTTCTACAATTTTGCTCCAAAATACGAGGAATTTCTGCCTTTTTGCCCAAAAATAAGGGGAATGCATACCTTTTTGCCCTAAAAATGGGAAATTACTTCATTTTTGCTCCAAAATAAGGGGAATTTCTGCCTTTTTGCCTCTAAATAAGTGGAATTTCTGTCTTTTTCCCCCAAAACAAAGGGAATTTCTGTCTTTTTTGCCCCAAAATAAGGAAAATTTCTGACTTATTACCCTGAAATAAGTGAAATTTTTGCAATTTTGCCCCAAAATAAGGGAAATTTCTGCCTTTTTGCCCTGAAATATGTGAAATTTCTGCAATTTTAGCCCAAAATAAGGTGAAGTTCTGCCTTTTTGCCCCAAAATAATGGGAATTTCTGTCTTTTGCCCCAATATAAGAAAAATTTTTGCTTTTTTTCTCTGAAATAAGTAAAATTTCTGCAATTTTGCCCTAAAATAAGGGAAATTTCTGCAATTTTTCCCCATAATAAGGGAAATTTCTGCAATTTTGCCCCAAAATAAGGGAAATTTCTGTATTTTGCCCCCAAATAAAAGAAATTTCTGCAATTTTCCCCTAAAATAAGGGGAATTTCTGCATTTTACCCCGAAATAAGAAGAAATTCTGCCTTTTTAACCCAAAATAAAGAAAATTACTGTAATTTTTACCCCAAAATTAGGTGAATTTCTGCAATTTTGCTCCAAAATACGGGGATTTTCTGCTTTTTCGCCGAAAATAAGGGGAATTTCTGCCATTTTGCCACAAAATAAGTGAAATTTCTGCAGTTTTACCCCAAAATACGGGGAATTTCTGCATTTTTGCCCCAAAATTAGGGGAATTTCTGCAATTTTGCTCCAAAATACGGGGAATTTCTGCCTTTTTGCCTGATAATAAAGGGAATGTATACCTTTTTGCCATAAAAAAGGAAAATTTCTTTATTTTTGCTCCAAAATAAGGGGATTTTCCGCCATTTTGACTCAAAATAAGTGCAATTTCTGCCTTTTCCCCAAAAATGAACGAAATTTCTGTTTTTTGCCTCAAAATAAGGGAAATTTCTGACTTTTTGCCCGAAAATAAGGGAAATTTCAGCCTTTTTACCTCAAAATAAGGGGAATTTCTGCCTTTTTGCCCCAAAATATGGGGAATTTTGCCTTTTTGCCCCAAAATAAGAAAAATTTCTGCAATTTTGTACCAAAATAAAAGAAATTTCTGCCTTTTTGCCCCAAAATAAGAAAATTTCTGCCTTTTTTCTGAAATAAGTGAAATTTCTGCAATTTTGCCCCAAAATAAGGGAAATTTCTGCAATTTTGCCCCAATGTAAAGGAAATTTCTGCAATTTTGCCCCAAAATAAAAGGAATTTCTGACTTTTTGCTCCCGAAAAAAGGAGATTTTCTGTCTTTTTGCCCCAAAATAAAGAGAATTTCTGCCTTTTTGCCCGAAAATTATGAGAATTTCTGCAATTTTGCTTCAAAATACGGGGAATTTCTGCCTTTTAGCCCCAAAATAAGGGTATTTTCTGCCTTTTGCCCCAAAATATGGGTAATTTCAGCATTTTACCTCAAAATAAGGGGAATTTCAGCCTTTTTGCACCAAAATATAGAGAATTTCTGCCTTTTTGCCCAAAAATAAAGGGAATTTCTGCATTTTTGCACCAATATTAGGGGAATTTCTGCAATTTTGCTCCAAAATACGGTTCATTTCTGCCTTTTTGTCCCGAAATAAGTGAAATTTCTTCAATTTTAGCCAAAAATTAGGGATTTCATCTTTTTGCCCCAAAATAAGAAAAATTTCTGCTATTTTCCCCTGAAATATTTGAAATTTCTGCAATTTTACCCCAAAATAAGGGGAATTTCTGCCTTTTTGCCCCAAAATAAAGGGAATTTCAGCCTTATTACCTCAAAATAGGGGAAATTTCTGCTTTTTGCCACAAAATATAAGGAATTTCTGACTTTTTACCCTGAAATAAATGAAATTTCTGCAATTTTGCCCGAAAATAAGGGAAATTTGTGCCTTTTTGCCTCAAAATGAGGGGAATTTCTGCCTTTTGCCCCAAAATATAGGGAATTTCAGCATTTTACCCCAAAATAAGGTGAATTTCTTCCTTTTTGCCCCAAAATAATGGGAATTTCTGCCTTTTTGCCCCAAAATAAGAAAAATTTTTGCTTTTTTTCTCTGAAATAAGTGAAATTTCTGCAATTTTGCCCTAAAATAAGGGAAATTTCTGCAATTTTTCCCCATAATAAGGGAAATTTCTGCAATTTTTCTTCAAAATAAAAGGAATTTCTGTTTTTGCCCCCAAATAAGGGAAATTTCTGCAATTTTGCCCTAAAATAAGGGGAATTTCTGCCTTTTGCCCCAAAATAAGGAGAATTTCTGCCTTTTTGTCACAAAATAAAGAAAATTACTGTATTTTTTACCCCAAAATTAGGTGAATTTCTGCAATTTTGCTCCAAAATACGGAGACTTAGTGGCATATTCGCCGAGAATAAGGGAAATTTCTGCCATTTTGCCACGAAATTACTGAAATTTCTGCAGTTTTAACCCAAAATAAGGGGAATTTCTGCCTTTTGCCCCAAAATAAGGAGAATTTCTGCCTTTTTGTCACAAAATAAAGAAAATTACTGTACTTTTTACCCCAAAATTATGTGAATTTCTGCAGTTTTGCTCCAAAATACGGAGACTTAGTGGCATATTCGCCGAGAATAAGGGAAATTTCTGCCATTTTGCCGCGAAATTACTGAAATTTCTGCAGTTTTAACCCAAAATAAGGGGAATTTCTGCCTTTTTGCCCCAAAATTAGAGGAATTTCTGCAATTTTGCTCCAAAATACGGGGAATTTCTGCCTTTTTGCACGAAAATAAAGGGAATGTATAGCTTTTTCCATAAAAAAGAGAAATTTCTTTATTTTTGCCCCAAAATAAGGGGATTTTCCGCCTTTTTAACTCAAAATGAGTGCAATTTCTGCCTTTTCCCCAAAAATAAACCAAATTTCTGTCTTTTTGCCCCAATATAAGATGAATTTCTGACTTTTTGTCCGAAAATAAGGGGAATTTCAGCCTTTTTACCTCAAAATAAAGGGAATTTCTGCCTTTTTGCCCCTAAATATGGGGAATTTCTGCCTTTTTCCCCAAAATAAGAAAAATTTCTGCAATTTCGTACCAAAATAAAAGAAATTTCTGCCTTTTTGCCCCAAAATAAGAAAATTTCTGCATTTTTTCTGAAATAAGTGAAATTTCTGCAATTTTGCCCAAAAATAAGGGAAATTTCTGCAATTTTGCCCCAAAATAAAATAAATTTCTGGAATTTTGTCCCAAAATAAGTGGAATTTCTGACTTTTGCCCTAAAATAAGGAGAATTTCTGTCTTTTTGCCCCAACATATAGAGAATTTCTGCATTTTTGCCCCACAATTAGGGGAATTTCTGCAATTTTGCTCCAAAATACGGGGAATTTCTGCCTTTTTGCCCAAAAATAAAAGGAATGCATACCTTTTTGCAATAAAAATGGGAAATTTCTTCATTTTTGCTCCAAAATAAGGGGAATTTCTCTATTTTTGCCTCTAAATAAGTGGAATTTCTGTCTTTTTCCCCAAAAACAAAGGGAATTTCTGTCTATTTTGCCCCAAAATATAGAAAATTTCTGATTTATTACCCTGAAATAAGTGAAATTTTTGCAATTTTGCCCCAAAATAAGAGAAATTTCTGCCTTTTTGCCCTGAAATATGTGAAATTTCTGCAATTTTAGCACAAAATAAGGTGAATTTCTGCCTTTTTGCCCCAAAATAATGGGAATTTCTGCCTTTTTGCCCCAATATAAAAAAAAATTTTGCTTTTTTTCTCTGAAATAAGTAAAATGTCTGCAATTTTGCCCTAAAATAAGGAAAATTTCTGCAATTTTTCCCCATAATAAGGGAAATTTCTGCAATTTTGCCCCAAAATAAGGGAAATTTCTGTATTTTGCCCCCAAATAAAAGAAATTTCTGCAATTTTCCCCTAAAATAAGGGGAATTTCTGCATTTTACCCCGAAATAAGAAGAATTTCTGCCTTTTTAACCCAAAATAAAAAAAATTACTGTATTTTTTACCCCAAAATTAGGTGAATTTCTGCAATTTTGCTCCAAAATACGGGGATTTTCTGCTTTTTCGCCGAAAATAAGGGGAATTTCTGCCATTTTGCCACAAAATAAGTGAAATTTCTGCAGTTTTACCCCAAAATACGGGGAATTTCTGCATTTTTGCCCCAAAATTAGGGGAATTTCTGCAATTTTGCTCCAAAATACGGGGAATTTCTGCCTTTTTGCCTGATAATAAAGGGAATGTATACCTTTTTGCCATAAAAAAGGGAAATTTCTTTATTTTTGCTCCAAAATAAGGGGATTTTCCGCCATTTTGACTCAAAATAAGTGCAATTTCTGCCTTTTCCCCAAAAATAAACCAAATTTCTGTTTTTTGCCTCAAAATAAGGGAAATTTCTGACTTTTTGCCCGAAAATAAGGGAAATTTCAGCCTTTTTACCTCAAAATAAGGGGAATTTCTGCCTTTTTGCCCCAAAATATGGGGAATTTCTGCCTTTTTGCCCCAAAATAAGAAAAATTTCTGCAATTTTGTACCAAAATAAAAGAAATTTCTGCCTTTTTGCCCCAAAATAAGAAAATTTCTGCCTTTTTTCTGAAATAAGTGAAATTTCTGCAATTTTGCCCCAAAATAAGGGAAATTTCTGCAATTTTGCCCAAATGTAAAGGAAATTTCTGCAATTTTGCCCCAAAATAAAAGGAATTTCTGACTTTTTGCTCCCGAAAAAAGGAGATTTTCTGTCTTTTTGCCCCAAAATAAAGAGAATTTCTGCCTTTTTGCCCGAAAATTATGAGAATTTCTGCAATTTTGCTTCAAAATACGGGGAATTTCTGCCTTTTAGCCCCAAAATAAGGGGATTTTCTGCCTTTTGCCCCAAAATATGGGTAATTTCAGCATTTTACCTCAAAATAAGGGGAATTTCAGCCTTTTTGCACCAAAATATAGAGAATTTCTGCCTTTTTGCCCAAAAATAAAGGGAATTTCTGCATTTTTGCACCAATATTAGGGGAATTTCTGCAATTTTGCTCCAAAATACGGGTCATTTCTGCCTTTTTGCCCGAAATTAAGTGGAATTTCTGCCTTTTTGTCCCGAAATAAGTGAAATTTCTTCAATTTTAGCCAAAAATTAGGGATTTCATCTTTTTGCCCCAAAATAAGGAAAATTTCTGCTATTTTCCCCTGAAATATTTGAAATTTCTGCAATTTTACCCCAAAATAAGGGGAATTTCTGCCTTTTTGCCCCAAAATAAGGGGAATTTCAGCCTTATTACCTCAAAATAAGGGAAATTTCTGCTTTTTGCCACAAAATATAAGGAATTTCTGACTTTTTACCCTGAAATAAATGAAATTTCTGCAATTTTGCCCGAAAATAAGGGAAATTTGTGCCTTTTTGCCTCAAAATGAGGGGAATTTCTGCCTTTTGCCCCAAAATATAGGGAATTTCAGCATTTTACCCCAAAATAAGGTGAATTTCTTCCTTTTTGCCCCAAAATAATGGGAATTTCTGCCTTTTTGCCCCAAAATAAGAAAAATTTTTGCTTTTTTTCTCTGAAATAAGTGAAATTTCTGCAATTTTGCCCTAAAATAAGGGAAATTTCTGCAATTTTTCCTTATAATAAGGGAAATTTCTGCAATTTTTCTTCAAAATAAAAGGAATTTCTGTTTTTGCCGCCAAATAAGGGAAATTTCTGCAATTTTGCCCTAAAATAAGGGGAATTTCTGCCTTTTGCCCCAAAATAAGGAGAATTTCTGCCTTTTTGTCACAAAATAAAGAAAATTACTGTATTTTTTACCCCAAAATTAGGTGAATTTCTGCAATTTTGCTCCAAAATACGAAGACTTAGTGCCATATTCGCCGAGAATAAGGGAAATTTCTGCCATTTTGCCGCGAAATTACTGAAATTTCTGCAGTTTTAACCCAAAATAAGGGGAATTTCTGCCTTTTGCCCCAAAATAAGGAGAATTTCTGCCTTTTTGTCACAAAATAAAGAAAATTACTGTAGTTTTTACCCCAAAATTAGGTGAATTTCTGCAGTTTTGCTCCAAAATACGGAGACTTAGTGGCATATTAGCCGAGAATAAGGGAAATTTCTGCCATTTTGCCGCGAAATTACTGAAATTTCTGCAGTTTTAACCCAAAATAAGGGGAATTTCTGCCTTTTTGCCCCAAAATTAGGGGAATTTCTGCAATTTTGCTCCAAAATACGGGGAATTTCTGCCTTTTTGCCTGATAATAAAGGGAATGTATACCTTTTTGCCATAAAAAAGGGAAATTTCTTTATTTTTGCTCCAAAATAAGGGGATTTTCCGCCATTTTGACTCAAAATAAATGCAATTTCTGCCTTTTCCCCAAAAATGAACGAAATTTCTGTTTTTTGCCTCAAAATAAGGGAAATTTCTGACTTTTTGCCCGAAAATAAGGGAAATTTCAGCCTTTTTACCTCAAAATAAGGGGAATTTCTGCCTTTTTGCCCCAAAATATGGGGAATTTCTGCCTTTTTGCCCCAAAATAAGAAAAATTTCTGCAATTTTGTACCAAAATAAAAGAAATTTCTGCCTTTTTGCCCCAAAATAAGAAAATTTCTGCCTTTTTTCTGAAATAAGTGAAATTTCTGCAATTTTGCCCCAAAAAAGGGAAATTTCTGCAATTTTGCCCAAATGTAAAGGAAATTTCTGCAATTTTGCCCCAAAATAAAAGGAATTTCTGACTTTTTGCTCCCGAAAAAAGGAGATTTTCTGTCTTTTTGCCCCAAAATAAAGAGAATTTCTGCCTTTTTGCCCGAAAATTATGAGAATTTCTGCAATTTTGCTTCAAAATACGGGGAATTTCTGCCTTTTAGCCCCAAAATAAGGGGATTTTCTGCCTTTTGCCCCAAAATATGGGTAATTTCAGCATTTTACCTCAAAATAAGGGGAATTTCAGCCTTTTTGCACCAAAATATAGAGAATTTCTGCCTTTTTGCCCAAAAATAAAGGGAATTTCTGCATTTTTGCACCAATATTAGGGGAATTTCTGCAATTTTGCTCCAAAATACGGGTCATTTCTGCCTTTTTGCCCGAAATTAAGTGGAATTTCTGCCTTTTTGTCCCGAAATAAGTGAAATTTCTTCAATTTTAGCCAAAAATTAGGGATTTCATCTTTTTGCCCCAAAATAAGGAAAATTTCTGCTATTTTCCCCTGAAATATTTGAAATTTCTGCAATTTTACCCCAAAATAAGGGGAATTTCTGCCTTTTTGCCCCAAAATAAGGGGAATTTCAGCCTTATTACCTCAAAATAGGGGAAATTTCTGCTTTTTGCCACAAAATATAAGGAATTTCTGACTTTTTACCCTGAAATAAATGAAATTTCTGCAATTTTGCCCGAAAATAAGGGAAATTTGTGCCTTTTTGCCTCAAAATGAGGGGAATTTCTGCCTTTTGCCCCAAAATATAGGGAATTTCAGCATTTTACCCCAAAATAAGGTGAATTTTTTCCTTTTTGCCCCAAAATAATGGGAATTTCTGCCTTTTTGCCCCAAAATAAGAAAAATTTTTGCTTTTTTTCTCTGAAATAAGTGAAATTTCTGCAATTTTGCCCTAAAATAAGGGAAATTTCTGCAATTTTTCCCCATAATAAGGGAAATTTCTGCAATTTTTCTTCAAAATAAAAGGAATTTCTGTTTTTGCCGCCAAATAAGGGAAATTTCTGCAATTTTGCCCTAAAATAAGGGGAATTTCTGCCTTTTGCCCCAAAATAAGGAGAATTTCTGCCTTTTTGTCACAAAATAAAGAAAATTACTGTATTTTTTACCCCAAAATTAGGTGAATTTCTGCAATTTTGCTCCAAAATACGGAGACTTAGTGCCATATTCGCCGAGAATAAGGGAAATTTCTGCCATTTTGCCGCGAAATTACTGAAATTTCTGCAGTTTTAACCCAAAATAAGGGGAATTTCTGCCTTTTGCCCCAAAATAAGGAGAATTTCTGCCTTTTTGTCACAAAATAAAGAAAATTACTGTAGTTTTTACCCCAAAATTAGGTGAATTTCTGCAGTTTTGCTCCAAAATACGGAGACTTAGTGGCATATTCGCCGAGAATAAGGGAAATTTCTGCCATTTTGCCGCGAAATTACTGAAATTTCTGCAGTTTTAACCCAAAATAAGGGGAATTTCTGCCTTTTTGCCCCAAAATTAGGGGAATTTCTGCAATTTTGCTCCAAAATACGGGGAATTTCTGCCTTTTTGCACGAAAATAAAGGGAATGTATAGCTTTTTCCATAAAAAAGAGAAATTTCTTTATTTTTGCCCCAAAATAAGGGGATTTTCGCCTTTTTAACTCAAAATGAGTGCAATTTCTGCCTTTTCCCCAAAAATAAACCAAATTTCTGTCTTTTTGCCCCAATATAAGATGAATTTCTGACTTTTTGTCCGAAAATAAGGGGAATTTCAGCCTTTTTACCTCAAAATAAAGGGAATTTCTGCCTTTTTGCCCCTAAATATGGGGAATTTCTGCCTTTTTCCCCAAAATAAGAAAAATTTCTGCAATTTCGTACCAAAATAAAAGAAATTTCTGCCTTTTTGCCCCAAAATAAGAAAATTTCTGCATTTTTTCTGAAATAAGTGAAATTTCTGCAATTTTGCCCCAAAATAAGGGAAATTTCTGCAATTTTGCCCCAAAGTAAAATAAATTTCTGGAATTTTGTCCCAAAATAAGTGGAATTTCTGACTTTTGCCCTGAAATAAAGAGAATTTCTGTCTTTTTGCCCCAACATATAGAGAATTTCTGCATTTTTGCCCCACAATTAGGGGAATTTCTGCAATTTTGCTCCAAAATACGGGGAATTTCTGCCTTTTTGCCCAAAAATAAAAGGAATGCATACCTTTTTGCAATAAAAATGGGAAATTTCTTCATTTTTGCTCCAAAATAAGGGGAATTTCTCTATTTTTGCCTCTAAATAAGTGGAATTTCTGTCTTTTTCCCCAAAAACAAAGGGAATTTCTGTCTATTTTGCCCCAAAATATAGAAAATTTCTGATTTATTACCCTGAAATAAGTGAAATTTTTGCAATTTTGCCCCAAAATAAGGGAAATTTCTGCCTTTTTGCCCAAATATAAAAATTTTTGCTTTTTTTCTCTGAAATAAGTAAAATTTCTGCAATTTTGCCCTAAAATAAGGAAAATTTCTGCAATTTTTCCCCATAATAAGGGAAATTTCTGCAATTTTGCCCCAAAATAAGGGAAATTTCTGTATTTTGCCCCCAAATAAAAGAAATTTCTGCAATTTTCCCCTAAAATAAGGGGAATTTCTGCATTTTACCCCGAAATAAGAAGAATTTCTGCCTTTTTAACCCAAAATAAAGAAAATTACTGTATTTTTTACCCCAAAATTAGGTGAATTTCTGCAATTTTGCTCCAAAATACGGGGATTTTCTGCTTTTTCGCCAAAAATAAGGGGAATTTCTGCCATTTTGCCACAAAATAAGTGAAATTTCTGCAGTTTTACCCCAAAATACGGGGAATTTCTGAATTTTTACCCCAAAATTAGGGGAATTTCTGCAATTTTGCTCCAAAATACGGGGAATTTCTGCCTTTTTGCCTGATAATAAAGGGAATGTATACCTTTTTGCCATAAAAAAGGGAAATTTCTTTATTTTTGCTCCAAAATAAGGGGATTTTCCGCCATTTTGACTCAAAATAAGTGCAATTTCTGCCTTTTCCCCAAAAATGAACGAAATTTCTGATTTTTGCCTCAAAATAAGGGAAATTTCTGACTTTTTGCCCAAAAATAAGGGAAATTTCAGCCTTTTTACCTCAAAATAAGGGGAATTTCTGCCTTTTTGCCCCAAAATATGGGGAATTTCTGCCTTTTTGCCCCAAAATAAGAAAAATTTCTGCAATTTTGTACCAAAATAAAAGAAATTTCTGCCTTTTTGCCCCAAAATAAGAAAATTTCTGCCTTTTTTCTGAAATAAGTGAAATTTCTGCAATTTTGCCCCAAAATAAGGGAAATTTCTGCAATTTTGCCCAAATGTAAAGGAAATTTCTGCAATTTTGCCCCAAAATAAAAGGAATTTCTGACTTTTTGCTCCCGAAAAAAAGGAGATTTTCTGTGTTTTTGCCCCAAAATAAAGAGAATTTCTGCCTTTTTGCCCGAAAATTATGAGAATTTCTGCAATTTTGCTTCAAAATACTGGGAATTTCTGCCTTTTAGCCCCAAAATATGGGGATTTTCTGCCTTTTGCCCCAAAATATGGGTAATTTCAGCATTTTACCTCAAAATAAGGGGAATTTCAGCCTTTTTGCACCAAAATATAGAGAATTTCTGCCTTTTTGCCGAAAAATAAAGGGAATTTCTGCATTTTTGCACCAATATTAGGGAAATTTCTGCAATTTTGCTCCAAAATACGGGTCATATCTGCCTTTTTGCCCGAAATTAAGTGGAATTTCTGCCTTTTTGTCCCGAAATAAGTGAAATTTCTTCAATTTTAGCCAAAAATTAGGGATTTCATCTTTTTGCCCCAAAATAAGGAAAATTTCTGCTATTTTCCCCTGAAATATTTGAAATTTCTGCAATTTTACCCCAAAATAAGGGGAATTTCTGCCTTTTTGCCCCAAAATAAGGGGAATTTCAGCCTTATTACCTCAAAATAAGGGAAATTTCTGCTTTTTGCCACAAAATATAAGGAATTTCTGACTTTTTACCCTGAAATAAATGAAATTTCTGCAATTTTGCCCGAAAATAAGGGAAATTTGTGCCTTTTTGCCTAAAAATGAGGGGAATTTCTGCCTTTTGCCCCAAAATATAGGGAATTTCAGCATTTTACCCCAAAATAAGGTGAATTTTTTCCTTTTTGCCCCAAAATAATGGGAATTTCTGCCTTTTTGCCCCAAAATAAGAAAAATTTTTGCTTTTTTTCTCTGAAATAAGTGAAATTTCTGCAATTTTGCCCTAAAATAAGGGAAATTTCTGCAATTTTTCCCCATAATAAGGGAAATTTCTGCAATTTTTCTTCAAAATAAAAGGAATTTCTGTTTTTTGCCCCCAAATAAGGGAAATTTCTGCAATTTTGCCCTAAAATAAGGGGAATTTCTGCCTTTTGCCCCAAAATAAGGAGAATTTCTGCCTTTTTGTCACAAAATAAAGAAAATTACTGTATTTTTTACCCCAAAATTAGGTGAATTTCTGCAATTTTGCTCCAAAATACGGAGACTTAGTGCTATATTCGCCGAGAATAAGGGAAATTTCTGCCATTTTGCCGCGAAATTACTGAAATTTCTGCAGTTTTAACCCAAAATAAGGGGAATTTCTGCCTTTTTGCCCCAAAATTAGGGGAATTTCTGCAATTTTGCTCTAAAATACGGGGAATTTCTGCCTTTTTGCACGAAAATAAAGGGAATGTATAGCTTTTTCCATAAAAAAGAGAAATTTCTTTATTTTTGCCCCAAACTAAGGGGATTTTCCGCCTTTTTAACTCAAAATGAGTGCAATTTCTGCCTTTTCCCCCAAAATAAACCAAATTTCTGTTTTTTGCCCCAATATAAGATGAATTTCTGACTTTTTGTCCGAAAATAAGGGGAATTTCAGCCTTTTTACCTCAAAATAAGGGGAATTTCTGCCTTTTTGCCCCAAAATATGGGGAATTTCTGCCTTTTTGCCCCAAAATAAGAAAAATTTCTGCAATTTTGTTCCAAAATAAAAGAAATTTCTGCCTTTTTGCCCCAAAATAAGAAAATTTCTGCCTTTTTTCTGAAATAAGTGAAATTTCTGCAATTTTGCCCCAAAATAAGGGAAATTTCTGCAATTTTGCCCAAATGTAAAGGAAATTTCTGCAATTTTGCCCCAAAATAAAAGGAATTTCTGACTTTTTGCTCCCGAAAAAAGGAGATTTTCTGTCTTTTTGCCCCAAAATAAAGAGAATTTCTGCCTTTTTGCCCGAAAATTATGAGAATTTCTGCAATTTTGCTTCAAAATACGGGGAATTTCTGCCTTTTAGCCCCAAAATAAGGGGATTTTCTGCCTTTTGCCCCAAAATATGGGTAATTTCAGCATTTTACCTCAAAATAAGGGGAATTTCAGCCTTTTTGCACCAAAATATAGAGAATTTCTGCCTTTTTGCCCAAAAATAAAGGGAATTTCTGCATTTTTGCACCAATATTAGGGGAATTTCTGCAATTTTGCTCCAAAATACGGGTCATTTCTGCCTTTTTGCCCGAAATTAAGTGGAATTTCTGCCTTTTTGTCCCGAAATAAGTGAAATTTCTTCAATTTTAGCCAAAAATTAG
The DNA here is from genome assembly GCF_963924665.1 of Micromys minutus. Lineage (NCBI taxonomy): Eukaryota > Metazoa > Chordata > Mammalia > Rodentia > Muridae > Micromys > Micromys minutus. The sequence goes on from NW_027667715.1 coordinate 589,252, forward strand.
GGATTTCATCTTTTTGCCCCAAAATAAGGAAAATTTCTGCTATTTTCCCCTGAAATATTTGAAATTTCTGCAATTTTACCCCAAAATAAGGGGAATTTCTGCCTTTTTGCCCCAAAATAAGGGGAATTTCAGCCTTATTACCTCAAAATAAGGGAAATTTCTGCTTTTTGCCACAAAATATAAGGAATTTCTGACTTTTTACCCTGAAATAAATTAAATTTCTGCAATTTTGCCCGAAAATAAGGGAAATTTGTGCCTTTTTGCCTCAAAATGAGGGGAATTTCTGCCTTTTGCCCCAAAATATAGGGAATTTCAGCATTTTACCCCAAAATAAGGTGAATTTCTTCCTTTTTGCCCCAAAATAATGGGAATTTCTGCCTTTTTGCCCCAAAATAAGAAAAATTTTTGCTTTTTTTCTCTGAAATAAGTGAAATTTCTGCAATTTTGCCCTAAAATAAGGGAAATTTCTGCAATTTTTCCCCATAATAAGGGAAATTTCTGCAATTTTTCTTCAAAATAAAAGGAATTTCTGTTTTTTGCCCCCAAATACAGGAAATTTCTGCAATTTTGCCCTAAAATAAGGGGAATTTCTGCCTTTTGCCCCAAAATAAAGAGAATTTCTGCCTTTTTGTCACAAAATAAAGAAAATTACTGTATTTTTTACCCCAAAATTAGGTGAATTTCTGCAATTTTGCTCCAAAATACGGAGACTTAGTGGCATATTCGCCGAGAATAAGGGAAATTTCTGCCATTTTGCCGCGAAATTACTGAAATTTCTGCAGTTTTAACCCAAAATAAGGGGAATTTCTGCCTTTTTGACCCAAAATTAGGGGAATTTCTGCAATTTTGCTCCAAAATACGGGGAATTTCTGCCTTTTTGCACGAAAATAAAGGGAATGTATAGCTTTTTCCATAAAATAGAGAAATTTCTTTATTTTTGCCCCAAAATAAGGGGATTTTCCACCTTTTTAACTCAAAATAAGTGCAATTTCTGCCTTTTCCCCAAAAATAAACCAAATTTCTGTCTTTTTGCCCCAATATAAGATGAATTTCTGACTTTTTGTCCGAAAATAAGGGGAATTTCAGACTTTTTACCTCAAAATAAAGGGAATTTCTGCCTTTTTGCCCCTAAATATGGGGAATTCCTGCCTTTTTCCCCAAAATAAGAAAAATTTCTGCAATTTCGTACCAAAATAAAAGAAATTTCTGCCTTTTTGCACCAAAATAAGAAAATTTCTGCATTTTTTCTGAAATAAGTGAAATTTCTGCAATTTTGCCCCAAAATAAGGGAAATTTCTGCAATTTTGCCCAAATGTAAAAAAAAATTTCTGCAATTTTGACCCAAAATACTGGGAATTTCTGACATTTTGCCCCCGAAAAAAGGAGATTTTCTGTCTTTTTGCCCCAAAATAAGGAGAATTTCTGTATTTTTGCCCCACAATTAGGGGAATTTCTGCAATTTTGCTTCAAAATACGGGGAATTTCTGCCTTTTAGCCCCAAAATAAAGGGAATTTCTGCATTTTCCCCCAATATTTGGGGAATTTCTGCATTTTACCTCTAAATAAGAGGAATTTCTGCATTTTACTTCAAAATAAGAAGAATTTCTGCCTTTTGCCCCAAAATATGGGGAATTTCTGCCTTTATGTTCCAAAATAAGGAAAATTTCTTCAATTTTGTACCATAATAAAAAAAATTTCTGCTTTTTGCCCCAAAATAAGGGGAATTTCTGACTTTTTACCCTGAAATAAATGAAATTTCTGCAATTTTGCCCAAATATAAGTGAAATTTGTGCCTTTTTGACCCAAAATGAGGGGAATTTCTGCCTTTTGCCCCAAAATATGGGGAATTTCAGGATTTTACCTCAAAATAAGGGGAATTTCAGCCTTTTTGCACCAAAATATGGAGAATTTCTGCATTTTTCCCCAAAATAAAGGAAATTTCTACATTTTTGCACCAATATTATGGGAATTTCTGCAATTCTGCTCCAAAATTCGGGTCATTTCTGCCTTTTTGCCCGAAATTAAATGGAATTTCTGCCTTTTTGTCCCGAAATAAGTGAAATTTCTTCAATTTTAGCCAAAAATTAGGGATTTCATCTTTTTGCCCCAAAATAAGGAGAATTTCTGCCATTTTGCCCTGAAATATTTGAAATTTCTGTAATTTTACCCCAAAATAAGGGGAATTTCTGCCTTTTTGCCCCAAAATAAGAATTTCAGCCTTATTACCTCAAAATAAGGGGAATTTCTGACTTTTTGCCCCAAAATATAAGGAATTTCTGCCTTTTTGCCCCAAAATAAGAAAAATTTCTGCAAGTTTTGCCCCAAAATAAGGGGTATTTCTCCCTTTTTGCCCCAAAATAAAGGAAATTTCAGCCTTTTTTTTGAAAATAAGTGAAATTTCTGCAATTTTGCCCCAAATAAGAGAAATTTCTGCAATTTTGCCAGAAAATAAGGTAAATTCCTGCAATTTTGCCCTAAAATAAAGGAAATTTCTGGAATTTTGCCCCAAAATAAGGGGAATTTCTGATTTTTGCCCCAAAATAAAGGGAATTACTGCTTTTTGCCCCAAAATTATGGGAATTTCTGCAATTTTGCTTCAAAATACGGGGAATTTCTGCATTTTTGCCCGAAAATAAGGGGAATGCATAACTTTTTGCCATAAAAAAGGGAAATTTTTACATTTTTGCTCCAAAATAAGGGAAATTTCTGCCTTTTTGCCTCTAAATAAGTGGAATTTCTGTCTTTTTCCCCCAAAACAAAGGGAACTTCTGTCTTTTTTGCCCCAAAATAAGGAGAATTTCTGACTTATTACCCTGAAATAAGTGAAATTTCTGCAATTTTGCCCCAAATAAGGGGAATTTCTGCCTTTTTGCCCCCAAATAAGGGAAATTTCAGCCTTTTTACCTCAAAATAAGGGGAATTTCTGCATTTTTGCCACAAAATATTAGGAATTTCTGCTTTTTTGCCCCAAAATAAGGAAAATTTCTGCCTTTTTTCCCTGAAATAAGTGAAATTTCTGCAATTTTGTCCCAAAATAAGTGAAATTTCTGCAATTTTGCCCCTAAATATGGGAAATTTCTGGAATTTTGCCCCAAAATAAGTGGAATTTCTGAGTTTTGCACCAAAATAAGGAGAATTTCTGTTTTTTTGTCCCTACATATAGAGAATTTTTGCCTTTTTGCCCCACCATTAGGGAAATTTCTGCAATTTTGCTCCAAAATACAGGGAATTTCTGCCTTTTTGCCCGAAAATAAGGGGAATGCATAACTTTTTGTCATAAAAAAGGGAAATTTCTTCATTTTTGCTCCAAAATAAGGGGAATTTCTGCCTTTTTGCCTCTAAATAAGTGGAATTTCTGTCTTTTTCCCCCAAAACAAAGAGAATTTTTTTCTTTTTTGCTCCAAAATGAGGAAAATTTCTGACTTATTACCCTGAAAAGTGAAATTTCTCCACTTTTGCCCCAAAATAAGGGAAATTTCTGCCTTTTTGCCCTGAAATATGAGAAATTTCTGCAATTTTAGCCCAAAATAAAGTGAATTTCTGCATTTTTGCCCCAAAATAATGAAAATTTCTGTCTTTTTCCCCCAAAACAAAGGGAATTTCTGTTTTTTTGCCCCAAAATGAGGAAAATTTCTGACTTATTACCTTAAAAATAGTGAAATTTCTGCAATTTTGCCCCAAAATAAGGAAAATTTCTGCCTTTTTGCCCTTACATAAGGAAAATTTCAGCCTTTTTACCTCAAAATAAGGGGAATTTCTGCATTTTTGCCACAAAATATTAGGAATTTCTGCCTTTTGCCTCAAAATAAAGAAAATTTCTGCCTTTTTTCCTGAAATAAGTGAAATTTCTGCAATTTTGCCTCAAAATAAGTGAAATTTCTGCAATTTTGCCCCAAAATAAGAAAAATTTCTGCAATTTTGTTCCATATTAAGAGGAATTTCTCCCTTTTTGCCCCAAAATAAAGGAAATTTCAGCCTCTTTACCTGAAAATAAGTGAAATTTCTGCAATTTTGCCCCTACTAAAGGGAATTTCTGACTTTTTACCCGGAAATAAATGAAATTTCTGCAATTTTGCCCAAAATAAGGGAAATTTCTGCCTTTTTGCCCAAAATATGGGGAATTTCAGCATTTTACCTCCAAATAAGGGGAATTTCTGCCTTTTTGCCACAAAATATGGGGAATGTCTGCCTTATTGCCCTCAAATGAGGGAAATTTCTTCTTTTCTGCCCCAATTAACGAGACTTTCTGCCTTTTTTGCCACAAAGTAAAGGAAATTTCTGCCTTTTTGCCCCAAAATAAAAGGAATTTCAGCCTTTTTACCTCCAAATAAAGGGAATTTCTGCCTTTTGCCCCAAAATATAGGGAATTTCTATCTTTTTGTTCAAAAATAAGGAAAATTTCTTCAATTTTGTGCCAAAATAATAGAAATTTCTGCTTTTTGCCCGAAAATAAAAGGAATTTCTGACTTTGCCCTGAAATAAATGAAATTTCTGCAATTTTGCCCGAAAATAAGAAAAATCTGTGCCTTTTTGCCACAAAATGAGGGGAATTTCTGCCTATTTGCCACAAAATAAGAAAAATTTCTGCAATTCTATAACAAAATAAAAGAAATTTCTACAATTTTGCTTCAAAATAAAAAAAAATTCTGCAATTTTGCCCCAAAATAAGGTAAATTCCTGCAATTTTGCCCCAAAATAAAGGAAATTTCTGGAATTTTGCCCCAAAGTAAGGGGAATTTCTGATTTTTGCCCCAAAATGAAGGGAATTTCTGCCTTTTGTCCCAAAATTAGGGGAATTTCTGCAATTTTGCTTCAAAATACGGGAAATTTCTGCCTTTTTGCCCGAAAATAAGGGGAATGCATACCTTTTTGCAATAAAAAAGGAAAATTTCTTCATTTTTGCTCCAAAATAAGGGGAATTTCTGCCTTTTTGCCTCTAAATAAGTGGAATTTCTGTCTTTTTCCACCAAAACAAAGGGAATTTCTGTCTTTTTTGGCCCAAAATAAGGATTATTTCTGACTTATGACCCTGAAATAAGTGAAATTTCTGCAATTTTGCCCCAAAATAAGGGAAATTTCTGCCTTTTTGCCCCCAAAAAAGGGAAATTTCAGCCTTTTTACCTCAAAATAAGGGGAATTTCTGCATTTTTTCCACAAATTATTAGGAATTTCTGCCTTTTTGCCCCAAAATAAGGAAAATTTCTGCCTTTTTTCCCTGAAATAAGTGAAATTTCTTCAATTTTGCCCCAAAATAAGTGAAATTTCTGCAATTTTGCCCCAAAATAAGTGGAATTTCTGAGTTTTGTCCCAAAATAAGGAGAATTTCTGTCTTTTTGCCCCAACATATAGGGAATTTCTGCCTTTTTGCACCAAGATTAGGAAAGTTTCTGCAATTTTGCTTCAAAATACAGGAAATTTCTGCCTCTTTTCCCGAAAATAAGTGAAACTTCAGCCTTTTTGCCCCAAATGAAGAAAATTTCTACATTTTTGCCCCAATATTAGGGGAATTTCTGCAATTTTGCTTCAAAATAGGGGAAATTCTTATTTTTTCCGTGAAATTTAGGGGATTTTCTGCCTTTTTCCCCCAAACAAAGGAAATTTCTGCAATTTTATCCCAAAATAAGGGGAATTTCTGCCTTTTTGCCTTAAAATAAGGGGAATTTCTGCCTTTTTGCCCTAAAATATGTGAAATTTCTGCAATTTTACCCCAAAATAAGGTGAATTTCTGCCTCTTTGCCCCCAAATAATGGGAATTTCTGCCTTTTTGCCCCAAAATAAGAAAAATTCTTGCCTTTTTTTCTCTGAAATAAGTGAAATTTCTGCAATTTTGCCCGAAAATAAGGGGAATTTCTGTTTTTTGCTTTTAAATAATGGAAATTTCTGCAATTTTGCTCTAAAATAAGATGAATTTCTGCCTTTTGCCCCAAATTAAGGGCAATTTCTGCCATTTTGCCCAAAAATAAAGAAAATTACTGCATTTTATACCCCAAAAATTAGGTGAATTACTGCAATTTTGCTCCAAAATACGGGGATTTTTTGCCTTTTTCGCCGAAAAGAAGGGGAATTTCTGCTATTTTGCCTCGAAATAAGTGAAATTTCTGCAGTTTTTCCCAAAAATAAGAAGAATTTCTACCTTTTTGCCCCAAAATTAGGGGAATTTCTGCAATTTTGCTCCAAAATACGGGGAAATTCTGCCTTTTAGCCCGAAAATAATGGGAATGTATACCTTTTTGCCATAAAAAAGGGAAATTTCTTCACTTTTGCCCCAAAATAAGGGGATTTTTTGCCTTTTTGACTCCAAATAAGTGCAATTTCTGCCTTTTCCCCAAAAATAAATGGAATTTCTGTATTTTTGCCCCAAAATAATGGGAATTTGTGACTTTTTGCCCTGAAATAAGTGAAATTTCTAAAATTTGTCCCCAAAATAATGGAAATGTCTGCTTTTTGCCCCAAAATGAAGGAAATTTCTGCCTTTTGCCCCAAAATAAAGGGAATTTCAGCATTTTTACCTCAAAATAAGGGGAATTTCTTCCTTTTTGTCCCAAAATATGAGGAATTTCTACTTTTTTGCCAAAAATAAGGAAAATTTCTTTAATTTTGTACCAAAATAAAAGAAATTACTGCCTTTTTGACCGAAAATAAGGGGAATTTCTGCCTTTTTGCCCTCAAATATGTGAAATTTCTGCAATTTTACTGCAAACTAAGGTGAATTTCTGCCTTTTTGCCCCAAAATAAGAAAAATTTTTGCTTTTTTTTCTGAAATAAGTGAAATTTCTGCAATATTGCCCTAAAATAAGCGAAATTTCTGCACTTTTTCCCTATAATAAGGAAATTTTCTGCAATTTTGCCCCAAAATAAGAGGAATTTCTGTTTTTTGCCCCCAAATAAGGGAAATTTCTGCAATTTTGCCCTAAAATAAGGGGAATTTCTGCCTTATGCCCCAAATTAAGAAGAATTTCTGCCTTTTTGCCCCAAAAGAAAGAAAATTACTGTATTTTTACCCAAAAATTAGGTGGATTTCTGCAATTTTGCTCCAAAATACGGGGAATTTCTGCCTTTTTGCCCGAAAATAAAGGGAATATATAACTTTTGCAATAAAAAAAGGAAAATTTCTTCATTTTTGAACCAAAATAAGGGGATTTTACGCCTTTTTGACTCAAAATAAGTGCAATTTCTGCCTTTTCCCCAAAAATAAACAAAATTTCTGTCGTTTTGCCCCAAAATAAGTGGAATTTCTGACTTTTTGCCCCCAAATAAGGGGAATTTCAGCCTTTTTACCTCAAAATAAGGGGAATTTCTGCATTTTTGCCACAAAATATTAGGAATTTCTGCCTTTTTGCCCCAAAATAAGGAAAATTTCTGCCTTTTTTCCCTAAAATAAGTGAAATTTCTGCAATTTTGCCCCAAAATAAGTGAAATTTCTGCAATTTTGCCCCAAAATAAGTGAAATTTTTCCAATTTTGCCCCAAAATAAGAGAAATTTCTGGAATTTTGCCCCAAAATAAGTGGAATGTCTGAGTTTTGCCCCAAAATAAGGAGAATTTCTGTCTTTTTGCCCCAACATATAGGGAATTTCTACCTTTTTGCCCCAATATTAGCTGAGTTTCTGCAATTTTGCTTCAAAATACAGGGAATTTGTGCCTCTTTTCCCGAAAATAAGGGAAACTTCTGCCCTTTTGAGCATTTTTGCCCCAATATTAAGGGAATTTCTGAAATTTTGCTCCAAAATACGGAAAATTTCTGCCTTTTTGCCCCAAAATAATGGGAATTTCTGCCTTTTTCCCTGAAATATTTGAAATTTCTGCAATTTTACCCCAAAATAAGGAGAATTTCTGCCTTTTTGCCCCAAAATATGGGGAATTTCAGCCTTATTACCTCAAAATAAGGGGAATTTCTGCCTTTTTGCCCCAAAATAAGGGAAATTTCTCACTTTTGCCCCAAAATAAAGGAAATTTCTGACTTTTAACCTGAAAATGAGTGAAATATCTGCAATTTTGCCCCAAATAAGGGAAATTTCTGCAATTTTGCCACAAAATAAAGGAAATTTCTGGAATTTTGGCCCAAAATTAAAAGAATTTCTGATTTTTGCCCCAAAGTAAAAAGAGTTTCTGCCTTTTGCCCCAAAATTAGGGGAATTTCTGCAATTTTGCTCCAAAATACGGGAAATTTCTGCCTTTTTGCCCGAAAATATAGGGAATGTATACATTTTTGCCATAAAAAAGGGAATTTCTCCTTCTTTTCCCGAAAATAAAGGGAACTTCTGCATTTTTGTGCATTTTTGCCCCAATATTAGGGGAATTTCTGCAATTTTGCTTCAAAAAACAAGGAATTTCTGCCTTTTTGCCTGAAATTAATGCGATTTTCTGCCTTTTTGCCCCCAAACAAAGAAAATTTCTGCAATTTTATCCCAAAATAAGGGAAATTTCTGCCTTTTTGCCTTAAAATAAGGGGAATTTCTGCCTTTTTGCCCTGAAATATGTGAAATTTCTGCAATTTTACTCAAAAATAAGGTAAATTTCTGCCTCTTTGCCCCAAAATAATGGGAATTTTTGCATTTTTGCCCCAAAATAAGAAAAATTTTTGTTTTTTTTTTCTCTGAAATAAGTGAAATTTCTGCAATTTTGTCCTAAAATAAGGGAAATTTCTGCAATTTTTTCCCCATAATAAGGAAAATTTCTGCAATTTTGCCCGAAAATAAGAAGAATTTCTGTTTTTTGCTTCCAAATAAGGGAAATTTCAGCAATTTTGCTCTAAAATAAGGGGAATTTCTGCCTTTTGCCCCGAATTAAGGGAAATTTCTGCCATTTTGCCCAAAAATAAAGAAAATTACTGCATTTTATACCCCAAAAATTAGGTGAATTACTGCAATTTTGCTCCAACATATGGGGATTTTCTGCCTTTTTCGCTGAAAATAAGGGGAATATCTGCCATTTTGCCACGAAATAAGTAAAATTTCTGCAGTTTTACCCGAAAATAAGAAGAATTTCTGCCTTTTTGCCCCTAAATTTGTGGAATTTCTGCAATTTTGCTCCAAAATACAGGGAATTTCTGCTTTTTTGCCCGAAAATAAACAGAATGTATAACTTTTTGCCATAAAAAAAGGAAATTTCTTCACTTTTGCCCCAAAATAAGGGGATTTTCCGCCTTTTTGACTCCAAATAAGTGCAATTTATGCCTTTTCTCCAAAAATAACCCGAATTTCTCTCTTTTTGCTCCAAAATAAGGGGAATTTCTGTCTCTTTCCCCCAAAACAAAGGGAATTTCTGTCTTCTTTGCCCCAAAATAAGAAAAATTTCTGCAATTGTGCCCCAAAATAAGGGGTATTTCTCCTTTTTAGCCCCAAAATATAGAAAATTTCACCCTTTTTACCTGAAAATAAGTGAAATTTCTGCAATTTTGCCCATATAAAGGAAATTTCTGCAATTTTGCCCCAAAATAAGGTAAATTCCTGCAATTTTGCCCCAAAATAAAGGAAATTTCTGGAATTTTGCCGCAAAGTAAGGAGAATTTCTGATTTTTGCCCCAAAATAAAGGGAATTTCTGACTTTTGGCCCAAAATTAGGAGAATTTCTGCAATTTTGCTCCAAAATAAGGGGAATTTCTGCCTTTTTGCCCGAAAACAAGGGGAATGCATAACTTTTTGCCATAAAAAAAGGGAAATTTCTTCATTTTTGCTTCAAATTAAGGGGAATTTCTGCCTTTTTGCCTCTAAATAAGTAGAATTTCTGTCTTTTTCCCCCAAAACAAAAGTAATTTCTGTCTTTTTTGCACCAAAATAAGGGGAATTTCTGAGTTATTACCCAGAAATAAGTGAAATTTCTGCAATTTTGCCCCAAAATAAGGGAAATTTCTGCCTTTTTGCCCCCAAATAAGGGGAATTTAAGCCTTTTTACCTCAAAATAAGGGGAATTTCTGCATTTTTGCCACAAAATATTAGGAATTTCTGCCTTTTTGCCACAAAATAAAAAAAATTTCTGCCTTTTTTCCCTGAAATAAGTGAAATTTCTGCAATGTTACCCAAAAATAAGTAAAATTTCTGCAATTTTGCCCCAAAATAAGGGAAATTTCTGCCTGTTTCCCTGAAATATGTGAAATTTCTGCCATTTTACCCCAAAATAAGGTGAATTTCTGCCTTTTTGCCCAAAAATAATGGGAATTTCTGCCTTTTTGCCCCAAAATAAGAAAAATTTTTGCTTTTTTTCTCTGAAATAAGTGAAATTTCTGCAATTTTGCCCTAAAATAAGGGATATTTCTGCAATTTTTCCATATAATAAGGGAAATTTCTGCAATTTTGCCCCAAAATATGGGGCATTTCTGTTTTTTGCCCCCAAATAAGAGAAATTTCTGCAATTTTGCCCTTAAATGAGGGGAATTCCTGCCTTTTGCCACAAAAAAGAGAGTTTCTGCGTTTTTGCCCCAAAATAAAGAAAATTACTGTATTTTTTACCCCAAAATTAGGTGAATTTCTTCAATTTTGCTTCAAAATACGGGATTTTCTGCCTTTTTCGCCGATAATAAGGGGGATTTCTGCCATTTTACCGCGAAATAAGTGAAATTTCTGCAGTTTTACCCCACAATAAGGGGAATTTCTGCCTTTTTGCCCCCAAATTAGGGGAATTTCTGCAATTTTGCTCCAAAGTACAAGGAATTTCTGCCTTTTTGCCCGAAAATATAGGGAATGTATACATTTTTGCCATAAAAAAGGGAAATTTCTTCATTTTTGCCCCAAAATAAGGGGATTTTCCGCCCTTTTGACTCAAAATAAGTGCAATTTCTGCCTTTTCCCCAATAATAAACGAAATTTCTGTCTTTTTGCTTCAAAACAAAGGGAATTTTTGACTTTTTGCCCTAAAATAAGGGGAATTTCAGCCTTTTTACTTCAAAATAAGGGGAATTTCTGCCTTTTTGCCCAAAAATATGGGGAATTTCTGCCTTTTTGCCCCAAAATAAAAAAAAATTTCTGCAATTTTGTACAAAAATAAAAGAAATTTCTGCCTTTTTGCACTAAAATAAGAAAATTTCTGCCTTTTTTCTGAAATAAGTGAAATTTCTGCAATTTTGCCCCAAAATAAGGGAAATTTCTGCAATTTTGCCCAAATGTAAAGGAAATTTCTGCAATTTTGCCCCAAAATAAGGGGAATTTCTGACTTTTTGCTCCCGAAAAAAGGAGATTTTCTGTCTTTTTGTTCTAAAATAAGGAGAATTTCTGCCTTTTTGCCCGAAAATTAAGAGAATTTCTGCAATTTTGCTTCAAAATATTGGGAATTTCTGCCTTTTAGCTCCAAAATAAAGGGAATTTCTGCATTTTCCCCCAATATTTGGGGAATTTCCGCATTTTACCTCTAAATAAGGGGAATTTCTGCATTTTACCTCAAAATAAAAAGAATTTCTGCCTATTGCTCCAAAATATGGGGAATTTCTGCCTTTTTGTTCCAAAATAAGGAAAATTTCTTCAATTTTGTACCATAATAAAAGAAATTTCTGCTTTTGCCCCAAAATAAGGGGAATTTCTGATTTTTGCCCTGAAATAAATGAAATTTCTGCAATTTTGCCCAAAAATAAGAGAAATTTGTGCCTTTTTGCCCCAAAATGAGGGGAATTTCTGCCTTTTGCCCCAAAATATGGGGAATTTCAGCATTTTACCTCAAAATAAGGGGAATTTCAGCCTTTTTGCACCAAAATATGGAGAATTTCTGCCTTTTTGCCCCAAAATAAAGGGAATTTCTGCATTTTTGCACCAATATTAGGGGAATTTCTGCAATTTTGCTCCAAAATACGGGTCATTTCTGCCTTTTTGCCCGAAATTAAGTGGAATTTCTTCCTTTTTGTTTCGAAATAAGTGAAATTTCTTCAATTTTAGCCAAAAATTAGGGATTTCATCTTTTTGCCCCAAAATAAGGGGAATTTTTGCCGTTTTGTCCTGAAATATTTGAAATTTCTGCAATTTTACCCCAAAATAAAAGGAATTTCTGCTTTTTTGCCCCAAAATAAGGGGAATTTCAGCCTTATTACCACAAAATAAGGGAAATATCTGCCTTTTTGACACAAAATATAAAGAATTTCTGCCTTTTTGCCCCAAAATAAAAAAAATTTCTGCAATTTTGCCCCAAAATAAGGGGAATTTGTCTCTGTTTGCCCCAAAATAAAAGAAATTTCAGATTTTTACCTGAAAATAAGTGAAATTTCTGCAATTTTGCCCCAAATAAAGGAAATTTCTGCAATTTTGCCCCAAAATAAGGTAAATTTCTGCAATTTTGCCCCAAAATAAAAAAAATTTCTGCCTTTTTACCCCCAAATAAAGGGAATTTCAGCTTTTTTACCTCAAAATAAGGGGAATTTCTGCATTTTTGCCACAAAATATTAGGAATTTCTGCCTTTTTGCGCCAAAATAAGGAAAATTTCTGCCTTTTTTCCCTGAAATAAGTGAAATTTCTGCAATTTTGCCCCAAAATAAGTGAAATTTCTGCAATTTTGCCCCAAAATAAGTAAAATTTCTGGAATTTTGCCCCATAATAAGTGGAATTTCTGAGTTTTGCCCTAAAATAAGGAGAATTTCTGTCTTTTTGCCCCAACATATAGAGAATTTCTGCCTTTTTGCCACACAATTAGGGAAATTTCTGCAATTTTGCTCCAAAATACGGGGAATTTCTGCCTTTTTGCCCGAAAATAAGGGGAATGCATACCTTTTTGCCATAAAAAAGAACAATTTCTTCATTTTTGCTCCAAAATACGGGGAATTTCTGCCTTTTTACCCGAAAATAAGGGGAATGCATACCTTTTTGCCATAAAAAAAGGGAAATTTCTTCATTTTTGCTCCAAAACAAAGAGAATTTCTGTCTTTTTTGCCCCAAAATAAAAAAAAATTTCTGACTTATTACCCTGAAATAAGCGAAATTTCTGCAATTTTGCCCCAAAATAAGGGAAATTTCTGCCTTTTTGCCTTGAAATATGTAAAATTTCTGCAATTTTAGCCCAAAATAAGATGAATTTCTGCCTTTTTGCGCCAAAATAATCGAATTTCTGCATTTGCCCAAAAATAAGAAAAATTTATGCTTTTTTCTCTGAAATTAGTGAAATTTCTGCAATTTTGCCCTAAAATAAAGGAAATTTCTGCAATTTTTCCCCATAATAAAGGAAATTTCTTCAATTTTGCCCCAAAATAAGGAAAATTTCTGTGTTTTGCCCCCAAATAAGGGAAATTTCTGCAATTTTGCCATAAAATAAAGGGAATTTCTGCCTTTTGCCCCAAAATAAGTAGAACTTCTGCCTTTTTGCCCCAAAATAAAGAAAATTACTGTATTTTTTACCCGAAAATTAGGTGAATTACTGCAATTTTGCTCCAAAATATGGGGATTTTCTACCTTTTTGTTCGAAAATAAAGGGAATGTATATCTTTTTGCCATAAAAAAAGGGAAATTTTTTCACTTTTGCCTCAAAATAAGGGGATTTTCCGCCTTTTTGACTCAAAATAAGTGCAATTTCTGCCTTTTCCCCAAAAATAAATGAAATTTCTGTCTTTTTGTCTCAAAATAAGGGGAATTTCTGACTCTTTGCCCGAAAATAAGGGGAATTTCAGCCTTTTTACCTCAAAATAAGGTAAATTTATGCATTTTTGCCTCAAAATATGGGGAATTTCTGCCTTTTTGCCCCAAAATACAAAAAATTTCTGCAATTTTGTACCAAAATAAAAGAAATTTCTGCCTTTTTGCCCCAAATAAGAAAATTTCTGCCTTTTTTCTGAAATAAGTGAAATTTCTGAAATTTTGCCCCAAAATAAGTGAAATTTCTGTAGTTTTGCACCAAAATAAGAGGATTTTCTGGAATTTTACCCCAAAATAAGGGGAATTTCTGAGTTTTGCCCCAAAATAAGGAGAATTTCTGTCTTTTTGCCCCAACATATAGGGAATTTCAGCTTTTTTGCCCCAAGATTAGGGGAGTTTCTGCAATTTTGCTTCAAAATACAGGGAATTTCGGCCTCTTTTCCCGAAAATAAGGGGAACTTCTGCCTTTTTGTGCATTTTTGCCCCAATATTAGGGGAATTTCTGCAATTTTGCTCCAAAATACGGGGAATTTCTGCCTTTTTGCCTGAAATTAAGGGAATTTTCTGCCCTTTTGCCCCCAAACAAAAGAAATTTCTGCAATTTTATCCCAAAATAAGAGGAATTTCTGCCTTTTTGCCTTAAAATAAGGGGAATTTCTGCCTTTTTGCCCTGAAATATGTGAAATTTCTGCAATTTTACCCCAAAATAAGGTGAATTTCTACCTCTTTGCCCCAAAATAATGGGAATTTCTTCCTTTTTGCCCCAAAATAAGAAAAATTTTTGCTTTTTTTCCTCTAAAATAAGTGAAATTTCTGCAATTTTGCCCTAAAATAAGGGAAATTTCTGCAATTTTTCTTCATAATAAGGGAAATTTCTGCAATTTTGCCCGAAAATAAGGGGAATTTCTGTTTTTTGCTTCCAAATAAGGGAAATTTCTGCACTTTTGCTCTAAAATAAGGGGAATTTCTGCCTTTTGCTTCGAATTAAGAGAAATTTCTGCCATTTTGACCAAAAATAAAGAAAATTACTGCATTTTATACCCCAAAAATTAGGTGAATTACTGCAATTTTGCTCCAAAATACGGGGATTTTCTGCCTTTTTCGCAGAAAATAAAGGGAATTTCTGCCATTTTGCCGCGAAATAAGTGAAATTTCTGCAGTTTTACCCGAAAATAAGAAGAATTTCTCCCTTTTTGCCCCTAAATTAGGGGAATTTCTGCAATTTTGCTCCAAAATACAGGGAATTTCTGCCTTTTTGCCCGAAAATAAAGAGAATGTATACCTTTTTGCCATAAAAAAAGGAAATTTCTTCACTTTTGCCCAAAAAAAAGGGGATTTTCCGCCTTTTTGAATCCAAAAAAGTGCAATTTCTGCCTTTTCCCCAAAAATAAATGGAATTTCTGTCTTTTTGCTCCAAAATAAGAGAAATTTCTGACTTTTTGCCCTGAAATAAGTGAAATTTCTAAAATTTTTTCCCAAAATAAGGGAAATGTCTGCTTTTTGCCCCAAAATAAGGGGAATTTCTGCCTTTTTGCCCCAAAATAAAGAGAATTTCAGCCTTTTTCCCTCAAAATAAGGGGAATTTCTGCCTTTTTGCCCCAAAATATGGGGAATTTCTGCTTTTTTGCCCCAAAATAAAGAAAATTATTGTATTTTTACCCCAAAATTTGGTGAATTTCTGCAATTTTGCTCCAAAATACGGAGATTTTCTGCCTTTTTCGCCGAAAATAAGGGGAATTTCTGCCATTTTGCCGCGTAATAAGTGAAATTTCTGCAGTTTTACTCCAAAATAAGGGGAATGTCTGCCTTTTTGCCCCAAAATTAAAGGAATTTCTGCAATTTTGCCCAAAAATTAGGGGAATTTCTGTCTATTTGCCCGAACATTAAAGGAATGTATACCTTTTGCCTTAAAAAGGGATATTTCTTCATTTTTGACCCAAAACAAGGAGATTTTCCGCCTTTTTGACTCAAAATAAGTGCAATTTCTGCCTTTTCCCCAAAAATAAATGAAATTTCTGTCTTTTTGCCCCAAAATAAGGGGAATTTCTGACTTTTTGCCCCAAAATAAGGGGAATTTCAGCCTTTTTAACCTCAAAATAAGGGGAATTTCTGCCTTTTTGCCCCAAAATATAAGGAATTTCTGACTTGTTGCTTCAAAATAAGAAAAATTTCTGCAATTTTGTACCAAAATAAAAGAAATTTCTGCCTTTTTGCCGCAAAATAAGAAAATTTTTGCCTGTTTTCCCTGAAATAAGTAAAATTTCTGCAATTTTGCCCCAAAATAAGGGAAATTTCAGCAATTTTGTCCCAATGTATAGGAAATTTCTGCAATTTTGACCCAAAATAAGGGGAATTTCTGACTGTTTGCTCCCGAAAATAGGAGGTTTTCTGTCTTTTTGCCCCAAAATAAGTAGAATTTCTGCCTTTTTTCCCCAAGATAAGGAAAATTTCTTCCTTTTTTCACTGAAATAAGTGAAATTTCTGCAATTTTGCCCCAAAAGAAGGGAAATTTCTGGAATTTTGCCCCAAAATAAGTGGAATTTCTGAGTTTTGCCCTAAAATAAGGAGAATTTCTGTCTTTTTGCCCCAACATATAGAGAATATCTGCCTTTTTGCCCCACAATTAGGGGAATTTCTGCAATTTTGCTCCAAAATACGGGGAATTTCTGCCTTTTTGTCCAAAAATAAGGGGAATGCATACCTTTTTGCCATAAAAAGGGGAAATTTCTTCATTTTTGCTCCAAAATAAAAGGAATTTCTGCATTTTTGCCTCTAAATAAGTGGAATTTCTGATTTTAACCCAAAACAAAGGGAATTTCTTTCTTTTTTGCCCCAAAATAAAGAAAATTTCTGACTTTTTACCCTGAAATATATGAAATTTCTGCAATTTTGCCTTAAAATAAGGGAAATTTCTGCTTTTTTGCCCTGAAATATGTGAAATTTCTGCAATTTAAGCCCAAATTAAGGTGAATTTCTTTCTTTTTGCCCCAAAATAAAAAAAATTTTTGCTTTTTTTCTCTGAAATAAGTGAAATTTCTGCAATTTTGCCCTAAAATAAGGGAAATTTCTGCAATTTTTCCCCATAATAAGGGAAATTTCTGCAATTTTGCCCTAAAATAAGGGGAATTTCTGACTTTTGCCACAAAATAAGGAGAATTTCTGTCTTTTTGCCGTAAAATATAAGGAATTTATGCCTTTTTGCCCCACAATTAGGGGAATTTCTGCAATTTTGCTCCAAAATACGAAGAATTTCTGCCTTTTTGCCTGAAAATAAAGTAAATGTATACCTTTTTGCCTTAAAACAGGAAATTTCTTTATTTTTGCCCCAAAATAAGGGGATTTTCTGCCTTTTTGACTCAAAATAAGTGCAATTTCTGCCTTTTCCCCAAAAATAAACATAATTTTTGTATTTTGCCCCAAAATAAAGGGAATTTTTGACTTTTTGCCCGAAAATAAGGGGAATTTCAGCCTTTTTACCTCAAAATAAGGGGAATTTCTGCCTTTTTGCCACAAAATATGGGGAATTTCTGTCTTTTTGCCCCAAAATAAGAAAAATTTCTGCAATTTTGTAACAAAATAAAAGAAATTTCTGCCTTTTTGCCCCAAAATAAGAAAATTTCTGCCTTTTTTCTGAAATAAGTGAAATTTCTGCAATTTTGCCCCAAAATAAGGGAAATTTCTGCAATTTTGCCCAAATGTAAAGGAAATTTCTGCAATTTTGACCCATAATAAGGGGAATTTCTGACTTTTTGCTCCCGAAAAAAAGGAGATTTTCTGTCTTTTTGCCCCAAAATAAGGAGAATTTCTGCCTTTTTGCCCGAAAATTATGAGAATTTCTGCAATTTTGCTTCAAAATACAAGGAATTTCTGCCTTTTAGCCCCAAAATAAAGGGAATTTCTGCATTTTCTTCCAATATTTGGTGAATTTCTGCATTTTACCTCAAAATAAGAAGAATTTCTTCCTTTTGCCACAAAATATGGGGAATTTCTGCCTTTTTGTTCCAAAATAAGGAAAATTTCTTCCATTTTGTACCATAATAAAAGAAATTTCTGCTTTTTGCCCCAAAATATGGGGAATTGCTGACTTTTGCCCTGAAATAAATGAAATTTCTGCAATTTTGCCTGAAAATAAGAGAAATTTGGGCTTTTTGCCCCAAAATAAGGGGAATTCTGCTTTTTGCCCCAAAATATGGGGAATTTCAGCATTTTACCTTAAAGTAAGGGGAATTTCAGCCTTTTTGCACCAAAATATGGAGAATTTCTGCCTTTTTTTCCTAAAATAAAAAGAATTTCTGCATTTTTGCACCAATATTAGGGGAATTTCTGCAATTTTGCTCCAAAATACTGGTCATTTCTGCCTTTTTGCCCGAAATTAAGTGGAATTTCTGCCTTTTTGTCCCGAAATAAGTGAAATTTCTTCAATTTTAGCCAAAAATTAGGGATTTCGTCTTTTTGCCCCAAAATAAGGGGAATTTCTGCCATTTTGCCCTGAAATATTTGAAATTTCTGCAAATTTTCCCCAAAATAAAGGGAATTTCTGCCTTTTTGCCCCAAAATAAGGAGAATTTCAGCCTTATTACCTCAAAATATGTGAAATTTCTGCTTTTTGATACAAAATATAAGGAATTTCTGACTTTTTACCCTGAAATAAATGAAATTTCTGCAATTTTGCCCGAAATAAGGGAAACTTGTGCCTTTTTGCCCCAAAATGAGGGGATTTTCGGCCTTTTGCCCCAAAATATGGGGAATTTCAGCATTTTACCCCAAAATAAAGTGAATTTCTGCCTTTTTGCCCCAAAATAATGGGAATTTCTGCCTTTTTGCCCCAAAATAAGAAAAATTTTTGCTTTTTGTTCTCTGAAATAAGTGAAATTTCTGCAATTTTGCCCTAAAATTAGGGAAATTTCTGCAATTTTTCCCCATAATAAGGGAAATTTCTGCAATTTTCCCCAAAATAATAAGAATTTCTGTTTTTTGCCCCCATAAAGGGAAATTACTGCAATTTTGCCCTAAAATAAGGGGAATTTCTGCCTTTTGCCCCAAAATAAGGAGCATTTCTGCCTTTTTGTCACAAAATAAAGAAAATTACTGTATTTTTTCCCAAAATTAGGTGAATTTTTGCAATTTTGCTCCAAAATACGGAGATTTTCTGCAATTTTCGCCGAGAATAAGGGGAATTTCTGCCATTTTGCCGAGAAATTAGTGAAATTTCTGCAGTTTTACCTCAAAATAAGGGGAATTTCTGCCTTTTTCTTCAAGATTAGGGGAATTTCTGCAATTTTGCTCCAAATACGGGGAATTTCTGCCTTTTTGCCCGAAAATAAAGGGAACGTATAACTTTTTGCCATAAAAAAGGGAAACTTCTTCATTTTTGCCCCAAAATAAGGGGATTTTTCGCCTTTTTGACTCAAAATAAGTGCAATTTCTGCCTTTTCCCCAAAAATAAACCAAATTTCTGTCTTTTTGCCCCAACATAAGAGGAATTTCTGACTTTTTGCCCGAAAATAAGGGGAATTTCAGCCTTTTTACCTCAAAATAACGGGAATTTCTGCATTTTTGCCCCAAAATATGGGGAATATCTGCCTTTTTCCCCAAAATAAGAAAAATTTCTGCAATTTTATACCAAAATAAAAGAAATTTCTGCCTTTTTGCCCCAAAATAAGAAAATTTCTGCTTTTTTTCTGAAATAAGTGAAATTTCTGCAATTTTGCCCCAAAATAAGGGAAATTTCTGCAATTTTGCCCAAATGTAAAGGAAATTTCTGCAATTTTGACCCAAAATAAGGGGAATTTCTGACTCTTTGCTCCCAAAAAAAAGGAGATTTTCTGTCTTTTTGCCCCAAAATAAGGAGAATTTCTGCCTTTTTGCCCGAAAATTATGAGAATTTCTGCAATTTTGCTTCAAAATACGGGGAATTTCTGTTTTTAAGCCCCAAAATAAAGGGAATTTCTTCATTTTCCCCCAATATTTGGGGAATTTCTGCATTTTACCTCTAAATAAGAGGAATTTCTGCATTTTACCTTAAAATAAGAAGAATTTCTGCCTTTTGGCCCAAAATATGAGGAATTTCGGCCTTTTTGTTCCAAAATAAGGAAAATTTCTTCAATTTTGTACCATAATAAAGGAAATTTCTGCTTTTTGCCCCAAAATATGGGGAATTTCTGACTTTTTACCCTGAAATAAATGAAATTTCTGCAATTTTTCCCAAAAATAAGGGAAATTTGTGCCTTTTTACCCCAAATTTTGGGAATTTCTGCCTTTTGCCCCAAAATATGGGGAATTTCAGCATTTTACCTCAAAATAAGGGGAATTTCGGCCTTTTTACACCAAAATATGGAGAATTTCTGCATTTTTCCCCAAAATAAATGGAATTTCTGCATTTTTCACCAATATTATAGGAATTTCTGCAATTTTGCTCCAAAATACGGGTCATTTCTGCCTTTTTGCCCGAAATTAAGTGGAATTTCTGCCTTTTTGTCCCGAAATAAGTGAAATTTCTTCAATTTTAGCCAAAAATTAGGGATTTCATCTTTTTGCCCCAAAATAAGGAGAATTTCTGCCATTTTGCCCTGAAATATTTGAAATTTCTGCAATTTTACCTCAAAATAAGAGGAATTTCTGCCTTTTTGCCCCAAAATAAAGGGAATTTCAGCCTTATTAACTCAAAATAAGGGGAATTTCTGCCTTTTTGCCCCAAAATATAAGGAATTTCTGCCTTTTTGCCCCAAAATAAGAAAAATTTCTGCAATTTTGCCCCAAAATAAGGGGTATTTCTCCCTTTTTGTCCCAAAATAAAGTAAATTTCATTTGTTTTTTTTGAAAATAAGTGAAATTTCTGCAATTTTGCCCCAAATAAGGGAAATTTCGGCAATTTTGCACCAAAATAAGGTAAATTCCGGCAATTTTGCCCCAAAATAAGGGAAATTTCTGGATTTTTGCCCCAAAATAAGGGGAATTTCTGATTTTTGCCCCAAAATAAAGGGAATTTCTGCCTTTTGCCCCAAAATTAGAAGAATTTCTGCAATTTTGCTTCAAAATACGGGGAATTTTTGCATTTTTGCCCGAAAATAAGGGGAATGCATAACTTTTTGCCATAAAAAAAGGGAAATTTCTTTATTTTTGCTCCAAAATAAGGGGAATTTCTGCCTTTTTGCCCCTAAATAAGGGAAATTTCTGTCTTTTTCCCCCAAAACAAAGGGAATTTCTGTCTTTTTTGCCCCAAAATAAGGGGAATTTCTGACTTATTACACTGAAATAAGTGAAATTTCTAAATTTTGACCCAAAATAAGGGAAATTTCTGCCTTTTTGCCCCCAAATAAGGGGAATTTCAGCCTTTTTACCTCAAAATAAGGAGAATTTCTGCATTTTTGCCACAAAATATTAGGAATTTCTGCCTTTTTGCCCCAAAATAAGGAAAATTTTTTTCTTTTTTCCCTGAAATAAGTGAAATTTCTGCAATTTTGCCCCAAAATAAGAGAAATTTCTGCAATTTTGCCTAAATGTAAAGAAAATTTCTGCAATTTTGCCCCAAAATAAGGGGAATCTCTGACTTTTTGCTCCCGAAAAAAGGAGATTTTCTGTCTTTTTGCCCCAAAATAAGGAGAATTTTTGCCTTTTTGCCCGAAAATTATGAGAATTTCTGCAATTTTGCTTCAAAATACGGGGAATTTCTGCCTTTTAGCCCCAAAATAAAGGGAATTTCTGCATTTTCCCCCAATATTTGGGGAATTTCTGCATTTTACCTCAAAATAAGAAGAATTTCTCCCTTTTGCTCCAAAATATGGGGAATTTCTGCCTTTTTGTTCCAAAATAAGGAAAATTTCTTCAATTTTGTACCATAATAAAAGAAATTTCTGCTTTTTGCCCCAAAATATGGGGAATTGCTGACTTTTTGCCCTGAAATAAATGAAATTTCTGCAATTTTGCCCGAAAATAAGGGAAATTTGTGCCTTTTTACCCCAAATTTTGGGAATTTCTGCCTTTTGCCCCCAAATATGGGGAATTTTAGCATTTTACATCAAAATAAGGGGAATTTAGCCTTTTTGCACCAAAATATGGAGAATTTCTGCCTTTTTGCCCCAAAATAAAGAGAATTTCTGCATTTTTCACCAATATTAAAGAATTTCTGCAATTTTGCTCCAAAATACAGGTCATTTCTGCCTTTTTGCCCGAAATTAAGTGGAATTTCTGCCTTTTTGTCCCAACATAAGTGAAATTTCTTCAATTTTAGCCAAAAATTAGGGATTTCATCTTTTTGCCCCAAAATAAAAGGAATTTCTGCCATTTTGCCCTGAAATATTTGAAATTTCTGCAATTTTACCACAAAATAAGGGGAATTTCTGCCTTTTTGCCCCAAAATAAGGGGAATTTCAGCCTTATTACCTCAAAATAAGGGAATTTTCTGCTTTTTGCCACAAAATATAAGGAATTTCTGACTTTTTACCCTAAAATAAATGAAATTTCTGCAATTTTTCCCGAAAATAAAGGAAATTTGTGCCTTTTTGCCCCAAAATGAAAGGAATTTCTGCCTTTTGCCCCAAAATATGGGGAATTTCAGCATTTTACCCCAAAATAAGGTGAATTTCTGCCTTTTTGCCTTAAAATAATGGGTATTTCTGACTTTTTGCCCCAAAATAAGAAAAATTTTTGCTTTTTTTTCTCTGAAATAAGTGAAATTTCTGCAATTTTGCCCTAAAATAAGGAAAATTTCTGCAATTTTTCCCCATAATAAGGGAAATTTCTGTAATTTTTCCCCAAAATAAGGGGAATTTCTGTTTTTCCCCCAAATAAATGAGATTTCTGCAATTTTGCCCTAAAATAAGGGGAATTTCTGCCTTTTGCCCCAAAATAAGGGGAATTTCTGCCTTTTTGTCACAAAATAAAGAAAATTACTGTATTTTTTACCCCAAAATTAGGTGAATTTCTGCAATTTTGCTCCAAAATACGGAGATTTTTTGCCATTTTCGCCGAGAATAAGGAGAATTTCTGCCATTTTGCCGCAAAATTAGTGAAATTTCTGCAGTTTTACCCCAAAATAAGGGAATTTCTGCCTTTTTGCCCCAAAATTAGAAGAATTTATGCAATTTTGCTTTGAAATATTTGAAATTTCTGCAATTTTACCACAAAATAAGGGGAATTTCTGCCGTTTTGCCTCAAAATAAGCGGAATTTCAGACTTATTACCTCAAAATAAGGGAAATTTCTGCTTTTTGCCACAAAATAAGAAAAATTTTTGCTTTTTTTCTCTGAAATAAGTGAAATTTCTGCAATTTTGCCCTAAAATAAGGGAAATTTCTGCAATTTTTCCCCATAATAAGGGAAATTTCTGCAATTTTTCCCTAAAATAAGGGGAATTTCTGTTTTTTACCCCAAATAAGGGAAATTTCTGCAATTTTGCCCTAAAATAAGGGGAATTTCTGCCTTTTGCCCCAAAATAAGGAGAATTTCTGCCTTTTTGTCACAAAATAAAGAAAATTACTGTATTTTTTTTCCTAAAATTAGGTGAATTTCTGCAATTTTGCTCCAAAATACGGAGATTTTCTGCCATTTTCACCGAGACTAAGGGGAATTTCTGCCTTTTTGCCCCAAAATAATGGGAATTTCAAACTTTTTACCTCAAAATAAGGGGAATTTCTGTCTTTTGCCCAAAATATGGGGAATTTCTGACTTTTTGTTCCAAAATAAGGAAAATTTCTTCAATTTGTACCAAAATAAAAGAAATTTCTGCTTTTTGCCCCAAAATAAAAGTAATTTCTGACTTTTGCCCTGAAATAAATGAAATTCATGCAATTTGGCCCGAAAATAAGGAAAATTTGTGCCTTTTTGCCCCAAAATGAGGGGAATTTCAGCATTTTACCTCAAAAAAAGGGGAACTTCAGCCTTTTTGCACCAAAATATAGAAAATTTCTGCCTTTTTGCCCCAAAATATGGGGAATTTCAGCATTTTACCTCAAAAAAAGGGAAATTTCAGCCTTTTTGCACCAAAATATAGAAAATTTCTGCCTTTTTGCCACAAAATAAGAAAAATTTCTGCAATTCTGTACCAAAATAAAAGAAATTATTAAAATTTTGTCCCAAAAATAGGGAAATTTCTAATTTTTGCCCAGAAATAAGGAGAATTTCTGTATTTTTGCCCCAAAATAAAGAGAATTTCTGCCTTTTTGCCCCAAAATTAGGGGAGTTTCTGTAATTTTACTTGAAAATACAGGGAATTTCTGCCTCTTTTCCTGAAAATAAGGGGAACTTCTGCCGATTTGCGCAAATAAAGGGAATTTCTGCATTTTTGCCCCAACATTAGGGGAATTTCTGCAATTTTGCTCTAAAATACGGGGAATTTCTGCCTTTTTGCCCAAAATTAAGGGGATTTTCTGCCTTTTTGCCCCCAAACAAGGAAATTTCTGCAATTTTATCCCAAAATAAGGGGAATTTCTGCCTTTTTGCCCCCAAATAAGGGGAATTTCTACATTTTTGCCCTGAAATATGTGAAATGTCTGCAATTTTACCCCAAAATAAGGTGAATTTCTGCCTTTTTGCCCCAAAATAATGGGAATTTCTGCATTTTGCCCTAAAATAACAAAAATTTTTGATTTTTTCTCTGAAATAAGTGAAATTTCTGCAATTTTGCCTTAAAATAAAAGAAATTTCTGCAATTTTTTCCCAAAATAAAG
The DNA here is from genome assembly GCF_963924665.1 of Micromys minutus. NCBI lineage: Eukaryota > Metazoa > Chordata > Mammalia > Rodentia > Muridae > Micromys > Micromys minutus. Next base: position 613,459 of record NW_027667715.1, read on the forward strand.
GAATTTTCTGCAATTTTGCCCCAAAATATAGGGAATTTCTGTTTTTTGTCCCCAAATAAGGGAAATTTCTGCAATTTTGCCCTGAAATAAGGGGAATTTCTGCTTTTTGCCCAAAAAAACGAAGAATTTCTGCCCTTTTGCCCCAAAATAAAGAAAATTACTGCATGTTTTACCCCAAAATTAGGTGAATTTCTGCAATTTTGCTCCAATATACGGGGATTTTCGGCCTTTTTCGCCGAAAATAAAGGGAATTTCTTCCATTTTGCCGCGAAATAAGTGAAATTTCTGCAGTTTTACCCTAAAATAAGGGGAAGTTCTGCGTTTTGGTCCCAAAATTAGGGGAATTTCTACAATTTTACTCCAAAATACGGGGAATTTCTGCCTTTTTGCCCGAAAATAAAGAGAATGTATATTTTTTTGCCATAAAAAAAGGAAATTTCTTCATCTTTACTTCAAAATAAGGTGATTTTTCGACTTTTGGCTCACAATAAGTGCAATTTCTGACTTTTCCCCAAAAATAAACGGAAATTCTGTCTTTTTGCCCCAAAATAAGGGAAATTTCTGACTTTTTGCCCTGAAATAAGTTAAATTTCTAAAATTTTTCCCCAACATAAGGGAAATGTCTGCTTTTTGCCCCAAAATAAGGGGAATTTCTGCCTTTTTGCCCCCAAATAAGGGGAATTTCAGCCTTTTTACCTCAAAATAAAAGGAATTTCTGCATTTTTGCCCCAAAATATGGGAAATTTCTGTTTTTTTACCCAAAATAAGAAAAATTTCTGCAATTTTGTACCAAAATAAAATAAATTTCTGCTTTTTTGCCCCAAAATAAGAAAATTTCTGCTTTTTTTCCCTGAAATAAGTGAAATTTCTGCAATTTTGCCACAAAATAAGTGAAATTTCTGAGTTTTGCCTCAAAATAAGGAAAATTTCTGTATTTTTGTCCTAACATATAGGGAATTTCTGCCTTTTTGCCCCACAATTAGGGGAATTTCTGCAATTTTGCTCCAAAATATAAGGAATTTCTGCCTTTTTGCCCGAAAATAAGAAGAATGCATACCTTTTTGCCATAAAAAAGGGAAATTTCTTCATTTTTGCTCCAAAATAAGGGGAATTTCTACATTTTTGCCTCTAAATAAGTGGAATTTCTGTCTTTTTCCCCCAAAACAAAGGGAAATTCTGTATTTTTGCCCCAAAATAAGGAAAATTTCTGACTTATTACCCTGAAATAAGTGAAATTTCTGCAAATTTGCCCAAATATAAGGGAAATTTCTGCCTTTTTGCCACAAAATAAGGGGAATTTCTGTCTTTTTGCCCCAAAAAAGGGGAATTTCAGCCTTTTTACCTCATAATAAGGGGAATTTCTGCCTTTTTGCCCTAAAATATGGGGAATTTCTGTATTTTTGCCCCAAAATCAAGAAAATTTCTGCAATTTTGTACCAAAATAAAAGTAATTTCTGCCTTTTTGCCCCAAAATAAAAAAAATTTCTGCGTTTTTTCCTTGAAATAAGTGAAATTTCTGCAATTTTGCTCCAAAATAAGAGAGATTTCTGCAATTGTGCCCCCAAAAAAAGGAAATTTTTGGAATTTTGCCCCAAAATAAGGGGAATTTCTGACATTTTTCCACAAAATATGGGGAATTTCTGCCTTATTGCCCCCAAATAAGGAAAATTTTTGCTTTTCTGCCCCAATTAACGGGAATTTCTGCCTTTTTGCCACAAAGTAAAGGGAATTTACGCCTTTTTGCCCCAAAATAACGGGAATTTCAGCCTTTTTACCTCAAAATAAGGGGTATTTCTGCCTTTTGCCCAAAATATGGGGAATTTCTGACTTTTTGTTCCAAAATAAGGAAAATTTCTTCAATTTGTAACAAAATAAAAGAAATTTCTGCTTTTTGCCCCAAAATAAAAGTAATTTCTGACTATTTGCCCTGAAATAAATGAAATTTCTGCAATTTGGCCCGAAAATAAGCGAAATTTGTGCCTTTTTGCCCCAAAATGAGAAGAATTTCTGCCTTTTTGCCCCAAAATATGGGGAATTTCAGCATTTTACCTCAAAAAAAGAAGAATTTCAGCCTTTTTGCACCAAAATATAGAAAATTTCTGCCTTTTTGCCACAAAATAAGAAAAATTTCTGCAATTCTGTACCAAAATAAAAGAAATTTCTAAAATTTTGCCCCAAAATTAGGGAAATTTCTGATTTTTGCCCCGAAATAAGGAGAATTTCTGTATTTTTGCCCCAAAATAAAGGGAATTTCTGCCTTTTTGCCCCAATATTAGGGGAATTTATGCAATTTTGCTCTAAAATACAGGGAATATCTGCCTTTTTGCCCGAAATTAAGGGGATTTTCTGCCTTTTTGCCGCCAAACAAGGGAATTTTCTGCACTTTTATCTCAAAATAAGGGGAATTTCTGCATTTTTGCCCCCAAATAAGGCGAATTTCTGCCTTTTTGCCCTGAAATATGTGAAATGTCTGCAATTTTACCCAAGAATAAGGTGAATTTCTGCCTTTTTGCCCCAAAATAAGGAAAATTTCTGCCTTTTAGCCACAAAATAAGGAAAGTTTCTGCCTTTTTTCCCTAAAATAAGTGAAATTTCTGCAATTTTGCCCCAAAATAAGTGAAATTTCTGCAATTTTGCCCAAATATAAGAGAAATTTCTGGAATTTTGCCCCAAAATAAGTTGCATTACTGAATTTTGCCCCGAAATAAAGAGAATTTCTGTCTTTTTGCCCTAACATATAGGGAATTTCTGCCTTTTTGCCCCACAATTAGGGGAATTTCTGCAATTTTGCTCCAAAATACGGGGAATTTCTGCTTTTTAGCCCGAAAATAAGGGGAATGTATACCATTTGCCACAAAAAAGAGAAATTTCTTCATTTTTGCTCCAAAATAAGGGGAATTTCTGCATTTTTGCCTCTAAATAAGTGGAATTTCTGTATTTTTCCTCCAAAACAAAGGGAATTTCTGTCTTTTTTGTCCCAAAATAAGAAAAATTTCTGACTTATTACCCTGAAATAAGTGAAATTTCTGCAAGTGTGCCCCAAAATAAGGGAAATTTCTGCCTTTTTGCCACAAAATAAGGGGAATTTCTGTCTTTTTACCTCAAAATAAAATGAATTTCTGCATTTTTGCCCCAAAATATGGGATTTTCTGCCTTTTTGCCACAAAATAAGAAAAATTTCTGCAATTTTGTACCAAAATAAAAGAAATTTCTGCCTTTTTGCCCCGAAATAAAAAAATTTCTGCTTTTTTTTCTGAAATAAGTGAAATTTCTGCAATTTTGCCCCAAAATAAGTGAAATTTCTGCAATTTTACCCCAAAATAAGGGAAATTTCTGGAACTTTGCCCCAATATAAGTGGAATTTCTGAGTTTTGCCCCAAAATAAGGAGAATTTCTGTTTTTTGCCCCAACATATAGGGAATTTCTGCATTTTGCCCCACAATTAGGGGAATTTCTGCAATTTTGCTTCAAAATACTGGGAATTTCTGCCTTTTTGCCCGAAAATAAGAAGAATGCATACCTTTTTGCCATAAAAAAGGGAAATTTCTTCATTTTTGCTCAAAAATAAGGGGAATTTCTGCTTTTTTGCCTCTAAATAAGTGGAATTTTTGTCTTTTTCCCCCAAAACAAAGGGAATTTCTGGTTTTTTTGCCCCAAAATAATGAAAATTTCTGACTTATTACCCTGAAATAAGTGAAATTTCTGCAATTTTGCCCCAAATTAAGGGAAATTTCTGCCTTTTTGCTCCCAAATAAGGGGAATTTCAGTTTTTTACCTCAAAATAAGGGAATTTCTGCATTTTTGCCACAAAATATTAGGAATTTCTGCCTTTTTGCTCCAAAATGAAAAAATTTTTGCTTTTTTTCACTTAAATAATTGAAATATCTGCAATTTTGCCCCAAAATAAGTGAAATTTCTGCAATTTTGCCTTAATATAAGGGAAATTTCTGGAATTTGGCCCCAAAAAAAGTGGAATTTCTGAGTTTTGCCCCAAAAAAAGGAGAATTTCTGTCTTTTTGCCCGAACATATAGGGAATTTCTATATTTTTGCCCAACAATTACGGGAATTTCTGCAATTTTGCTTCAAAACACGGGGAATTTCTGCCTTTTTGCCCGAAAAAAAGAAGAATGCATACCTTTTTGCCATAAAAAAGGGAAATTTCTTCATTTTTGCTCAAAAATAATGGGAATTTCTGCTTTTTTGCCTCTAAATAGGTGGAATTTCTCTCTTTTTCCCCCAAAACAGAGGAAATTTCTGTCTTTTTTGCCCCAAAATAAGGAAAATTTCTGACTTATTACCCTGAAATAAGTGAAATTTCTGCAATTTTGCCCCAAATAAAGGAAATTTCTGCCTTTTTGCCCCCAAATAAAAGGAATTTCAGCCTTTTTACCTCAAAATAAGGAGAATTTCTGCATTTTTGCAACAAAATATTAGGTATTTCTGCCTTTTTGCCCCAAAATAAGAAAAATTTCTGCCTTTTTTTCCTGAAATAAGTGAAATTTCTGCAATTTTGCCCCAAAATAAGGGAAATTTCTGGAATTTTGCCCCAAAATAAGTGGAATTTCTGAGTTTTGCCACAAAATAAGGAGAATTTCTGTCTTTTTGCTCTAACATATACAGAATTTCTGCCTTTTTGCCCCACAATTAGGGGAATTTCTGCAATTTTGCTCCAAAATACAGGGAATTTTTGCTTTTTAGCCCAAAAATAAGGAGAATGTATACCTTTTGCCACAAAAAAGGGAAATTTCTTCATTTTTGCTCCAAAATAAGGGGAATTTCTGTTTTTGGCCTCTAAATAAGTGGAATTTCTGTCTTTTTCCCCCAAAACAAAGGGAATTTCTGTCTTTTTTGCCCCAAAATAAGGAAAATTTCTGACTTCTTACCCTGAAATAAGTGAAATTTCTGCAATTTTGCCCCAAAATAAGGGAAATTTCTGCCTTTTTGCCCCCAAATAAGGTGAATTTTATACTTTTTACCTCAAAATAAGGGGAATTACTGCATTTTTGCCCCAAAATATGGAAAATTTCTTCCTTTTTGCCCCAAAATAAGAAAAATTTCTGAAGTTTTGTATAAAATAAAATAAATTTCTGCCTTTTAGCCCCAAAATAAGAAAATTTCTGCTTTTTTTTCCGAAATAAGTTAAATTTCTGCAATTTTGCCCCAAAATATGTGAAATTTCTGCAAATTTGCCCCAAAATAAGGGAAATTTCTGGTATTTTGCCCCAAAACAAGGGGAATTTCTGAGTTGTGCCTCAAAATAAGAAGAATTTCTGTCTTTTTGCTTCATAATAATGTGAATTTCTGCATTTTCCTTCAAAATTAGGGGAATATGTGCAATTTTGCTTCAAAATACCGGGAATTTCTGCCTTATTGAACCAAAATAAAGGGAATTTCTGCATTTTTTCACCAATATAAGGGGAATTTCTGAAATTTCGCTCCAAAATACAGGGAATTTCTGCCTTATTGCCCGAAATAATGTGGAATTTCTGCCTTTTTGCCCTGAAATATTTGAAATTTCCACAATTTTACCCCAAAATAAGGAGAATTTCTGTTTTTGGCCCCAAAATTAGGAGAATTTCTGCTTTTGCCCCAAAATAAGGCAATTTTCTGACTTTTTGCCCTGAAATAAGTGAAATTTCTGCAATTTTGCCCCAAATTAAGGGGAATTTCTGCTTTTTTGCCAAAATAAGGGGAATTTCAGCATTTTACCTCTAAATAAGGGGAATTTCTGCCTTTTTGCCACAAAATATGGGGAATTTCTGCTTTATTGCCCCCAAATAAGGAAAATTTTTGCTTTTCTGCCCGAATTAACGGGAATTTCTCCATTTTTGCCACAAAGTAAAGGGAAATTCTGCCTTTTTGCCCCAAAATAACGGGAATTTCAGTCTTTTTACCTCAAAATAGTGGGAATTTCTTCCTTTTGCCCAAAATATGGGGAATTTCTGACTTTTTGTTCCAAAATAAGAAAAAATTCTTCAATTTTGTACCAAAATAAAAGAAATTTCTGCTTTTTGTCCCAAAATAAAAGTAATTTCTGAATTTTTGCCCTGAAATAAATGAAATTTTGGCAATTTTGCCCGAAAATAAGGGAAATTTGTGCCTTTTTGCCCCAAAATGAGGGGAATTTCTGCCTTTTTGCCCCACAATTAGGGGAATTTCTGCAATTTTGCTCCAAAATACGGGGAATTTCTGCCTTTTTGCCCGAAAATAAGAAGAATGCATACCTTTTTGCCATAAAAAGAGAAATTTTTTAATTTTTTCTCAAAAATAAGGGGAATTTCTATTTTTTGTCTCTAAATAAGTGGAATTTCTGTCTTTTTTCCCCAAAACAAAGGGAATTTCTGTCTTTTTTTGCCCCAAAATAAGGAAAATTTCTGACTTATTATCTTGAAATAAGTGAAATTTCTGCAATTTTGCCCTAAAATAAGGAAAATTTCTGCGTTTTTGCCCCCAAATAAGGGGAATTTCCGCCTTTTTACCTCAAAATAAAAGGAATTTCTGCATTTTTGCCACAAAATATTAAGAATTTCTACCTTTTTGCCCCAAAATAAGGAAAATTTCTGCCTTTTTTTCCTGAAATAAGTGAAATTTTTGCAATTTTGCTCTTAAATAAGTGAAATTTTGCCTTTTGATCCCAAATAAGGGGAATTTCAGCCTTTTTACCTCAAAATAAAGGGAATTTCTGCATTTTTGCCCCAAAATATGGGAAATTTCTGCCTTTATGCCCCAAAATAAGAAAATTTTCTGCAATTTTTTACCAAAATAAAGGAAATTGCTGCCTTTTTACCCCCAATTAAGAAAATTTCTGCCTTTTTTTCTGAAAGAAGTGAAATTTCTGCAATTTTGCCCCAAAATAAGTGAAATTTCTCCAATTTTGCTCAAAAATAATTGAAATTTCTGGAATTTTGCCACAAAATAAGTGGAATTTATAAGTTTTGCCCCAAAATAAAAAGAATTTTGTCTTTTTTTCCCAACATATAGGAAATTTCTGCCTTTTTGCCCCACAATTAGGGGAATTTCTGCAATTTTGCTCTAAAATACGGGAAATTTCTTATTTTTAGCCCGAAAATAAGGGGAATGTATACCTTTTGCCACAAAAAAGGGAAATTTCTGTCTTTTTGCCCCAAAATAAAAGGAATTTTTGAATTATTCCCTGAAGTAAGTGAAATTTCTGCAATTTTGCCCCCCAAAAAAAGAAATTTCTGCCTTTTTGCCACAAAATAAGGGGAATTTCTGTCTTATTGCCCCAAAATAAGGGGAATTTCTGCATTTTTGCCACAAAATATTAAGAATTTCTGCCATTGTGCTCCAAAATACAAAAAATTTCTGCCTTTTTTCCCTGAAATAAGTGAAATTTCTGCAATTTTTCCACAAAATAAGTGAAATTTCTGCAATTTTGCCCCAAAATAAAAGAAATTTCTGGAATTTTGCCCCAAAATAAGTGGAATTTCTAAGTTTTGCCCCAAAATAACGAGAATTTCTGTCTTTTTGCCCCAAAATAATGTGAATTTCTGCATTTTCCCTCAAAATTAGGGGAATATGTGCAATTTTGCTTCAAAATACGGGGAATTTCTGCCTTATTGAACCAAAATAAAGGGAATTTCTGCAATTTTGCACCAATATAAGGGGAATTTCTGAAATTTTGCTCCAAAATACAGGGAATTTCTGCCTTATTGCCCGAAATAATGTGGAATTTCTGCGTTTTTGCCCTGAAATATTTGAAATTTCCACAATTTTACCCCAAAATAAGAGGAATTTCTGTTTTTGGCCTCAAAATTAAAAGAATTTCTGCTTTTTGCCCTAAAATAAGGCAATTTTCTGACTTTTTGCCCTGAAATAAGTGAAATTTCTGCAATTTTGCCCCAAAATAAGGGGAATTTCTGGCTTTTTGCCAAAATAAGGGGAATTTCAGCATTTTCCCTCCAAATAAGGGGAATTTCTGCTTTTTTGCCACAAAATATGGGGAATTTCTGCCTTATTGCCCCCAAATAAGGAAAATTTTTGCTTTTCTGCCCCAATTAATGGGAATATCTGCCTTTTGCCACAAAGTAAAGGGAATTTCTGCCTTTTTGCCCCAAAATAATGGGAATTTCAGCCTTTTTAGCTCAAAATAATGGGAATTTCTGCCTTTTGCCCAAAATATGGGGAATTTCTGACTTTTTGTTCCAAAAATAAGGAAAATTTCTTCATTTTTATACCAAAATAAAAGAAATTTCTGCTTTTTGCCCCAAAATAAAAGTAATTTCTGAATTTTTGCCCTGAAATAAATAAAATTTCGGAAATTTTGCCCGAAAATAAGGGAAATTTGTGCCTTTTTGCCCCAAAATGTGGGGAATTTCTGCCTTTTTGCCCCACAATTAGGGGAATTTCTGCAATTTTAGACCAAAATTCAAGGAATTTCTGCCTTTTTGCCCGAAAATAAGAAGAATGCATACCTTTTTGCCATAAAAAGGGGAAATTTCTTCATTTTTGCTTCAAAATAAGGGGAAATTCTGCTTTTTTGCCTCTAAATAAGTGGAATTTCTGTTTTTTCCCCCAAAACAAAGGGAATTTCTGTCTTTTTTGCCCCAAAATAAGGAAAATTTCTGACTTATTACCCTGAAATAAGTGAAATTTCTGCAATTTTGCCCTAAAATAAGGGAAATTTCTGCCTTTTTGCCTCCAAATAATGGGAATTTCAGCCTTTTACCTCAAAATAAGGGGAATTTCTGCATTTTTGCCCCAAAATATGGGAAATTTCTGCCTTTTTGCCCCAAAATAAGAAAAATTTCTGCAATTTTGTACCAAAATAAAAAAAATTTCTGCCTTTTTGCCTCAAAATAAAAAAATTTCTGCTTTTTTTTTCTGAAATAAGTGAAATTTCTGCAATTTTGCCCCAAAATAAGTGAAATTTCTGCAATTTTGCCCCCAAATAAGGGATATTTCTGGAATTTTGCCCCAAAATAAGTGGAATTTCTGAGTTTGGCCCCAAAATAAGGAGAATTTCTGTCTTTTGCCTCAAAATAATGTGAATTTCTGCATTTTCCCTCAAAATAAGGGGAATATGTGCAATTTTGCTTCAAAATACGGGGAATTTCTGCCTTATTGAACCAAAATAAAGGGAATTTCTGCATTTTTGCACCAATATAAGGGTAATTTCTGAAATTTTGCTCCAAAATACAGGGAATTTCTCCTTATTGCCCGAAATAATGTGGAATTTCTGCCTTTTTGCCCTGAAATATTTGAAATTTCCACAATTTTATCCCAAAATAAGGGGAATTTCTGTTTTTGGCCTCAAAATTAGGAGAATTTCTGATTTTGCCCCAAAATAAGGCAATTTTCTGACTTTTTGCCCTGAAATAAGTGAAATTTCTGCAATTTTGCCCCAAAATAAGGGGAATTTCTGCCTCTTTGCCACAAAATATGGGAAATTTCTGCCTTATTGCCCCCAAATAAGGAAAATTTTTGCTTTTCTGCCCCAATTAATGGGAATTTCTGCTTTTTTGCCACAAAGTAAAGGGAATTTCTGCCTTTTTGCCCCAAAATAACGGGAATTTCAGACTTTTTACCTCAAAATAAGGGGAATTTCTGCCTTTTGCCCGAAATATGGGGAATTTCTGACTTTTTGTTCCAAAATAAGGAAAATTTCTACAATTTTGTACCAAAATAAAAGAAATTTCTGCTTTTTGCCCCAAAATAAAAGTAATTTCTGACTTTTTGCCCTGAAATAAATGAAATTTCTGCAATTTTCCCAGAAAATAAGGGAAATTTGTGCCTTTTTACCCAAAAATGAGAAGAATTTCTGTTTTTTTTGCCCCAAAATATGGGGTATTTCAGCATTTTACCTCAAAATAAGGGGAATTTCAGTTTTTTGCACCAAAATATGGAAAATCACTGCCTGTTTGCCACAAAATAAGAAATACTTCTGCAATTCTGTACCAATATAAAAGAAATTTCTAAAATTTTGCCCCAAAATAAGGAGAATTTTTGATTTTTGCCCCAAAATTAGAAGAATTTCTGCAATTTTGCTCCAAAATACGGGGAATTTCTGACTTTTTGCCCGAAAATAAAGGGAATGTATACCTTTTTGCAATAAAAAAGAGAAATTTCTTCATTTTTGCTCCTAAATAAGGGGAATTTCTGCTTTTTTGCCTCTAAATAAGTGGAATTTCTGTCTTTTTCCCACAAAACAAAAGGAAGTTCTGTCTTTTTTGCCCCAAAATAAAGAAAATTTCTGACTTATTACCCTGAAGTAAGTGAAATTTCTGCAATTTTGCCCGAAAATGAGAGAAACTTCTGAATTTTTGCCCCCAAATAATGGGAATTTCAACCTTTTTTCCCTCAAAATAAGGGGAATTTCTGCATTTTTGCCACAAAATATTAGTAATTTCTGCCATTTTGCCCCAAAATGAGGAAAATTTCTGCCTTTTTTCCATGAAATAAGTGAAATTTCTTCAATTTTGCCCCAAAATAAGTGAAATTTCTGCAATTTTGCCCTAAAATAAGTGAAATTTCTGCAATTTTGCCCCAAAATAAGTGAAATTTCTGCAATTTTGACCCAAAATAAATAGAATTTCTGCAATTTTGCCCCAAAATAAGGGGAATTTCTGCCTTTTTGCCCTTACATATAGGGAATTTCTGCTTTTTGCCTCACAATTAGGGGAATTTCTGCAAATTTGCTCCAAAATACGGGGAATTTCTGCTTTTTAGCCCGAAAATAAGGGGAATGTATACCTTCTGCCACAAAAAAGGGAAATTTCTTCATTTTTGCCCCAAAATAAGAGGAATTTCTGCCTTTTTACCTTAAAAAAGTGAAATTTCTGCCTTTTTACCCAAAAATAAACGGAATTTCTGTCTTTTTGCAACAAAATAAAAAGAATTTTTGAATTATGCCTTGAAATAAGTGAAATTTCTGCAATTTTGCCCCAAAATAAAAGAAATTTCTGCCTTTTTGCCACAAAATAAGGGGAATTTCTGTATTTTTGCCCCAAAATAAGGGAAATTTCTGCCTTTTTGCCCTGAAATAAGAGGAATTTCAGCATTTTTACCTCAAAATAAGCGGAATTTCTGCATTTTTGCCAAGAAATATTAGTAATTTCTGCCTTTTTGCCCCAAAATAAGGAAAATTTCTGCCTTTTTTCCCTGAAATAAGTGAAATTTCTGCAATTTTGCCCCAAAATAAGGGAAATTTCTGCCTTTTTGCCCTCAAATAAGGGGGATTTCAGCCTTTTTACCTCAAAATAAAGGGAATTTCTGCATTTTTGCCACAAAATATTAGGAATTTCTGCCTTTTTGCCCCAAAATAGGAAAATTTCTGCTTTATTTTCCTGAAATACGTGAAATTTCTGCAATTTTGCCCCAAAATAAGTGAAATTTCTGCAATTTTGCCCCAAAATAAGAGAAATTTCTGGAATTTTGCCCCAAAATAAGTGGAATTTCTGAGTTTTGCCCCAAAATAAGGAGAATTTCTGTCTTTTTGCCCCAACATATAGGGAATTTCTGCCTTTTTGCCCCACAATTAGGGGAATTTCTGCAATTTTGCTCTAAAATACAGGGAATTTCTGCCTTTTTGCCTGAAAATAAGAAGAATGCATACCTTTTTGCCATAAAAAAGGGAAATTTCTTCATTTTTGCTCCAAAATAAGGGGAATTTCTGATTTTTTGCCTCTAAATAAGTGGAATTTTTGCCTTTTTTCCCCAAAACAAAGGGAATTTCTGTCTTTTTTGCCCCAAAAAAGGAAAAATTCTGACTTATTACCCTGAAGTAAGTGAAATTTATGCAATTTTGTTCCAAAATAAGGGAAATTTCTGCCTTTTTGCCCCCAAATAAGAGGAATTTCAGCCTTTTTACCTCAAAAAAAAGGAATTTCTGCATTTTTGCTAAAAAATATTAGGAATTTCTAACTTTTTGCCCCAAAATAAGGAAAATTTCTGCCTTTTTTCTCTGAAATAAGTGAAATTTCTGCAATTTTGCAACAAAATAAGTGAAATTTTTGAAATTTTGCCCCAAAATAAGTGAAATTTCTGGAATTTTGCCCCAAAATAAGTGGTATTTCTGAGTTTTGCCCCAAAATAAGGAGAATTTCTGTCTTTTTGCCCCAACATATAAGGAATTTCTGACTTTTTGACCCACAGTTAAGGGAATTTCTGAAATTTTGCTCCAAAATAAGGGGAATTTCTGATTTTTTGCCTCTAAATAAGTGGAATATCTTTTTTTTTCCCCCAAAACAAAGGGAATTTCTGGTTTTTTGCCCCAAAATAAAGAAAATTTCTGACTTATTACCATGAAATAAGTGAAATTTCTGCAATTTTGCCCCAAAATAAGGGAAATTTCTGCTTTTTTGTCCCAAAATAATGGGAATTTCAGTCTTTTTACCTCAAAATAAGTGGAATTTCTGCATTTTTGCCCCAAAATAAGGGAAATTTCTGCCTTTTTGCCCCAAAATACGAAAAATTTCTGCAATTTTGTACCAAAATAAAAGAATTTTCTGCCTTTTTGCCCCAATATAAGAAAATTTCTGCTTTTTTTTTTCTGAAATAAGTGAAATTTCTGGAATTTTGCCCCAAAATAAGGGAAATTTCTGGAATTTTGCCCCAAAATAAGTGGACTTTCTGAGTTTTGCCCCAAAATAAGGAGAATTTCTGTCTTTTTGCCACAACATATAGGGAATTTTTGCCTTTTTGCCCCACATTTAGGGGAATTTCTGAAATTTTTCTCCAAAATACAGGGAATTTCTGCCTTTTTGCCCGAAAATAAGAAGAATGCATAGCTATTTGCCATAAAAAAGGGAAATTTCTTCATTTTTGCTTCAAAATAAGGGGAATTTCTTTTTTTTTTGCCTCTAAATAAGTGGAATTTCTGTCTTTTTCCCCCAAAACAAAGGGAATTTCTGTATTTTTGCCCCCAAATAAGGAAAATTTCTGACTTATTACCCTGAAATAAGTGAAATTTCTGCAATTTTGCCCCAAAATAAGGGAAATTTCTGCCTTTTTGCCCTCAAATAAGGGGAATTTCAGCATTTTTCCCTCAAAATAAGGGGAATTTCTGCATTTTTGCCCAAAATATGGGAAATTTCTTCCTTTTTGCCCTAAAATAAGGAAAATTTCTGCAATTTTGTACCAAAATAAAAGAAATTTCTGCCTTTTTGCCCCAAAATAAGAAAATTTCTGCTTTTTTTTGAAATAAGTTAAATTTCTGCAATTTTGCCTGAAAATAAGTCAAATTTCTGCAATTTTGCCCAAAAATAAGGGAAATTTCTGGAATTTTGCCCCAAAATAAGTGGAATTTCTGAGTTTTGCCCCAAACAAAGGAGAATTTCTATCTTTTTGCCCCAACATATAGGTAATTTCTGCCTTTTTGCCCCACAATTAGGGGAATTTCTGCATTTTTGCTCCAAAATACGGGGAATTTCTGCCTTTTTGCCCGAAAATAAGAAGAATGCATACCTTTTTGCCATAAAAAAGGGAAATTTCTTCATTTTTGCTCCAAAATAAGGGGAATTTCTGCTTTTTTGCCTCTAAATAAGTGGAATTTCTGTCTTTTTCCCCCAAAACAAAGGGAATTTCTGTCTTTTTTGCCCCAAAAAAGGAAAAATTCTGACTTATTACCCTGAAGTAAGTGAAATTTTTGCAATTTTGTTCCAAAATAAGGGAAATTTCTGCCTTTTTGCCCCCAAATAATGGGAATTTCAGCCATTTTACCTCAAAATAAAAGGAATTTCTGCATTTTTGCCCCAAAATAAGGGAAATTTTGGCGTTTTAACCCCAAAATAAGGAAAATTTCTGCCTTTTTACCCTGAAATAAGTGAAATTTCTGCATTTTGGCCCCAAAATAAGTGAAATTTCTGGAATTTTGCCCCAAAATAAGTGGGATTTCTGAGTTTTGCCCCAAAATAAGGAGAATTTCTGTCTTTTTGCCCTAACATATAAAAATTTCTGCCTTTTTGCCCCACAATTAGGGGAATTTCTGCAATTTTGCTCCAAAAAACGAGGAATTTCTGCCTTTTTGCCCAAAAATAGGAAGAATGCATACCTTTTTGCCATAAAAAAGGGAAATTTCTTCATTTTTGCTCCAAAATAAGGGGAATTTCTGCATTTTTGCCTCTAAATAAGTGGAATTTCTGTCTTTTTCCCCCAAAACATAAAGAATTTCTGTCTTTTTTGCCCCAAAATAAGAAAAATTTCTGACTTATTACCCTGAAATAAGTGAAATTTCTGCAATTTTGCCCCAAAATAAGGGAAATTTCTGCCTTTTTGCCCCCAAATATGAAGAATTTCAGCCATTTTACCACAAAATAAGGGGAATTTCTGCATTTTTGCCCCAAAACAGGGGAAATTTTGGCCTTTTTGCCCCAAAATAAGGAAAATATCTGCCTTTTTTTCCTGAAATAAGTGAAATTTTTCCAATTTTGCCCCAAAATAATGGAAATTTCTGGAATTTTGCCCCAAAATAAGTGGAATTTCTGAGTTTTGCCCCAAAATAAAAAGAATTTCTGTCTTTTTGCCCCAACATATAGGGAATTTCTGCCTTTTTGCCCCACAATTAGGGGAATTTCTGCAATTTTGCTCCAAAATACAGGGAATTTCTGCCTTTTTGCCCGAAAATAAGAAGAATGCATACCTTTTTGCCATAAAAAAGGGAAATTTCTTCATATTTGCTCCAAAATAAGGGGAATTTCTGCTTTTTTGCCTCTAAATAAGTGGAATTTTTGCCTTTTTCCCCCAAACAAAGGGAATTTCTGTCTTTTTTGCCCCAAAAAAGGAAAAATTCTGACTTATTACCCTGAAGTAAGTGAAATTTTTGCAATTTTGTTGCAAAATAAGGGAAATTTCTGCCTTTTTGCCCCCAAATAAGGGGAATTTCAGCCTTTTTACCTCAAAATAAAAGGAATTTCTGCATTTTTGCCACAAAATATTAGGAATTTCTAATTTTTGCCCCAAAATAAGGAAAATTTCTGCCTTTTTTCTCTGAAATAAGTGAAATTTCTGCAATTTTGCCACAAAATAAGTGAAATTTCTGCAATTTTGCCCCAAAATAAGTGAAATTTCTGGAATTTTGCCCCAAAATAAGTGGAATTTCTGAGTTTTGCCCCAAAATAAGGAGAATTTCTGTCTTTTTGCCCCAACATATAGGGAATTTCTGCCTTATTGACCCACAATTAGGGGAATTTCTGAAATTTTGCTCCAAAATAAGGGGAATTTCTGCTTTTTTGCCTCTAAATAATTGGAATTTCTGTATTTTTCCCCCAAAACAAAGGGAATTTCTGGTTTTTTTGCCCCAAAATAAAGAAAATTTCTGTCTTATTACCATGAAATAAGTGAAATTTCTGCAATTTTGCCCCAAAATGAGGGAATTTCTGAGTTTTGCCCCAAAATAAGGAGAATTTCTGTCTTTTTGCCCCAACATATAGGGAATTTCTGACTTTTTGCCCCACAATTAGCGGAATTTCTGCAATTTTGCTCCAAAATACAGGGAATTTCTGCCTTTTTGCCCGAAAATAAGAAGAATGCATACCTTTTTGTCATAAAAATGGGAAATTTCTTCATTTTTGCTCCAAAATAAGGGGAATTTCTGTTTTTGCCTCTAAATAAGTGGAATTTTTGCCTTTTTCCCCAAAACAAAGGGAATTTCTGTCTTTTTTGCCCCAAAAGAAGAAAAATTCTGACTTATTACCCTGAAGTAAGTGAAATTTATGCAATTTTGTTCCAAAATAAGAAAAATTTCTGCCTTTTTGCCCCCAAATAAGGGGAATTTCAGCCTTTTTACCTCAAAATAAAAGGAATTTCTGCATTTTTGCCACAAAATATTAGGAATTTCTAACTTTTTGCCCCAAAATAAGGAAAATTTCTGCCTTTTTTCTCTGAAATAAGTGAAATTTCTGCAATTTTGCCACAAAATAAGTGAAATTTCTGCAATTTTGCCCCAAAATAAGTGAAATTTCTGGAATTTTGCCCGAAAATAAGTGGAATTTCTGAGTTTTGCCCCAAAATAAAAAGAATTTCTGTCTTTTTGCCCCAACATATAGGGAATTTCTGCCTTTTTGACCCACAATTAGGGGAATTTCTGAAATTTTGCTCCAAAATAAAAGGAATTTCTGCTTTTTTGCCTCTAAATATGTGAAATTTCTGTCTTTTTCCCCCAAAACAAAGGGAATTTCTGTTTTTTTTACCCCAAAATAAAGAAAATTTCTGTCTTATTACCATGAAATAAGTGAAATTTCTACAATTTTGCCCGAAAATAAGGGAAATTTTCTGCTTTTTTGTTTCCAAATAATGGGAATTTTAGCCTTTTTACCTCAAAATAAGTGGAATTTCTGCATTTTTGCCCCAAAATAAGGGAAATTTCTGCCTTTTTGCCCCAAAATAAGAAAAATTTCTGCAATTTTGTACCAAAATAAAAGAAATTTCTGCCTTTTTGCCCCAAAATAAGAAAATTTCTGCTTTTTTTTGAAATAAGAGAAATTTTTGCAATTTTGCCCGAAAATAAGTAAAATTTCTGCAATTTTGCCCCAAAATAAGAAAAATTTCTGGAATTTTGCCCCAAAATAAGTGGAATTTCTGAGTTTTGCCCCAAAATAAGGAGAATTTCTGTCTTTTTGCCCAAACATATAGGGAATTTCTGCCTTTTTGCCCCACAATGAGGGGAATTTCTGCAATTTTGCTCCAAAATACGGGGAATTTCTGTCTTTTTGCCCGACAATTAGAAGAATGCATAACTTTTTGCCATAAAAAATGGAAATTTCTTCATTTTTGCTCCAAAATAAAGGGAATTTCTGCTTTTTTGCCTCTAAATAAGTGGAATTTCTGTCTTTTTCCCACAAAACAAAAGGAAGTTCTGTCTTTTTTGCCCCAAAATAAGGAAAATTTCTGACTTATTACCCTGAAGTAAGTGAAATTTCTGCAATTTTGCCCAAAAATGAGAGAAACTTCTGCCTTTTTGCCCCCAAATAATGGGAATTTCAGCCTTTTTTCCCTCAAAATAAGGGGAATTTCTGCATTTTTGCCACAAAATATTAGGAATTTCTGCCTTTTTGCCTCAAAATAAGGAAAATTTCTGCCTATTTTCCTGAAATAAGTGAAATTTCTGCAATTTTGCCCCAAAATAATTGAAATTTATGCAATTTTGCCCCAAAATAAGTGAAATTTCTGGAATTTTGCCCCAAAATAAGTGGAATTTCTGAGATTTGCCCCAAAATAAGGAGAATTTCTGTCTTTTTGCCCCAAGATATAGGGAATTTCTGCCTTTTTGACCCACAATTAGGGGAATTTCTGCAATTTTGCTCCAAAATACGGTGAATTTCTGCCTTTTTGCCCGAAAATAAGAAGAATGCATACCTTTTTGCCATAAAAATGGAAATTTCTTCATTTTTGCTCCATAATAAGGGGAATTTCTGCTTTTTTGCCTCTAAATAATTGGAATTTCTGTATTTTTCCCCCAAAACAAAGGGAATTTTTGTCTTTTTTGCCCCAAAATAAGGAAAATTTCTGACTTATTACCCTGAAATAAGTGAAATTTCTGCAATTTTGCCCGAAAATAAAGGAAATTTCTGCCTTTTTGCCCCCAAATAAATGGAATTTCAGCCTTTTTACCTCTAAATAAGGGGAATTTCTGCCTTTTTGCTCCAAAATATGGGAAATTTCTGCCTTTTTGCCCGAAAATAATAAAAATTTCTGCAATTATATACCAAAATAAATGAAATTTCTGCCTTTTTGACCCAAAATAAGAAAGATTCTGCTTTTTTTTGAAATAAGTGAAATTTCTGCTATTTTGCCCCAAAATAAGTGAAATTTCTGCAATTTTGCCCCAAAATAAGGGAAATTTCTGGAATTTTGCCCCAAAATAAGTGGAATTTCTGAGTTTTGCCCCAAAAGAAGAAGAATTTCTGTCTTTTTGCCCCAACATATAGGGAATTTCTGCCTTTTTGCCCCACAATTAGGGGAATTTCTGCAATTTTGCTCCAAAATACGGGGAATTTCTGCCTTTTTGCCACAAAATAAGGAAAATTTCTGACTTTTTTCTCTGAAATAAGTGAAATTTCTGCAATTTTACCACAAAATAAGTGAAATTTCCTCAATTTTGCCTCAAAATAAGTGAAATTTCTGGAATTTTGCCCCAAAATAAGTGGAATTTCTGAGTTTTGCCCCAAAATAAGGAGAATTTCTGTCTTTTTGCCCCAACATATAGGGAATTTCTGCCTTTTTGACCCACAATTAGGGAATTTCTGAAATTTTGCTCCAAAATAAGAGGAATTTCTGCTTTTTTGCCTCCAAATAAGTAGAATTTCTGTTTTTTTCCCCCAAAACAAAGGGAATTTCTGTTTTTTTTTGCCCCAAAATAAAGAAAATTTCTGTCTTATTACCATGAAATAAGTGAAATTATTGCAATTTTGCCCAAAAATAAGGAAAATTTCTGCTTTTTTGTCCCCAAATAATGGGAATTTCAGCCTTTTTACCTCAAAATAAGTGGAATTTCTGCATTTTTGCCCCAAAATAAGGGAAATTTCTGCCTTTTTGCCCCAAAATAAGAAAAATTTCTGCAATTTTGTACCAAAATAAAAGAAATTGCTGCCTTTTTGCCCCAAACTAAGAAAATTTCTGCTTTTTTTTGAAATAAGTGAAATTTCGGAAATTTTGCCCGAAAATAAGTAAAATTTCTGCAATTTTGCCCCAAAATAAGGGAAATTTCTGGAATTTTGCCTCAAAATAAGTGGAATTTCTGAGTTTTGCACCAAAAATAAGGAAAATTTCTGCTTTTTTGTCCCCAAATAATGGGAATTTGAGCCTTTTTTCCTTCAAAATAAGGGGAATTTCTGCATTTTTGCCACAAAATATTAGGAATTTCTGCCTTTTTGCCCCAAAATAAGGAAAATTTCTGCCTTTTTTCCCTGAAATAAGTGAAATTTCTGCAATTTTGCCCCAAAATAATTGAAATTTATGCAATTTTGCCCCAAAATAAGTGAAATTTCTGGAATTTTGCCCCAAAATAAGTGGAATTTCTGAGATTTGCCCCAAAATAAGGAGAATTTCTGTCTTTTTGCCCCAAGATATAGGGAATTTCTGCCTTTTTGACCCACAATTAGAAGAATTTCTGCAATTTTGCTCCAAAATACAGGTAATTTCTGCTTTTTTGCCCGAAAAAAAGAAGAATGCATAACTTTTTGCCATCAAAAAGAGAAATTTCTTCATTTTTGCTCCAAAATAAGGGGAATTTCTGCTTTTTTGCCTCTAAATAAGTGGAATTTCTGTATTTTTCCCCCAAAACAAAGGGAATTTCTGTCTTTTTTGCCCCAAAAAAGGAAAAATTCTGACTTATTACCCTGAAGTAAGTAAAATTTTTGTAATTTTGTTCCAAAATAAGGGAAATTTCTGCCTTTTTGCCCCCAAATAAGGGGAAATTCAGCCTTTTTACCTCAAAATAAAAGGAATTTCTGCATTTTTGCCACAAAATATTAGGAATTTCTAATTTTTGCCCCAAAATAAGGAAAATTTCTGCCTTTTTTCTCTGAAATAAGTGAAATTTCTGCAATTTTGCCACAAAATAAGTGAAATTTCTGCAATTTTGCCCCAAAATAAGTGAAATTTCTGGAATTTTGCCCCAAAATAAGTGGAATTTCTGAGTTTTGCCCCAAAATAAGGAGAATTTCTGTCTTTTTTCCCCAACATATAGGGAATTTCTGCCTTATTGACCCACAATTAGGGGAATTTCTGAAATTTTGCTCCAAAATAAGGGGAATTTCTGCTTTTTTGCCTCTAAATAAGTGGAATTTCTGTATTTTTCCCCCAAAACAAAGGAAATTTCTGGTTTTTTTGCCCCAAAATAAAGAAAATTTCTGTCTTATTACCATGAAATAAGTGAAATTTCTGCAATTTTGCCCCAAAATGAGGGAATTTCTGAGTTTTGCCCCAAAATAAGGAGAATTTCTGTCTTTTTGCCCCAACATATAGGGAATTTCTGACTTTTTGCCCCACAATTAGCGGAATTTCTGCAATTTTGCTCCAAAATACAGGGAATTTCTGCCTTTTTGCCCGAAAATAAGAAGAATGCATACCTTTTTGTCATAAAAATGGGAAATTTCTTCATTTTTGCTCCAAAATAAGGGGAATTTCTGTTTTTGCCTCTAAATAAGTGGAATTTTTGCCTTTTTCCCCAAAACAAAGGGAATTTCTGTCTTTTTTGCCCCAAAAAAAGAAAAATTCTGACTTATTACCCTGAAGTAAGTGAAATTTATGCAATTTTGTTCCAAAATAAGAAAAATTTCTGCCTTTTTGCCCCCAAATAAGGGGAATTTCAGCCTTTTTACCTCAAAATAAAAGGAATTTCTGCATTTTTGCCACAAAATATTAGGAATTTCTAACTTTTTGCCCCAAAATAAGGAAAATTTCTGCCTTTTTTCTCTGAAATAAGTGAAATTTCTGCAATTTTGCCACAAAATAAGTGAAATTTCTGCAATTTTGCCCCAAAATAAGTGAAATTTCTGGAATTTTGCCCGAAAATAAGTGGAATTTCTGAATTTTGCCCCAAAATAAAAAGAATTTCTGTCTTTTTGCCCCAACATATAGGGAATTTCTGCCTTTTTGACCCACAATTAGGGGAATTTCTGAAATTTTGCTCCAAAATAAAAGGAATTTCTGCTTTTTTGCCTCTAAATAAGTGAAATTTCTGTCTTTTTCCCCCAAAACAAAAGGAATTTCTGTTTTTTTTACCCCAAAATAAAGAAAATTTCTGTCTTATTACCATGAAATAAGTGAAATTTCTACAATTTTGCCCCAAAATAAGGGAAATTTCTGCTTTTTTGTTTCCAAATAATGGGAATTTCAGCCTTTTTACCTCAAAATAAGTGGAATTTCTGCATTTTTGCCCCAAAATAAGGGAAATTTCTGCCTTTTTGCCCCAAAATAAGAAAAATTTCTGCAATTTTGTACCAAAATAAAAGAAATTTCTGCCTTTTTGCCCCAAAATAAGAAAATTTCTGCTTTTTTTGAAATAAGTGAAATTTTTGCAATTTTGCCCGAAAATAAGTAAAATTTCTGCAATTTTGCCCCAAAATAAGAAAAATTTCTGGAATTTTGCCCCAAAATAAGTGGAATTTCTGAGTTTTGCCCCACAATAAGGAGAATTTCTGTCTTTTTGCCCAAACATATAGGGAATTTCTGCCTTTTTGCCCCACAATGAGGGGAATTTCTGCAATTTTGCTCCAAAATACGGGGAATTTCTGTCTTTTTGCCCGACAATTAGAAGAATGCATACCTTTTTGCCATAAAAAAGGGAAATTTCTTCATTTTTGCTCCAAAATAAAGGGAATTTCTGCTTTTTTGCCTCTAAATAAGTGGAATTTCTGTCTTTTTCCCACAAAACAAAAGGAAGTTCTGTCTTTTTTGCCCCAAAATAAGGAAAATTTCTGACTTATTACCCTGAAGTAAGTGAAATTTCTGCAATTTTGCCCAAAAATGAGAGAAACTTCTGCCTTTTTGCCCCCAAATAATGGGAATTTCAGCCTTTTTCCCCTCAAAATAAGGGGAATTTCTGCATTTTTGCCACAAAATATTAGGAATTTCTGCCTTTTTGCCTCAAAATAAGGAAAATTTCTGCCTATTTTCCTGAAATAAGTGAAATTTCTGCAATTTTGCCCCAAAATAATTGAAATTTATGCAATTTTGCCCCAAAATAAGTGAAATTTCTGGAATTTTGCCCCAAAATAAGTGGAATTTCTGAGATTTGCCCCAAAATAAGGAGAATTTCTGTCTTTTTGCCCCAAGATATAGGGAATTTCTGCCTTTTTGACCCACAATTAGGGGAATTTCTGCAATTTTGCTCCAAAATACGGTGAATTTCTGCCTTTTTCCCCGAAAATAAGAAGAATGCATACCTTTTTGCCATAAAAATGGAAATTTCTTCATTTTTGCTCCATAATAAGGGGAATTTCTGCTTTTTTGCCTCTAAATAATTGGAATTTCTGTATTTTTCCCCCAAAACAAAGGGAATTTTTGTCTTTTTTGCCCCAAAATAAGGAAAATTTCTGACTTATTACCCTGAAATAAGTGAAATTTCTGCAATTTTGCCCGAATATAAAGAAAATTTCTGCCTTTTTGCCCCCAAATAAAAGGAATTTCAGCCTTTTTACCTCAAAATAAGGGGAATTTCTGCCTTTTTGCTCCAAAATATGGGAAATTTCTGCCTTTTTGCCCCAAAATAAGAAAAATTTCTGCAATTATATACCAAAATAAATGAAATTTCTGCCTTTTTGACCCAAAATAAGAAAGATTCTGCTATTTTTTGAAATAAGTGAAATTTCTGCTATTTTGCCCCAAAATAAGTGAAATTTCTGCAATTTTGCCCCAAAATAAGGGAAATTTCTGGAATTTTGCCCCAAAATAAGTGGAATTTCTGAGTTTTGCCCCAAAATAAGGAGAATTTCTGTCTTTTTGCCCCAACATATAGGGAATTTCTGCCTTTTTGCCCCACAATTAGGGGAATTTCTGCAATTTTGCTCCAAAATACGTGGAATTTCTGCCTTTTTGCCCCAAAATAAGGAAAATTTCTGACTTTTTTCTCTGAAATAAGTGAAATTTCTGCAATTTTACCACAAAATAAGTGAAATTTCCTCAATTTTGCCCCAAAATAAGTGAAATTTCTGGAATTTTGCCCCAAAATAAGTGGAATTTCTGAGTTTTGCCCCAAAATAAGGAGAATTTCTGTCTTTTTGCCCCAACATATAGGGAATTTCTGCCTTTTTGACCCACAATTAGGGAAATTTCTGAAATGTTGCTCCAAAATAAGAGGAATTTCTGCTTTTTTGCCTCCAAATAAGTAGAATTTCTGTCTTTTTCCCCCAAAACAAAGGGAATTTCTGTTTTTTTTTTTTGCCCCAAAATAAAGAAAATTTCTGTCTTATTACCATGAAATAAGTGAAATTATTGCAATTTTGCCCAAAAATAAGGAAAATTTCTGCTTTTTTGTCCCCAAATAATGGGAATTTCAGCCTTTTTACCTCAAAATAAGTGGAATTTCTGCATTTTTGCCCCAAAATAAGGGAAATTTCTGCCTTTTTGCCCCAAAATAAGAAAAATTTCTGCAATTTTGTACCAAAATAAAAGAAATTGCTGCCTTTTTTCCCCAAAATAAGAAATTTCTGCTTTTTTTTTAAATAAGTGAAATTTCGGCAATTTTGCCCGAAAATAAGTAAAATTTCTGCAATTTTGCCCCAAAATAAGTGGAATTTCTGAGTTTTGCCCCAAAATAAGGAAAATTTGTGCTTTTTTGTCCCCAAATAATGGGAATTTCAGCCTTTTTTCCCTCAAAATAAGGGGAATTTCTGCATTTTTGCCACAAAATATTAGGAATTTCTGCCTTTTTGCCTCAAAATAAGGAAAATTTCTGCCTTTTTTCCCTGAAATAAGTGAAATTTCTGCAATTTTGCCCCAAAATAATTGAAATTTATGCAATTTTGCCCCAAAATAAGTGAAATTTCTGGAATTTTGCCCCAAAATAAGTGGAATTTCTGAGATTTGCCCAAAATAAGGAGAATTTCTGTCTTTTTGCCACAAGATATAGGGAATTTCTGCCTTTTTGACCCACAATTAGAGGAATTTCTGCAATTTTGCTCCAAAATACGGTGAATTTCTGCCTTTTTGCCCGAAAATAAGAAGAATGCATATCTTTTTGCCATAAAAAAGGGAAATTTCTTCATTTTTGCTCCAAAATAAGGGGAATTTCTGATTTTTTGCCTCTAAATAAGTGGAATTTTTTGCCTTTTTCCCCAAAACAAAGTAAATTTCTGTCTTTTTTGTCCCAAAAAAAGAAAAATTCTGACTTATTACCCTGAAGTAACTGAAATTTATGCAATTTTGTTCCAAAATAAGGGAAATTTCTGCCTTTTTGCCCCCAAATAAGGGGAATTTCAGCCTTTTAACCTCAAAATAAAAGGAATTTCTGCATTTTTGCCACAAAATATTAGGAATTTCTAACTTTTTGCCCCAAAATAAGGAAAATTTCTGCCTTTTTTCTCTGAAATAAGTGAAATTTCTGCAATTTTGCCACAAAATAAGTGAAATTTCTGCAATTTTGCCCCAAAATAAGTGAAATTTCTGGAATTTTGCCCGAAAATAAGTGGAATTTCTGAGTTTTGCCCCAAAATAAAAAGAATTTCTGTCTTTTTGCCCCAACATATAGGGAATTTCTGCCTTTTTGACCCACAATTAGGGGAATTTCTGAAATTTTGCTCCAAAATAAAAGGAATTTCTGCTTTTTTGCCTCTAAATAAGTGAAATTTCTGTCTTTTTCCCCCAAAACAAAGGGAATTTCTGTTTTTTTACCCCAAAATAAAGAAAATTTCTGTCTTATTACCATGAAATAAGTGAAATTTCTACAATTTTGCCCCAAAATAAGGGAAATTTCTGCTTTTTTGTCCCCAAATAATGGGAATTTCAGCCTTTTTACCTCAAAATAAGTGGAATTTCTGCATTTTTGCCCCAAAAAAGGGAAATTTCTGCCTTTTTGCCCCAAAATAAGAAAAATTTCTGCAATTTTGTACCAAAATAAAAGAAATTTCTGCCTTTTTGCCCCAAAATAAGAAAATTTCTGCTTTTTTTTGAAATAAGTGAAATTTTTGCAATTTTGCCCGAAAATAAGTAAAATTTCTGCAATTTTGCCCCAAAATAAGAAAAATTTCTGGAATTTTGCCCCAAAATAAGTGGAATTTCTGAGTTTTGCCCCAAAATAAGGAGAATTTCTGTCTTTTTGCCCAAACATATAGGGAATTTCTGCCTTTTTGCCCCACAATGAGGGGAATTTCTGCAATTTTGCTCCAAAATACGGGGAATTTCTGTCTTTTTGCCCGACAATTAGAAGAATGCATACCTTTTTGCCATAAAAAAGGGAAATTTCTTCATTTTTGCTCCAAAATAAAGGGAATTTCTGCTTTTTTGCCTCTAAATAAGTGGAATTTCTGTCTTTTTCCCACAAAACAAAAGGAAGTTCTGTCTTTTTTGCCCCAAAATAAGAAAAATTTCTGACTTATTACCCTGAAGTAAGTGAAATTTCTGCAATTTTGCCCGAAAATGAGAGAAACTTCTGCCTTTTTGCCCCCAAATAATGGGAATTTCAGCCTTTTTTCCCTCAAAATAAGGGGAATTTCTGCATTTTTGCCACAAAATATTAGGAATTTCTGCCTTTTTGCCTCAAAATAAGGAAAATTTCTTCCTATTTTCCTGAAATAAGTGAAATTTCTGCAATTTTGCTCCAAAATAATTGAAATTTATGCAATTTTGCCCCAAAATAAGTGAAATTTCTGGAATTTTGCCCCAAAATAAGTGGAATTTCTGAGATTTGCCCCAAAATAAGGAGAATTTCTGTCTTTTTGCCCCAAGATATAGGGAATTTCTGCCTTTTTGACCCACAATTAGGGGAATTTCTGCAATTTTGCTCCAAAATACGGTGAATTTCTGCCTTTTTGCCCGAAAATAAGAAGAATGCATACCTTTTTGCCATAAAAATGGAAATTTCTTCATTTTTGCTCCATAATAAGGGGAATTTCTGCTTTTTTGCCTCTAAATAAGTGGAATTTCTGTATTTTTCCCCCAAAACAAAGGGAATTTCTGTCTTTTTTGCCCCAAAATAGGAAAAATTCTGACTTATTACCCTGAAGTAAGTGAAATTTTTGCAATTTTGTTCCAAAATAAGGGAAATTTCTGCCTTTTTGCCCCCAAATAAGGGGAATTTCAGCCTTTTTACCTCAAAATAAAAGGAATTTCTTCATTTTTGCCACAAAATATTAGGAATTTCTAATTTTTGCCCCAAAATAATAAAAATTTCTGCCTTTTTTCTCTGAAATAAGTGAAATTTCTGCAATTTTGCCACAAAATAAGTGAAATTTCTGCAATTTTGCCCCAAAATAAGTGAAATTTCTGGAATTTTGCCCCAAAATAAGTGGAATTTCTGAGTTTTGCCCCAAAATAAGGAGAATTTCTGTCTTTTTGCAACAACATATAGGGAATTTCTGCCTTATTGACCCACAATTAGGGGAATTTCTGAAATTTTGCTCCAAAATAAGGGGAATTTCTGCTTTTTTGCCTCTAAATAAGTGGAATTTTTGTATTTTTCCCCCAGAACAAAGGGAATTTCTGGTTTTTTTGCCCCAAAATAAAGAAAATTTCTGTCTTATTTCCATGAAATAAGTGAAATTTCTGCAATTTTGCCCCAAAATGAGGGAATTTCTGAGTTTTGCCCCAAAATAAGGAGAATTTCTGTCTTTTTCCCCAACATATAGGGAATTTCTGACTTTTTGCCCCACAATTAGGGGAATTTCTGCAATTTTGCTCCAAAATACAGGGAATTTCTGCCTTTTTGCCCGAAAATAAGAAGAATGCATACCTTTTTGTCATAAAAATGGGAAATTTCTTTATTTTTGCTCCAAAATAAGGGGAATTTCTGTTTTTGCCTCTAAATAAGTGGAATTTTTGCCTTTTTCCCCAAAACAAAGGGAATTTCTGTCTTTTTTGCCCCAAAAAAAGAAAAATTCTGACTTATTACCCTGAAGTAAGTGAAATTTATGCAATTTTGTTCCAAAATAAGAAAAATTTCTGCCTTTTTGCCCCCAAATAAGGGGAATTTCAGCCTTTTTACCTCAAAATAAAAGGAATTTCTGCATTTTTGCCACAAAATATTAGGAATTTCTAACTTTTTGCCCCAAAATAAGGAAAATTTCTGCCTTTTTTCTCTGAAATAAGTGAAATTTCTGCAATTTTGCCACAAAATAAGTGAAATTTCTGCAATTTTGCCCCAAAATAAGTGAAATTTCTGGAATTTTGCCCGAAAATAAGTGGAATTTCTGAATTTTGCCCCAAAATAAAAAGAATTTCTGTCTTTTTGCCCCAACATATAGGGAATTTCTGCCTTTTTGACCCACAATTAGGGGAATTTCTGAAATTTTGCTCCAAAATAAGGGGAATTTCTGCTTTTTTGCCTCTAAATAAGTGAAATTTCTGTCTTTTTCCCCCAAAACAAAGGGAATTTCTGGTTTTTTTACCCCAAAATAAAGAAAATTTCTGTCTTATTACCATGAAATAAGTAAAATTTCTACAATTTTGCCCCAAAATAAGGGAAATTTCTGCTTTTTTGTTTCCAAATAATGGGAATTTCAGCCTTTTTACCTCAAAATAAGTGGAATTTCTGCATTTTTGCCCCAAAATAAGGGAAATTTCTGCCTTTTTGCCCCAAAATAAGAAAAATTTCTGCAATTTGTACCAAAATAAAAGAAATTTCTGCCTTTTTGCCCCAAAATAAGAAAATTTCTGCTTTTTTTGAAATAAGTGAAATTTTTGCAATTTTGCCCGAAAATAAGTAAAATTTCTGCAATTTTGCCCCAAAATAAGAAAAATTTCTGGAATTTTGCCCCAAAATAAGTGGAATTTCTGAGTTTTGCCCCAAAATAAGGAGAATTTCTGTCTTTTTGCCCAAACATATAGGGAATTTCTGCCTTTTTGCCCCACAATGAGGGGAATTTCTGCAATTTTGCTCCAAAATATGGGGAATTTCTGTCTTTTTGCCCGACAATTAGAAGAATGCATACCTTTTTGCCATAAAAAAGGGAAATTTCTTCATTTTTGCTCCAAAATAAAGGGAATTTCTGCTTTTTTGCCTCTAAATAAGTGGAATTTCTGTCTTTTTCCCACAAAACAAAAGGAAGTTCTGTCTTTTTTGCCCCAAAATAAGGAAAATTTCTGACTTATTACCCTGAAGTAAGTGAAATTTCTGCAATTTTGCCCGAAAATGAGAGAAACTTCTGCCTTTTTGCCCCCAAATAATGGGAATTTCAGCCTTTTTTCCCTCAAAATAAGGGGAATTTCTGCATTTTTGCCACAAAATATTAGGAATTTCTGCCTTTTTGCCTCAAAATAAGGAAAATTTCTGCCTATTTTCCTGAAATAAGTGAAATTTCTGCAATTTTGCCCCAAAATAATTGAAATTTATGCAATTTTGCCCCAAAATAAGTGAAATTTCTGGAATTTTGCCCCAAAATAAGTGGAATTTCTGAGATTTGCCCCAAAATAAGGAGAATTTCTGTTTTTTTGCCCCAAGATATAGGGAATTTCTGACTTTTTGACCCACAATTAGGGGAATTTCTACAATTTTGCTCCAAAATACGGTGAATTTCTGCCTTTTTGCCCGAAAATAAGAAGAATGCATACCTTTTTGCCATAAAAATGGAAATTTCTTCATTTTTGCTCCATAATAAGGGGAATTTCTGCTTTTTTGCCTCTAAATAATTGGAATTTCTGTATTTTTCCCCCAAAACAAAGGGAATTTTTGTCTTTTTTGCCCCAAAATAAGGAAAATTTCTGACTTATTACCCTTAAATAAGTGAATTTTCTGCAATTTTGCCCGAAAATAAAGAAAATTTCTGCCTTTTTGCCCCCAAATAAAAGGAATTTCAGCCTTTTTACCTCAAAATAAGGGGAATTTCTGCCTTTTTGCTCCAAAATATGGGAAATTTCTGCCTTTTTGCCCCAAAATAAGAAAAATTTCTGCAATTATATACCAAAATAAATGAAATTTCTGCCTTTTTGACCCAAAATAAGAAAGATTCTGCTTTTTTTTGAAATAAGTGAAATTTCTGCTATTTTGCCCCAAAATAAGTGAAATTTCTGCAATTTTGCCCCAAAATAAGGGAAATTTCTGGAATTTTGCCCCAAAATAAGTGGAATTTCTGAGTTTTGCCCCAAAATAAGGAGAATTTCTGTCTTTTTGCCCCAACATATAGGGAATTTCTGCCTTTTTGCCCCACAATTAGGGGAATTTCTGCAATTTTGCTCCAAAATACGGGGAATTTCTGCCTTTTTGCCCCAAAATAAGGAAAATTTCTGACTTTTTTCTCTGAAATAAGTGAAATTTCTGCAATTTTACCACAAAATAAGTGAAATTTCCTCAATTTTGCCCCAAAATAAGTGAAATTTCTGGAATTTTGCCCCAAAATAAGTGGAATTTCTGAGTTTTGCCCCAAAATAAGGAGAATTTCTGTCTTTTTGCCCCAACATATAGGGAATTTCTGCCTTTTTGACCCACAATTAGGGGAATTTCTGAAATTTTGCTCCAAAATAAGAGGAATTTCTGCTTTTTTGCCTCCAAATAAGTAGAATTTCTGTCTTTTTCCCCCAAAACAAAGGGAATTTCTGGTTTTTATTGCCCCAAAATAAAGAAAATTTCTGTCTTATTACCATGAAATAAGTGAAATTATTGCAATTTTGCCCAAAAATAAGGAAAATTTCTGCTTTTTTGTCCCCAAATAATGAGAATTTCAGCCTTTTTACCTCAAAATAAGTGGAATTTCTGCATTTTTGCCCCAAAATAAGGGAAATTTCTGCCTTTTTGCCCCAAAATAAGAAAAATTTCTGCAATTTTGTACCAAAATAAAAGAAATTGCTGCCTTTTTGCTTCAAAATAAGAAAATTTCTGCTTTTTTTTGAAATAAGTGAAATTTCGGCAATTTTGCCCGAAAATAAGTAAAATTTCTGCAATTTTGCCCCAAAATAAGGGAAATTTCTGGAATTTTGCCCCAAAATAAGTGGAATTTCTGAGTTTTGCCCCAAAATAAGGAAAATTTCTGCTTTTTTGTCCCCAAATAATGGGAATTTCAGCCTTTTTTCCCTCAAAATAAGGGGAATTTCTGCATTTTTGACACAAAATATTAGGAATTTCTGCCTTTTTGCCCCAAAATAAGGAAAATTTCTGCCTTTTCTCCCTGAAATAAGTGAAATTTCTACAATTTTGCCCCAAAGTAATTGAAATTTATGCAATTTTGCCCCAAAATAAGTGAAATTTCTGGAATTTTGCCCCAAAATAAGTGGAATTTCTGAGATTTGCCCCAAAATAAGGAGAATTTCTGTCTTTTTGCCCCAAGATATAGGGAATTTCTGCCTTTTTGACCCACAATTAGGGGAATTTCTGCAATTTTGCTCCAAAATACGGTGAATTTCTGCCTTTTTGCCCGAAAATAAGAAGAATGCATATCTTTTTGCCATAAAAAAGGGAAATTTCTTCATTTTTGCTCCAAAATAAGGGGAATTTCTGATTTTTTGCCTCTAAATAAGTGGAATTTTTGCCTTTTTCCCCAAAACAAAGTAAATTTCTGTCTTTTTTGTCCCAAAAAAAGAAAAATTCTGACTTATTACCCTGAAGTAACTGAAATTTATGCAATTTTGTTCCAAAATAAGGGAAATTTCTGCCTTTTTGCCCCCAAATAAGGGGAATTTCAGCCTTTTTACCTCAAAATAAAAGGAATTTCTGCTTTTTTGCCACAAAATATTAGGAATTTCTAACTTTTTGCCCCAAAATAAGGAAAATTTCTGCCTTTTTTCTCTGAAATAAGTGAAATTTCTGCAATTTTGCCACAAAATAAGTGAAATTTCTGCAATTTTGCCCCAAAATAAGTGAAATTTCTGGAATTTTGCCCGAAAATAAGTGGAATTTCTGAGTTTTGCCCCAAAATAAGGAGAATTTCTGTCTTTTTGCCCCAACATATAGGGAATTTCTGCCTTTTTGACCCACAATTAGGGGAATTTCTGAAATTTTGCTCCAAAATAAAAGGAATTTCTGCTTTTTTGCCTCTAAATAAGTGAAATTTCTGTCTTTTTCCCCCAAAACAAAGGGAATTTCTGTTTTTTTTACCCCAAAATAAAGAAAATTTCTGTCTTATTACCATGAAATAAGTGAAATTTCTACAATTTTGCCCCAAAATAAGGGAAATTTCTGCTTTTTTGTCCCCAAATAATGGGAATTTCAGCCTTTTTACCTCAAAATAAGTGGAATTTCTGCATTTTTGCCCCAAAATAAGGGAAATTTCTGCCTTTTTGCCCCAAAATAAGAAAAATTTCTGCAATTTTGTACCACAATAAAAGAAATTTCTGCCTTTTTGCACCCAAATAAGAAAATTTCTGCTTTTTTTTGAAATAAGTGAAATTTTTGCAATTTTGCCCGAAAATAAGTAAAATTTCTGCAATTTTGCCTCAAAATAAGAAAAATTTCTGGAATTTTGCCCCAAAATAAGTGGAATTTCTGAGTTTTGCCCCAAAATAAGGAGAATTTCTGTCTTTTTGCCCAAACATATATGGAATTTCTGCCTTTTTGCCCCACAATGTGGGGAATTTCTGCAATTTTGCTCCAAAATACGGGGAATTTCTGTCTTTTTGCACGACAATTAGAAGAATGCATACCTTTTTGCCATAAAAAAGGGAAATTTCTTCATTTTTGTACCAAAATAAAGGGAATTTCTGCTTTTTTGCCTCTAAATAAGTGGAATTTCTGTCTTTTTCCCACAAAACAAAAGGAAGTTCTGTCTTTTTTGCCCCAAACTAAAGAAAATTTCTGACTTATTACCCTGAAGTAAGTGAAATTTCTGCAATTTTGCCCGAAAATGAGAGAAACTTCTGCCTTTTTGCCCCCAAATAATGGGAATTTCAGCCTTTTTTCCCTCAAAATAAGGGGAATTTCTGCATTTTTGCCACAAAATACTAGGAATTTCTGCCTTTTTGCCCCAAAATAAGGAAAATTTCTGCCTTTTTTCCTGAAATCAGTGAAATTTCTGCAATTTTGCCCCAAAATAATTGAAATTTATGCAATTTTGCCCCAAAATAAGTGAAATTTCTGGAATTTTGCCCCAAAATAAGTGGAATTTCTGAGATTTGCCCCAAAATAAGGAGAATTTCTGTCTTTTTGCCCCAAGATATAGGGAATTTCTGCCTTTTTGACCCACAATTAGGGGAATTTCTGCAATTTTGCTCCAAAATACGGTGAATTTCTGCCTTTTTGCCCGAAAATAAGAAGAATGCATACCTTTTTGCCATAAAAATGGAAATTTCTTCATTTTTGCTCCATAATAAGGAGAATTTCTGCTTTTTTGCCTCTAAATAATTGGAATTTCTGTATTTTTCCCCCAAAACAAAGGGAATTTTTGTCTTTTTTGCCCCAAAATAAGGAAAATTTCTGACTTATTACCCTGAAATAAGTGAAATTTCTGCAATTTTGCCCGAAAATAAAGGAAATTTCTGCCTTTTTGCCCCCAAATAAAAGGAATTTCAGCCTTTTTACCTCAAAATAAGGGGAATTTCTGCCTTTTTGCTCCAAAATATGGGAAATTTCTGCCTTTTTGCCTTAAAATAAGAAAAATTTCTGCAATTATATACCAAAATAAATGAAATTTCTGCCTTTTTGACCCAAAATAAGAATGATTCTGCTTTTTTTTGAAATAAGTGAAATTTCTGCTATTTTGCCCCAAAATAAGTGAAATTTCTGCAATTTTGCCCCAAAATAAGGGAAATTTCTGGAATTTTGCCTCAAAATAAGTGGAATTTCTGAGTTTTGCCCCAAAATAAGGAGAATTTCTGTCTTTTTGCCCCAACATATAGGGAATTTCTGCCTTTTTGCCCCACAATTAGGGGAATTTCTGCAATTTTGCTCCAAAATACGGGGAATTTCTGCCTTTTTGCCCCAAAATAAGGAAAATTTCTGACTTTTTTCTCTGAAATAAGTGAAATTTCTGCAATTTTACCACAAAATAAGTGAAATTTCCTCAATTTTGCCCCAAAATAAGTGAAATTTCTGGAATTTTGCCCCAAAATAAGTGGAATTTCTGAGTTTTGCCCCAAAATAAGGAGAATTTCTGTCTTTTTGCCCCAACATATAGGGAATTTCTGCCTTTTTGACCCACAATTAGGGGAATTTCTGAAATTTTGCTCCAAAATAAGAGGAATTTCTGCTTTTTTGCCTCCAAATAAGTAGAATTTCTGTCTTTTTCCCCCAAAACAAAGGGAATTTCTGGTTTTTTTTGCCCCAAAATAAAGAAAATTTCTGTCTTATTACCATGAAATAAGTGAAATTATTGCAATTTTGCCCAAAAATAAGGAAAATTTCTGCTTTTTTGTCCCCAAATAATGAGAATTTCAGCCTTTTTACCTCAAAATAAGTGGAATTTCTGCATTTTTGCCCCAAAATAAGGGAAATTTCTGCCTTTTTGCCCCAAAATAAGAAAAATTTCTGCAATTTTGTACCAAAATAAAAGAAATTGCTGCCTTTTTGCTTCAAAATAAGAAAATTTCTGCTTTTTTTTGAAATAAGTGAAATTTCGGCAATTTTGCCCGAAAATAAGTAAAATTTCTGCAATTTTGCCCCAAAATAAGGGAAATTTCTGGAATTTTGCCCCAAAATAAGTGGAATTTCTGAGTTTTGCCCCAAAATAAGGAAAATTTCTGCTTTTTTGTCCCCAAATAATGGGAATTTCTGCCTTTTTTCCCTCAAAATAAGGGGAATTTCTGCATTTTTGACACAAAATATTAGGAATTTCTGCCTTTTTGCCCCAAAATAAGGAAAATTTCTGCCTTTTCTCCCTGAAATAAGTGAAATTTCTACAATTTTGCCCCAAAGTAATTGAAATTTATGCAATTTTGCCCCAAAATAAGTGAAATTTCTGGAATTTTGCCCCAAAATAAGTGGAATTTCTGAGATTTGCCCCAAAATAAGGAGAATTTCTGTCTTTTTGCCCCAAGATATAGGGAATTTCTGCCTTTTTGACCCACAATTAGGGGAATTTCTGCAATTTTGCTCCAAAATACGGTGAATTTCTGCCTTTTTGCCCGAAAATAAGAAGAATGCATATCTTTTTGCCATAAAAAAGGGAAATTTCTTCATTTTTGCTCCAAAATAAGGGGAATTTCTGATTTTTTGCCTCTAAATAAGTGGAATTTTTGCCTTTTTCCCCAAAACAAAGTAAATTTCTGTCTTTTTTGTCCCAAAAAAAGAAAAATTCTGACTTATTACCCTGAAGTAACTGAAATTTATGCAATTTTGTTCCAAAATAAGGGAAATTTCTGCCTTTTTGCCCCCAAATAAGGGGAATTTCAGCCTTTTTACCTCAAAATAAAAGGAATTTCTGCATTTTTGCCACAAAATATTAGGAATTTCTAACTTTTTGCCCCAAAATAAGGAAAATTTCTGCCTTTTTTCTCTGAAATAAGTGAAATTTCTGCAATTTTGCCACAAAATAAGTGAAATTTCTGGAATTTTGCCCGAAAATAAGTGGAATTTCTGAGTTTTGCCCCAAAATAAGGAGAATTTCTGTCTTTTTGCCCCAACATATAGGGAATTTCTGCCTTTTTGACCCACAATTAGGGGAATTTCTGAAATTTTGCTCCAAAATAAGTGGAATTTCTGCTTTTTTGCCTCTAAATTAGTGGAATTTCTGTCTTTTGCCCCCAAAACAAAGAGAATTTCTGTTTTTTTTTACCCCAAAATAAAGAAAATTTCTGTCTTATTACCATGAAATAAGTGAAATTTCTACAATTTTGCCCCAAAATAAGGGAAATTTCTGCTTTTTTGTCCCCAAATAATGGGAATTTCAGACTTTTTATCTCAAAATAAGTGGAATTTCTGCATTTTGCTCCAAAATAAGGGAAATTTCTGCCTTTTTGCCCCATAATAAGAAAAATTTCTGCAATTTTGTACCAAAATAAAAGAAATTTCTGCCTTTTTGCCCCAAAATAAGAAAATTTCTGCTTTTTTTTGAAATAAGTGAAATTTTTGCAATTTTGCCCGAAATAAGTAAAATTTCTGCAATTTTGCCCCAAAATAAGAGAAATTTCTGGAATTTTGCCCCAAAATAAGTGGAATTTCTGAGTTTTGCCCCAAAATAAGGAGAATTTCTGTCTTTTTGCCCAAACATATAGGGAATTTCTGCCTTTTTGACCCACAATTAGGGGAATTTCTGCAATTTTGCTCCAAAATACGGTGAATTTCTGCCTTTTTGCCCGAAAATAAGAAGAATGCATATCTTTTTGCCATAAAAAAGGGAAATTTCTTCATTTTTGCTCCAAAATAAGGGGAATTTCTGATTTTTTGCCTCTAAATAAGTGGAATTTTTGCCTTTTTCCCCAAAACAAAGTAAATTTCTGTCTTTTTTGTCCCAAAAAAAGAAAAATTCTGACTTATTACCCTGAAGTAACTGAAATTTATGCAATTTTGTTCCAAAATAAGGGAAATTTCTGCCTTTTTGCCCCCAAATAAGGGGAATTTCAGCCTTTTTACCTCAAAATAAAAGGAATTTCTGCATTTTTGCCACAAAATATTAGGAATTTCTAACTTTTTGCCCCAAAATAAGGAAAATTTCTGCCTTTTTTCTCTGAAATAAGTGAAATTTCTGCAATTTTGCCACAAAATAAGTGAAATTTCTGGAATTTTGCCCGAAAATAAGTGGAATTTCTGAGTTTTGCCCCAAAATAAGGAGAATTTCTGTCTTTTTGCCCCAACATATAGGGAATTTCTGCCTTTTTGACCCACAATTAGGGGAATTTCTGAAATTTTGCTCCAAAATAAGTGGAATTTCTGCTTTTTTGCCTCTAAATTAGTGGAATTTCTGTCTTTTGCCCCCAAAACAAAGAGAATTTCTGTTTTTTTTTACCCCAAAATAAAGAAAATTTCTGTCTTATTACCATGAAATAAGTGAAATTTCTACAATTTTGCCCCAAAATAAGGGAAATTTCTGCTTTTTTGTCCCCAAATAATGGGAATTTCAGACTTTTTATCTCAAAATAAGTGGAATTTCTGCATTTTGCCCCAAAATAAGGGAAATTTCTGCCTTTTTGCCCCATAATAAGAAAAATTTCTGCAATTTTGTACCAAAATAAAAGAAATTTCTGCCTTTTTGCCCCAAAATAAGAAAATTTCTGCTTTTTTTTGAAATAAGTGAAATTTTTGCAATTTTGCCCGAAATAAGTAAAATTTCTGCAATTTTGCCCCAAAATAAGAGAAATTTCTGGAATTTTGCCCCAAAATAAGTGGAATTTCTGAGTTTTGCCCCAAAATAAGGAGAATTTCTGTCTTTTTGCCCAAACATATAGGGAATTTCTGCCTTTTTGCCCCACAATGAGGGGAATTTCTGCAATTTTGCTCCAAAATACGGGGAATTTCTGTCTTTTTGCACGACAATTAGAAGAATGCATACCTTTTTGCCATAAAAAAGGGAAATTTCTTCATTTTTGCTCCAAAATAAAGGGAATTTCTGCTTTTTTGCCTCTAAATAAGTGGAATTTCTGTCTTTTTCCCACAAAACAAAAGGAAGTTCTGTCTTTTTTGCCCCAAAATAAAGAAAATTTCTGACTTATTACCCTGAAGTAAGTGAAATTTCTGCAATTTTGCCCGAAAATGAGAGAAACTTCTGCCGTTTTGCCCCCAAATAATGGGAATTTCAGCCTTTTTTCCCTCAAAATAAGGGGAATTTCTGCATTTTTGCCACAAAATATTAGGAATTTCTGCCTTTTTGCCCCAAAATAAGGAAAATTTCAGCCTTTTTTCCTGAAATAAGTGAAATTTCTGCAATTTTGCCCCAAAATAATTGAAATTTATGCAATTTTGCCCCAAAATAAGTGAAATTTCTGGAATTTTGCCCCAAAATAAGGAGAATTTCTGTCTTTTTGCCCCAAGATATAGGGAATTTCTGCCTTTTTGACCCACAATTAGGGGAATTTCTGCAATTTTGCTCCAAAATACGGTGAATTTCTGCCTTTTTGCCCGAAAATAAGAAGAATGCATACCTTTTTGCCATAAAAATGGAAATTTCTTCATTTTTGCTCCATAATAATGGGAATTTCTGCTTTTTTGCCTCTAAATAATTGGAATTTCTGTATTTTTCCCCCAAAACAAAGAGAATTTTTGTCTTTTTTGCCCCAAAATAAGGAAAATTTGTGACTTATTACCCTGAAATATGAAATTTCTGCAATTTTGCCCGAAAATAAAGGAAATTTCTGCCTTTTTGCCCCCAAATAAAAGGAATTTCAGCCTTTTTACCTCAAAATAAGGGGAATTACTGCCTTTTTGCTCCAAAATATGGGAAATTTCTGCCTTTTTGCCCCAAAATAAGAAAAATTTCTGCAATTTTGTACCAAAATAAGTGAAATTTCTGCCTTTTTGCCACAAAATAAAAAAGATTCTGCTTTTTTTTTAAATAAGTGAAATTTCTGCAATTTTGCCCCAAAATAATTGAAATTTCTGCAATTTTGCCCCAAAATAAGAAAAATTTCTGCAATTTTGTACCAAAATAAAAGAAATTGCTGCCTTTTTGCCCCAAAATAAGAAAATTTCTGCTTTTTTTTGAAATAAGTGAAATTTCGGCAATTTTGCCCGAAAATAAGTAAAATTTCTGCAATTTTGCCCCAAAATAAGGGAAATTTCTGGAATTTTGCCCCAAAATAAGTGGAATTTCTGAGTTTTGCCCCAAAATAAAGAAAATTTATGCTTTTTTGTCCCCAAATAATGGGAATTTCAGCCTTTTTTCCCTCAAAATAAGGGGAATTTCTGCATTTTTGCCAAAAAATATTAGGAATTTCTGCCTTTTTGCCCCAAAATAAGGAAAATTACTGCCTTTTTTCCGTGAAATAAGTGAAATTTCTGCAATTTTGCCCCAAAATAATTGAAATTTATGCAATTTTGCCCCAAAATAAGTGAAATTTCTGGAATTTTGCCCCAAAATAAGTGGAATTTCTGAGATTTGCCCCAAAATAAGGAGAATTTCTGTCTTTTTGCCCCAAGATATAGGGAATTTCTGCCTTTTGGACCCACAATTAGGGGAATTTTTGCAATTTTGCTCCAAAATACGGTGAATTTCTGCCTTTTTGCCCGAAAATAAGAAGAATGCATATCTTTTTGCCATAAAAAAGGGAAATTTCTTCATTTTTGCTCCAAAATAAGGGGAATTTCTGCTTTTTTGCCTCTAAATAAGTGGAATTTTTGCCTTTTCCCCAACACAAAGGGAATTTCTGTCTTTTTTGTCCCAAAAAAGAAAAAATTCTGACTTATTACCCTGAAGTAACTGAAATTTATGCAATTTTGTTCCAAAATAAGGGAAATTTCTGCCTTTTTGCCCCCAAAGAAGGGGAATTTCAGCCTTTTTACCTCAAAATAAAAGGAATTTCTGCATTTTTACCACAAAAGATTAGGAATTTCTAACTTTTTGCCCCAAAATAAGGAAAATTTCTGCCTTTTTTCTCTGAAATAAGTGAAATTTCTGCAAATTTGCCACAAAATAAGTGAAATTTCTGCAATTTTGCCCCAAAATAAGTGAAATTTCTGGAATTTTGCCCGAAAATAAGTGGAATTTCTGAGTTTTGCCCCAAAATAAGGAGAATTTCTGTCTTTTTGCCCCAACATATAGGGAATTTCTGCCTTTTTGACCCACAATTAGGGGAATTTCTGAAATTTTGCTCCAAAATAAAAGGAATTTCTGCTTTTTTGCCTCTAAATAAGTGAAATTTCTGCCTTTTCCTCCAAAACAAAGGGAATTTCTGTTTTTTTACCCCAAAATAAAGAAAATTTTTGTCTTATTACCATGAAATAAGTGAAATTTCTACAATTTTGCCCTAAAATAAGGGAAATTTCTGCTTTTTTGTCCCCAAATAATGGGAATTTCAGCCTTTTTACCTCAAAATAAGTGGAATTTCTGCATTTTTGCCCCAAAATAAGGGAAATTTCTGCCTTTTTGCCCCAAAATAAGAAAAATTTCTGCAATTTTTTACCAAAATAAAAGAAATTTCAGCCTTTTTGCTTCAAAATAAGAAAATTTCTGCTTTTTTTTTGAAATAAGTGAAATTTCTGCAATTTTGCCCGAAAATAAGTAAAATTTCTGCAATTTTGCCCCAAAATAAGAGAAATTTCTGGAATTTTGCGCCAAAATAAGTGGAATTTCTGAGTTTTGCCCCAAAATAAGGAGAATTTCTGTCTTTTTGCCCCAACATACAGGGAATTTCTGCCTTTTTGCCCCACAATTAGGGGAAATTCTGCAATTTTGCTCCAAAATACGGGGAATTTCTGTCTTTTTGCCCGACAATTAGAAGAATGCATACCTTTTTGCCATAAAAAAGGGAAATTTCTTCATTTTTGCTCCAAAATAAAGGGAATTTCTGCTTTTTTGCCTCTAAATAAGTGGAATTTCTGTCTTTTTCCCGCAAAACAAAAGGAAGTTCTGTCTTTTTTGCTTCAAAATAAAGAAAATTTCTGACTTATTACTCTGAAGTAAGTGAAATTTCTGCAATTTTGCACGAAAATTAGAGAAATTTCTGCCTTTTTGCCCCCAAATAATGGGAATTTCAGCCTTTTTTCCCTCAAAATAAGGGGAATTTCTGCATTTTTGCCACAAAATATTAGGAATTTCTGCCTTTTTGACCCAAAATAAGGAAAATTTCTGCCTTTTTTCCCTGAAATAAGTGAAATTTCTGCAATTTTGCCCCAAAATAATTGAAATTTATGCAATTTTGCCCCAAAATAAGAGAAATTTCTGGAATTTTGCCCCAAAATAAGTGGAATTTCTGAGATTTGCCCCAAAATAAACAGAATTTCTGTCTTTTTGCCCAAAGATATAAGGAATTTCTGCCTTTTTGACCCACAATTATGGGAATTTCTGCAATTTTGCTCCAAAATACGGGGAATTTCTGCCTTTTTGCCAGAAAATAAGAAGAATGCATACCTTTTTGCCATAAAAATGGAAATTTCTTCATTTTTGCTCCATAATAAGGGGAATTTCTGCTTTTTTCCTCTAAATAATTGGAATTTCTGTATTTTTTTTCCCAAAACAAAAGGAATTTTTGTCTTTTTTGCCCCAAAATAAGAAAATTTCTGACTTATTACCCTGAAATAAGTGAAATTTCTGCAATTTTGCCCGAAAATAAAGGAAATTTCTGCCTTTTTGCCCCCAAATAAAAGGAATTTCAGCCTTTTTACCTCAAAATAAGGGGAATTTCTGCCTTTTTGCTCCAAAATATGGGAAATTTCTGCCTTTTTGCCCCAAAATAAGAAAAATTTCTGCAATTATGTACCAAAATAAATGAAATTTCTGCCTTTTTGACCCAAAATAAGAAAGATTCTGCTTTTTTTTTGAAATAAGTGAATATTCTGCTATTTTGCCCCAAAATAAGGGAAATTTCTGGAATTTTGCCCCAAAATAAGTGGAATTTCTGAGTTTTGCCCCAAAATAAGGAGAATTTCTGCCTTTTTGCCCCAAAATAAGGAAAATTTCTGCAATTTTGTACCAAAATAAAAGAAATTTCTGCCTTTTTGCCCCAAAATAAGAAAATTTCTGCTTTTTTTTGAAATAAGTGAAATTTCTGCAATTTTGCCCGAAAATAAGTAAAATTTCTGAAATTTTGCCCTAAAATAAGAGAAATTTCTGGAATTTTGCCCCAAAATAAGTGGAATTTCTGAATTTTGCCCCAAAATAAGAAGAATTTCTATCTTTTTGCCCCAACATATAGGGAATTTCTGTCTTTTTGCCCCACAATTAGGGAAATTTCTGCAATTTTGCTCCAAAATACGGGGAATTTCTGCTTTTTTGCCCGAAAATAAGAAGAATGCATAACTTTTTGCCATAAAAAAGGGAAATTTCTTCATTTTTGCTCCAAAATAAGGGGAATTTCTGCATTTTTGCCTCTAAATAAGTGGAATTTCTGTCTTTTTCCCCAAAAACAAAAGGAACTTCTGTCTTTTTTGCCCCAAAATAAAGAAAAAATTTTGACTTATTATCCTGAAATAAGTGAAATTTCTGCAATTTTGCCCCAATATAAGGGAAATTTCTGCATTTTTGCCCCCAAATAAGGGGAATTTCAGCCATTTTACCTCAAAATAAGGGGAATTTCTGAATTTTTGCCCCAAAATAAGGAAAATTTTGGCGTTTTTGCCCCAAATAAGGAAAATTTCTGCGTTTTTACCCTGAAATAAGTGAAATTTCTGCATTTTTGCCCAAAAATAAGGGAAATTTGAGGAATTTTGACCTAAATAAGTGGGATTTCTGAGTTTTGCCCCAAAATAAGGAGAATTTCTGTCTTTTTGCCCTAAGATATAGGAAATTTCTGCCTATTTGCCCCACAATTAAAGGAATTTCTGCAATTTTGCTCCAAAATACGAGGAATTTCTGCCTTTTTGCCAAAAAATAGGAAGAATGCATACCTTTTGCCATAAAAAATG
Source organism: Micromys minutus (assembly GCF_963924665.1). Taxonomy (NCBI): domain Eukaryota; kingdom Metazoa; phylum Chordata; class Mammalia; order Rodentia; family Muridae; genus Micromys; species Micromys minutus. The sequence goes on from NW_027667715.1 coordinate 654,429, forward strand.
GAAATTTCTTCATTTTTGCTCCAAAATAAGGGGAATTTCTGCATTTTTGCCTCTAAATAAGTGGAATTTCTGTCTTTTTCCCCCAAAACAAAGGGAATTTCTGTCTTTTTTGTCCCAAAATAAGAAAAATTTCTGATTTATAACCCTGAAATAAGTGAAATTTCTGCAATTTTGCCCCAAAATAAGTGAAATTTCTGCCTTTTTGCCCCCAAATAAAAGGAATTTCAGCCTTTTTACCTCAAAATAACGGGAATTTCTGCCTTTTTGCTCCAAAATATGGGAAATTTCTGCCTTTTTGCCCCAAATAAGAAAAATTTCTGCAATTTTGTACCAAAATAAACGAAATTTCTGCCTTTTTGCCCCAAAATAAGAAAGATTCTGCTTTTTTTGAAATAAGTGAAATTTCTGCAATTTTGCCCCAAAATAAGTGAAATTTCTGCAATTTTGCCCCAAAATAAGGGAAATTTCTGGAATTTTGCCCCAAAATAAGTGGAATTTTTGAGTTTTGTCCCAAAATAAGGAGACTTTCTGTCTTTTTGCCCCAACATATAGGGAATTTCTGCCTTTTTGCCCCACATTTAAGGGAATATCTGCAATTTTGCTCCAAAATACAGGGAATTTCTGAATTTTGCCAGAAAATAAGAAGAATGCATACCTTTTTGCCATAAAAAAGGGAAATTTCTTCATTTTTGCTCCAAAATAAGGGGAATTTCTGTTTTTGCCTCTAAATAAGTGGAATTTTTGCCTTTTTCCCCAAAACAAAGGGAATTTCTGTCTTTTTTGCCCCAAAAAAAGAAAAATTCTGACTTATTACCCTGAAGTAAGTGAAATTTATGCAATTTTGTTCCAAAATAAGGGAAATTTCTGCCTTTTTGCCCCCAAATAAGGGGAATTTCAGCCTTTTTACCTCAAAATAAAAGGAATTTCTGCATTTTTGCCACAAAATATTAGGAATTTCTAACTTTTTGCCCCAAAATATGGAAAATTTCTACCTTTTTTCTCTGAAATAAGTGAAATTTCTGCAATTTTGCCACAAAATAAGTGAAATTTCTGCAATTTTGCCCCAAAATAAGTGAAATTTCTGGAATTTTGCCCCAAAATAAGTGGAATTTCTGAGATTTGCCCCAAAATAATGAGAATTTCTGTCTTTTTGCCCCAACATATAGGGAATTTCTGCCTTTTTGACCCACAATTAGGGGAATTTCTGAAATTTTGCTCCAAAATAAAGGGAATTTCTGCTTTTTTACATCTAAATAAGTGGAATTTCTGTCTTTTTCCCCCAAAACAAAGGGAATTTCTGGGATTTTTTGCCCCAAAATAAAGAAAATTTCTGTCTTATTACCCTGAAATAAGTGAAATTTCTGCAATTTTGCCCCAAAATAAGAGAAATTTCTGGAATTTTGCCCTAAAATAAGTGGACTTTCTGAATTTTGCCCCAAAATAAGGAGAATTTCTGTCTTTTTGCCACACATATAGGGAATTTTTGCCTTTTTGCCCCACAATTAGGGGAATTTCTAGAATTTTTCTCCAAAATACGGGGAATTTCTGCCTTTTTGCCCGAAAATAAGAAGAATGCATACCTTTTTGCCATAAAAAAGGGAAATTTCTTCATTTTTGCTCCAAAATAAGGGGAATTTCTGCATTTTTGCCTCTAAATAAGTGGAATTTCTGTCTTTTTCCCCCAAAACAAAGGGAATTTCTGTCTTATTTGCCCCAAAAAAAGAAAAAATTTTGACTTATTATCCTGAAATAAGTGAAATTTCTGCAATTTTGCCCCAATATAAGGGAAATTTCTGCATTTTTGCCCCCAAATAAGGGGAATTTCAGCCATTTTACCTCAAAATAAGGGGAATTTCTGAATTTTTGCATCAAAATAAGGAAAATTTTGGCGTTTTTGCCCCAAATAAGGAAAATATCTGCGTTTTTACCCTGAAATAAGTGAAATTTCTGCATTTTGGCCCAAAAATAAGGGAAATTTCAGGAATTTTGACCTAAATAAGTGGGATTTCTGAGTTTTGCCCCAAAATAAGGAGAATTTCTGTCTTTTTGCCCTAAGATATAGGAAATTTCTGCCTTTTTGCCCCACAATTAAAAGAATTTCTGCAATTTTGCTCCAAAATACGAGGAATTTCTGCCTTTTTGGCAAAAAATAGGAAGAATGCATACCTTTTTGCCATAAAAAAGGGAAATTTCTTCATTTTTGCTCCAAAATAAGGGGAATTTCTGCATTTTTGCCTCTAAATAAGTGGAATTTCTGTCTTTTTCCCCCAAAACAAAGGGAATTTCTGTCTTTTTTATCCCAAAATAAGAAAAATTTCTGATTTATAACCCTGAAATAAGTGAAATTTCTGCAATTTTGCCCCAAAATAAGTGAAATTTCTGCCTTTTTGCCCCCAAATAAAAGGAATTTCAGCCTTTTTACCTCAACGGGAATTTCTGCCTTTTTGCTCCAAAATATGGGAAATTTATGCCTTTTTGCCCCAAATAAGAAAAATTTCTGCAATTTTGTACCAAAATAAACGAAATTTCTGCCTTTTTGCCCCAAAATAAGAAAGATTCTGCTTTTTTTTGAAATAAGTGAAATTTCTGCAATTTTGCCCCAAAATAAGTGAAATTTCTGCAATTTTGCCCCAAAATAAGGGAAATTTCTGGAATTTTGCCCCAAAATAAGTAGAATTTTTGAGTTTTGTCCCAAAATAAGGAGAATTTCTGTCTTTTTGCCCCAACATATAGGGAATTTCTGCCTTTTTGCCCCACATTTAAGGGAATATCTGCAATTTTGCTCCAAAATACAGGGAATTTCTGCCTTTTTGCCCGAAAATAAGAAGAATGCATACCTTTTTGCCATAAAAAAGGGAAATTTCTTCATTTTTGCTCCAAAATAAGGGGAATTTCTGTTTTTGCCTCTAAATAAGTGGAATTTTTGCCTTTTTCCCCAAAACAAAGGGAATTTCTGTCTTTTTTGCCCCAAAAAAAGAAAAATTCTGACTTATTACCCTGAAGTAAGTGAAATTTATGCAATTTTGTTCCAAAATAAGGGAAATTTCTGCCTTTTTGCCCCCAAATAAGGGGAATTTCAGCCTTTTTACCTCAAAATAAAAGGAATTTCTGCATTTTTGCCACAAAATATTAGGAATTTCTAACTTTTTGCCTCAAAATATGGAAAATTTCTACCTTTTTTCTCTGAAATAAGTGAAATTTCTGCAATTTTGCCACAAAATAAGTGAAATTTCTGCAATTTTGCCCCAAAATAAGTGAAATTTCTGGAATTTTGCCCCAAAATAAGTGGAATTTCTGAGATTTGCCCCAAAATAATGAGAATTTCTGTCTTTTTGCCCCAACATATAGGGAATTTCTGCCTTTTTGACCCACAATTAGGGGAATTTCTGAAATTTTGCTCCAAAATAAGGGGAATTTCTGCTTTTTTGCTTCTAAATAAGTGGAATTTCTGTCTTTTTCCCCCAAAACAAAGGGAATTTCTGGGATTTTTTGCCCCAAAATAAAGAAAATTTCTGTCTTATTACCCTGAAATAAGTGAAATTTCTGCAATTTGCCCCAAAATAAGGGAAATTTCTGCTTTTTTCCCCAAATAATGGGAATTTCAGCCTTTTTACCTCAAAAGAAGTGGAATTTCTGCATTTTTGCCCCAAAATAAGGGAAATTTCTGCCTTTTTGCCCCAAAATAAGAAAAATTTCTGCAATTTTGTACCAAAATAAAAGAAATTTCTGCCTTTTTGCCCCAATATAAGAAAATTTCTGCTTTTTTTTCTGAAATAAGTGAAATTTCCGGAATTTTGCCCCAAAATAAGAGAAATTTCTGGAATTTTGCCCCAAAATAAGTGGACTTTCTGAATTTTGCCCCAAAATAAGGAGAATTTCTGTCTTTTTGCCACACATATAGGGAATTTTTGCCTTTTTGCCCCACAATTAGGGGAATTTCTGGAAGTTTTCTCCAAAATACGGGGAATTTCTGCCTTTTTGCCCGAAAATAAGAAGAATGCATACCTTTTTGCCATAAAAAAGGGAAATTTCTTCATTTTTGCTCCAAAATAAAGGGAATTTCTGCCTTTTTTTTTTGCCTCCAAATAAGTGGAATTTCTGTCTTTTTCCCCCAAAACAAAGGGAATTTCTGTCTTTTTTGCCCCAAAATAAGGAAAATTTCTGACTTATTACCTTGAAATAAGTGAAATTTCTGCAATTTTGCCCCAAAATAATGGAAATTTCTGCCTTTTGCCCCCAAATAATGGGAATTTCAGCCTTTTTACCTCAAAATAAGGGGAATTTCTGCATTTTTACCACAAAATATGGAAAATTTCTGCCTTTTTGCTTCAAAATAAGGAAAATTTCTGCAATTTTGTAGCAAAATAAAAGAAATTTCTGCCTTTTTGCCCCAAAATAAGAAAATTTCTGCTTTTTTTTAAAATAAGTGAAATTTCTGCAATTTTGCCCGAAAATAAGTAAAATTTCTGCAATTTTGCCCTAAAATAAGGGAAATTTCTGGAATTTTACCCCAAAATAATTGGAATTTCTGAATTTTGCCCCAAAATAAGGAGAATTTCTATCTTTTTGCCCCAACATATAGGGAATTTCTGCCTTTTTGCCCCACAATTAAAGGAATTTCTGCAATTTTGCTCCAAAATATGGGGAATTTCTGTCTTTTTGCCCGAAAATAAGAAGAATGCATACCTTTTTGCCATAAAAAAGGGAAATTTCTTCATTTTTGCTCCAAAATAAGGGGAATTTCTGCATTTTTGCCTCTAAATAAGTGGAATTTCTGTCTTTTTCCCCCAAAACAAAGGGAATTTCTGTCTTATTTGCCCCAAAATAAAGAAAAAATTTTGACTTATTACCCTGAAATAAGTGAAATTTCTGCCTTTTTGCCCCAAAATAAGGGAAATTTCTGCATTTTTGCCCCCAAATAAGGGGAATTTCAGCCATTTTACCTCAAAATAAAAGGAATTTCTGAATTTTTGCCCCAAAATAAGGGAAATTTTGGCGTTTTTGCCCCAAATAAGAAAAATTTCTGCGTTTTTACCCTGAAATAAGTGAAATTTCTGCATTTTGGCCCAAAAATAAGGGAAATTTCAGGAATTTTGAGCTAAATAAGTGGGATTTCTGAGTTTTGCCCCCAAAATAAGGAGAATTTCTGCCTTTTGGCCCTAAAATAGAGGAAATTTCTGCCTTTTTGCCCCACAATTAAAGGAATTTCTGCAATATTGCTCCAAAATACGAGGAATTTCTGCCTTTTTGCCCGAAAATAAGAAGAATGCATACCTTTTTGCCATAAAAAAGGGAAATTTCATTTTTGCTCCAAAATAAAGGGAATTTCTGCATTTTTGACTCTAAATAAGTAGAATTTCTGTCTTTTTCCCCCAAAACAAAGGGAATTTCTGCCTTTTTTGCCCCAAAATAAGAAAAATTTCTGACTTATTACCCTGAAATAAGTGAAATTTCTGCAATTTTGCCCCAAAATAAGGGAAATTTCTGCCTTTTTGCCCCCAAATATGGGGAATTTCAGCCATTTTACCACAAAATAAGGGGAATTTCTGCATTTTTGCCACCAAATAAGGAAAATTTCGGCCTTTTTGCCCCAAAATAAGAAAAATTTCTGTGTTTTTTCTCTTAAATAAGTGAAATTTTTCCAATTTTGCCCCAAAATAATGAAAATTTCTGGAATTTTGCCCCAAAACACGTGGAATTTCTGCCTTTTTGCCCCACAATTAGGGGAATTTCTGCAATTTTGCTCCAAAATACGGGGAATTTCTGCCTTTTTGCCCAAAAATAAAAAAAAATGCATACCTTTTTGCCATAAAAAAGGGAAATTTCTTCATTTTTTCTCCAAAATAAGGGGAATTTCTGCTTTTTTGCCTCTAAATAAGTGAAATTTCTGTCTTTTTCCCCCAAAACAAAGGGAATTCCTGTCTTTTTTGCCGCAAAATAAGGAAAATTTCTGACTTATTACCCTAAAATAAGTGAAATTTCTGCAATTTTGCCCCAAAATAAGGGAAATTTTTGACTTTTTGCCCTCAAATAAGGTGAATTTCAGATTTTTTACCTCAAAATAAAGGGAATTTCTGCACTTTTGCCACAAAATATTAGGAATTTCTCTTTTTTTGCCCCAAAATAAGAAAATTTCTGTTTTTTTTTCCCTGAAATAAGTGAAATTTCTGAAATTTTGCCCCAAAATAAGTGAAATTTCTACAATTTTGCCCCAAAATAAAGGAAATTTCTGGAATTTTGCCCCAAAATAAGTGGAATTTCTGAGTTTTGCCCCAAAATAAAGAGAATTTCTGTCTTTTTGCCCCAACATATAGGGAATTTCTGCCTTTTTGCCCCACAATTAGGGGAATTTCTGCAATTTTGCTCCAAAATACAGGGAATTTCTGTCTTTTTGCCCGAAAATTAGAAGAATGTATACCTTTTTGCCATAAAAAAGGGAAATTTCTTCATTTTTGCACCAAAATAAAGGTAATTTCTGCTTTTATGCCTCTAAATAAGTGGAATTTCTGTCTTTCTCCCGCAAAACAAAAGGAAGTTCTGTCTTTTTTGCCCCAAAATAAGGAAAATTTCTGACTTATTACCCTGAATTAAGTGAAATTTCTGCAATTTTGCACGAAAATTAGGGAAATTTCTGCTTTTTTGCCCCCAAATAATGGGTATTTCAGCCTTTTTACCTAAAAATAAGGGGAATTTCTGCATTTTTGCCACAAAATATTAGGAATTTCTGCCTTTTTGCCCCAAAATAAGGAAAATTTCTCCCTTTTTTCCCTAAAATAAGTGAAATTTCTGCAATTTTACCCCAAAATAATTGAAATTTATGCAATTTTGCCCCAAAATAAGTGAAATTTCTGGAATTTTGCCCCAAAATAAGTGGAATTTCTGAGATTTGCCCCAAAATAAGGAGAATTTCTGTCTTTTTGCCCCAAGATATAGGGAATTTTTCGTTTTTTTGACCGAAAATTAGGGGGATTTCTGCAATTTTGCTCCAAAATACGGTGAATTTCTGCCTTTTTGCCCGAAAATAAGAAGAATGCATACCTTTTTGCCATAAAAATGGAAATTTCTTCATTTTTGCTCCAAAATAAGGGGAATTTCTGCTTTTTTGCCTCTAAATAATTGGAATTTCTGTATTTTTCCCCCAAAAGAAAGGGAATTTCTGTCTCTTTTGCCCCAAAATAAGGAAAATTTCTGACTTATTACCCTGAAATAAGTGAAATATTAGCAATTTTGCCCGAAAATAAGGGAAATTTCTGCCTTTTAGCCCCAAAATAAAAGGAATTTCAGCCTTTTTACCTCAAAATAAGGGGAATTTCTGCCTTTTTGCTCCAAAATATGGGAAATTTTGCCTTTTTGCCCCAAAATAAGAAAAATTTCTGCAATTTTGTACCAAAATAAAAGAAATTTCTGCCTTTTTGCCCCAAAATAAGAAAGATTCTGCTTTTTTTGGAAATAAGTAAAATTTCTGCAATTTTGCCCCAAAATAAGTCAAATTTCTGCAATTTTGCCCTAAAATTAGGGAAATTGCTGGAATTTTGCCCCAAAATAAGTGGAATTTATGAGTTTTGCCCCAAACTAAGAAGAATTTCTATCTTTTTGCCCCAACATATAGGATATTTCTCCCTTTTTGCCCCACAATTAGGGGAATTTCTGCTATTTTGCTCCAAAATACGGGGAATTTCTGCCATTTTGCCTGAAAATAAGAAGAATGCATACCTTTTTGCCATAAAAAAGAGAAATTTCTTCATTTTTGCTCCAAATTAAGGGGAATTTCTGCATTTTTGCCTCTAAATAAGTGGAATTTCTGTCTTTTTCCCTCAAAACAAAGAGAATTTCTGTCTTTTTTGCCCCAAAATAAAGAAAAAATTCTGACTTATTACCCTGAAATGAGTGAAATTTCTGCAATTTTGCCCCAAAATAAGGGAAATTTCTGCATTTTTGCCCCCAAATAAGGGGAATTTCAGCCATTTTACCTCAAAATAAGGGAAATTTCTGCATTTTTGCCCCAAAATAAGGGAAATTTTGGCGTTTTTGCCCCAAAATAAGGAAAATTTCTGCCTTTTTACCCTGAAATAAGTGAAATTTCTGCATTTTTGCCCCAAAATAAGGGAAATTTCTGGAATTTTGTCCCAAAATAAGTGGGATTTCTGAGTTTTGCCCCAAAATAAGGAGAATTTCTGTCTTTTTGCCCAAACATATAGGGAATTTCTGCCTTTTTGCCCCACAATTAGGGGAATTTCTGCAATTTTGCTCCAAAATACGGGGAACTTCTGCCTTTTTGTCGAAAATAAGAAGAATGCATACCTTTTTGCCATAAAAAAGGGAAATTTCTTCATTTTTGCTCCAAAATAAGGGGAATTTCTGCTTTTCTGCCTCTAAGTAAGTGGAATTTCTGTCTTTTTCCCACAAAACAAAGGGATTCCTGTCTTTTTTGCTCCAAAATAAGGAAAATTTCTGAATTATTACCCTGAAATAAGTGAAATTTCTGCAATTTTGCCCCAAATTAAGGGAAATTTCTGCCTTTTTGCCCCCAAATAAGGGGAATTTCAGACTTTTTACCAAAATAAGGAGAATTTCTGCATTTTTGTCACAAAATATTAGGAATTTCTTCCTTTTTGCCCCAAAATAAAAAAATTTCTGCCTTCTTTCCCTGAAATAAGTGAAATTTCTGAAATTTTGCCCCAAAATAAGTGAAATTTCTGCAATTTTGCCCCAAAATAAGGGAAATTTCTGGAATTTTGCCCCAAAATAAGTGGAATTTCTGAGTTTTGCCCCAAAATAAGGAAAATTTCTATCTTTTTGCCCTAACATATTGGAAATTTCTGCCTTTTTGCCCCACAATTAGGGGATTTTCTGCAATTTTGCTCCAAAATACGAGGAATTTCTGCCTTTTTGCCCGAAAATAAGGAGAATGCATACCTTTTTGCCATAAAAAAGGGAAATTTCTTCATTTTTGCTCCAAAATAAGGGGAATTTCTGCATTTTTGCCTCTAAATAAGTGGAATTTCTGTCTTTTTCCCCCAAAACAAAGGGAATTTCTGTCTTTATTGCCCCAAAATAAGAAAAATTTCTGACTTATTACCCTGAAATAAGTGAAATTTCTGCAATTTTGCCCCAAAATAAGGGAAATTTCTGCCTTTTTACCCCCAAATAAGGAGAATTTCAGACTTTTTACCTCAAAATAAGAAGAATTTCTGCATTTTTGCCACAAAATATAAAAAATTTCTGCCTATTTGCACCAAAATGAAAAAAATTTTTGCCTTTTTTCCCTGAAATAAGTGAAATTTCTGCAATTTTTCCTAAAATAAGTCAACTTTCTGCAATTTTGCCCCAAAATAAGGAAAATTTTTGGAATTATGCCCCAAAATAAGTGGAATTTCTGAGTTTTGCCCCAAAATAAAGAGAATTTCTGTCTTTTTGCCCTAACATATAGGGAATTTCTGCCTTTTTGCCCTACAATTAAAGAATTTCTGCAATTTTGCTCCAAAATACGGGTAATTTCTGCTTTTTTGCCCGAAAATAAGAAGAATGCATAGCTTTTTGCCATAAAAAAGGGAAATTTCTTCATTTTTGCTCCAAAATAAGGGGAATTTCTGCTTTTTTGCCTCTAAATAAGTGGAATTTCTGTCTTTTTCCCCCAAAACAAAGGGAATTTCTGTCTTTTTGCCCCAAAATAAGGAAAATTTCTGACTTATTACCCTGAAATTACTGAAATTTCTGCAATTTTTCCCCAAAATAATGGAAATTTCTTCCTTTTTGCACTCAAAAAAGGGGAATTTCAGCCTTTTTACCTCAAAATAACGGGAATTTCTGCATTTTTTCCCCATAATATGGGAAATTTCTGCCTTTTTGCCCAAAAATAAGAAATATTTCTGCAATTTTGTACCAAAATAAATGATATTTCTGCCTTTTGGCCCTAAAATAAGAGAATTTCGGCTTTTTTTCAGAAATAAGTAAAATTTCTGCAATTTTGCTCTAAAATAAGTCAAATTTCTGCAATTTTGCCCCAAAATAAGTGGAGTTTCTGAGTTTTGCCCCAAAATAAGGAGAATTTCTGTCTTTTTGCCCCAACATATAGGGAATTTCTGCCTTTTGCACCACAATTAGGGTTAATTTCTGCAATTTTGCTCCAAAATACGGGGAATTTCTTCCTTTTTGCCGGAAAATAAGAAGAATGCATACTTTTTTGCCATAAAAAAGGGAAATTTCTTAATTTTTGTTCCAAAATGAAAGGAATTTCTGCTTTTTTGCCTCTAAATATGTGGAATTTCTGTCTTTTTCCCCCAAAACAAAGGGAATTTCTGTCTCTTTTGCCCCAAAATAAGGAATATTTCTGACTTATTACCCTGAAGTAAGTGAAATTTCTGCAATTTTGCCCCAAAATAAGGGAAATTTCTGCCTTTTTGCCCCCAAATAAGGGGAATTTCAGCCTTTTTACCTCAAAATAAGGGGAATTTCTGCATTTTTGCCTCAAACTATGGGAAATTTCTGTCTTTTTGTCCCAAAATATGAAAAATTTTTGCAATTTTGTACCAAAATAAAAAATAATTTCTGCCTTTTTGCCCTAAAATAAGAAAATTTCTGCTTTTTTCTGAAATAAGTCAAATTTCTTCAATTTTGCCCCCAAATAAGAGAAATTTCTGGAATTTTTCCCCAAAATAAGTGGAATTTCTGAGTTTTGCCCCAAAATAAGGAGAATTTCTGTCTTTTTGCCCAAATATAGGGAATTTCTGCCTTTTTGCCCCACAATTGGGGGAATTTCTGCAATTTTGCTTCAAAATACAAGGAATTTCTGCCTTTTTGCTCGAAAATAAGAAGAATGCATAACTTTTTGCCATAAAAAAAAATTTTCTTCATTTTTGCTCCAAAATACGGTGAATTCCTGCATTTTTGCTTCTAAATAAGTGGAATATCTGTCTTTTTCCCCCAAAACCAAGGGAATTTCTGTCTTTTTGCAACACAATAAAGAAAATTTTTGACTTATTACCCTAAAGTAAGTGAAATTTCTGCAATTTTGCCCCAAAATAAGGGAAATTTCTGCCTTTTGCCCCAAATAATGGGAATTTCAGCCTTTTTACCTCAAAATAAGGGGAATTTCTGCATTTTTGCCTTAAAATATTAGAAATTTCTGCCTTTTTGCCCTAAAATGAGAAAAATTTTTGCAATTTTGTACCAAAATAAAAGAAATATCTGCCTTTTTACCCCAAAAGAAGAAAATTTCTGCTTTTTTTTCTGAAATAAGTGAATTTTCTGCAATTTTGCCAAAGAATAAGGGAAATTTCTGAGTTTTGCCCCAAAATAAGTAGAATTTCTGTCTTTTTGCCCCAACATATAGGGAATTTCTGCCTTTTGCCCCACAATTAGGTGTATTTCTGCAATTTTGCTCAAAAGTATGGGAAATTTCTGCTTTTTTGCCCAAAAATAAAAAGAATGCATACCTGTTTGCCATAAAAAGAAATTTCTTCATTTTTGCTCCAAAATAAGGGGAATTTCTGCTTTTTTGCCTCTAAATAAGTGGAATTTCTGTGTTTTTCCCCCAAAACAAAGGGAATTTCTGTCTTTTTTGCCCCAAAATAAGGAAAATTTCTAACTTATTACCCTAAAATAAGTGATATTTTTGCAATTTTGCCCCAAAATAAGGGAAATTTCTGCATTTTTGTCCACAAATAAGGGGAATTTCAGCCTTTTTACCTCAAAATAAGGGGAATTTCTGGAATTTTCTCCAAAATATGGGAAATTTCTACCTTTGTGCCCCAAAATAAGAAAAATTTCTGCAATTTTGTACCAAAATAAAAGAAATTTCTGCCTTTTTGTTCCAAAATAAAAAAAATTCTGCTTTTTTTCTGAAATAAGTCAAATTTCTGCAATTTTGCCCCAAAATAAGGAAAATTTCTGGAATTTTGCCCCAGAATAAGTGAAATTTCTTAGTTTTGCCCCAAAATAAAAAGAATTTCTGTCTTTTTGCCCCAACATAGAGGGAATTTCTGCATTTTTCCCAACAATTAGAGGAATTTCTGCAATTTTGCTCCAAAATACGGGGAATTTCTGCCTTTTTGCCCGAAAATAAGAAGAATGCATACCTTTTTGCCATAAAAAGGGAAAATTTCTTCATTTTTGCTCCAAAATAAGGGGAATTTCTGCTTTTTTGCCTCTAAATAAGTGGAATTTCTGACTTTTTCCCCCAAAACAAAGGGAATTTCTGTCTTTTTTGCCCCAAAATAAGGAAAATTTCTGACTTATTACCCTGAAATAAGTGAAATTTCTGCAATTTTGCCCCAAAATAAGGGAAATTTCTGCCTTTTTGCCCCCAAATAAGGGGAATTTCAGCCTTTTTACCTCAAAATAAGAGGAATTTCTGCATTTTTGCCACAAAATATAAAAAATTTCTGCCTTTTTGCCCTAAAATAAGGAAAATTTCTGCCTTTTTTCTCTGAAATAAGTGAAATTTCTGCAATTTTGCCCCAAAATAAGTGAAGTTTCTGCAATTTTGCCCCAAAATAAAGAAAATTTTTGAAATTTTGCTCCAAAATAAGGGAAATGTATACCTTTTGCCACAAAAAAGGGAAATTTCTTCATTTTTGCTCCAAAATAAGGGGAATTTCTGCATTTTTGCCTCTAAATAAGTGGAATTTCTGTCTTTTTGTCCCAAAACAAAGGGAATTTCTGTCTTTTTTGCCCCAAAATAAGGAAAATTTCTGACTTATTTCCCTAAAATAAGTGAAATTTCTGCAATTTTGCCCCCAAATAAGGGAAATTTCTGCCTTTTTGCCCCCAAATAAGGGGAATTTCAGCCTTTTTACCTCAAAATAAGGGGAATTTCTGCATTTTTCCCCCAAAATATGGGAAATTTCTCCGTTATTGCCCCAAAATAAGAAAAATTTGTGCAATTTTGTACCAAAGTAAAAGAAATTTCTACCTTTTTGCCCCAAAATAATAAAATTTCTGCTTTTTTTCTGAAATAAGTGAAATTTCTGCAATTTAGCACCAAAATAAGTGGAATTTCTGAGTTTTGCCCCAAAATAAGGAGAATTTCTGTTTTTTTGCTCCAACATATAGGGAATTTCTGCCTTTTTGCCCCACAATTAGGAAAATTTCTGTAATTTTGCTGCAAAATATGGGGAATTTCTGCTTTTTTGCCAGAAAATAAGAAGAATGCATAGCTTTTTGCCATAAAAAAGGGAAATTTATTCATTTTTGCTCCAAATAAGGGGAATTTCTGCTTTTTTGCCTCTAAATAAGTGGAATTTCTGTCTTTTTTTCCCAAAACAAGGGGAATTTCTCTCTTTTTTGCCCCAAAATAAGGAAAATATCTGACTTATTACCTTGAAATAAGTGAAATTTCTGCAATTTTGCCCCAAAATAAGAGAAATTTCTGTCTTTTTGCCCCCAAATAAGGGAAATTTTAACCTTTTTACCTCAAAATAAAAGGGATTTCTGCATTTTTGCCCCAAAATATATGAAAATTCTGCCTTTTTGCCCTAAAATAGGAATAATTTTTGCAATTTGTACCAAAATAAAAGAAATTTCTGCCTTTTTTCCCCAAAATAAGAGAATTTCTGCTTTTTTTCAGAAATAAGTGAAATTTCTGCAATTTTGCTCTAAAATAAGTCAAATTTCTGCAATTTTGCCCCAAAATAAGTGGAATTTCTGAGTTTTGTCCCAAAATAAAAAAAATTTCTGTCTTTTTGCCCCAACATATAGAGATTTTCTGCCTCTTTGCCACACAATTACGGGAATTTCTGCAATTTTGCTCTAAAATAAGAGGAATTTCTGCCTTTTTGCCCGAAAATAAGAGGAATGCATATTTTTTTGCCATAAAAAAGGGAAATTTCTTCATTTTTGCTCCAAAATAAAGGGAATTTCTGCCTTTTTGCCTCTAAATAAGTGAAATATCTGTCTTTTTCCCCCAAAACAAAGGGAATTTCTGTCTTTTTGCCCCAAAATAAGGAAAATTTCTGACTTATTACCATGAAGTAAGTGAAATTTCTGCAATTTTGCCCGAAATAAGGGAAATTTCTGCCTTTTGCCCCCAAATAATGGGAATTTCAGCCTTTTTACCTCAAAATAAGGGGAATTTCTGCATTTTTGCCCCAAAATATGAGAAATTTCTGCCTTTTTGCCCGAAAATAAGAAAAATTTCTGCAATTTTGTACCAAAATAAAAGAAATTTCTGCCTTTTTGCCCCAAAATAAGAAAATTTTTGCTTTTTTTTGAAATAAGTGAAATTTCTGCAATTTTGCCCGAAAATAAGTAAAATTTCTGCAATTTTGCCCTAAAATAAGGGAAATTTCTGGAATTTTGCCCAAAATAAGTGGAATTTCTGAATTTTGCCCCAAAATAAGGAGAATTTCTATCTTTTTGACCCAACATATAGGGAATTTCTGCCTTTTTGCCCCACAATTAGGGGAATATATGCAATTTCGCTCCAAAATATGGGGAATTTCTGCCTTTTTGCCCGAAAATAAGAAGAATGCATAACTTTTTGCCATAAAAAAGGGAAATTTCTTCATATTTGCTCCAAAATAAGGGGAATTTCTGCATTTTTGCCTCTAAATAAGTGGAATTTCTGTCTTTTTCCCCCAAAACAAAGGGAATTTCTGTCTTATTTGCCCCAAAATAAAGAAAAAATTTTGACTTATTACCCTGAAATAAGTGAAATTTCTGCAATTTTGCCCCAAAATAAAGGAAATTTCTGCATTTTTGCCCCCAAATAAGGGAAATTTCAGCCATTTTACCTCAAAATAAAAGGAATTTCTGAATTTTTGCCTCAAAATAAGGAAAATTTTGGCGTTTTTGCCCCAATAAGGAAAATTTCTGCGTTTTTACCCTGAAATAAGTAAAATTTCTGCATTTTGGCCCAAAAATAAGGAAAATTTCAGGAATTTTGACCTAAATAAGTGGGATTTCTGAGTTTTGCCCCAAAATAAGGAGAATTTCTGTCTTTTTGCCCTAAGATATAGGAAATTTCTGCCTTTTTGCCCCACAATTAAAGGAATTTCTGCAATTTTGCTCCAAAATACGAGGAATTTCTGCCTTTTTGCCCGAAAATAAGAAGAATGCATACCTGTTTGCCATAAAAAAGGGAAATTTCATTTTTGCTCCAAAATAAGTGGAATTTCTGCATTTTTGACTCTAAATAAGTGGAATTTCTGTCTTTTTCCCCCAAAACAAAGGGAATTTCTGTCTTTTTTGCCCGAAAATAAGAAAAATTTCTGACTTATTACCCTGAAATAAGTGAAATTTCTGCAATTTTGCCCCAAAAGAAGGGAAATTTCTGCCTTTTTGCCCCCAAATATAGGGAATTTCAGCCATTTTACCACAAAATAAGGGGAATTTCTGCATTTTTGAACCAAATAAGGGAAATTTCGGCCTTTTTGCCCCAAATTAAGAAAAATTTCTGCCTTTTTTCCCTTAAATAAGTGAAATTTTTCCAATTTTGCCACAAAATAATGAAAATTTCTGGAATTTTGCCCCAAAACACGTGGAATTTCTGCCTTTTTGCCCCACAATTAGGGGAATTTCTGCAATTTTGCTCCAAAATATGGGGAATTTCTGCCTTTTTGCCCGAAAATAAAAAGAATGCATACCTTTTTGCCATAAAAAAGGGAAATTTCTTCATTTTTTCTCCAAAATAAGGGAAATTTTTGCTTTTTTGCCTCTAAATAAGTGGAATTTCTCTCTTTTTTCCCCAAGACAAAGGGAATTCCTGTCTTTTTTGCCTCAAAATAAGGAAAATTTCTGACTTATTACCCTAAAATATGTGAAATTTCTGCAATTTTGCCCCAAAATAAGGGAAATTTTTGACTTTTTGCCCCCAAATAAGGTGAATTTCAGATTTTTTACCTCAAAATAAAGGGAATTTCTGCACTTTTGCCACAAAATATTAGGAATTTCTGCCTTTTTTCCCCAAAATAAGAAAATTTCTGTTTTTTTTCCCTGAAATAAGTGAAATTTCTGAAATTTTGCCCCAAAATAAGTGAAATTTCTACAATTTTGCCCCAAAATAAGGGAAATTTCTGGAATTTTGCCCCAAAATAAGTGGAATTTCTGAGTTTTGCCCCAAAATAAAAAGAATTTCTGTCTTTTTGCCCTAACATATAGGAAATTTCTGCCTTTTTGCCCCACAATTAGGGGAATTTCTGAAATTTTGCTCCAAAATATGAGGAATTTCTGCCTTTTTGCCCGAAAATAAAAAGAATGCATACCTTTTTGCCATAAAAAAAGGAAATTTCTTCACTTTTGCTCCAAAATAAGGGGAATTTCTGCATTTTTGCCCCTAAATAAGTGGAATTTCTGTCTCTTTCCCCCAAAACAAAGGGAATTTCTGTTTTATTGCCCCAAAATAAGGAAAATTTCTGACTTCTTACCCTGAAATAAGTGAAATTTCTGCAATTTTGCCCCAAAATAAGGAAAATTTCTGCATTTTTGCCCCCAAATAAGAATTTCAGACTTTTTACCTCAAAATAAGAAAAATTTCTGCATTTTTCCACAAAATATGAAAATTTTCTGCCTTTTTGCCCCAAAATGAGGAAAATTTCTGCCTTTTTTCCCTGAAATAAGTGAAATTTCTGCAATTTTTTCCCAAAATAAGTCAACTTTCTGCAATTTTGCCCCAAATGAGGAAAATTTTTACAATTTTGCCCCAAAATAAGTGGAATTTCTGAGTTTTGCCCCAAAATAAGGAGAATTTCTGTCTTTTTGCCCCAAGATATAGGGAATTTCTGTTTTTTTGACCGACAATTAGGGGGATTTCGGCAATTTTGCTCCAAAATACGGGTAATTTCTGATTTTTTGCCCGAAAATAAGAAGAATGCATACCTTTTTGCCATAAAAAAGGGAAATTTCTTCATTTTTGCTCAAAAATAAGGGGAATTTCTGCTTTTTTGCCTCTAAATATGTGGAATTTCTGTCTTTTTCCCCAAAAACAAAGGGAATTTCTGTCTCTTTTGCCCCAAAATAAGGAAAATTTCTGACTTATTATCCTGAAGTAAGTGAAATTTCTGCAATTTTGCCCCAAAATAAGGGAAATTTCTGCCTTTTTGCCCCCAAATAAGAATTTCAGCCTTTTTACCTCAAAATAAGGGGAATTTCTGCCTTTTTGCTCCAAAATATGGGAAATTTCTGTCTTTTATCCCCAAAATAAGAAAAATTTCTGCAATTTTGTACCAAAATAAAAGAAATTTCTGCCTTTTTGCCCCAAAATAAGAAAGATTCTGCTTTTTTTGGAAATAAGTGAAATTTCTGAAATTTTGCCCCAAAATAAGTCAAATTTCTGCAATTTTGCCCTAAAATTAGGGAAATTTCTGGAATTTTGCCCCAAAATAAGTGGAATTTCTGAGTTTTGCCCCAAACTAAGGAGAATTTCTATCTTTTTGCCCCAACATATAGGGAATTTCTGCCTTTTTGCCCCACAATTAGGGGAATTTCTGCAATTTTGCTCCAAAATACGGGGAATTTCTGCCTTTTTGCCCGAAAATAAGAAGAATGCATACCTTTTTGCCATAAAAAAGAGAAATTACTTCATTTTTGCTCCAAATTAAAGGGAATTTCTGCATTTTTGCCTCAAAATAAGTGGAATTTCTGTCTTTTTCACTCAAAACAAAGGGAATTTCTGTCTTTTTTGCCCCAAAATAAAAAAAAAATTCTGACTTATTACCCTGAAATAAGTGAAATTTCTGCAATTTTGCCCCAAAATAAGGGGAATTTCTGCATTTTTGCCCCCAAATAAGGGGAATTTCAGACTTTTTACCACAAAATAAGGAGAATTTCTGCATTTTTTCCACAAATTTAGGAATTTCATCCTTTTGCCCCAAAATAAAATAATTTCTGCCTTTTTTCCCTGAAATAAGTGAAATTTCTGAAAATTTGCCCCAAAATAAGTGAAATTTCTGCAATTTTGCCCCAAAATAAGGGAAATTTCTGGAATTTTGCCCCAAAATAAGTGGAATTTCTGAGTTTTGCCCCAAAATAAAGAGAATTTCTGTCTTTTTGCCCTAACATATAGGGAATTTCTGCCTTTTTGCCCCACAATTAGGGGAATTTCTGCAATTTTGCTCCAAAATACGGGTAATTTCTGCTTTTTTGCCCGAAAATAAGAAGAATGCATAGCTTTTTGCCATAAAAAAAGAGAAATTTCTTCATTTTTGCTCCAAAATAATGGGAATTTCTGCTTTTTTGCCTCTAAATAAGTCGAATTTTTGACTTTTTCCCCCAAAACAAAGGGAATTTCTGTCTTTTTTGCCCCAAAATAAGGAAAATTTCTGAATTATTACCCTGAAATTACTGAAATTTCTGCAATTTTTCCCCAAAATAATGGAAATTTCTGCCTTTTTGCACCCAAAAAAGGGGAATTTCAGCCTTTTAACCTCAAAATAACGGGAATTTCTGCATTTTTGCCCCATAATATGGGAAATTTCTGCCTTTTTGCCCCAAAATAAGAAAAATATCTGCAATTTTGTACCAAAATAAACGAAATTTCTGCCTTTTGGCCCCAAAATAAGAGAATTTCTGCTTTTTTTCAGAAATAAGTGAAATTTCTGCAATTTTGCTCTAAAATAAGTCAAATTTCTGCAATTTTGCCCCAAAATAAGTGGAATTTCTGAGTTTTGCCCCAAAATAAGAAGAATTTCTGTCTTTTTGCCCCAACTTATAGGAAATTTCCGCCTTTTTGCCCCACAATTAGGGGAATTTCTGCAATTTTGCTCCAAAATAAAAGGAATTTCTGCTTTTTTGCCTCTAAATAAGTGGAATTTCTGTCTTTTTCCCCCAAAACAAAGGGAATTTCTGTCTCTTTTGCCCGAAAATAAGAAAAATTTCTGACTTATTACCCTGAAGTAAGTGAAATTTCTGCAATTTTGCCCCAAAATAAGGGAAATTTCTGCCTTTTTGCCCCCAAATAAGGGGAATTTCAGCCTTTTTACCTCAAAATAAGGGGAATTTCTGCATTTTTGCCCCAAACTATGGGAAATTTCTGCCTTTTTGTCCCAAAATAAGAAAAATTTTTGCAATTTTGTACCAAAATAGAAAATAATTTCTGCCTTTTTGCCCTAAAATAAGAAAATTTCTGCTTTTTTCTGAAATAAGTCAAATTTCTTCAATTTTGCCCCAAAATAAGAGAAATTTCTGGAATTTTGCCCCAAAATAAGTGGAATTTCTGAGTTTTGCCCCAAAATAAGGAGAATTTCTGTCTTTTTGCCCAAATATAGGGAATTTCTGCCTTTTTTGCCCCACAATTGGGGGAATTTCTGCAATTTTGCTTCAAAATACAAGGAATTTCTGCCTTTTTGCTCGAAAATAAAAAGAATGCATACCTTTTTGCCATAAAAAAAGGGAAATTTCTTCATTTTTGCTCCAAAATAAGGGGAATTTCTGCATTTTTGCCTCTAAATAAGTGGAATATCTGTCTTTTTCCCACAAAACAAAGAGAATTTCTGTCTTTTTGCCCCAAAATAAAGAAAATTTCTGACTTATTACCCTAAAGTAAGTGAAATTTCTGCAATTTTGCCCCATAATAATGGAAATTTCTGCCTTTTGCCCCCAAATAATGGGAATTTCAGCCTTTTTACCTCAAAATAAGGGGAATTTCTGCATTTTTGTCCCAAAATATGAGAAATTTCTGCTTTTTGCCCCAAAATAAGAAAAATTTCTGCAATTTTGTACCAAAATAAAAGAAATTTCTGCCTTTTTGCCCCAAAATAAGAAAATTTCTGCTTTTTTTCTGAAATAAGTGAATTTTCTGCAATTTTGCCCAAGAATAAGTGAAATTTCTGAGTTTTGCCCCAAAATAAGTAGAATTTCTGTCTTTTTGCCCAAACATATAGGGAATTTCTGCCTTTTTGTCTCACAATTAGGGGAATTTCTACAATTTTGCTCAAAAATATGGGAAATTTCTGCTTTTTTGCCCGAAAATAAAAAGAATGCATACCTGTTTGCCATAGAAAAGGAAAATTTCTTCATTTTTGCTCCAAAATAAGGGGAATTTCTGCTTTTTTGCCTTTAAATAAGTGGAATTTCTGTCTTTTTCCCCCAAAACAAAGGGAATTTCTGTCTTTTTTGCCCCAAAATAAGAAAAATTTCTAACTTATTACGCTGAAATAAGTGAAATTTCTGCAATTTCGCCCCAAAATAAGGGAAATTTCTGCATTTTTATCCCCAAATAAGGGGAATTTCAGCCTGTTTACCTCAAAATAAAAGGAATTTCTCCATTTTCCCCAAAATATGGGAAATTTCTGCCTTTGTGCCCCAAGATAAGAAAAATTTCTGCAATTTTGTACCAAAATAAAAGAAATTTCTGCCTTTTTGTTCCAAAATAAAAAAATTTCTGCTTTTTTTCTGAAATACGTCAAATTTCTGCAATTTTGCCCCAAAATAAGGGAAATTTCTGGAATTTTGCCCCAGAATAAGTGAAATTTCTTAGTTTTGCCCCAAAATAAAAAGAATTTCTGTCTTTTTGCCCCAACATAGAGGGAATTTCTGCCTTTTTGCCCCACAATTAGAGGAATTTCTGCAATTTTGCTCCAAAATACGGGGAATTTCTGCCTTTTTGCCCAAAAATAAGAAGAATGCATACCTTTTTGCCATAAAAAAGGGAAATTTCTTCATTTTTTCTTCAAAATAAGGGGAATTTCTGCGTTTTTGCCTCTAAATAAGTGGAATTTCTGTCTTTTTCCCCCAAAACAAAGGGAATTTCTGTCTTTTTAGCCCCAAAATAAGGAAAATTTTTGACTTATTACCCTGAAATAAGTAAAATTTCTGCAATTTTGCCCCAAAATAAGGGGAATTTCAGCCTTTTAACCTCAAAATAAGAGGAATTTCTGCATTTTTGCCACAAAATATAAAAAATTTCTGCCTTTTTGCCCCAAAATAAGGAAAATTTCTGCCTTTTTTTCTCTGAAACAAGTGAAATTTCTGCAATTTTGCCCCAAAATAAGTGAAGTTTCTGCAATTTTGTCCCAAAATAAGGAACATTTTTGGAATTTTGCCCCAAAATAAGGGGATTGTATACCTTTTGCCACAAAAAAGGGAAATTTCTTCATTTTTGCTCCAATATAAGGGGAATTTCTGCTTTTTTGCCTCTAAATAAGTGGAATTTCTGTCTTTTTCCCCCAAAACAAAGGGAATTTCTGTCTTTTTTGCCCCAAAATAAGGAAAATTTTTGACTTATTTCCCTGAAATAAGTGAAATTTCTGCAATTTTGCCCCAAAATAAGGGGAATTTCAGCCTTTTTACCTCAAAATAAGAGGAATTTCTACATTTTTGCTACAAAATATAAAAAATTTCTGCCTTTTTGCCCCAAAATAAGGAAAATTTCTGCCTTTTTTTCTCTGAAATAAGTGAAATTTCTGCAATTTTGCCCCAAAATAAGGAAAATTTTTGGAATTTTGCCCCAAAATAAGGGGAATGTATACCTTTTGCCACAAAAAAGGGAAATTTCTTCATTTTTGCCCCAAAATAAGGGAATTTTTGCTTTTTTGCCTCTAAATAAGTGGAATTTCTGTCTTTTTCCCCCAAAACAAAGGGAATTTCTGTCTTTTTTGCCCCAAAATAAGGAAAATTTCTGACTTATTTCCCTGAAATAAGTGAAATTTCTGCAATTTTGCCCCCAAATAAGGGAAATTTCTGTCTTTTTGCCCCCAAATAAGGGGAATTTCAGCCTTTTTACCTCAAAATAAGGGGAATTTCTGCATTTTTCCCCCAAAATATGGGAAATTTCTCCCTTATTGCCCCAAAATAAGAAAAATTTCTGCAATTTTGTACCAAAGTAAAAGAAATTTCTACCTTTTTGCCCCAAAATAAGAAAATTTCTGCTTTTTTTCTGAAATAAGTAAAATTTCTGCAATTTTGCACCAAAATAAGTGGAATTTCTGAGTTTTACCCCAAAATAAGGAGAATTTCTGTTTTTTTGCTCCAACATATAGGGAATTTCTGCCTTTTTGCCCCACAATTAGGGGAATTTCTGCAATTTTGCTGCAAAATACGGGGAATTTCTGCTTTTTTCCCGAAAATAAGAAGAATGCATCGCTTTTTGCCATAAAAAAGGGAAATTTCTTCATTTTTGCTCCAAATAAGGGGAATTTCTGCTTTTTTGCCTTTAAATAAGTGGAATTTCTGTCTTTTTCCCCCAAAACAAAGGGAATTTCTCTCTTTTTTGCCCCAAAATAAGGAAAATATCTGACTTATTACCCTGAAATAAGTGAAATTTCTGCAATTTTGCCCCAAAATAAGAGAAATTTCTGTCTTTTTGCCCCTAAATAAGGGGAATTTCAGACTTTTTACCACAAAATAAGGAGAATTTCTGAATTTTTGCCACAAAATATTAGGAATTTCATCCTTTTTGCCCCAAAATAAAAAAATTTCTGCCTTTTTTCCCTGAAATAAGTGAAATTTCTGAAATTTTGCCCCAAAATAAGTGAAATTTCTGCAATTTTGCCCCAAAATAAGGGAAATTTCTGGAATTTTGCCCCAAAATAAGTGGAATTTCTGAGTTTTGCCCCAAAATAAGGAGAATTTCTGTCTTTTTGCCTTAACATATAGGGAATTTCTGGCTTTTTGCCCCACAATTAGGGGAATTTCTGCAATTTTGCTCCAAAATACGGGTAATTTCTGCTTTTTTGCCCGAAAACAAGAAGAATGCATAGCTTTTTGCCATAAAAAAGGGAAATTTCTTTATTTTTGCTCCAAAATAAGTGGAATTTCTGCTTTTTTGCCCTTAAATAAGTGGAATTTCTGTCTTTTTCCCCCAAAACAAAAAGAATTTCTGTCTTTTTTGCCCCAAAATAAGGAAAATTTTTGACTTATTACCCTGAAATTACTGAAATTTCTGCAATTTTTCCCCAAAATAATGGAAATTTCTGCCTTTTTGCACCCAAAAAAGGGGAATTTCAGCCTTTTTACCTCAAAATAATGGGAATTTCTGCATTTTTGCCCCATAATATAGGAAATTTCTGCCTTTTTGCCCCAAAATAAGAAAAATATCTGCAATTTTGTACCAAAATAAACGAAATTTCTGCCTTTTGGCCCCAAAATAAGAGAATTTCTGCTTTTTTTCAGAAATAAGTGAAATTTCTGCAATTTTGCTCTAAAATAAGTCAAATTTCTGCAATTTTGCCCCAAAATAAGTGGAATTTCTGAGTTTTGCCCCAAAATAAGGAGAATTTCTGTCTTTTTGCCCCAACATATAGAAAATTTCCGACTTTTTGCCCCACAATTAGGGGAATTTCTGCAATTTTGCTCCAAAATACGGGGAATTTCTTTTTTTTTGCCGGAAATGAGAAGAATGCATACCTTTTGCCATAAAAAAGGGAAATTTCTTCATTTTTGCTCCAAAATAAAAGGAATTTCTGCTTTTTTGCCTCTAAATAAGTGGAATTTCTGTCTTTTTCCCCCAAAACAAAGGGAATTTCTGTCTCTTTTGCCCCAAAATAAGGAAAATTTCTGACTTATTACCCTGAAGTAAGTGAAATTTCTGCAATTTTGCCCCAAAATAAGGGAAATTTCTGCCTTTTTGCCCCTAAATAAGGGGAATTTCAGCCTTTTTACCTCAAAATAAGGGGAATTTCTGCATTTTTGCCCCAAACTATGGGAAATTTCTGCCTTTTTGTCCCAAAATAAGAAAAATTTTTGCAATTTTGTACCAAAATAAAAAATAATTTCTGCCTTTTTGCCCTAAAATAAGAAAATTTCTGCTTTTTTCTGAAATAAGTCAAATTTCTTCAATTTTGCCCCCAAATAAGAGAAATTTCTGGAATTTTGCCCCAAAATAAGTGGAATTTCTGAGTTTTGCCCCAAAATAAGGAGAATTTCTGTCTTTTTGCCCAAATATAGGGAATTTCTGCCTTTTTGCCCCACAATTAGGGGAATTTCTGCAATTTTGCTTCAAAATACAAGGAATGTCTGCCTTTTTGCTCGAAAATAAAAAGAATGCATACCTTTTTGCCATAAAAAAGGGAAATTTCTTCATTTTTTCTCCAAAATAAGGGAAATTTCTGTTTTTTTGCCTCTAAATAAGTGGAATTTCTGTCTTTTTCCCCCAAAACAAAGGGAATTTCTGTATTTTGCCGCAAAATGAGGAAAATTTCTGACTTATTACCCTAAAATAAGTGAAATTTCTGCAATTTTTCCCCAAAATAAGGGAAATTTTTGACTTTTTGCCCCCAAATAAGGTGAATTTCAGATTTATTACCTCAAAATAAAGGGAATTTCTGCACTTTTGCCACAAAATATTAGGAATTTCTGCCTTTTTGCCCCAAAATAAGAAAATTTCTGTTTTTTTCCCTGAAATAAGTGAAATTTCTGAAATTTTGCCCCAAAATAAGTGAAATTTCTACAATTTTGCCCCAAAATAAGGGAAATTTCTGGAATTTTGCCCCAAAATAAGTGGAATTTCTGAGTTTTGCCCCAAAATAAGGAGAATTTCTGTTTGTTTGCCCCAACATATAGGGAATTTCTGCCTTTTTGCCCCACAATTAGGGGAATTTCTGCAATTTTGCTCCAAAATACAGGGAATTTCTGTCTTTTTGCCCGAAAATTAGAAGAATGCATACCTTTTTGACATAATAAAGAAAAATTTCTTCATTTTTGCTCCAAAATAAAGGGAATTTCTGCATTTTTGCCTCTAAATAAGTGGAATTTCTGTCTTTTTCCCGCAAAACAAAAGGAAGTTCTGTCTTTTTTGCCCCAAAATAAGGAAAATTTCTGACTTATTACCCTGAAGTAAGTGAAATTTCTCCAATTTTGCACAAAAATTAGGGAAATTTCTGCCTTTTGGCCCCCAAATAATGGGAATTTCAGCCTTTTTACCTCAAAATAAGGGGAATTTCTGCATTTTTGCCACAAAATATTAGAAATTTCTGCCTTTTTGCCCCAAAATAAGGAAAATTTCTGCCTTTTTTCCCTGAAATAAGTGAAATTTCTGCAATTTTGCCCCAAAATAATTGAAATTTATGCAATTTTGCCCCAAAATAAGTGAAATTTCTGGAATTTTGCCACAAAATAAGTGGAATTTCTGAGATTTGCCCCAAAATAAGGAGAATTTCTGTCTTTTTGCCCCAAGATATAGGGAATTTCTGCTTTTTTGACCCACAATTAGGGGGATTTCTGCAATTTTGCTCCAAAATACGGTGAATTTCTGCCTTTTTGCCCGAAAATAAGAAGAATGCATACCTTTTTGCCATAAAAATGGAAATTTCTTCATTTTTGCTCCAAAATAAAAGGAATTTCTGCTTTTTTGCCTCTAAATAATTGGAATTTCTGTATTTTTCCCCCAAAAGAAAGGGAATTTCTGTCTCTTTTGCCCCAAAATAAGGAAAATTTCTGACTTATTACCCTGAAATAAGTGAAATTTTAGCAATTTTCCCCGAAAATAAGGGAAATTTCTGCCTTTTAGCCCCCAAATAAAAGGAATATCAGCATTTTTACCTCAAAATAAGGGGAATTTCTGCCTTTTTGCTCCAAAATATGGGAAATTTCTGCCTTTTTGCCCCAAAATAAGAAAAATTTCTGCAATTTTGTACCAAAATAAAAGAAATTTCTGCCTTTTTGCCCCAAAATAAGAAAGATTCTGCTTTTTTTGGAAATAAGTGAAATTTCTGCAATTTTGCCCCACAATAAGTCAAATTTCTGCAATTTTGCCCCAAAATTAGGGAAATTTCTGGAATTTTGCCCCAAAATAAGTGGAATTTCTGAGTTTTGCCCCAAACAAAGGAGAATTTCTATCTTTTTGCCCCAACATATAGGGAATTTCTGCCTTTTTGCCCCACAATTAGGGGAATTTCTGCAATTTTGCTCCAAAATACGGGGAATTTCTGCCATTTTACCCGAAAATAAGAAGAATGCATACCTTTTTGCCATAAAAAAGAGAAATTTCTTCATTTTTGCTCCAAATTAAGGGGAATTTCTGCATTTTTGCCTCTAAATAAGTGGAATTTCTGTCTTTTTCCCTCAAAACAAAGGGAATTTCTGTCTTTTTTGCCCCAAAATAAAGAAAAAATTCTGACTTATTACCCTGAAATAAGTGAAATTTCTGCAATTTTGCCCCAAAATAAGGGAAATTTCTGCATTTTTGCCCCCAAATAAGGGGAATTTCAGCCATTTTACCTCAAAATAAGGGAAATTTCTGCATTTTTGCCCCAAATAAGGGAAATTTTGGCGTTTTTGCCACAAAATAAAGAAAATTTCTGCATTTTTACTCTGAAATAAGTGAAATTTCTGAATTTTTGCCCCAAAATAAGGGAAACTTCTGGAATTTTGCCCCAAAATAAGTAGGATTTCTGTGTTTTGCCCCAAAATAAGGAGAATTTCTGTCTTTTTGCCCTAACATATAGGAAATTTCTGCCTTTTTGCCCCAAAATTAGGGGAATTTCTGCAATTTTCCTCCAAAATACGAGGAATTTCTGCTTTTTTTGCCCGAAAATAAGAAGAATGCATACCTTTTTGCCATAAAAAAGGGAAATTTCCTCATTTTTGCTCAAAAATAAGGGGAATTTCTACATTTTTGCCTCTAAATAAGTGGAATTTCTGTCTTTTTCCCCCAAAACAAAGGGAATTTCTGTCTTTTTTGCCCCAAAATAAGAAAAATTTCTGACTTATTACCCTGAAATAAGTGAAATTTCTGCAATTTTGCCCCAAAATAAGGGAAATTTCTGCCATTTTGCCCCCAAATATGGGGAATTTCAGCCATTTTACCACAAAATAAGGGGAATTTCTGCATTTTTGTCCCAAAAAAGGGAAATTTTGGCCTTTTTGCCCCAAAAAGAGGAAAATTTCTGCGTTTTTTCCCTGAAAGAATTGAAATTTTTCCAATTTTGCCCCAAAATAATGGAAATTTCTGGAATTTTATACCAAAACAAGTGGAATTTCTGAGTTTTGCCCCAAAATAAGAAGAATTTCTGTCTTTTTGCCCTAACATATAGGGAATTTCTGCCTTTTTGCCCCACAATTAGGGGAATTTCTGCAATTTTGCTCCAAAATACGGGGAATTTCTGCCTTTTTCCCCGAAAATAAGAAGAATGCATACCTTTTTGCCATAAAAAAGGGAAATTTCTTCATTTTTGCTCCAAAATAAGGGGAATTTCTGCTTTTCTGCCTCTAAATAAGTGGAATTTCTGTCTTTTTCCCACAAAACAAAGGGATTCCTGTCTTTTTTGCTCCAAAATAAGGAAAATTTCTGACTTATTACCCTGAAATAAGTGAAATTTCTGCAATTTTGCCCCAAATTAAGGGAAATTTCTGCCTTTTTGCCCCCAAATAAGGGGAATTTCAGACTTTTTACCACAAAATAAGGAGAATTTCTGCATTTTTGCCACAACATATTAGGAATTTCTTCCTTTTTGCCCCAAAATAAAAAAATTTCTGCCTTCTTTCCCTGAAATAAGTGAAATTTCTGAAATTTTTCCCCAAAATAAGTGAAATTTTTGCAATTTTGCCCCAAATTAGAGAAATTTCTGGAATTTTGCCCCAAAATAAGTGGAATTTCTGAGTTTTGCCCCAAAATAAAAAGAATTTCTGTCTTTTTGCCCTAACATATAGGAAATTTCTGCCTTTTTGCCCCACAATTAGGGGAATTTCTGAAATTTTGCTCCAAAATATGAGGAATTTCTGCCTTTTTGCCCGAAAATAAAAAGAATGCATACCTTTTTGCCATAAAAAAAGGAAATTTCTTCACTTTTGCTCCAAAATAAGGGGAATTTCTGCATTTTTGCCCCTAAATAAGTGGAATTTCTGTCTTTTTCCCCCAAAACAAAGGGAATTTCTGTTTTATTGCCCCAAAATAAGGAAAATTTCTGACTTCTTACCCTGAAATAAGTGAAATTTCTGCAATTTTGCCCCAAAATAAGGAAAATTTCTGCATTTTTGCCCCCAAATAAGAAGAATTTCAGACTTTTTACCTCAAAATAAGAAAAATTTCTGCATTTTTCCACAAAATATGAAAATTTTCTGCCTTTTTGCCCCAAAATGAGGAAAATTTCTGCCTTTTTTCCCTGAAATAAATGAAATTTCTGCAATTTTTTCCCAAAATAAGTCAACTTTCTGCAATTTTGCCCCAAAATAAGGAAAATTTTTACAATTTTGCCCCAAAATAAGTGGAATTTCTGAGTTTTGCCCCAAAATAAGGAGAATTTCTGTCTTTTTGCCCTAACATATAGGGAATTTCTGCCTTTTTGCCCCACAATGAGGGGAATTTCTGCAATTTTGCTCCAAAATACGGGTAATTTCTGATTTTTTGCCCGAAAATAAGAAGAATGCATAGCGTTTTGCCATAAAAAAGGGAAATTTCTTCATTTTTGCTCAAAAATAAGGGGAATTTCTGCTTTTTTGCCTCTAAATAAGTGGAATTTCTGTCTTTTTCCCCAAAAACAAAGGGAATTTCTGTCTCTTTTGCCCCAAAATAAGGAAAATTTCTGACTTATTATCCTGAAGTAAGTGAAATTTCTGCAATTTTGCCCCAAAATAAGGGAAATTTCTGCCTTTTTGCCCCCAAATAAGAATTTCAGCCTTTTTACCTCAAAATAAGGGGAATTTCTGCATTTTTGCCCCAAACTATGGGAAATTTCTGCCTTTTTGTCCCAAAATAAGAAAAATTTTTGCAATTTTGTACCAAAATAAAAAATAATTTCTGCCTTTTTGCCCTAAAATAAGAAAATTTCTGCTTTTTTCTGAAATAAGTCAAATTTCTTCAATTTTGCCCCAAAATAAGAGAAATTTCTGGAATTTTGCCCCAAAATAAGTGGAATTTCTGAGTTTTGCCCCAAAATAAGGAGAATTTCTGTCTTTTTGCCCAAATATAGGGAATTTCTCCCTTTTTGCCCCACAATTGGGGGAATTTCTGCAATTTTGCTTCAAAATACAAGGAATTTCTGCCTTTTTGCTCGAAAATAAGAAGAATGCATACCTTTTTGCCATAAAAAAGGAAAATTTCTTCATTTTTGCTCCAAAATGAGGGGAATTTCTGCATTTTTGCCTCTAAATAAGTGGAATATCTGTCTTTTTCCCACAAAACAAAGGGAATTTCTGTCTTTTTGCCCCAAAATAAAGAAAATTTCTGACTTATTACCCTAAAGTAAGTGAAATTTCTGCAATTTTGCCCCAAAATAAGGGAAATTTCTGCCTTTTGCCCCCAAATAATGGGAATTTCAGCCTTTTTACCTCAAAATAAGGGGAATTTCTGCATTTTTGCGCCAAAATATGAGAAATTTCTGCCTTTTTGCCCCAAAATAAGAAAAATTTCTGCAATTTTGTACCAAAATAAAAGAAATTTCTGCCTTTTTGCCCCAAAATAAGAAAATTTCTGCTTTTTTTTTGAAAGAAGTGAATTTTCTGCAATTTTGCCCAAGAATAAGTGAAATTTCTGAGTTTTGCCCCAAAATAAGTAGAATTTCTGTCTTTTTGCCCCAACATATAGGGAATTTCTGCCTTTTTGCCCCACAATTAGGGGAATTTCTGAAATTTTGCTCAAAAATATGGGAAATTTCTGCTTTTTTGCCCGAAAATAAAAAGAATGAATACCTGTTTGCCATAAAAAAGGGAAATTTCTTCATTTTTGCTCCAAAATAAGGGGAATTTCTGCATTTTTGCCTCTAAATAAGTGGAATTTCTGTCTTTTTCCCCCAAAACAAAGGGAATTTCTGTCTTTTTTGCCCCAAAATAAGGAAAATTTCTAAATTATTACCCTGAAATAAGTGAAATTTCTGCAATTTCGCCCCAAAATAACAGAAATTTCTGCATTTTTGTCCCCAAATAAGGGGAATTTCAGCCTGTTTACCTCAAAATAAGGGGAATTTCTCCATTTTTCCCCAAAATATGGGAAATTTCTGCCTTTGTGCCTCAAAATAAGAAAAATTTCTGCAATTTTGTACCAAAATAAAAGAAATTTCTGCCTTTTTGTTCCAAAATAAAAAAATTTCTGCTTTTTTTCTGAAATAAGTCAAATTTCTGAAATTTTGCCCCAAAATAAGGGAAATTTCTGGAATTTTTCCCCAGAATAAGTGAAATTTCTTAGTTTTGTCCCAAAATAAAAAGAATTTCTGTCTTTTTGCCCCAACATAAAGAGAATTTCTGCCTTTTACCCCACAATTAGAGGAATTTCTGCAATTTTGCACCAAAATACGGGGAATTTCTGCCTTTTTGCCCGAAAATAAGAAGAATGCATACCTTTTTGCAATAAAAAAAAGAAATTTCTTCATTTTTGCTCCAAAATAAGAGGAATTTCTGCGTTTTTGCCTCTAAATAAGTGGAATTTCTGACTTTTTCCCCCAAAACAAAGGGAATTTCTGTCTTTTTTGCCCCAAAATAAGGAAAATTTCTGACTTATTACCCTGAAATAAGTGAAATTTCTGCAATTTTGCCCCAAAATAAGTGAAGTTTCTGCAATTTTCCCCCAAAATAAGGAAAATTTTTGGAATTTTGCCTCAAAATAAGAGGAATGTATACCTTTTGCCACAAAAAAGGGAAATTTCTTCATTTTTGCTCCAATATAAGGGGAATTTCTGCTTTTTTGCCTCTAAATAAGTGGAATTTCTGTCTTTTTCTCCCAAAACAAAGGGAATTTCTGTCTTTTTTGCCCCAAAATAAGGAAAATTTCTGACTTATTTCCCTGAAATAAGTGAAATTTCTGCAATTTTGCCCCCAAATATGGGAAATTTCTGTCTTTTTGCCCCCAAATAAGGGGAATTTCAGCCTTTTTACCTCAAAAAGAGGGAATTTCTGCATTTTTCCCCCAAAATATGGGAAATTTCTCCCTTATTGCCCCAAAATAAGAAAAATTTCTGCAATTTTGTAACACAGTAAAAGAAATTTCTACCTTTTTGCCCCAAAATAAGAAAATTTCTGCTTTTTTTCTGAAATAAGTGAAATTTCTGC
Source organism: Micromys minutus (assembly GCF_963924665.1). NCBI lineage: Eukaryota > Metazoa > Chordata > Mammalia > Rodentia > Muridae > Micromys > Micromys minutus. Next base: position 685,281 of record NW_027667715.1, read on the forward strand.
AATTTTGCACCAAAATAAGTGGAATTTCTGAGTTTTGCCCCAAAATAAGGAGAATTTCTGTCTTTTTGCCCTAACATATAGGGAATTTCTGCCTTTTTGCCCCACAATTAGGGGAATTTCTGCAATTTTGCTCCAAAATACGGGTAATATCTGCTTTTTTGCCCGAAAATAAGAAGAATGCATAGCGTTTTGCCATAAAAAAGGGAAATTTCTTCATTTTTGCTCAAAAATAAGGGGAATTTCTGCTTTTTTGCCTCTAAATAAGTGGAATTTCTGTCTTTTTCCCCCAAAACAAAGGGAATTTCTGTCTTTTTTGCCCCAAAATAAGGAAAATATCTGACTTATTACCCTGAAATTACTGAAATTTCTGCAATTTTTCCCCAAAATAATGGAAATTTCTTTCTTTTTGCACCCAAAAAAGGGGAATTTCAGCCTTTTTACCTCAAAATAACGGGAATTTCTGCATTTTTGCCCCATAATATGGGAAATTTCTGCCTTTTTTCCCCAAAATAAGAAAAATTTATGCAATTTTGTACCAAAATAAACGAAATTTCTGCCTTTTGTCCCCAAAATAAGAGAATTTCTGCTTTTTTTCAGAAATAAGTGAAATTTCTGCAATTTTGCTCTAAAATAAGTCAAATTTCTGCAATTTTGCCCCAAAATAAGTGGAATTTCTGAGTTTTGCCCCAAAATAAGGAGAATTTCTGTCTTTTTGCCCCAACATATAGGGAATTTCTGCCTTTTTGATCCACAATTAGGGGAATTTCTGCAATTTTGCTCCAAAATACGGGAAATTTCTTCCTTTTTGCCGGAAAATAAGAAGAATGCATACCTTTTTGCCATAAAAAAGGGAAATTTCTTCATTTTTGCTCCAAAATAAAAGGAATTTCTGCTTTTTTGCCTCTAAATAAGTAGAATTTCTGTCTTTTTCCCCCAAAACAAAGGGAATTTCTGTCCCTTTTGCCCCAAAATAAGGAAAATTAATGACTTATTATCCTGAAGTAAGTGAAATTTCTGCAATTTTGCCCCAAAATACGGGAAATTTCTGCCTTTTTGCCCCCAAATAAGAATTTCAGCCTTTTTACCGCAAAATAACGGGAATTTCTGCCTTTTTGCTCCAAAATATGGGAAATTTCTGCCTTTTTGCCCCAAATAAGAAAAATTTCTGCAATTTTGTACCAAAAAAACGAAATTTCTGCCTTTTTGCCCCAAAATAAGAAAGATTCTGCTTTTTTTTGAAATAAGTGAAATTTCTGCAATTTTGCCCCAAAATAAGTGGAATTTCTGAGTTTTGCCCCAAAATAAGGAGAATTTCTGTCTTTTTGCCCAAATATAGGGAATTTCTGCCTTTTTGCCCCACAATTGGGGGAATTTCTGCAATTTTGCTTCAAAATACAAGGAATTTCTGCCTTTTTGCTCGAAAATAAGAAGAATGAATACCTTTTTGCCATAAAAAGGAAAATTTCTTCATTTTTGCTCCAAAATAAGATGAATTTCTGCATTTTTGCCTCTAAATAAGTGGAATATCTGTCTTTTTCCCACAAAACAAAGGGAATTTCTGTCTTTTTGCCCCAAAATAAAGAAAATTTCTGACTTATTACCCTAAAGTAAGTGAAATTTCTGCAATTTTGCCCCAAAATAAAAGAAATTTCTGACTTTTGCCCCCAAATAATGGGAATTTCAGCCTTTTTACCTCAAAATAAGGGGAATTTCTGCATTTTTGCCACAAAATATGAGAAATTTCTGCCTTTTTGCCCCAAAATAAAAAAAATTTCTGCAATTTTGTACCAAAATAAAAGAAATTTCTGCCTTTTTGTTCCAAAATAAGAAAATTTGGGCTTTTCTTTCTGAAATAAGTGAATTTTCTGCAATTTTGCCCAAGAATAAGTGAAATTTCTGAGTTTTGCCCCAAAATAAGTAGAATTTCTGTCTTTTTGCCCCAACATATAGGGAATTTCTGCCTTTTTGCCCCACAATTAGAGGAATTTCTGCAATTTTGCTCCAAAATACGGGGAATTTCTGCCTTTTTGCCTGAAAATAAGAAGAATGCATACCTTTTTGCAATAAAAAAGGGAAATTTCTTCATTTTGGTTCCAAAATAAGGGCAATTTCTGCGTTTTTGCCTCTAAATAAGTGGAATTTCTGACTTTTTCCCCCAAAACAAAGGGAATTTCTGTCTTTTTTGCCCCAAAATAAGTAAAATTTCTGACTTATTACCCTGAAATAAGTGAAATTTCTGCAATTTTGCCCCAATATAATGGGAATTTCAGCCTTTTTACCTCAAAATAAGAGGAATTTTTGCATTTTTGCCACAAAATATAAAAAATTTCTGCCTTTTTGCCCCAAAATAAGAAAAATTTCTGCCTTTTTTTCTCTGAAATAAGTGAAATTTCTGCAATTTTGCCCCAAAATAAGTGAAGTTTCTGCAATTTTCCCCCAAAATAAGGAAAATTTTTGGAATTTTGCCTCAAAATAAGAGGAATGTATACATTTTGCCACAAAAAAAGGAAAATTTCTTCATTTTTGCTCCAATATAAGGGGAATTTCTGCTTTTTTGCCTCTAAATAAGTGGAATTTCTGTCTTTTTCTCCCAAAACAAAGGGAATTTCTGTCCTTTTTGCCCCAAAATAAGGAAAATTTCTGACTTATTTCCCTGAAATAAGTGAAATTTCTGCAATTTTGCCCCCAAATATGGGAAATTTCTGTCGTTTTGCCCCCAAATAAGGGGAATTTCAGCCTTTTTACCTCAAAATAAGGGAAATTTCTGCATTTTTTCCCCCAAAATATGGGAAATTTCTCCCTTATTGCCCCAAAATCAGAAAAATTTCTGCAATTTTGTACAACAGTAAAAGAAATTTCTACCTTTTTGCCCCAAAATAAGAAAATTTCTGCTTTTTTTCTGAAATAAGTGAAATTTCTGCAATTTTCCACCAAAATAAGTGGAATTTCTGAGTTTTGCCCCAAAATAAGGAGAATTTCTGTTTTTTTGCTCCAACATATAGGGAATTTCTGCCTTTTTGCTCCACAATTAGGGGAATTTCTGCAATTTTGCTGCAAAATACGGGGAATTTCTGCTTTTTTGCCCGAAAATAAGAAGAATGCATAGCTTTTTGCCATAAAAAAGGGAAATTTCTTCATTTTTGCTCCAAATAAGGGGAATTTCTGCTTTTTTGCCTCTAAATAAGTGGAATTTCTGTCTTTTTCCCCCAAAACAAAGGGAATTTCTGTCTTTATTGCCCCAAAATAAGAAAAATTTCTGACTTATTACCCTGAAATAAGTGAAATTTCTGCAATTTTGCCCCAAAATAAGGAAAATTTCTGCCTTTTTGCCCCCAAATAAGGAAAATTTCAGACTTTTTACCTCAAAATAAGAGGAATTTCTGCATTTTTGCCACAAAATATAAAAAATTTCTGCCTTTTTGCCCCAAAATGAGGAAAATTTCTGCCTTTTTTCCCTGAAATAAGTGAAATTTCTGCAATTTTTCCCCAAAATAAGTCAACTTTCTGCAATTTTGCCCCAAAATAAGGAAAATTTTTGGAATTTTGCCCCAAAATAAGTGGAATTTCTGAGTTTTGCCCCAAAATAAGGAGATTTTCTGTCTTTTTGCCCTAACATATAGGGAATTTCTTCCTTTTTGCCCCACAATTAGGGGAATTTCTGCAATTTTGCTCCAAAATACGGGTAATTTCTGCTTTTTTGCCCGAAAATAAGAAGAATGCATAGCTTTTTGCCATAAAAAAGGGAAATTTCTGTGGGGCGCCGCCCACACATTCCCACGCATTCGCCATTACAAGATGGCGCTGATTTCTGGCTGGAGTTAGCAGTAAACAAGCCATGTGCGCACAGGCTGGGTAACTTCCGCTTCATGAGTTCCGCCTCTCCCGTGGCGTCATAGAGCCTGGTGAGTTTCAACCAATCAGGGGGCTCCGCGTCCAAGGCAAGGACTGATCCCTTTATAGGGGGCGAGCTGGATAGCTCTCTCTCTCTTCCTCTCTTCTTCCTCTCTTTCTCCCGTTGGTTTTCGGCCGTCTCGTGGAGCTTGTTCGTCCTGTTCGTCTCCTTGGATCTCTTGGTTTTCTCCGTCTTTTCGTTACGTGAAGCAAGTACCGGTTTTTCCAGATTAATAAAGTTTACCACAGAAGGATTCTATTTTGCGTGCCGCGTCGTTCTTGCAGGCGAGACGGTTGCGCGGGAGAAATTTCTTCATTTTTGCTCCAAAATAAGGGGAATTTCTGCTTTTTTGCCTCTAAATAAGTGGAATTTCTGTCTTTTTCCCCCAAAACAAAGGGAATTTCTGTCTTTTTTACCCCAAAATAAGGAAAATTTCTGACTTATTACCCTGAAATTACTGAAATTTCTGCAATTTTTCCCCAAAATAATGGAAATTTCTGCCTTTTTGCACCCAAAAAAGAGGAATTTCAGCCTTTTAACCTCAAAATAACGGGAATTTCTGCATTTTTGCCCCATAATATGGGAAATTTCTGCCTTTTTTCCCCAAAATAAGAAAAATTTCTGCAATTTTGTACCAAAATAAACGAAATTTCTGCCTTTTGGCCCCAAAATAAGAGAATTTCTACTTTTTTTCAGAAATAAGTGAAATTTCTGCAATTTTGCTCTAAAATAAGTCAAATTTCTGCAATTTTGATCCAAAATAAGTGGAATTTCTGAGTTTTGCCCCAAAATAAGGAGAATTTCTGTCTTTTTGCCCCAACATATAGGGAATTTCTGCCTTTTTGCCCCACAATTAGAGGAATTTCTGCAATTTTGCTCCAAAATACGGGGAATTTCTTCCTTTTTGCCGGAAAATAAGAAGAATGCATACCTTTTTGCCATAAAAAAGAGAAATTTCTTCATTTTTGCTCCAAAATAAAAGGAATTTCTGCTTTTTTGCCTCTAAATATGTGGAATTTCTGTCATTTTCCCCCAAAACAAAGGGAATTTCTGTCTCTTTTGCCCCAAAATAAGGAAAATTTCTGACTTATTATCCTGAAGTAAGTGAAATTTCTGCAATTTTGCCCCAAAATAAGGGAAATTTCTGCCTTTTTGCCCCCAAATAAGAATTTCAGCCTTTTTACCTCAAAATAAGGGGAATTTCTGCATTTTTGCCCCAAACTATGGGAAATTTCTGCCTTTTTGTTCCAAAATAAGAAAAATTTTTGCAATTTTGTACCAAAATAAAAAATAATTTCTGCCTTTTTGCCCTAAAATAAGAAAATTTCTACTTTTTTCTGAAATAAGTCAAATTTCTTCAATTTTGCCCCAAAATAAGAGAAATTTCTGGAATTTTGCCCCAAAATAAGTGGAATTTCTGAGTTTTGCCCCAAAATAAGGAGAATTTCTGTCTTTTTGCCCAAATATAGGGAATTTCTGCCTTTTTGCCCCACAATTGGGGGAATTTCTGCAATTTTGCTTCAAAATACAAGGAATTTCTGCCTTTTTGCTCGAAAATAAGAAGAATGCATACCTTTTTGCCATAAAAAAGGAAAATTTCTTCATTTTCTCCAAAATAAGGGGAATTTCTGCATTTTTGCCTCTAAATAAGTGGAATATCTGTCTTTTTCCCACAAAACAAAGGGAATTTCTGTCTTTTTGCCCCAAAATAAAGAAAATTTCTGACTTATTACCCTAAAGTAAGTGAAATTTTTGCAATTTTGCCCCAAAATAAGGGAAATTTCTGCCTTTTGCCCCCAAATAATGGGAATTTCAGCCTTTTTACCTCAAAATAAGGGGAATTTCTGCATTTTTGCCCCAAAATATGAGAAATTTCTGCCTTTTTGCCCCAAAATAAGAAAAATTTCTGCAATTTTGTACCAAAATAAAAGAAATTTCTGCCTTTTTGCCCCAAAATAAGAAAATTTCTGCTTTTTTTCTGAAATAAGTGAATTTTCTGCAATTTTGCCCAAGAATAAGTGAAATTTCTGAGTTTTGCCCCAAAATAAGTAGAATTTCTGTTTTTTTGCCCCAACATATAGGGAATTTCTGCCTTTTTGCCCCACAATTAGGGGAATTTCTGCAATTTTGCTCAAAAATATGGGAAATTTCTGCTTTTTTGCCCGAAAATAAAAAGAATGCATACCTGTTTGCCATAAAAAAAGGGAAATTTCTTCATTTTTGCTCCAAAATAAGGGGAATTTCTGCATTTTTGCCTCTAAATAAGTGGAATTTCTGTTTTTTTCCCCCAAAACAAAGGGAATTTCTGTCTTTTTTGCCCCAAAATAAGGAAAATTTCTAACTTATTACCCTGAAATAAGTGAAATTTCTGCAATTTCGCACCAAAATAAGGGAAATTTCTGCATTTTTGTCTCCAAATAAGGGGAATTTCAGCCTGTTTACCTCAAAATAAGGGGAATTTCTCCATTTTTCCCAAAATATGGGAAATTTCTGCCTTTGTGCCCCAAAATAAGAAAAATTTCTGCAATTTTGTACCAAAATAAAACAAATTTCTGCCTTTTTGTTCCAAAATAAAAAAATTTTTGCTTTTTTTCTGAAATAAGTCAAATTTCTGCAATTTTGCCCCAAAATAAGGGAAATTTCTGGAATTTTGCTCCAGAATAAGTGAAATTTTTTAGTTTTGCCCAAAATAAAAAGAATTTCTGTCTTTTTGCCCCAACATAGAGGGAATTTCTGCCTTTTTGCCCCACAATTAGAGGAATTTCTCCAATTTTGCTCCAAAATACGGGGAATTTCTGCCTTTTTGCCCGAAAATAAGAAGAATGCATACCTTTTTGCAATAAAAAAGGGAAATTTCTTCATTTTTGCTCCAAAATAAGGGCAATTTCTGCATTTTTGCCTCTAAATAAGTGGAATTTCTGACTTTTTCCCCCAAAACAAAGGGAATTTCTGTCTTTTTTGCCCCAAAATAAGGAAAATTTCTGACTTATTACCCTGAAATAAGTGAAATTTCTGCAATTTTGCCCCAAAATATGGGGAATTTCAGCCTTTTTACCTCAAAATAAGAGGAATTTCTGCATTTTTGCCACAAAATATAAAAAATTTCTGCCTTTTTGCCCCAAAATAAGAAAAATTTCTGCCTTTTTTTCTCTGAAATTAGTGAAATTTCTGCAATTTTGCCCCAAAATAAGTGAAGTTTCTGCAATTTTCCCCCAAAATAAGGAAAATTTTTGGAATTTTGCCTCAAAATAAGAGGAATGTATACCTTTTGCCAAAAAAAGGGAAATTTCTTCATTTTTGCTCCAATATAAGGGGAATTTCTGCTTTTTTGCCTCTAAATAAGTGGAATTTCTGTCTTTTTCTCCCAAAACAAAGGGAATTTCTGTCTTTTTGCCACAAAATAAGGAAAATTTCTGACTTATTTCCCTGAAATAAGTGAAATTTCTGCAATTTTGCCCCCAAATATGGGAAATTTCTGTCTTTTTGCCCCCAAATAAGGGGAATATCAGCCTTTTTACCTCAAAATAAGGGGAATTTCTGCATTTTTCCCCCAAAATATGGGAAATTTCTCCCTTATTGCCCCAAAATAAGAAAAATTTCTGCAATTTTGTACCACAGTAAAAGAAATTTCTACCTTTTTGCCCCAAAATAAGAAAATTTCTGCTTTTTTTCTGAAATAAGTGAAATTTCTGCAATTTTCCACCAAAATAAGTGGAATTTCTGAGTTTTGCCCCAAAATAAGGAGAATTTCTGTTTTTTTGCTCCAACATATAGGGAATATCTGCCTTTTTGCTCCACAATTAGGGGAATTTCTGCAATTTTGCTGCAAAATACGGGGAATTTCTGCTTTTTTGCCCGAAAATAAGAAGAATGCATAGCTTTTTGCCATAAAAAAGGGAAATTTGTTCATTTTTGCTCCAAATAAGGGGAATTTCTGCTTTTTTGCCTCTAAATAAGTGGAATTTCTGTCTTTTTCCCCCAAAACAAAGGGAATTTCTGTCTTTATTGCCCCAAAATAAGAAAAATTTCTGACTTATTACCCTGAAATAAGTGAAATTTCTGCAATTTTGCCCCAAAATAAGGAAAATTTCTGCCTTTTTGCCCCCAAATAAGGAGAATTTCAGACTTTTTACCTCAAAATAAGAGGAATTTCTGCATTTTTGCCACAAAATATAAAAAATTTCTGCCTTTTTGCCCCAAAATGAGGAAAATTTCTGCCTTTTTTCCCTGAAATAAGTGAAATTTCTGCAATTTTTCCCCAAAATAAGTCAACTTTCTGCAATTTTGCCCCAAAATAAGGAAAATTTTTGGAATTTTGCCCCAAAATAAGTGGAATTTCTGAGTTTTGCCCCAAAATAAGGAGAATTTCTGTCTTTTTGCCCTAACATATAGGGAATTTCTGCCTTTTTGCCCCACAATTAGGGGAATTTCTTCAATTTTGCTCCAAAATACGGGTAATTTCTGCTTTTTCCCCGAAAATAAGAAGAATGCATAGCTTTTTGCCATAAAAAAGGGAAATTTCTGTGGGCGCCGCCCACACATTCCCATGCATTCGCCATTACAAGATGGCGCTGATTTCTGGCTGGAGTTAGCAGTAAACAAGCCATGTGCGCACAGGCTGGGTAACTTCCGCTTCATGAGTTCCGCCTCTCCCGTGGCTTCATAGGGCCTGGTGAGTTTCAACCAATCAGGGGGCTCCGCGTCCAAGGCAAAGACTGATCCCTTTATAAGGGGGCGAGCTGGATAGCTCTCTCTCTCTTCCTCTCTTCTTCCTCTCTTTCTCCCGTTGGTTTTCGGCCGTCTCGTGGAGCTTGTTCGTCCTGTACGTCTCCTTGGATCTCTTGGTTTTCTCCGTATTTCGTTACGTGAAGCAAGTACCGGTTTTTCCAGATTAATAAAGTTTACCACAGAAGGATTCTATTTTGCGTGCCGCGTCGTTCTTGCAGGCGAGACGGTTGCGCGGGAGAAATTTCTTCATTTTTGCTCCAAAATAAGGGGAATTTCTGCTTTTTTGCCTCTAAATAAGTGGAATTTCTGTCTTTTTCCCCCAAAACAAAGATAATTTCTGTCTTTTTTGCCCCAAAATAAGGAAAATTTCTGACTTATTACCCTGAAATTACTGAAATTTCTGCAATTTTTCCCCAAAATAATGGAAATTTCTGCCTTTTTGCACCCAAAAAAGGGGAATTTCAGCCTTTTTACCTCAAAATAACGGGAATTTCTGCATTTTTGCCCCATAATATGGGAAATTTCTGCCTTTTTTCCCCAAAATAAGAAAAATTTCTGCAATTTTGTACCAAAATAAACGAAATTTCTGCCTTTTGGCCCCAAAATAAGAGAATTTCTACTTTTTTTCAGAAATAAGTGAAATTTCTGCAATTTTGCTCTAAAATAAGTCAAATTTCTGCAATTTTGCCCCAAAATAAGTGGAATTTCTGAGTTTTGCCCCAAAATAAGGAGAATTTCTGTCTTTTTGCCCCAACATATAGGGAATTTCTGCCTTTTTGCCCCACAATTAGGGGAATTTCTGCAATTTTGCTCCAAAATACGGGGAATTTCTTCCTTTTTGCCGGAAAATAAGAAGAATGCATACCTTTTTGCCATAAAAAAGAGAAATTTCTTCATTTTTGCTCCAAAATAAAAGGAATTTCTGCTTTTTTGCCTCTAAATATGTGGAATTTCTGTCTTATTCCCCCAAAACAAAGGGAATTTCTGTCTTTTTTGCCCCAAAATAAGGAAAATTTCTGACTTATTATCCTGAAGTAAGTGAAATTTCTGCAATTTTGCCCCAAAATAAGGAAAATTTCTGCCTTTTTGCCCCCAAATAAGGGGAATTTCAGCCTTTTTACCTCAAAATAAGGGGAATTTCTGCATTTTTGCCCCAAACTATGGGAAATTTCTGCCTTTTTGTCCCAAAATAAGAAAAATTTTTGCAATTTTGTACCAAAATAAAAAATAATTTCTGCCTTTTTGCCCTAAAATAAGAAAATTTCTGCTTTTTTCTGAAATAAGTCAAATTTCTTCAATTTTGCCCCAAAATAAGAGAAATTTCTGGAATTTTGCCCCAAAATAAGTGGAATTTCTGAGTTTTGCCCCAAAATAAGGAGAATTTCTGTCTTTTTGCCCAAATATAGGGAATTTCTGCCTTTTTGCCCCACAATTGGGGGAATTTCTGCAATTTTGCTTCAAAATACAAAAAATTTCTGCCTTTTTGCTCGAAAATAAGAAGAATGCATACCTTTTTGCCATAAAAAAAGGAAATTTCTTCATTTTTGTTTCAAAATAAAAGGAATTTATGCATTTTTGCCTCTAAATAAGTGGAATATCTGTCTTTTTCCCACAAAACAAAGGGAATTTCTGTCTTTTTGCCCCAAAATAAAGAAAATTTCTGACTTATTACCCTAAAGTAAGTGAAATTTCTGCAATTTTGCCCCAAAATAAGGGAAATTTCTGCCTTTTGCCCCCAAATAATGGGAATTTCAGCCTTTTTACCTCAAAATAAGGGGAATTTCTGCATTTTTGCCCCAAAATATGAGAAATTTCTGCCTTTTTGCCCCAAAATAAGAAAAATTTCTGCAATTTTGTACCAAAATAAAAGAAATTTCTGCCTTTTTGCCCCAAAATAAGAAAATTTCTGTTTTTTTTTTCTGAAATAAGTGAATTTTCTGCAATTTTGCCCAAGAATAAGTGAAATTTCTGAGTTTTGCCCCAAAATAAGTAGAATTTCTGTCTTTTTGCCCCAACATATAGGGAATTTCTGCCTTTTAGCCCCACAATTAGGGGAATTTCTGCAATTTTGCTCAAAAATATGGGAAATTTCTGCTTTTTTGCCCGAAAATAAAAAGAATGCATACCTGTTTGCCATAAAAAAGGGAAATTTCTTCATTTTTGCTCCAAAATAAGGGGAATTTCTGCTTTTTTGCCTCTAAATAAGTGGACTTTCTGTCTTTTTCTCCCAAAACAAAGGGAATTTCTGTCTTTTTTGCCCCAAAATAAGGAAAATTTCTAAATTATTACCCTGAAATAAGTGAAATTTCTGCAATTTCGCCCCAAAATAAGGGAAATTTCTGCATTTTTGTCCCCAAATAAGGGGAATTTCAGCCTTTTTACCTCAAAATAAGGGGAATTTCTCCATTTTTCCCCAAAATATGGGAAATTTCTGCCTTTGTGCCCCAAAATAAGAAAAATTTCTGCAATTTTGTACCAAAATAAAAGAAATTTCTGCCTTTTTGTTCCAAAATAAAAAAATTTCTGCTTTTTTTCTGAAATAAGTCAAATTTCTGCAATTTTGCCCCAAAATAAGGGAAATTTCTGGAATTTTGCCCCAGAATAAGTGAAATTTCTTAGTTTTGCCCCAAAATAAAAAGAATTTCTGTCTTTTTGCCCCAACATAGAGGGAATTTCTGCCTTTTTGCCCCACAATTAGAGGAATTTCTGCAATTTTGCTCCAAAATACGGGGAATTTCTGCCTTTTTGCCTGAAAATAAGAAGAATGCATACCTTTTTGCCATAAAAAAGGGAAATTTCTTCATTTTTGCTCCAAAATAAGGGGAATTTCTGCGTTTTTGCCTCTAAATAAGTGGAATTTCTGACTTTTTCCCCCAAAACAAAGGGAATTTCTGTCTTTTTTGCCCCAAAATAAGGAAAATTTCTGACTTCTTATTCTGAAATAAGTGAAATTTCTGCAATTTTGCCGCAAAATAAGGGAAATTACTGCCTTTCTGCCCCCAAATAAGGGGAATTTCAGCCTTTTTACCTCAAAATAAAGGAATTTCTGCATTTTTGCCACAAAATATAAAAAATTTCTGCCTTTTTGCCCCAAAATAAGGAAAATTTCTGCCTGTTTTTCTCTGAAATAAGTGAAATTTCTGCAATTTTGCCCCAAAATAAGGGAAATTTCTGCCTTTTTGCCCCCAAATAAAAGGAATTTCAGCCTTTTTACCTCAAAATTAGAGGAATTTCTGCATTTTTGCCACAAAATATAAAAAATTTCTGCCTTTTTGCCCCAAAATAAGGAAAATTTCTGCCTGTTTTTCTCTGAAATAAGTGAAATTTCTGCAATTTTGCCTCAAAATAAGTGAAGTTTCTGCAATTTTGCCCCAAAATAAGGAACATTTTTGGAATTTTGCCCCAAAATATGGGGAATGTATACCTTTTGCCACAAAAAAGAAAAATTTCTTCATTTTTGCTCCAATATAAGGGGAATTTCTGTCTTTTTTGCCCCAAAATACGGAAAATTTCTGACTTATTTCCCTGAAATAAGTGAAATTTCTGCAATTTTGCCCCCAAATAAGGGAAATTTCTGTCTTTTTGCCCCCAAATAAGGGGAATTTCAGCCTTTTTACCTCAAAATAAGGGGAATTTCTGCGTTTTCCCCCAAAATATGGGAAATTTCTCCCTTATTGCCCCAAAATAAGAAAAATTTCTGCAATTTTGTATCAAAGTAAAAGAAATTTCTACCTTTTTGCCCCAAAATAAGAAAATTTCTGCTTTTTTCTGAAATAAGTGAAATTTCTGCAATTTTGCACCAAAATAAGTGGAATTTCTGAGTTTTGCCCCAAAATAAGAGGAATTTCTGAGTTTTGCCCCAAAATAAAAAAAAATTCTGTCTTTTTGCCCCAACATATAGAGATTTTCTGCCTTTTTGCCACACAATTACGGGAATTTCTGCAATTTTGCTCTAAAATACGAGGAATTTCTGCCTTTTTGCCCGAAAATAAAGGGAATGCATAACTTTTTGCCATAAAAAAGGAAAATTTCTTCATTTTTGCCCCAAAATAAAGGGAATTTCTGCCTTTTTTCCTCTAAATAAGTGGAATATCTGTCTTTTTCCCCCAAAACAAAAAGAATTTCTGTTTTTTTTTTCCCAAAATAAGGAAAATTTCTGACTTATTACCATGAAGTAAGTGAAATTTCTGCAATTTTGCCCGAAATAAGGGAAATTTCTGCCTTTTGCCCCCAAATAATGGGAATTTCAGCCTTTTTACCTCAAAATAAGGGGAATTTCTGCATTTTTGCCCCAAAATATGAGAAATTTCTCCCTTTTTGCCCAAAAATAAGAAAAATTTCTGCAATTTTGTACCAAAATAAAAGAAATTTCCTTTTTTGCCCCAAAATAAGAAAATTTCTGCTTTTTTTCTGAAATAAGTGAAATTTCTGCAATTTTGCCCAAAAATAAGTGAAATATCTGAGTTTTGCCCCAAAATAAAAAGAATTTCTATCTTTTTGCCCCAACATAGAGGGAATTTCTGCCTTTTTGCCCCACAATTAGGGGAATTTCTGCAATTTTGCTCCAAAATACGGGGAATTTCTTCTTTTTGCCGGAAAATAAGAAGAATGCATACCTTTTTGCCATAAAAAAGGGAAATTTCTTCATTTTTGCTCCAAAATAAAAGGAATTTCTGCTTTTTTGCCTCTAAGTAAGTGGAATTTCTGTCTTTTTCCCCCAAAACAAAAAGATTTTCTGTTTTTTTTCCCCAAAATAAGGAAAATTTCTGACTTATTACCCTGAAGTAAGTGAAATTTCGGCAATTTTGCCCCAAAATAAGGGAAATTTCTGCCTTTTTGCCACCAAATAAGGAAAATTTCAGGCTTTTTACCTCAAAATAAGGGGAATTTCTGCATTTTTGCCCAAAATATGGGAAATTTCTGCAATTTTGCCCCAAAATAAGGGAAATTTCTGCCTTTTTGCCCCCAAATAAGGGGAATTTCAGCCTTTTTACCTCAAAATAAGGGGAATTTCTGCATTTTTGCCCCAAACTATGGGAAATTTCTGCCTTTTTGTCCCAAAATAAGTAAAATTTTTGCAATTTTGTACCAAAATAAAAAATAATTTCTGCCTTTTTGCCCTAAAATAAGAAAATTTCTGCTTTTTTCTGAAATAAGTCAAATTTCTTCAATTTTGCCCCAAAATAAGAGAAATTTCTGGAATTTTGCCCCAAAATAAGTGGAATTTCTGAGTTTTGCCCCAAAATAAGGAGAATTTCTGTCTTTTTGCCCAAATATAGGGAATTTCTGCCTTTTTGCCCCACAATTGGGGGAATTTCTGCAATTTTGCTTCAAAATACAAAGAATTTCTGCCTTTTTGCTCGAAAATAAGAATGCATACCTTTTTGCCATAAAAAAGGGAAATTTCTTCATTTTTGCTCCAAAATAAGGGGAATTTATGCATTTTTGCCTCTAAATAAGTGGAATTTCTGACTTTTTCCCCCAAAACAAAGGGAATTTCTGTCTTTTTTGCCCCAAAATAAGAAAAATTTCTGACTTATTACCCTGAAATAAGTGAAATTTCTGCAATTTTGCCCCAAAATAAGGGAAATTTCTGCCTTTTTGCCTCCAAATAAGGGGAATTTCAGCAATTTTACCTCAAAATGAGGGAAATTTCTGCATTTTTGCCCCAAAATAAGGGAAATTTTGGCGTTTTTGCCCTCAAATAAGGGGAATTTCAGCCATTTTACCTCAAAATAAGGGAAATTTCTGCATTTTTGCCCCAAAATAAGGGAAATTTTGGCGTTTTTGCCCCAAAATAAGGAAAATTTCTGCCTTTTTACCCTGAAATAAATGAAATTTCTGCATTTTTGCCCCAAAATAAGGGAAATTTCTGGTATTTTTTCCCAAAATAAGTGGGATTTCTGAGTTTTGTTCCAAAATAAGGAGAATTTCTGTCTTTTTGCCCTAACATATAGGAAATTTCTGCCTTTTTGCCCCACAATTAGGGGAATTTCTGCAATTTTGCTCCAAAATACGAGGAATTTCTGTTTTTTTGCCCGAAAATAAGACGAATGCATACCTTTTTGCCATAAAAAAGAGAAATTTCTTCATTTTTGCTCCTAAAATAAGGGGAATTTCTGCATTTTTGCCTCTAAATAAACGGAATTTCTGTCTTTTTCCCCCAAAACAAAGGGAATTTCTGTCTTTTTTGCCCCAAAATAAGAAAAATTTCTGACTTATTACCCTGAAATAAGTGAAATTTCTGCAATTTTGCCCCAAAATAAGGGAAATTTCTGCCTTTTTGCCCCCAAATATGGGGAATTTCAGCCATTTTACCTCAAAATAAGGAAAATTTCTGCATTTTTGCCCCAAAATAAGGGAAATTTTGGCGTTTTTGCCCCCAAAAAGAGGAAAATTTCTGCCTTTTTTCCCTGAAAGAATTGAAATTTTTCCAATTTTGCCCCAAAATAATGGAAATTTCTGGAATTTTGTCCCAAAACAAGTGGAATTTCTGAGTTTTGCCCCAAAATAAGGAGAATTTCTGTCTTTTTGCCCTAACGTATAGGGAATTTCTGCCTTTTTGCCTTACAATTAGGGGAATTTCTGAAATTTTGCTCCAAAATACGGGGAACTTCTGCCTTTTTGTCGAAAGTAAGAAGAATGCATAACTTTTTGCTATAAAAAAGGGAAATTTCTTCATTTTTGCTCCAAAATAAGGGGAATTTCTGCTTTTCTGCCTCTAAATAAGTGGAATTTCTGTCTTTTTCCCACAAAACAAAGGGATTCCTGTCTTTTTTGCTCCAAAATAAGGAAAATTTGGGACTTATTACCCTGAAATAAGTGAAATTTCTGCAATTTAGCCCCAAATTAAGGGAAATTACTGCCTTTTTGCCCCCAAATAAGGGGAATTTCAGACTTTTTACCACAAAATAAGGGTAATTTCTGCATTTTTGCCACAAAATATTAGGAATTTCTTCCTTTTTGCCCCAAAATAAAAAAATTTCTGCCTTCTTTCCCTGAAATAAGTGAAATTTCTGAAATTTTGCCCAAAATAAGTGAAATTTCTGCAATTTACCCCAAAATAAGGGAAATTTCTGGAATTTTGCCCCAAAATAAGTGGAATTTCTGAGTTTTGCCCCAAAATAAGGAGAATTTCTGTCTTTTTGCCCTAACATATAGGAAATTTCTGCCTTTTTGCCAGACAATTAGGGGAATTTCTGCAATTTTGCTCCAAAATACGGGGAATTTCTTCCTTTTTGCCCGAAAATAAGAAGAATGCATACCTTTTTGCCATAAAAAAATGAAATTTCTTCATTTTTGCTCCAAAATAAGGGGAATTTCTGCATTTTTGCCTCTAAATAAGTGGAATTTCTGTCTTTTTCCCACAAAACAAAGGGAATTTCTGTCTTTCTTGCCCCAAAATAAGAAAAATTTCTGACTTATTACCCTGAAATAAGTGAAATTTCTGCAATTTTGCCCCAAAATAAGGGAAATTTCTGCCTTTTTGCCCCCAAATAAAAGGAATTTCAGACTTTTTACCTCAAAATAAGAAGAATTTCTGCATTTTTGCCACAAAATATAAAAAATTTCTGCCTTTTTGCCCAAAAATGAGGAAAATTTCTGCCTTTTTTCTCTGAAATAAGTGAAATTTCTGCAATTTTGCCCCAAAATAAGTCAACTTTCTGCAATTTTGCCCCAAAATAAGGAAACTTTTTGGAATTTTGCCCCAAAATAAGTGGAATTTCTGAGTTTTGCCCCAAAATAAGGAGAATTTCTATCTTTTTGCCCTAACATATAGGGAATTTCTGCCTTTTTGCCCCACAATTAGGGGAATTTCTGCAATTTTGCTCCAAAATACGGGTAATTTCTGCTTTTTTGCCCGAAAATAAGAAGAATGCATAGCTTTTTGCCATAAAAAAGGGAAATTTCTTCATTTTTGCTCCAAAATAAGGGGAATTTCTGCTTTTTTGCCTCTAAATAAGTCGAATTTCTGACTTTTTCCCCCAAAACAAAGGGAATTTCTGTCTTTTTTGCCCCAAAATAAGGAAAATTTCTGACTTATTACCCTGAAATTACTGAAATTTCTGCAATTTTTCCCCAAAATAATGGAAATTTCGGCCTTTTTGCACCCAAAAAAGGGGAATTTCAGCCTTTTTACCTCAAAATAACGGGAATTTCTGCATTTTTGCCCCATAATATGGGAAATTTCTGCCTTTTTTCCCCAAAATAAGAAAAATTTCTGCAATTTTGTACCAAAATATACGAAATTTCTGCCTTTTGGCCCCAAAATAAGAGAATTTCTGCTTTTTTTCAGAAATAAGTGAAATTTCTGCAATTTTGCTCTAAAATAAGTCAAATTTCTGCAATTTTGCCCCAAAATAAGTGGAATTTCTGAGCTTTGCCCCAAAATAAAGAGAAATTCTGTCTTTTTGCCCCAACATATAGGGAATTTCTGCCTTTTTGCCCCACAATTAGGGGAATTTCTGCAATTTTGCTCCAAAATACGGGGAATTTCTTCCTTTTTGCCGGAAAATAGGAGAATGCATACCTTTTTGCCATAAAAAGGGAAATTTCTTCATTTTTGCTCGAAAATAAAAGGAATTTCTGCTTTTTTGCCTCTAAATAAGTGGAATTGCTGTCTTTTTCCCCCCCAAAAAAAAATTTCTGTCTCTTTTGCCTCAAAATAAGGAAAATTTCTTACTTATAACCCTGAAGTAAGTGAAATTTCTGCAATTTTGCCCCAAAATAAAAGAAATTTCTGCATTTTTGCCCCCAAATAAGGGGAATTTCAGCATTTTTACCTCAAAATAAGGGGAATTTCTGCATTTTTGCCCAAAAATATGGGAAATTTCTGCCTTTTTGTACAAAATAAGAAAAGTTTTTGCAATTTTGTACCAAAATAAAAAAAAATTTCTGCCTTTTTGCCCTAAAATAAGAAAATTTCTGCTTTTTTCTGAAATAAGTCAAATTTCTTCAATTTTGCCCCAAAATAAGAGAAATTTCTGGAATTTTGCCCCAAAATAAGTGGAATTTCTGAGTTTTGTCCCAAAATAAGGAGAATTTCTGTCTTTTTGCCCAAATATAGGGAATTTCTGCCTTTTTGCCCCACAATTGGGGGAATTTCTGCAATTTTGCTTCAAAATACAAGGAATTTCTGCCTTTTTGCTCAAAAATAAGAAGAATGCATATCTTTTGGCCATAAAAAAGGGAAATTTCTTCATTTTTGCTCCAAAATAAGGGGAATTTCTGCATTTTTGCCTCTAAATAAGTGGAATATCTGTCTTTTTCCCCCAGAACAAAGGGAATTTCTGTCTTTTTGCCCCAAAATAAAGAAAATTTCTGACTTATTACCCTAAAGTAAGTGAAATTTCTGCAATTTTGCCCCAAAATAAGGAAAATTTCTGCCTTTTCTCCCAAATAATGGGAATTTCAGCCTTTTTACCTCAAAATAAGGGGAATTTCTTCATTTTTGCCCCAAAATATGGGAAATTTCTGCCTTTTTGCCCCAAATAAGAAAAATTTCTGCAATTTTGTACCAAAATAAACGAAATTTCTGCCTTTTTGCCCCAAAATAAGAAAGATTCTGCTTTTTTTTGAAATAAGTGAAATTTCTGCAATTTTGCCCCAAAATAAGTGGAATTTCTGAGTTTTGCCCCAAAATAAGGAGAATTTCTGTCTTTTTGCCCAAATATAGGGAATTTCTGCCTTTTTGCCCCACAATTAGGGGAATTTCTGCAATTTTGCTTCAAAATACAAGGAATTTCTGCCTTTTTGCTCGAAAATAAGAAGAATGCATACCTTTTTGCCATAAAAAGGAAAATTTCTTCATTTTTGCTCCAAAATAAGATGAATTTCTGCATTTTTGCCTCTAAATAAGTGGAATATCTGTCTTTTTCCCACAAAACAAAGGGAATTTCTGTCTTTTTGCCCCAAAATAAAGAAAATTTCTGACTTATTACCCTAAAGTAAGTGAAATTTCTGCAATTTTGCCCCAAAATAAGGGAAATTTCTGCCTTTTGCCCCCAAATAATGGGAATTTCAGCCTTTTTACCTCAAAATAAGGGGAATTTCTGCATTTTTGCCACAAAATATGATAAATTTCTGAATTTTTGCCCCAAAATAAGAAAATTTCTGCTTTTTTTTCTGAAATAAGTGAATTTTCTGCAATTTTGCCCAAGAATAAGCGAAATTTCTGAGTTTTGCCCCAAAATAAGGAGAATTACTTTTTTTTGCCCCAACATATAGGGAATTTCTGCCTTTTTGCCACACAATTAGGGGAATTTCTGCAATTTTGCTCAAAAATATGGGAAATTTCTGCTTTTTTGCCCGAAAATAAAAAGAATGCATACCTGTTTGCCATAAAAAAAGGGAAATTTCTTCATTTTTGCTCCAAAATAAGGGGAATTTCTGCATTTTTGCCTCTAAATAAGTGGAATTTCTGTCTTTTTCCCCCAAAACAAAAAAAATTTCTGTCTTTTTTTCCCCAAAATAAGGAAAATTTCTGACTTATTACCCTGAAATAAGTGAAATTTCGCCCCAAAATAAGGGAAATTTCTGCATTTTTGTCACCAAATATAAGGAATTTCAGCCTTTTTACCTCAAAATAAGGGGAATTTCTGCATTTTTCCCCAAAATATGGGAAATTTCTGCCTTTTTGCCCCAAAATAAGAAAAATTTCTGCAATTTTGTACCAAAATAAAAGAAATTTCTGCCCCTTTGCCCCAAACTGAGAAAGATTCTGCTTTTTTTGGAAATAAGTGAAATTTCTGCAATTTTGCCCCAAAATTAGGGAAATTTCTGGAATTTTGCCTCAAAATAAGTGGGATTTCTGAGTTTTGCCCCAAACTAAGGAGAATTTCTATCTTTTTGCCCCAACATATAGGGAATTTCTGCTTTTGCCCCACAATTAGGGGAATTTCTGCAATTTTGCTCCAAAATACGAGGAATTTCTGCCATTTTGCCCGAAAATAAGAAGAATGCATACATTTTTGCCATAAAAAAGAAAAATTTCTTCATTTTTGCTCCAAATTAAGGGGAATTTCTGCATTTTTGCCTCTAAATAAGTGGAATTTCTGTCTTTTTCCCTCAAAACAAAGGGAATTTCTGTCTTTTTTGCCCCAAAATAAAGAAAAAATTCTGACTTATTACCCTGAAATAAGTGAAATTTCTGCAATTTTGCCCCAAAATAAGGGAAATTTCTGCATTTTTGCTTCCAAATAAGGGGAATTTCAGCTATTTTACCTCAAAATAAGGGAAATTTCTGCATTTTTGCCCCAAAATAAGGGAAATTTTGGCGTTTTTGCCCCAAAATAAGGAAAATTTCTGCATTTTTACCCTGAAATAAGTGAAATTTCTGCATTTTTGCCCCAAAATAAAGGAAATTTCTGGTATTTTGCCCCAAACTAAGTGGGATTTCTGAGTTTTGCCTCAAAATAAGGAGAATTTCTGTCTTTTTGCCCTAACATATAGGAAATTTCTGCTTTTTTGCCCCACAATTACGGGAATTTCTGCAATTTTGCTCTAAAATATGAGGAATTTCTGCTTTTTTTGCCCGAAAATAAGAAGAATGCATACCTTTTTGCCATAAAAAAGGGAAATTTCTTCATTTTTGCTCCAAAATAAGGGGAATTTCTGCATTTTTGCCTCTAAATAAGTGGAATTTCTGTCTTTTTCCCCCAAAACAAAGGGAATTTCTGTCTTTTTGCCCCAAAATAAGAAAAATTTCTGACTTATTACCATGAAGTAAGTGAAATTTCTGCAATTTTGCCCCAAAATAAGGGAAATTTCTGCCTTTTGCCCCAAAATAATGGGAATTTCAGCCTTTTTACCTCAAAATAAGGGGAATTTCTGCATTTTTCCCCAAAATATGAGAAATTTCTGCCTTTTTGCCCGAAAATAAGAAAAATTTCTGCAATTTTGTACCAAAATAAAAGAAATTTCTGCCTTTTTCTTCCAAAATAAAAAAAATTCTGCTTTTTTTTTTGAAATAAGTCAAATTTCTGCAATTTTGCCCCAAAATAAGAGAAATTTCTGGAATTTTGCCCCAAAATAAGTGGAATTTCTTAGTTTTGCCCCAAAATAAGGAGAATTTCTATCTTTTTGCCCCAACATATAGGGAATTTCTGCCTTTTTGCCCCACAATTAGGGGAATATCTGCAATTTTGCTCCAAAATACGGGGAATTTCTGACTTTTTGCCCGAAAATAAGAAGAATGCATACCTTTTTGCCATAAAAAAGGGAAATTTCTTCATTTTTGCTCCAAAATAAGGGGAATTTCTGCATTTTTGCCTCTAAATAAGTGGAATATCTGTCTTTTTCCCCCAAAACAAAGGGAATTTCTGTCTTTTTGCCCCAAAATAAAGAAAATTTCTGATTTATTACCCTAAAGTAAGTGAAATTTCTGCAATTTTGCCCCAAAATAAGGGAAATTTCTGCCTTTTGCCCCCAAATAATTGGAATTTCAGCCTGTTTACCTCAAAATAAGGGGAATTTCTGCATTTTTGCCCCAAAATATGAGAAATTTCTGTCTTTTTGCCCCAAAATAAGAAAAATTTCTGCAATTTTATACCAAAATGAAAGAAATTTCTGCCTTTTTGCCGCAAAATAAGAAAATTTCTGCTTTTTTCTGAAATAAGTGAATTTTCTGCAATTTTGCCCAAGAATAAGTGAAATTTCTGAGTTTTGCCCCAAAATAAGGAGAATTTCTGTCTTTTTGCCCCAACATGTAGGGAATTTCTGCCTTTTTGCCACACAATTAGGGGAATTTCTGCAATTTTGCTCAAAAATATGGGAAATTTCTACTTTTTTGCCCGAAAATAAAAAGAATGGATACCTGTTTGCCATAAAAAAGGGAAATTTCTTCATTTTTGCTCCAAAATAAGGGGAATTTCTGCTTTTTTGACTCTAAATAAGTGGAATTTCTGTCTTTTTCCCCCAAAACAAAGGGAATTTCTGTCTTTTTGCCCCAAAATAAGGAAAATTTCTGACTTATTACCCTGAAATAAGTGAAATTTCTGCAATTTCGCCCCAAAATAAGGGAAATTTCTGCATTTTTGTCCCCAAATAAGGGGAATTTCAGCCTTTTTACCTCAAAATAAGGGGAATTTCTGCATTTTTCCCCAAATTATGGGAAATTTCTGCCTTTTTGCCCCAAAATAAGAAAAATTTCTGCAATTTTGTACCAAAATAAAAGAAATTTCTGCCTTTTTGTTCCAAAATAAAAAAATTTTTGCTTTTTTTCTAGAATAAGTCAAATTTCTGCAATTTTGCCCCAAAATAAGGGAAATTTATGGAATTTTGCCCCAAAATAAGTTAAATTTCTTAGTTTTGCCCCAAAATACAAAAAAATTTCTGTCTTTTTGCCTCAACATAGAGGGAATTTCTGCCTTTTTGCCCCACAATTAGAGGAATTTCTGCAATTTTGCTCCAAAATACGGGGAATTTCTGCCTTTTTGCCCGAAAATAAGAAGAATGCATACCTTTTTGCCATAAAAAAGGGAAATTTCTTCATTTTGCTCCAAAATAAGGGGAATTTCTGCATTTTTGCCTCTAAATAAGTGGAATTTCTGACTTTTTCCCCCAAAACAAAGGGAATTTCTGTCTTTTTTGCCCCAAAATAAGGAAAATTTCTGACTTATTACCCTGAAATAAGTGAAATTTCTGCAATTTTGCCCCCAAATAAGGGAAATTTCTGGTTTTTTGCCCCCAAATAAGGGGAATTTCAGCCTTTTTACCTCAAAATAAGGGGAATTTCTGCATTTTTCCCCCAAAATATGGGAAATTTCTCCCTTATTGCCCCAAAATAAGAAAAATTTCTGCAATTTTGTACCAAAGTAAAAGAAATTTCTACCTTTTTTCCCCAAAATAAGAAAATTTCTGCTTTTTTTCTGAAATAAGTGAAATTTCTGCAATTTTGCACCAAAATAAGTGGAATTTCTGAGTTTTGCCCCAAAATAAGGAGAATTTCTGTTTTTTTGCTCCAACATATAGGGAATTTCTGCCTTTTTGCCCCACAATTAGAGGAATTTCTGCAATTTTGCTCCAAAATACAGGGAATTTCTGCTTTTTTGCCCGAAAATAAGAAGAATGCATACCTTTTTGCCATAAAAAAGGGAAATTTCTTCATTTTTGCTCCAAATAAGGGGAATTTCTGCTTTTTTGCCTCTAAATAAGTGGAATTTCAGTCTTTTTTCCCCAAAATAAAAGGAATTTCTCTCTTTTTTGCCCCAAAATAAGGAAAATATCTGACTTATTACCCTGAAATAAGTGAAATTTCTGCAATTTTGCCCCAAAATAAGAGAAATTTCTGTCTTTTTGCCCCCAAATAAGGGGAATTTTAACCTTTTTACCTCAAAATAAGGGGGATTTTTGCCACAAAATATGGGAAAATTCTGCCTTTTTGCCCCAATATAGGAATAATTTTTGCAATTTGTACCCAAATAAAAGAAATTTCTGCCTTTTTGCCCCAAAATAAGAGAATTTCTGCTTTTTTTCAGAAATAAGTGAAATTGCTGCAATTTTGCTCTAAAATAAGTCAAATTTCTGCAATTTTGCCCCAAAATAAGTGGAATTTGTGAGTTTTGCCCCAAAATAAAAAGAATTTCTGTCTTTTTGCCCCAACATATAGAGATTTTCTGCCTTTTTGCCACACAATTACGGGAATTTCTGCAATTTTGCTCTAAAATACGCGGAATTTCTGCCTTTTTGCCCGAAAATAAGGGGAATGCATACCTTTTTGCCATAAAAAAGGAAAATTTCTTCATTTTTGCTTCAAAATAAGGGGAATTTCTGCCTTTTTGCCTCTAAATAAGTGGAATTTCTGTCTTTTTCCCCCAAAACAAAGGGAATTTCTGTCTTTTTGCCCCAAAATAAGGAAAATTTCTGACTTATTTCCCTGAAATAAGTGAAATTTCTGCAATTTTGCCTCCAAATAAGGGAAATTTCTGTCTTTTTGCCCCCAAATAAGGGGAATTTCAGCCTTTTTACCTCAAAATAAGGGGAATTTCTGCATTTTTCCACCAAAATATGGGAAATTTCTCCCTTATTGCACAAAAATAAGAAAAATTTCTGCAATTTTGTACCAAAGTAAAAGAAATTTCTACCTTTTTTCCCCAAAATAAGAAAATTTCTGCTTTTTTTCTGAAATAAGTGAAATTTCTGCAATTTTGCACCAAAATAAGTGGAATTTCTGAGTTTTGCCCCAAAATAAGGAGAATTTCTGTTTTTTTGCTCCAACATATAGGGAATTTCTGCCTTTTTGCCCCACAATTAGGGGAATTTCTGCAATTTTGCTGCAAAATACAGGGAATTTCTGCTTTTTTGCCGAAAATAAGAAGAATGCATAGCTTTTTGCCATAAAAAAGGGAAATTTTTTCATTTTTGCTCCAAATAAGGGGAATTTCTGCTTTTTTGCCTCTAAATAAGTGGAATTTCTGTCTTTTTCCCCAAAACAAAGGGAATTTCTCTCTTTTTTGCCCCAAAATAAGGAAAATATCTGACTTATTACCCTGAAATAAGTAAAATTTCTGCAATTTTGCCCCCAAATAAGAGAAATTTCTGTCTTTTTGCCCGAAATAGGAATAATTTTTGCAATTTGTACCAAAATAAAAGAAATTTCTGCTTTTTTGCCCCAAAATAAGAGAATTTCTGCTTTTTTTCAGAAATAAGTGTAATTGCTGCAATTTTGCTCTATTATAAGTCAATTTTCTGCAATTTTGCCCCAAAATAAGTGGAATTTCTGAGTTTTGCCCCAAAATAAGGAGAATTTCTGTCTTTTTGCCCCAACATATAGAGATTTTCTGCCTTTTTGCCACACAATTACGGGAATTTCTGCAATTTTGCTCTAAAATACGAGGAATTTCTGCCTTTTTGCCCGAAAATAAGGGGAATGCATACCATTTTGCCATTAAAAAGGGAAATTTCTTCATTTTTGCTTCAAAATAAAGGGAATTTCTGCCTTTTTGCCTCTAAATAAGTGGAATTTCTGTCTTTTTCCCCCAAAACAAAGGGAATTTCTGTCTTTTTGCCCCAAAATAAGGAAAATTTCTGACTTATTACCATGAAGTAAGTGAAATTTCTGCAATTTTGCCCGAAATAAGGGAAATTTCTGCCTTTTGCCCCCAAATAATGGGAATTTCACCCTTTTTACCTCAAAATAAGGGGAATTTCTGCATTTTTGCCCCAAAATATGAGAAATTTCTGCCTTTTTGCCCGAAAATAAGAAAAATTTCTGCAATTTTGTACCAAAATAAAAGAAATTTCTGCCTTTTTGTTCCAAAATAAAGAAAATTCTGCTTTTTTTCTGAAATAAGTCAAATTTCTGCAATTTTGCCCCAAAATAAGGAAAATTTCTGGAATTTTGCCCCAAAATAAGTGGAATTTCTTAGTTTTGCCCCAAAATAAGGAGAATTTCTATCTTTTTGCCCCAATATATAGGGAATTTCTGCCTTTTTGCCCCACAATTAGGGGAATATCTGCAATTTTGCTCCAAAATACGGGGAATTTCTGACTTTTTGCCCGAAAATAAGAAGAATGCATACCTTTTTGCCATAAAAAAGGGAAATTTCTTCATTTTTGCTCCAAAATAAGGGGAATTTTTGCATTTTTGCCTCTAAATAAGTGGAATTTCTGTCTTTTTCCCCCAAAACAAAGGGAATTTCTGTCTTATTTGCCCCAAAATAAAGAAAAAATTTTGACTTATTACCCTGAAATAAGTGAAATTTCTGCAATTTTGCCCCAAAATAAGGGAAATTTCTGCATTTTTGCACCCAAATAAGGGGAATTTCAGCCATTTTACCTCAAAATAAAAGGAATTTCTGAATTTTTGCCCCAAAATAAGGGAAATTTTGGCGTTTTTGCCCCAAATAAGGAAAATTTCTGCGTTTTACCCTGAAATAAGTGAAATTTCTGCATTTTGGCCCAAAAATAAGGGAAATTTCAGGAATTTTGACCTAAATAAGTGGGATTTCTGAGTTTTGCCCCAAAATAAGGAGAATTTCTGTCTTTTTGCCCTAAGATATAGGAAATTTCTGCCTTTTTGCCCCACAATTAAAGGAATTTCTGCAATTTTGCTCCAAAATACGAGGAATTTCTGCCTTTTTGCCCGAAAATAAGAAGAATGCATACCTTTTTGCCATAAAAAAGGGAAATTTCATTTTTGCTCCAAAATAAGGGGAATTTCTGCATTTTTGACTCTAAATAAGTGGAATTTCTGTCTTTTTCTCCCAAAACAAAGGGAATTTCTGTCTTTTTTGCCCCAAAATAAAGAAAAAATTTTGACTTATTACCCTGAAATAAGTGAAATTTCTGCAATTTTGCCCCAAAATAAAGGAAATTTCTGCCTTTTTGCCCCCAAATATGGGGAATTTCAGCCATTTTACCACAAAATAAAGGGAATTTCTGCATTTTTGCCCCCAAATAAGGGAAATTTCGGCCTTTTTGCCCCAAAATAAGAAAAATTTCTGCCTTTTTTCCCTTAAATAAGTGAAATTTTTCCAATTTTGCCACAAAATAATGAAAATTTCTGGAATTTTGCCCCAAAACATGTGGAATTTCTGCCTTTTTGCCCCACAATTAGGGGAATTTCTGCAATTTTGCTCCAAAATACGGGGAATTTCTGCCTTTTTGCCCGAAAATAAAAAGAATGCATACCTTTTTGCCATAAAAAAGGGAAATTTCTTCATTTTTTCTCCAAAATAAGGGGAATTTCTGCTTTTTTGCCTCTAAATAAGTGGAATTTCTGTCTTTTTCCCCCAAAACAAAAGGAATTCCTGTTTTTTTTTTTGCCGCAAAATAAGGAAAATTTCTGACTTATTACCCTAAAATAAGTGAAATTTCTGCAATTTTGCCCCAAAATAAGGGAAATTTTTAACTTTTTGCCCCCAAATAAGGTGAATTTCAGATTTTTTACCTCAAAATAAAGGGAATTTCTGCACTTTTGCCACAAAATATTAGGAATTTCTGCCTTTTTGCCCCAAAATAAGAAAATTTCTGTTTTTTTCCCTGAAATAAGTGAAATTTCTGAAATTTTGCCCCAAAATAAGTGAAGTTTCTACAATTTTGCCCCAAAATAAGGGAAATTTCTGGTATTTTGCCCCAAAATAAGTGGAATTTCTGAGTTTTGCCCCAAAATAAGGAGAATTTCTGTTTTTTTGCCCCAACATATAGGGAATTTCTGCCTTTTTGCCCCACAATTAGGGGAATTTCTGCAATTTTGCTCCAAAATACAGGGAATTTCTGTCTTTTTGCCCGAAAATTAGAAGAATGCATACCTTTTTGCCATAAAAAAGAAAAATTTCTTCATTTTTGCTCCAAAATAAAGGGAATTTCTGCATTTTTGCCTCTAAATAAGTGGAATTTCTGTCTTTTTCCCGCAAAACAAAAGGAAGTTCTGTCTTTTTTGCCCCAAAATAAGGAAAAATTCTGACTTATTACCCTGAAGTAAGTGAAATTTCTCCGATTTTGCACGAAAATTAGGGAAATTTCTGCCTTTTTGCCCCCAAATAATGGGAATTTCAGCCTTTTTACCTCAAAATAAGGGGAATTTCTGCATTTTTGATACAAAATATTAGGAATTTCTGCCTTTTTGCCTCACAATTAGGAGAATTTCTGCAATTTTGCTCCAAAATACGGGGAATTTCTTCCTTTTTGCCGGAAAATAAGAATGCATACCTTTTTGCCATAAAAAAGGGAAATTTCTTCATTTTTGCTCCAAAATAAAAGGAATTTCTGCTTTTTTGCCTCTAAATAAGTGGAATTTCTGTCTTTTTCCCCCAAAACAAAGGGAATTTCTGTCTCTTTTGCCCCAAAATAAGGAAATTTCTGACTTATTACCCTGAAGTAAGTGAAATTTCTGCAATTTTGCCCCAAAATAAGGGAAATTTCTGCCTTTTTGCCCCCAAATAAGGGGAATTTCAGCCTTTTTACCTCAAAATAAGGGGAATTTCTGCATTTTTGCCCCAAAATATGGGAAATTTCTGCCTTTTTGTCCCAAAATAAGAAAAATTTTTGCAATTTTGTACCAAAATAAAAAAAATTTCTGACTTTTTGCCCTAAAATAAGAAAATTTCTGCTTTTTTCTGAAATAAGTCAAATTTCTTCAATTTTGCCCCAAAATAAGAGAAATTTCTGGAATTTTGCCCCAAAATAAGTGGAATTTCTGAGTTTTGCCCCAAAATAAAGAGAATTTCTGTCTTTTTGCCCAAATATAGGGAATTTCTGCCTTTTTGCCCCACAATTGGGGGAATTTCTGCAATTTTGCTTCAAAATACAAGGAATCTCTGCCTTTTTAGTTGAAAATAAGAAGACTGCATAACTTTTTGCCATAAAAAAAGGAAATTTCTTCAATTTTGCTCCAAAATAAGGGGAATTTCTGCATTTTTGCCTCTAAATAAGTGGAATATCTGTCTTTTTCCCCCAAAACAAAGGGAATTTCTGTCTTTTTGCCCCAAAATAAAGAAAATTTCTGATTTATTACCCTAAAGTAAGTGAAATTTCTGCAATTTTGCCCCAAAATAAGGGAAATTTCTGCCTTTTGCCCCCAAATAATTGGAATTTCAGCCTGTTTACCTCAAAATAAGGGGAATTTCTGCATTTTTGCCCCAAAATATGAGAAATTTCTGTCTTTTTGCCCCAAAATAAGAAAAATTTCTGCAATTTTGTACCAAAGTAAAAGAAATTTCTACCTTTTTTCCCCAAAATAAGAAAATTTCTGCTTTTTTTCTGAAATAAGTGAAATTTCTGCAATTTTGCACCAAAATAAGTGGAATTTCTGAGTTTTGCCCCAAAATAAGGAGAATTTCTGTTTTTTTGCTCCAACATATAGGGAATTTCTGCCTTTTTGCCCCACAATTAGGGGAATTTCTGCAATTTTGCTGCAAAATACAGGGAATTTCTGCTTTTTTGCCGAAAATAAGAAGAATGCATAGCTTTTTGCCATAAAAAAGGGAAATTTTTTCATTTTTGCTCCAAATAAGGGGAATTTCTGCTTTTTTGCCTCTAAATAAGTGGAATTTCTGTCTTTTTCCCCAAAACAAAGGGAATTTCTCTCTTTTTTGCCCCAAAATAAGGAAAATATCTGACTTATTACCCTGAAATAAGTAAAATTTCTGCAATTTTGCCCCCAAATAAGAGAAATTTCTGTCTTTTTGCCCGAAATAGGAATAATTTTTGCAATTTGTACCAAAATAAAAGAAATTTCTGCTTTTTTGCCCCAAAATAAGAGAATTTCTGCTTTTTTTCAGAAATAAGTGTAATTGCTGCAATTTTGCTCTATTATAAGTCAATTTTCTGCAATTTTGCCCCAAAATAAGTGGAATTTCTGAGTTTTGCCCCAAAATAAGGAGAATTTCTGTCTTTTTGCCCCAACATATAGAGATTTTCTGCCTTTTTGCCACACAATTACGGGAATTTCTGCAATTTTGCTCTAAAATACGAGGAATTTCTGCCTTTTTGCCCGAAAATAAGGGGAATGCATACCATTTTGCCATTAAAAAGGGAAATTTCTTCATTTTTGCTTCAAAATAAAGGGAATTTCTGCCTTTTTGCCTCTAAATAAGTGGAATTTCTGTCTTTTTCCCCCAAAACAAAGGGAATTTCTGTCTTTTTGCCCCAAAATAAGGAAAATTTCTGACTTATTACCATGAAGTAAGTGAAATTTCTGCAATTTTGCCCGAAATAAGGGAAATTTCTGCCTTTTGCCCCCAAATAATGGGAATTTCACCCTTTTTACCTCAAAATAAGGGGAATTTCTGCATTTTTGCCCCAAAATATGAGAAATTTCTGCCTTTTTGCCCGAAAATAAGAAAAATTTCTGCAATTTTGTACCAAAATAAAAGAAATTTCTGCCTTTTTGTTCCAAAATAAAGAAAATTCTGCTTTTTTTTTGAAATAAGTCAAATTTCTGCAATTTTGCCCCAAAATAAGGAAAATTTCTGGAATTTTGCCCCAAAATAAGTGGAATTTCTTAGTTTTGCCCCAAAATAAGGAGAATTTCTATCTTTTTGCCCCAATATATAGGGAATTTCTGCCTTTTTGCCCCACAATTAGGGGAATATCTGCAATTTTGCTCCAAAATACGGGGAATTTCTGACTTTTTGCCCGAAAATAAGAAGAATGCATACCTTTTTGCCATAAAAAAGGGAAATTTCTTCATTTTTGCTCCAAAATAAGGGGAATTTTTGCATTTTTGCCTCTAAATAAGTGGAATTTCTGTCTTTTTCCCCCAAAACAAAGGGAATTTCTGTCTTATTTGCCCCAAAATAAAGAAAAAATTTTGACTTATTACCCTGAAATAAGTGAAATTTCTGCAATTTTGCCCCAAAATAAGGGAAATTTCTGCATTTTTGCACCCAAATAAGGGGAATTTCAGCCATTTTACCTCAAAATAAAAGGAATTTCTGAATTTTTGCCCCAAAATAAGGGAAATTTTGGCGTTTTTGCCCCAAATAAGGAAAATTTCTGCGTTTTACCCTGAAATAAGTGAAATTTCTGCATTTTGGCCCAAAAATAAGGGAAATTTCAGGAATTTTGACCTAAATAAGTGGGATTTCTGAGTTTTGCCCCAAAATAAGGAGAATTTCTGTCTTTTTGCCCTAAGATATAGGAAATTTCTGCCTTTTTGCCCCACAATTAAAGGAATTTCTGCAATTTTGCTCCAAAATACGAGGAATTTCTGCCTTTTTGCCCGAAAATAAGAAGAATGCATACCTTTTTGCCATAAAAAAGGGAAATTTCATTTTTGCTCCAAAATAAGGGGAATTTCTGCATTTTTGACTCTAAATAAGTGGAATTTCTGTCTTTTTCTCCCAAAACAAAGGGAATTTCTGTCTTTTTTGCCCCAAAATAAAGAAAAAATTTTGACTTATTACCCTGAAATAAGTGAAATTTCTGCAATTTTGCCCCAAAATAAGGGAAATTTCTGCCTTTTTGCCCCCAAATATGGGGAATTTCAGCCATTTTACCACAAAATAAAGGGAATTTCTGCATTTTTGCCCCCAAATAAGGGAAATTTCGGCCTTTTTGCCCCAAAATAAGAAAAATTTCTGCCTTTTTTCCCTTAAATAAGTGAAATTTTTCCAATTTTGCCACAAAATAATGAAAATTTCTGGAATTTTGCCCCAAAACACGTGGAATTTCTGCCTTTTTGCCCCACAATTAGGGGAATTTCTGCAATTTTGCTCCAAAATACGGGGAATTTCTGCCTTTTTGCCCGAAAATAAAAAGAATGCATACCTTTTTGCCATAAAAAAGGGAAATTTCTTCATTTTTTCTCCAAAATAAGGGGAATTTCTGCATTTTTGCCTCTAAATAAGTGGAATATCTGTCTTTTTCCCCCAAAACAAAGGGAATTTCTGTCTTTTTGCCCCAAAATAAAGAAAATTTCTGATTTATTACCCTAAAGTAAGTGAAATTTCTGCAATTTTGCCCCAAAATAAGGGAAATTTCTGCCTTTTGCCCCCAAATAATTGGAATTTCAGCCTGTTTACCTCAAAATAATGGGAATTTCTGCATTTTTGCCCCAAAATATGAGAAATTTCTGTCTTTTTGCCCCAAAATAAGAAAAATTTCTGCAATTTTATACCAAAATGAAAGAAATTTCTGCCTTTTTGCCGCAAAATAAGAAAATTTCTGCTTTTTTCTGAAATAAGTGAATTTTCTGCAATTTTGCCCAAGAATAAGTGAAATTTCTGAGTTTTGCCCCAAAATAAGGAGAATTTCTGTCTTTTTGCCCCAACATGTAGGGAATTTCTGCCTTTTTGCCACACAATTAGGGGAATTTCTGCAATTTTGCTCAAAAATATGGGAAATTTCTACTTTTTTGCCCGAAAATAAAAAGAATGGATACCTGTTTGCCATAAAAAAGGGAAATTTCTTCATTTTTGCTCCAAAATAAGGGGAATTTCTGCTTTTTTGCCTCTAAATAAGTGGAATTTCTGTCTTTTTCCCCCAAAACAAAGGGAATTTCTGTCTTTTTGCCCCAAAATAAGGAAAATTTCTGACTTATTACCCTGAAATAAGTGAAATTTCTGCAATTTCGCCCCAAAATAAGGGAAATTTCTGCATTTTTGTCCCCAAATAAGGGGAATTTCAGCCTTTTTACCTCAAAATAAGGGGAATTTCTGCATTTTTCCCCAAATTATGGGAAATTTCTGCCTTTTTGCCCCAAAATAAGAAAAATTTCTGCAATTTTGTACCAAAATAAAAGAAATTTCTGCCTTTTTGTTCCAAAATAAAAAAATTTTTGCTTTTTTTCTAGAATAAGTCAAATTTCTGCAATTTTGCCCCAAAATAAGGGAAATTTATGGAATTTTGCCCCAAAATAAGTTAAATTTCTTAGTTTTGCCCCAAAATACAAAAAAATTTCTGTCTTTTTGCCTCAACATAGAGGGAATTTCTGCCTTTTTGCCCCACAATTAGAGGAATTTCTGCAATTTTGCTCCAAAATACGGGGAATTTCTGCCTTTTTGCCCGAAAATAAGAAGAATGCATACCTTTTTGCCATAAAAAAGGGAAATTTCTTCATTTTGCTCCAAAATAAGGGGAATTTCTGCATTTTTGCCTCTAAATAAGTGGAATTTCTGACTTTTTCCCCCAAAACAAAGGGAATTTCTGTCTTTTTTGCCCCAAAATAAGGAAAATTTCTGACTTATTACCCTGAAATAAGTGAA
Source organism: Micromys minutus (assembly GCF_963924665.1). Classification (NCBI taxonomy): domain Eukaryota; kingdom Metazoa; phylum Chordata; class Mammalia; order Rodentia; family Muridae; genus Micromys; species Micromys minutus. Next base: position 717,549 of record NW_027667715.1, read on the forward strand.
ATTTCTGCAATTTTGCCCCCAAATAAGGGAAATTTCTGGTTTTTTGCCCCCAAATAAGGGGAATTTCAGCCTTTTTACCTCAAAATAAGGGGAATTTCTGCATTTTTCCCCCAAAATATGGGAAATTTCTCCCTTATTGCCCCAAAATAAGAAAAATTTCTGCAATTTTGTACCAAAGTAAAAGAAATTTCTACCTTTTTTCCCCAAAATAAGAAAATTTCTGCTTTTTTTCTGAAATAAGTGAAATTTCTGCAATTTTGCACCAAAATAAGTGGAATTTCTGAGTTTTGCCCCAAAATAAGGAGAATTTCTGTTTTTTTGCTCCAACATATAGGGAATTTCTGCCTTTTTGCCCCACAATTAGAGGAATTTCTGCAATTTTGCTCCAAAATACAGGGAATTTCTGCTTTTTTGCCCGAAAATAAGAAGAATGCATAGCTTTTTGCCATAAAAAAGGGAAATTTCTTCATTTTTGCTCCAAATAAGGGGAATTTCTGCTTTTTTGCCTCTAAATAAGTGGAATTTCAGTCTTTTTTCCCCAAAATAAAAGGAATTTCTCTCTTTTTTGCCCCAAAATAAGGAAAATATCTGACTTATTACCCTGAAATAAGTGAAATTTCTGCAATTTTGCCCCAAAATAAGAGAAATTTCTGTCTTTTTGCCCCCAAATAAGGGGAATTTTAACCTTTTTACCTCAAAATAAGGGGGATTTTTGCCACAAAATATGGGAAAATTCTGCCTTTTTGCCCCAATATAGGAATAATTTTTGCAATTTGTACCCAAATAAAAGAAATTTCTGCCTTTTTGCCCCAAAATAAGAGAATTTCTGCTTTTTTTCAGAAATAAGTGAAATTGCTGCAATTTTGCTCTAAAATAAGTCAAATTTCTGCAATTTTGCCCCAAAATAAGTGGAATTTGTGAGTTTTGCCCCAAAATAAAAAGAATTTCTGTCTTTTTGCCCCAACATATAGAGATTTTCTGCCTTTTTGCCACACAATTACGGGAATTTCTGCAATTTTGCTCTAAAATACGCGGAATTTCTGCCTTTTTGCCCGAAAATAAGGGGAATGCATACCTTTTTGCCATAAAAAAGGGAAATTTCTTCATTTTTGCTTCAAAATAAGGGGAATTTCTGCCTTTTTGCCTCTAAATAAGTGGAATTTCTGTCTTTTTCCCCCAAAACAAAGGGAATTTCTGTCTTTTTGCCCCAAAATAAGGAAAATTTCTGACTTATTTCCCTGAAATAAGTGAAATTTCTGCAATTTTGCCTCCAAATAAGGGAAATTTCTGTCTTTTTGCCCCCAAATAAGGGGAATTTCAGCCTTTTTACCTCAAAATAAGGGGAATTTCTGCATTTTTCCACCAAAATATGGGAAATTTCTCCCTTATTGCACCAAAATAAGAAAAATTTCTGCAATTTTGTACCAAAGTAAAAGAAATTTCTACCTTTTTTCCCCAAAATAAGAAAATTTCTGCTTTTTTTCTGAAATAAGTGAAATTTCTGCAATTTTGCACCAAAATAAGTGGAATTTCTGAGTTTTGCCCCAAAATAAGGAGAATTTCTGTTTTTTTGCTCCAACATATAGGGAATTTCTGCCTTTTTGCCCCACAATTAGGGGAATTTCTGCAATTTTGCTGCAAAATACAGGGAATTTCTGCTTTTTTGCCGAAAATAAGAAGAATGCATAGCTTTTTGCCATAAAAAAGGGAAATTTTTTCATTTTTGCTCCAAATAAGGGGAATTTCTGCTTTTTTGCCTCTAAATAAGTGGAATTTCTGTCTTTTTCCCCAAAACAAAGGGAATTTCTCTCTTTTTTGCCCCAAAATAAGGAAAATATCTGACTTATTACCCTGAAATAAGTAAAATTTCTGCAATTTTGCCCCCAAATAAGAGAAATTTCTGTCTTTTTGCCCGAAATAGGAATAATTTTTGCAATTTGTACCAAAATAAAAGAAATTTCTGCTTTTTTGCCCCAAAATAAGAGAATTTCTGCTTTTTTTCAGAAATAAGTGTAATTGCTGCAATTTTGCTCTATTATAAGTCAATTTTCTGCAATTTTGCCCCAAAATAAGTGGAATTTCTGAGTTTTGCCCCAAAATAAGGAGAATTTCTGTCTTTTTGCCCCAACATATAGAGATTTTCTGCCTTTTTGCCACACAATTACGGGAATTTCTGCAATTTTGCTCTAAAATACGAGGAATTTCTGCCTTTTTGCCCGAAAATAAGGGGAATGCATACCATTTTGCCATTAAAAAGGGAAATTTCTTCATTTTTGCTTCAAAATAAAGGGAATTTCTGCCTTTTTGCCTCTAAATAAGTGGAATTTCTGTCTTTTTCCCCCAAAACAAAGGGAATTTCTGTCTTTTTGCCCCAAAATAAGGAAAATTTCTGACTTATTACCATGAAGTAAGTGAAATTTCTGCAATTTTGCCCGAAATAAGGGAAATTTCTGCCTTTTGCCCCCAAATAATGGGAATTTCAGCCTTTTTACCTCAAAATAAGGGGAATTTCTGCATTTTTGCCCCAAAATATGAGAAATTTCTGCCTTTTTGCCCGAAAATAAGAAAAATTTCTGCAATTTTGTACCAAAATAAAAGAAATTTCTGCCTTTTTGTTCCAAAATAAAGAAAATTCTGCTTTTTTTCTGAAATAAGTCAAATTTCTGCAATTTGGCCCCAAAATAAGGAAAATTTCTGGAATTTTGCCCCAAAATAAGTGGAATTTCTTAGTTTTGCCCCAAAATAAGGAGAATTTCTATCTTTTTGCCCCAATATATAGGGAATTTCTGCCTTTTTGCCCCACAATTAGGGGAATATCTGCAATTTTGCTCCAAAATACGGGGAATTTCTGACTTTTTGCCCGAAAATAAGAAGAATGCATACCTTTTTGCCATAAAAAAGGGAAATTTCTTCATTTTTGCTCCAAAATAAGGGGAATTTTTGCATTTTTGCCTCTAAATAAGTGGAATTTCTGTCTTTTTCCCCCAAAACAAAGGGAATTTCTGTCTTATTTGCCCCAAAATAAAGAAAAAATTTTGACTTATTACCCTGAAATAAGTGAAATTTCTGCAATTTTGCCCCAAAATAAGGGAAATTTCTGCATTTTTGCACCCAAATAAGGGGAATTTCAGCCATTTTACCTCAAAATAAAAGGAATTTCTGAATTTTTGCCCCAAAATAAGGGAAATTTTGGCGTTTTTGCCCCAAATAAGGAAAATTTCTGCGTTTTACCCTGAAATAAGTGAAATTTCTGCATTTTGGCCCAAAAATAAGGGAAATTTCAGGAATTTTGACCTAAATAAGTGGGATTTCTGAGTTTTGCCCCAAAATAAGGAGAATTTCTGTCTTTTTGCCCTAAGATATAGGAAATTTCTGCCTTTTTGCCCCACAATTAAAGGAATTTCTGCAATTTTGCTCCAAAATACGAGGAATTTCTGCCTTTTTGCCCGAAAATAAGAAGAATGCATACCTTTTTGCCATAAAAAAGGGAAATTTCATTTTTGCTCCAAAATAAGGGGAATTTCTGCATTTTTGACTCTAAATAAGTGGAATTTCTGTCTTTTTCTCCCAAAACAAAGGGAATTTCTGTCTTTTTTGCCCCAAAATAAAGAAAAAATTTTGACTTATTACCCTGAAATAAGTGAAATTTCTGCAATTTTGCCCCAAAATAAGGGAAATTTCTGCCTTTTTGCCCCCAAATATGGGGAATTTCAGCCATTTTACCACAAAATAAAGGGAATTTCTGCATTTTTGCCCCCAAATAAGGGAAATTTCGGCCTTTTTGCCCCAAAATAAGAAAAATTTCTGCCTTTTTTCCCTTAAATAAGTGAAATTTTTCCAATTTTGCCACAAAATAATGAAAATTTCTGGAATTTTGCCCCAAAACACGTGGAATTTCTGCCTTTTTGCCCCACAATTAGGGGAATTTCTGCAATTTTGCTCCAAAATACGGGGAATTTCTGCCTTTTTGCCCGAAAATAAAAAGAATGCATACCTTTTTGCCATAAAAAAGGGAAATTTCTTCATTTTTTCTCCAAAATAAGGGGAATTTCTGCTTTTTTGCCTCTAAATAAGTGGAATTTCTGTCTTTTTCCCCCAAAACAAAAGGAATTCCTGTTTTTTTTTTTGCCGCAAAATAAGGAAAATTTCTGACTTATTACCCTAAAATAAGTGAAATTTCTGCAATTTTGCCCCAAAATAAGGGAAATTTTTAACTTTTTGCCCCCAAATAAGGTGAATTTCAGATTTTTTACCTCAAAATAAAGGGAATTTCTGCACTTTTGCCACAAAATATTAGGAATTTCTGCCTTTTTGCCCCAAAATAAGAAAATTTCTGTTTTTTTCCCTGAAATAAGTGAAATTTCTGAAATTTTGCCCCAAAATAAGTGAAGTTTCTACAATTTTGCCCCAAAATAAGGGAAATTTCTGGTATTTTGCCCCAAAATAAGTGGAATTTCTGAGTTTTGCCCCAAAATAAGGAGAATTTCTGTTTTTTTGCCCCAACATATAGGGAATTTCTGCCTTTTTGCCCCACAATTAGGGGAATTTCTGCAATTTTGCTCCAAAATACAGGGAATTTCTGTCTTTTTGCCCGAAAATTAGAAGAATGCATACCTTTTTGCCATAAAAAAGAAAAATTTCTTCATTTTTGCTCCAAAATAAAGGGAATTTCTGCATTTTTGCCTCTAAATAAGTGGAATTTCTGTCTTTTTCCCGCAAAACAAAAGGAAGTTCTGTCTTTTTTGCCCCAAAATAAGGAAAAATTCTGACTTATTACCCTGAAGTAAGTGAAATTTCTCCGATTTTGCACGAAAATTAGGGAAATTTCTGCCTTTTTGCCCCCAAATAATGGGAATTTCAGCCTTTTTACCTCAAAATAAGGGGAATTTCTGCATTTTTGATACAAAATATTAGGAATTTCTGCCTTTTTGCCTCACAATTAGGAGAATTTCTGCAATTTTGCTCCAAAATACGGGGAATTTCTTCCTTTTTGCCGGAAAATAAGAATGCATACCTTTTTGCCATAAAAAAGGGAAATTTCTTCATTTTTGCTCCAAAATAAAAGGAATTTCTGCTTTTTTGCCTCTAAATAAGTGGAATTTCTGTCTTTTTCCCCCAAAACAAAGGGAATTTCTGTCTCTTTTGCCCCAAAATAAGGAAATTTCTGACTTATTACCCTGAAGTAAGTGAAATTTCTGCAATTTTGCCCCAAAATAAGGGAAATTTCTGCCTTTTTGCCCCCAAATAAGGGGAATTTCAGCCTTTTTACCTCAAAATAAGGGGAATTTCTGCATTTTTGCCCCAAAATATGGGAAATTTCTGCCTTTTTGTCCCAAAATAAGAAAAATTTTTGCAATTTTGTACCAAAATAAAAAAAATTCTGACTTTTTGCCCTAAAATAAGAAAATTTCTGCTTTTTTCTGAAATAAGTCAAATTTCTTCAATTTTGCCCCAAAATAAGAGAAATTTCTGGAATTTTGCCCCAAAATAAGTGGAATTTCTGAGTTTTGCCCCAAAATAAAGAGAATTTCTGTCTTTTTGCCCAAATATAGGGAATTTCTGCCTTTTTGCCCCACAATTGGGGGAATTTCTGCAATTTTGCTTCAAAATACAAGGAATCTCTGCCTTTTTAGTTGAAAATAAGAAGACTGCATAACTTTTTGCCATAAAAAAAGGAAATTTCTTCAATTTTGCTCCAAAATAAGGGGAATTTCTGCATTTTTGCCTCTAAATAAGTGGAATATCTGTCTTTTTCCCCCAAAACAAAGGGAATTTCTGTCTTTTTGCCCCAAAATAAAGAAAATTTCTGATTTATTACCCTAAAGTAAGTGAAATTTCTGCAATTTTGCCCCAAAATAAGGGAAATTTCTGCCTTTTGCCCCCAAATAATTGGAATTTCAGCCTGTTTACCTCAAAATAAGGGGAATTTCTGCATTTTTGCCCCAAAATATGAGAAATTTCTGTCTTTTTGCCCCAAAATAAGAAAAATTTCTGCAATTTTGTACCAAAATGAAAGAAATTTCTGCCTTTTTGCCGCAAAATAAGAAAATTTCTGCTTTTTTTCTGAAATAAGTGAATTTTCTGCAATTTTGCCCAAGAATAAGTGAAATTTCTGAGTTTTGCCCCAAAATAAGGAGAATTTCTGTCTTTTTGCCCCAACATGTAGGGAATTTCTGCCTTTTTGCCACACAATTAGGGGAATTTCTGCAATTTTGCTCAAAAATATGGGAAATTTCTGCTTTTTTGCCCGAAAATAAAAAGAATGCATACCTGTTTGCCATAAAAAAGGGAAATTTCTTCATTTTTGCTCCAAAATAAGGGGAATTTCTGCTTTTGTGCCTCTAAATAAGTGGAATTTCTGTCTTTTTCCCCCAAAACAAAGGGAATTTCTGTCTTTTTTCCCCAAAATAAAAAAAATTTCTGATTTATTACCCTGAAATAAGTGAAATTTCTGCAATTTCGCCCCAAAATAAGGGAAATTTCTGCATTTTTGTCCCCAAATAAGGGGAATTTCAGCCTTTTTACCTCAAAATAAGGGGAATTTCTGCATTTTTCCCCAAATTATGGGAAATTTCTGCCTTTTTGCCCCAAAATAAGAAAAATTTCTGCAATTTTGTACCAAAATAAAAGAAATTTCTGCCTTTTTGTTCCAAAATAAAAAAATTTCTGCTTTTTTTCTAGAATAAGTCAAATTTCTGCAATTTTGCCCCAAAATAAGGGAAATTTATGGAATTTTGCCCCAAAATAAGTTAAATTTCTTAGTTTTGCCCCAAAATACAAAGAATTTCTGTCTTTTTGCCTCAACATAGAGGGAATTTCTGCCTTTTTGCCCCACAATTAGAGGAATTTCTGCAATTTTGCTCCAAAATACGGGGAATTTCTGCCATTTTGCCCGAAAATAAGAAGAATGCATACCTTTTTGCCATAAAAAAGGGAAATTTCTTCATTTTGCTCCAAAATAAGGGGAATTTCTGCGTTTTTGCCTCTAAATAAGTGGAATTTCTGACTTTTTCCCCCAAAACAAAGGGAATTTCTGTCTTTTTTGCCCCAAAATAAGGAAAATTTCTGACTTATTACCCTGAAATAAGTGAAATTTCTGCAATTTTGCCCCCAAATAAGGGAAATTTCTGTTTTTTTGCCCCCAAATAAGGGGAATTTCAGCCTTTTTACCTCAAAATAAGGGGAATTTCTGCATTTTTCCCCCAAAATATGGGAAATTTCTCCCTTATTGCCCCAAAATAAGAAAAATTTCTGCAATTTTGTACCAAAGTAAAAGAAATTTCTACCTTTTTCCCCAAAATAAGAAAATTTCTGCTTTTTTTCTGAAATAAGTGAAATTTCTGCAATTTTGCACCAAAATAAGTGGAATTTCTGAGTTTTGCCCCAAAATAAGGAGAATTTCTGTTTTTTTGCTCCAACATATAGGGAATTTCTGCCTTTTTGCCCCACAATTAGAGGAATTTCTGCAATTTTGCTCCAAAATACAGGGAATTTCTGCTTTTTTGCCCGAAAATAAGAAGAATGCATAGCTTTTTGCCATAAAAAAGGGAAATTTCTTCATTTTTGCTCCAAATAAGGGGAATTTCTGCTTTTTTGCCTCTAAATAAGTGGAATTTCTGTCTTTTTTCCCCAAAATAAAAGGAATTTCTCTCTTTTTTGCCCCAAAATAAGGAAAATATCTGACTTATTACCCTGAAATAAGTGAAATTTCTGCAATTTTACCCCAAAATAAGAGAAATTTCTGTCTTTTTGCCCCCAAATAAGGGGAATTTTAACCTTTTTACCTCAAAATAAGGGGGATTTTTGCCACAAAATATGGGAAAATTCTGCCTTTTTGCCCCAAAATAGGAATAATTTTTGCAATTTGTACCCAAATAAAAGAAATTTCTGCCTTTTTGCCCCAAAATAAGAGAATTTCTGCTTTTTTTCAGAAATAAGTGAAATTGCTGCAATTTTGCTCTAAAATAAGTCAAATTTCTGCAATTTTGCCCCAAAATAAGTGGAATTTGTGAGTTTTGCCCCAAAATAAGGAGAATTTCTGTCTTTTTGCCCCAACATGTAGAAAATTTCTGCCTTTTTGCCACACAATTACGGGAATTTCTGCAATTTTGCTCTAAAATACGAGGAATTTCTGCCTTTTTGCCCGAAAATAAGGGGAATGCATACCTTTTTGCCATAAAAAAAAGAAATTTCTTCATTTTTGCTTCAAAATAAGGGGAATTTCTGCCTTTTTGCCTCTAAATAAGTGGAATTTCTGTCTTTTTCCCCCAAAACAAAGGGAATTTCTGTCTTTTTTGCCCCAAAATAAGGAAAATTTCTGACTTATTTCCCTGAAATAAGTGAAATTTCTGCAATTTTGCCCCCAAATAAGGGAAATTTCTGTCTTTTTGCCCCCAAATAAGGGGAATTTCAGCCTTTTTACCTCAAAATAAGGGGAATTTCTGCATTTTTCCCCCAAAATATGGGAAATTTCTCCCTTATTGCCCCAAAATAAGAAAAATTTCTGCAATTTTGTACCAAAGTAAAAGAAATTTCTACCTTTTTTCCCCAAAATAAGAAAATTTCTGCTTTTTTTCTGAAATAAGTGAAATTTCTGCAATTTTGCACCAAAATAAGTGGAATTTCTGAGTTTTGCCCCAAAATAAGGAGAATTTCTGTTTTTTTGCTCCAACATATAGGGAATTTCTGCCTCTTTTCCCCACAATTAGGGGAATTTCTGCAATTTTGCTGCAAAATACAGGGAATTTCTGCTTTTTTGCCGAAAATAAGAATGCATAGCTTTTTGCCATAAAAAAGGGAAATTTTTTCATTTTTGCTCCAAATAAGGGGAATTTCTGCTTTTTTGCCTCTAAATAAGTGGAATTTCTGTCTTTTTCCCCAAAACAAAGGGAATTTCTCTCTTTTTTGCCCCAAAATAAGGAAAATATCTGACTTATTACCCTGAAATAAGTGAAATTTCTGCAATTTTGCCCCCAAATAAGAGAAATTTCTGTCTTTTTGCCCGAAATAGGAATAATTTTTGCAATTTGTACCAAAATAAAAGAAATTTCTGCTTTTTTGCCCCAAAATAAGAGAATTTCTGCTTTTTTTCAGAAATAAGTGAAATTGCTGCAATTTTGCTCTAAAATAAGTCAAATTTCTGCAATTTTGCCCCAAAATAAGTGGAATTTCTGAGTTTTGCCCCAAAATAAGGAGAATTTCTGTCTTTTTGCCCCAACATATAGAGATTTTCTGCCTTTTTGCCAAACAATTACGGGAATTTCTGCAATTTTGCTCTAAAATACGAGCAATTTCTGCCTTTTTGCCTGAAAATAAGGAAAATGCATACCATTTTGCCATAAAAAAGGGAAATTTCTTCATTTTTGATTCAAAATAAAGGGAATTTCTGCCTTTTTGCCTCTAAATAAGTGGAATTTCTGTCTTTTTCCCCCAAAACAAAGGGAATTTCTGTCTTTTTGCCCCAAAATAAGGAAAATTTCTGACTTATTACCATGAAGTAAGTGAAATTTCTGCAATTTTGCCCGAAATAAGGGAAATTTCTGCCTTTTGCCCCCAAATAATGGGAATTTCAGCCTTTTTACCTCAAAATAAGGGGAATTTCTGCATTTTTGCCCCAAAATATGAGAAATTTCTGCCTTTTTGCCCGAAAATAAGAAAAATTTCTGCAATTTTGTACCAAAATAAAAGAAATTTCTGCCTTTTTGTTCCAAAATAAAAAAAATTCTGCTTTTTTTCTGAAATAAGTCAAATTTCTGCAATTTTGCCCCAAAATAAGGAAAATTTCTGGAATTTTGCCCCAAAATAAGTGGAATTTCTTAGTTTTGCCCCAAAATAAGGAGAATTTCTATCTTTTTGCCCCAACATATAGGGAATTTCTGCCTTTTTGCCCCACAATTAGGGGAATATCTGCAATTTTGCTCCAAAATACGGGGAATTTCTGACTTTTTGCCCGAAAATAAGAAGAATGCATACCTTTTTGCCATAAAAAAGGGAAATTTCTTCATTTTTGCTCCAAAATAAGGGGAATTTCTGCATTTTTGCCTCTAAATAAGTGGAATTTCTGTCTTTTTCCCCCAAAACAAAGGGAATTTCTGTCTTATTTGCCCCAAAATAAAGAAAAAATTTTGACTTATTACCCTGAAATAAGTGAAATTTCTGCAATTTTGCCCCAAAATAAGGGAAATTTCTGCATTTTTTCACCCAGATAAGGGGAATTTCAGCCATTTTACCTCAAAATAAAAGGAATTTCTGAATTTTTGCCCCAAAATGAGGGAAATTTTGGCGTTTTTGCCCCAAATAAGGAAAATTTCTGCGTTTTACCCTGAAATAAGTGAAATTTCTGCATTTTGGCCCAAAAATAAGGGAAATTTCAGGAATTTTGACCTAAATAAGTGGGATTTCTGAGTTTTGCCTCAAAATAAGGAGAATTTCTGTCTTTTTGCCCTAAGATATAGGAAATTTCTGCCTTTTTGCCCCACAATTAAAGGAATTTCTGCAATTTTGCTCCAAAATACGAGGAATTTATGCCTTTTTGCCCGAAAATAAGAAGAATGCATACCTTTTTGCCATAAAAAAGGGAAATTTCATTTTTGCTCCAAAATAAGGGGAATTTCTGCATTTTTGACTCTAAATAAGTGGAATTTCTGTCTTTTCCCCCAAAACAAAGGGAATTTCTGTCTTTTTTGCCCCAAAATAAAGAAAAAATTTTGACTTATTACCCTGAAATAAGTGAAATTTCTGCAATTTTGCCCCAAAATAAGGGAAATTTCTGCCTTTTTGCCCCCAAATATGGGGAATTTCAGCCATTTTACCACAAAATAAGGGGAATTTCTGCATTTTTGCCCCCAAATAAGGGAAATTTCGGCCTTTTTGCCCCAAAATAAGAAAAATTTCTGCCTTTTTTCCCTTAAATAAGTGAAATTTTTCCAATTTTGCCACAAAATAATGAAAATTTCTGGAATTTTGCCCCAAAACACGTGGAATTTCTGCCTTTTTGCCCCACAATTAGGGGAATTTCTGCAATTTTGCTCCAAAATACGGGGAATTTCTGCCTTTTTGCCCGAAAATAAAAAGAATGCATACCTTTTTGCCATAAAAAAGGGAAATTTCTTCATTTTTTCTCCAAAATAAGGGGAATTTCTGCTTTTTTGCCTCTAAATAAGTGGAATTTCTGTCTTTTTCCCCCAAAACAAAGGGAATTTCTGTATTTTGCCGCAAAATGAGGAAAATTTCTGACTTATTACCCTAAAATAAGTGAAATTTCTGCAATTTTTCCCCAAAATAAGGGAAATTTTTGACTTTTTGCCCCCAAATAAGGTGAATTTCAGATTTATTACCTCAAAATAAAGGGAATTTCTGCACTTTTGCCACAAAATATTAGGAATTTCTGCCTTTTTGCCCCAAAATAAGAAAATTTCTGTTTTTTTCCCTGAAATAAGTGAAATTTCTGAAATTTTGCCCCAAAATAAGTGAAATTTCTACAATTTTGCCCCAAAATAAGGGAAATTTCTGGAATTTTGCCCCAAAATAAGTGGAATTTCTGAGTTTTGCCCCAAAATAAGGAGAATTTCTGTTTGTTTGCCCCAACATATAGGGAATTTCTGCCTTTTTGCCCCACAATTAGGGGAATTTCTGCAATTTTGCTCCAAAATACAGGGAATTTCTGTCTTTTTGCCCGAAAATTAGAAGAATGCATACCTTTTTGACATAATAAAGAAAAATTTCTTCATTTTTGCTCCAAAATAAAGGGAATTTCTGCATTTTTGCCTCTAAATAAGTGGAATTTCTGTCTTTTTCCCGCAAAACAAAAGGAAGTTCTGTCTTTTTTGCCCCAAAATAAGGAAAATTTCTGACTTATTACCCTGAAGTAAGTGAAATTTCTCCAATTTTGCACAAAAATTAGGGAAATTTCTGCCTTTTGGCCCCCAAATAATGGGAATTTCAGCCTTTTTACCTCAAAATAAGGGGAATTTCTGCATTTTTGCCACAAAATATTAGAAATTTCTGCCTTTTTGCCCCAAAATAAGGAAAATTTCTGCCTTTTTTCCCTGAAATAAGTGAAATTTCTGCAATTTTGCCCCAAAATAATTGAAATTTATGCAATTTTGCCCCAAAATAAGTGAAATTTCTGGAATTTTGCCACAAAATAAGTGGAATTTCTGAGATTTGCCCCAAAATAAGGAGAATTTCTGTCTTTTTGCCCCAAGATATAGGGAATTTCTGCTTTTTTGACCCACAATTAGGGGGATTTCTGCAATTTTGCTCAAAAATACGGTGAATTTCTGCCTTTTTGCCCGAAAATAAGAAGAATGCATACCTTTTTGCCATAAAAATGGAAATTTCTTCATTTTTGCTCCAAAATAAAAGGAATTTCTGCTTTTTTGCCTCTAAATAATTGGAATTTCTGTATTTTTCCCCCAAAAGAAAGGGAATTTCTGTCTCTTTTGCCCCAAAATAAGGAAAATTTCTGACTTATTACCCTGAAATAAGTGAAATTTTAGCAATTTTCCCCGAAAATAAGGGAAATTTCTGCCTTTTAGCCCCCAAATAAAAGGAATATCAGCCTTTTTACCTCAAAATAAGGGGAATTTCTGCCTTTTTGCTCCAAAATATGGGAAATTTCTGCCTTTTTGCCCCAAAATAAGAAAAATTTCTGCAATTTTGTACCAAAATAAAAGAAATTTCTGCCTTTTTGCCCCAAAATAAGAAAGATTCTGCTTTTTTTGGAAATAAGTGAAATTTCTGCAATTTTGCCCCACAATAAGTCAAATTTCTGCAATTTTGCCCCAAAATTAGGGAAATTTCTGGAATTTTGCCCCAAAATAAGTGGAATTTCTGAGTTTTGCCCCAAACAAAGGAGAATTTCTATCTTTTTGCCCCAACATATAGGGAATTTCTGCCTTTTTGCCCCACAATTAGGGGAATTTCTGCAATTTTGCTCCAAAATACGGGGAATTTCTGCCATTTTACCCGAAAATAAGAAGAATGCATACCTTTTTGCCATAAAAAAGAGAAATTTCTTCATTTTTGCTCCAAATTAAGGGGAATTTCTGCATTTTTGCCTCTAAATAAGTGGAATTTCTGTCTTTTTCCCTCAAAACAAAGGGAATTTCTGTCTTTTTTGCCCCAAAATAAAGAAAAAATTCTGACTTATTACCCTGAAATAAGTGAAATTTCTGCAATTTTGCCCCAAAATAAGGGAAATTTCTGCATTTTTGCCCCCAAATAAGGGGAATTTCAGCCATTTTACCTCAAAATAAGGGAAATTTCTGCATTTTTGCCCCAAAATAAGGAAAATTTCTGCCTTTTTTCCCTGAAATAAGTGAAATTTCTGCAATTTTGCCCCAAAATAATTGAAATTTATGCAATTTTGCCCCAAAATAAGGGAAATTTCTGGAATTTTGCCCCAAAATAAGTGGGATTTCTGTGTTTTGCCCCAAAATAAGGAGAATTTCTGTCTTTTTGCCGTAACATATAGGAAATTTCTGCCTTTTTGCCCCAAAATTAGGGGAATTTCTGCAATTTTGCTCCAAAATACGAGGAATTTCTGCTTTTTTTGCCCGAAAATAAGAAGAATGCATACCTTTTTGCCATAAAAAAGGGAAATTTCTTCATTTTTGCTCCAAAATAAGGGGAATTTCTACATTTTTGCCTCTAAATAAGTGGAATTTCTGTCTTTTTCCCCCAAAACAAAGGGAATTTCTGTCTTTTTTGCCCCAAAATAAGGAAAATTTCTGACTTATTACCCTGAAATAAGTGAAATTTCTGCAATTTTGCCCCAAAATAAGGGAAATTTCTGCCTTTTTGTCCTTAAATATGGGGAATTTCAGCCATTTTACCACAAAGTAAGGGGAATTTCTGCATTTTTGCCCCAAAATAAGGGAAATTTCGGCCTTTTTGCTCCAAAAAGAGGAAAATTTCTGCCTTTTTTCCCTGAAAGAATTGAAATTTTTCCAATTTTGCCCCAAAATAATGGAAATTTCTGGAATTTTATACCAAAACAAGTGGAATTTCTGAGTTTTGCCCCAAAATAAGGAGAATTTCTGTCTATTTGCCCTAACATATAGGGAATTTCTGCCTTTTTGCCCCACAATTAGGGGAATTTCTGCAATTTTGCTCCAAAATACGGGGAACTTCTGCCTTTTTGTCGAAAATAAGAAGAATGCATACCTTTTTGCCATAAAAAAGGGAAATTTCTTCATTTTTGCTCCAAAATAAAAGGAATTTCTGCTTTTCTGCCTCTAAAGAAGTGGAATTTCTGTCTTTTTCCCACAAAACAAAGGGAATTTCTGTCTTTTTTGCTCCAAAATAAGGAAAATTTCTGACTTATTACCCTGAAATAAGTGAAATTTCTGCAATTTTGCCCCACATTAAGGGAAATTTCTGCCTTTTTGCCCCCAAATAAGGGGAATTTCAGACTTTTTACCACAAAATAAGGAGAATTTCTGCATTTTTGCCACAACATATTAGGAATTTCTTCATTTTTGCCCCAAAATAAAAAAATTTCTGCCTTCTTTCCCTGAAATAAGTGAAATTTCTAAAATTTTGCCCCAAAATAAGTGAAATTTTTGCAATTTCCCCCAAAATAAGAGAAATTTCTGGAATTTTGCCCCAAAATAAGTGGAATTTCTGAGTTTTGCCCCAAAATAAGGAGAATTTCTGTTATTTTGCCCCACAATTAGGGGAATTTCTGCAATTTTGCTCAAAAATACAGGGAATTTCTTCCCTTTTGCCGGAAAATAAGAAGAATGCATACCTTTTTGCCATAAAAAAGAGAACTTTCTTCATTTTTGCTCCAAAATGAAAGGAATTTCTGCTTTTTTGCCTCTAAATAAGTGGAATTGCTGTCTTTTTCCCCCAAAACAAAGGGAATTTCTGTCTCTTTTGCCCCAAAATAAGGAAAATTTCTGACTTATTATCCTGAAGTAAGTGAAATTTCTGCAATTTTGCCCTAAAATAAGGGAAATTTCTCCCTTTTTGCCCCCAAATAAGAATTTCAGCCTTTTTACCTCAAAATAAGGGGAATTTCTGCATTTTTGCCCCAAACTATGGGAAATTTCTGCCTTTTTGTCCCAAAATAAGAAAAATTTTTGCAATTTTGTACCAAAATAAAAAATAATTTCTGCCTTTTTGCCCTAAAATAAGAAAATTTCTGCTTTTTTCTGAAATAAGTCAAATTTCTTCAATTTTGCCCCAAAATAAGAGAAATTTCTGGAATTTTGCCCCAAAATAAGTGGAATTTCTGAATTTTGCCCCAAAATAAGGAGAATTTCTGTCTTTTTGCCCAAATATAGGGAATTACTGCCTTTTTGCCCCACAATTGGGGGAATTTCTGCAATTTTGCTTCAAAATACAAGGAATTTCTGCCTTTTTGCTCGAAAATAAGAAGAATGCATACCTTTTTGCCATAAAAAAGGGAAATTTCTTCATTTTTGCTCCAAAATAAGGGGAATTTCTGCATTTTTGCCTCTAAATAAGTGGAATATCTGTCTTTTTCCCACAAAACAAAAGGAATTTCTGTCTTTTTGCCCCAAAATAAAGAAAATTTCTGACTTATTACCCTAAAGTAAGTGAAATTTCTGCAATTTTGCCCCAAAATAAGGGAAATTTCTGCCTTTTGCCCCCAAATAATGGGAATTTCAGCCTTTTTACCTCAAAATAAGGGGAATTTCTGCATTTTTGCCCCAAAATATGAGAAATTTCTGCCTTTTTGCCCCAAAATAAGAAAAATTTCTGCAATTTTGTACCAAAATAAAAGAAATTTCTGCCTTTTTGCCCCCAAATAAGAAAATTTCTGCTTTTTTTCTGAAATAAGTGAATTTTCTGCAATTTTGCCTAAGAATAAGTGAAATTTCTGAGTTTTGGCACAAAAAAAGTAGAATTTCTGTCTTTTTGCCCCAACATATAGGGAATTTCTGCCTTTTTGCCCCACAATTAGGGGAATTTCTGCAATTTTGCTCAAAAATATGGGAAATTTCTGCTTTTTTGCCCGAAAATAAAAAGAATGCATACCTGTTTGCCATAAAAAAGGGAAATTTCTTCATTTTTGCTCCAAATAAGGGAAATTTCTGCTTTTTTGCCTCTAAATAAGTGGAATTTCTGTCTTTTTCCCCCAAAACAAAGGGAATTTTTGTCTTTATTGCCCCAAAATAAGAAAAATTTCTGACTTATTACCCTGAAATAAGTGAAATTTCTGCAATTTTGCCCCAAAATAAGGAAAATTTCTGCCTTTTTGCCCCCAAATAAGGAGAATTTCAGAATTTTTACCTCAAAATAAGAGGAATTTCTGCATTTTTGCCACAAAATTTAAAAAATTTCTGCCTTTTTCCCTGAAATAAGTGAAATTTCTGCAATTTTTCCCCAAAATAAGTCAACTTTCTGCAATTTTGCCCCAAAATAAGGAAAATTTTTGGAATTTTGCCCCAAAATAAGTGGAATTTCTGAGTTTTGCCCCAAAATAAGGAGAATTTCTGTCTTTTTGCCCTAACATATAGGGAATTTCTGCCTTTTTGCCCCACAATTAGGGGAATTTCTTCAATTTTGCTCCAAAATACGGGTAATTTCTGCTTTTTTGCCCGAAAATAAGAAGAATGCATAGCTTTTTGCCATAAAAAAGGGAAATTTCTGTGGGGCGCCGCCCACACATTCCCACGCATTCGCCATTACAAGATGGCGCTGATTTCTGGCTGGAGTTAGCAGTAAACAAGCCATGTGCGCACAGGCTGGGTAACTTCCGCTTCATGAGTTCCGCCTCTCCCGTGGCGTCATAGGGCCTGGTGAGTTTCAACCAATCAGGGGGCTCCGCGTCCAAGGCAAGGACTGATCCCTTTATAAGGGGGCGAGCTGGATAGCTCTCTCTCTCTTCCTCTCTTCTTCCTCTCTTTTTCCCGTTGGTTTTCGGCCGTCTCGTGGAGCTTGTTCGTCCTGTTCGTCTCCTTGGATCTCTTGGTTTTCTCCGTCTTTTCGTTACGTGAAGCAAGTACCGGTTTTTCCAGATTAATAAAGTTTACCGCAGAAGGATTCTATTTTGCGTGCCGCGTCGTTCTTGAAGGCGAGACGGTTGCGCAGGAGAAATTTCTTCATTTTTGCTCCAAAATAAGGGGAATTTCTGCTTTTTTGCCTCTAAATAAGTGGAATTTCTGTCTTTTTCCCCCAAAACAAATAGAATTTCTGTCTTTTTTGCCCCAAAATAAGGAAAATTTCTGACTTATTACCCTGAAATTACTGAAATTTCTGCAATTTTTCCCCAAAATAATGGAAATTTCTGCCTTTTTGCACCCAAAAAAGGGGAATTTCAGCCTTTTTACCTCAAAATAACGGGAATTTCTGCATTTTTGCCCCATAATATGGGAAATTTCTGCCTTTTTTCCCCAAAATAAGAAAAATTTCTGCAATTTTGTATCAAAATAAACGATATTTCTGCCTTTTGGCCCCAAAATAAGAGAATTTCTGCTTTTTTTCAGAAATAAGTGAAATTTCTGCAATTTTGCTCTAAAATAAGTCAAATTTCTGCAATTTTGCCCCAAAATAAGTGGAATTTCTGAGTTTTGCCCCAAAATAAGGAGAATTTCTGTCTTTTTGACCCAACATATAGGGAATTTCTGCATTTTTGCCCCACAATTAGGGGAATTTCTGCAATTTTGCTCCAAAATACGGGGAATTTCTTCCTTTTTGCCGGAAAATAAAAAGAATGCATACCTTTTTGCCATAAAAAAGAGAAATTTCTTCATTTTTGCTCCAAAATAAAAGGAATTTCTGCTTTTTTGCCTCTAAATAAGTGGAATTTCTGTCTTTTTCCCCCAAAACAAAGGGAGTTTCTGTCTCTTTTGCCCCAAAATAAGGAAAATTTCTGACTTATTATCCTGAAGTAAGTGAAATTTCTGCAAGTTTGCCCCAAAATAAGGGAAATTTCTGCCTTTTTGCCCCCAAATAAGGGGAATTTCAGCCTTTTTACCTCAAAATAAGGGGAATTTCTGCATTTTTGCCCCAAACTATGGGAAATTTCTGCCTTTTTGCCCTAAAATAAGAAAATTTCTGCTTTTCTCTGAAATAAGTCAAATTTCTTCAATTTTGCCCCAAAATAAGAAAAATTTCTGGAATTTTGCGCCAAAATAAGTGGAATTTCTAAGTTTTGCCCCATAATAAGGAGAATTTCTGTCTTTTTGCCCAAATATAGGGAATTTCTTCCTTTTTGCCCCACAATTGGGGGAATTTCTGCAATTTTGCTTCAAAATACAAGGAATTTCTGCCTTTTTGCTCGAAAATAAGAAGAATGCATACCTTTTTGCCATAAAAAAGGGAAATTTCTTCATTTTTGCTCCAAAATAAGGGGAATTTCTGCATTTTTGCCTCTAAATAAGTGGAATATCTGTCTTTTTCCCACAAAACAAAGGGAATTTCTGTGTTTTTGCCCAAAAATAAAGAAAATTTTTGACTTATTACCCTAAAGTAAGTGAAATTTCTGGAATTTTGCCCCAAAATAAGGGAAATTTCTGCCTTTTACCCCAAATAATGTGAATGTCAGCCTTTTTAACTCAAAATAAGGGGAATTTCTGCATTTTTGCCCCAAAATATGAGAAATTTCTGCCTTTTTGCCCCAAAATAAAAAAAATTTCTGCAATTTTGTACCAAAATAAAAGAAATTTCTGCCTTTTGCCCCAAAATAAGAAAATTTCTGTTTTTTTTTTTCTGAAATAAGTGAATTTTCTGCAATTTTGCCCAAGAATAAGTGAAATTTCTGAATTTTGCCCCAAAATAAGTAGAATTTCTGTCTTTTTGCCCCAACATATAGGGAATTTCTGCCTTTTTGCCCCACAATTAGGGGAATTTCTGCAATTTTGCTCAAAAATATGGGAAATTTCTGCTTCTTTGCCCGAAAATAAAAAGAATGCATACCTGTTTGCCATAAAAAAGGGAAATTTCTTCATTTTTGCTCCAAAATAAGGGGAATTTCTGCTTTTTTACCTCTAAATAAGTGGACTTTCTGTTTTTTTCTCCCAAAACAAAGGGAATTTCTGTCTTTTTTGCCCCAAAATAAGGAAAATTTCTAACTTATTACCCTGAAATAAGTGAAATTTCTGCAATTTCGCCTCAAAATAAGGGAAATTTCTGCATTTTTGTCCCCAAATAACGGGAATTTCAGCCTTTTTACCTCAAAATAAGGGG
Organism: Micromys minutus; assembly: GCF_963924665.1. Lineage (NCBI taxonomy): Eukaryota > Metazoa > Chordata > Mammalia > Rodentia > Muridae > Micromys > Micromys minutus. Next base: position 736,713 of record NW_027667715.1, read on the forward strand.
AATTTCTGCATTTTTCCCCAAAATATGGGAAATTTCTGCCTTTGTGCCTCAAAATAAGAAAAATTTCTGCAATTTTGCCCCAAAATAAGGGAAATTTCTAGAATTTTGCCCCAGAATAAGTGAAATTTCTTAGTTTTGCCCCAAAATAAAAAGAATATCTGTGTTTTTGCCCCAACATAGAGGGAATTTCTGCCTTTTTGCCCCACAATTAGAGGAATTTCTGCAATTTTGCTCCAAAATATGGGGAATTTCTGCCTTTTTGCCCGAAAATAAGAAGAATGCATACCTTTTTGCCATAAAAAAGGGAAATTTCTTCATTTTTGCTCCAAAATAAGGGGAATTTCTGCGTTTTTGCCTCTAAATAAGTGGAATTTCTGACTTTTTCCCCAAAACAAAGGGAATTTCTGTCTTTTTTGCCCCAAAATAAGGAAAATTTCTGACTTCTTATTCTGAAATAAGTGAAATTTCTGCAATTTTGCCCCAAAATAAGGGAAATTTCTGCCTTTTTGCCCCCAAATAAGGGGAATTTCAGCCTTTTTATCTCAAAATAAGAGGAATTTCTGCATTTTTGCCACAAAATATAAAAAATTTCTGCCTTTTTGCCCCAAAATAAGGAAAATTTCTGCCTTTTTTTCTCTGAAATAAGTGAAATTTCTGCAATTTTGCCCCAAAATAAGTGAAGTTTCTGCAATTTTGCCACAAAATAAAGAACATTTTTGGAATTTTGCCCCAAAATAAGGGGAATGTATACCTTTTGCCACAAAAAAGGGAAATTTCTTCATTTTTGCTCCAAAATAAGGGGAATTTCTGCTTTTTTGCCTCTAAATAAGTGGAATTTCTGTCTTTTTCCCCCAAAACAAAGGGAATTTCTGTCTTTTTTGCCCCAAAATACGGAAAATTTCTGACTTATTTCCCTGAAATAAGTGAAATTTCTGCAATTTTGCCCCCAAATAAGGGAAATTTCTGTCTTTTTGCCCCCAAATAAGGGGAATTTCAGCCTTTTTACCTCAAAATAAGGGGAATTTCTGCATTTTCCCCCAAAATATGGGAAATTTCTCCCTTATTGGCCCAAAATAAGAAAAATTTCTGCAATTTTGTACCAAAGTAAAATAAATTTCTACCTTTTTGCCCCAAAATAAGAAAATTTCTGCTTTTTTTCTGAAATAAGTGAAATTTCTGCAATTTTGCACCAAAATAAGTGGAATTTCTGAGTTTTGCCCCAAAATAAGAGGAATTTCTGAGTTTTGCCCCAAAATAAAAAAAATTTCTGTCTTTTTGCCCCAACATATAGAGATTTTCTGCCTTTTTGCCACACAATTACGGGAATTTCTGCAATTTTGCTCTAAAATACGAGGAATTTCTGCCTTTTTGCCCGAAAATAAGGGGAATGCATACCTTTTTGCAATAAAAAAGGAAAATTTCTTCATTTTTGCTCCAAAATAAAGGGAATTTCTGCCTTTTTGCCTCTGAATAAGTGGAATATCTGTCTTTTTCCCTCAAAACAAAGGGAATTTCTGTCTTTTTGCCCCAAAATAAGGAAAATTTCTGACTTATTACCATGAAGTAAGTGAAATTTCTGCAATTTTGCCCGAAATAAGGGAAATTTCTGCCTTTTATCCCCAAATAATGGGAATTTCAGCCTTTTTACCTCAAAATAACGGGAATTTCTGCATTTTTGCCCCAAAATATGAGAAATTTCTCCCTTTTTGCCCGAAAATAAGAAAAATTTCTGCAATTTTGTACCAAAATAAAAGAAATTTCTTCCTTTTTGCCCCAAAATAAGAAAATTTCTGCTTTTTTTTCTGAAATAAGTGAAATTTCTGCAATTTTGCCCAAAAATAAGTGAAATATCTGAGTTTTGCCCCAAAATAAAAAGAATTTCTGTCTTTTTGCCCCAACATAGAGGGAATTTCTGCCTTTTTGCCCCACAATTAGGGTAATTTCTGCAATTTTGCTCCAAAATACGGGGAATTTCTTCCTTTTTGCCGGAAAATAAGAAGAATGCATACCTTTGTCCATAATAAAGGGAAATTTCTTCATTTTTGCTCCAAAATAAAAGGAATTTCTGCTTTTTGCCTCTAAGTAAGTGGAATTTCTGTCTTTTTCCCCCCAAAACAAAGAATTTCTGTTTTTTTTCCCCAAAATAAGGAAAATTTCTGACTTATTACCCTGAAGTAAGTGAAATTTCTGCAATTTTGCCCCAAAATAAGGGAAATTTCTGCCTTTTTGCCACCAAATAAGGGGATTTTCAGCCTTTTTACCTCAAAATAAGGGGAATTTCTGCATTTTTGCCCAAAATATGGGAAATTTCTGCAATTTTGCCCCAAAATAAGGGAAATTTCTGCCTTTTTGCCCCCAAATAAGGGGAATTTCAGCCTTTTTACCTCAAAATAAGGGGAATTTCTGCATTTTTGCCCCAAACTATGGGAAATTTCTGCCTTTTTGTCCCAAAATAAGAAAAATTTTTGCAATTTTGTACCAAAATAAAAAATAATTTCTGCCTTTTTGCCCTAAAATAAGAAAATTTCTGCTTTTTTCTGAAATAAGTCAAATTTCTTCAATTTTGCCCCAAAATAAGAGAAATTTCTGGAATTTTGCCCCAAAATAAGTGGAATTTCTGAGTTTTGCCCCAAAATAAGGAGAATTTCTGTCTTTTTGCCCAAATATAGGGAATTTCTGCCTTTTTGCCCCACAATTGGGGGAATTTCTGCAATTTTGCTTCAAAATACAAGGAATTTCTGCCTTTTTGCTCGAAAATAAGAATGCATACCTTTTTGCCATAAAAAAGGGAAATTTCTTCATTTTTGCTCCAAAATAAGGGGAATTTCTGCATTTTTGCCTCTAAATAAGTGGAATATCTGTCTTTTTCCCACAAAACAAAAGGAATTTCTGTCTTTTTGCCCCAAAATAAAGAAAATTTCTGACTTATTACCCTAAAGTAAGTGAAATTTCTGCAATTTTGCACCAAAATAAGGGAAATTTCTGCCTTTTGCCACCAAATAATGGGAATTTCAGCCTTTTTACCTCAAAATAAGGGGAATTTCTGCATTTTTGCCCCAAAATATGAGAAATTTCTGCCTTTTTGCCCCAAAATAAGAAAAATTTCTTCAATTTTGTACCAAAATAAAAGAAATTTCAGCCTTTTGCCCCAAAATAAGAAAATTTCTGTTTTTTTTCAGAAATAAGTGAATTTTCTGCAATTTTGCCCAAGAATAAGTGAAATTTCTGAGTTTTGCCCCAAAATAAGGAGAATTTCTGTTTTTTTGCTCCAACATATAGGGAATTTCTGCCTTTTTGCCCCACAATTAGGGGAATTTCGGCAATTTTGCTGCAAAATACGGGGAATTTCTGCTTTTTTGCCCGAAAATAAGAAGAATGCATAGCTTTTTGCCATAAAAAAGGGAAATTTCTTCATTTATGCTCCAAAATAAGGGGAATTTCTGCTTTTTTGCCTCTAAATAAGTGGAATTTCTGTCTTTTTCCCCCAAAACAAAGGGAATTTCTGTCTTTTTTGCCCCAAAATAAGGAAAATTTCTGACTTATTACCCTGAAATAAGTGAAATTTCTGCAATTTCGCCCCAAAATAAGGGAAATTTCTGCATTTTTGTCCTTAAATAAGGGGAATTTCAGCCTTTTTACCTCAAAATAAGGGGAATTTCTGCATTTTTCCCCAAAATATGGGAAATTTCTGCCATGTGCCCCAAAATAAGAAAAATTTCTGCAATTTTGTACCAAAATAAAAGAAATTTCTGCCTTTTTGTTCCAAAATAAAAAAATTTCTGCTTTTTTTCTGAAATAAGTCAAATTTCTGCAATTTTGCCCCAAAATAAGGGAAATTTCTGGAATTTTGCCCCAGAATAAGTGAAATTTCTTAGTTTTGCCCCAAAATAAAAAGAATTTCTGTCCTTTTGCCCCAACATAGAGGGAATTTCTGCCTTTTTGCCCTACAATTAGAGAAATTTCTGCAATTTTGCTCCAAAATACGGGGAATTTCTGCCTTTTTGCCCGAAAATAAGAAGAATGCATACCTTTTTGCCATAAAAAAGAAAAATTTCTTCATTTTTTCTCCAAAATAAGAGGAATTTCTGCTTTTTTGCCTCTAAATAAGTGGAATTTCTGACTTTTTCCCCCAAAACAAAGGGAATTTCTGTCTTTTTTGCCTCAAAATAAGGAAAATTTCTGACTTCTTACCCTGAAATAAGTGAAATTTCTGCAATTTTGCCCCAAAATAAGGGAAATTTCTGCCTTTTTGCCCCCAAATAAGGGGAATTTCAGCCTTTTTACATCAAAATAAGAGGAATTTCTGCATTTTTGCCACAAAATATAAAAAATTTCTGCCTTTTTGCCCCAAAATAAGGAAAATTTCTGCCTTTTTTTCTCTGAAATAAGTGAAATTTCTGCAATTTTGCCCCAAAATAAGTGAAGTTTCTGCAATTTTGCCCCAAAATAAGGAAATTTTTGGAATTTTGCCCCAAAATAAGGGGAATGTATACCTTTTGCCACAAAAAAAGGGAAATTTCTTCATTTTTGCTCCAATATAAGGGGAATTTCTGCTTTTTTGCCTCTAAATAAGTGGAATTTCTGTCTTTTTCCCACAAAACAAAGGGAATTTCTGTCTTTTTTGCCACAAAATAAGGAAAATTTCTGACTTATTTCCCTGAAATAAGTGAAATTTCTGCAATTTTGCCCCCAAATAAGGGAAATTTCTGTCTTTTTGCCCCCAAATAAGTGGAATTTCAGCCTTTTTACCTCAAAATAAGGGGAATTTCTGCATTTTTTACCCCAAAATATGGGAAATTTCTCCCTTATTGCCCCAAAATAAGAAAAATTTCTGCAATTTTGTACCAAAGTAAAAGAAATTTCTACTTTTTTGCCCCAAAATAAGAAAATTTCTGCTTTTTTCTGAAATAAGTGAAATTTCTGCAATTTTGCACCAAAATAAGTGGAATTTCTGAGTTTTGCCCCAAAATAAAGAGAATTTCTGTTTTTTTGCTCCAACATATAGGGAATTTCTGCCTTTTTGCCCCACAATTAGGGGAATTTCTGCAATTTTGCTGCAAAATACGGGGAATTTCTGCTTTTTTGCCCGAAAATAAGAAGAATGCATAGCTTTTTTCCATAAAAAAAAGAAATTTCTTTATTTTTGCTCCAAATAAGGGGAATTTCTGCTATTTTGCCTCTAAATAAGTGGAATTTCTCTTTTTTCCCCAAAACAAAGGGAATTTCTTTCTTTTTTGCCCCAAAATAAGGAAAATATCTGACTTATTACCCTGAAATAAGTGAAATTTCTGCAATTTTGCCCCAAAATAAGGGAAATTTCTGTCTTTTTGCCCCCAAATAAGGGTAATTTTAACCTTTTTACCTCAAAATAAGGGGGATTTCTTCATTTTTGCCCCAAAATATGGGAAAATTCTGCTTTTTTGCCCCAAAATAGGAATAATTTTTGCAATTTGTACCAAAATAAAAGAAATTTCTGCCTTTTTGCCCCAAAATAAGAGAATTTCTGCTTTTTTTCAGAAATAAGTGAAATTTCTGCAATTTTGCTCCAAAATAAGTCAAATTTCTGCAATTTTGCCCCAAAATAAGAGGAATTTCTGAGTTTTGCCCCAAAATAAAAAAAAATTTCTGTCTTTTTGCCCCAACATATAGAGATTTTCTGCCTTTTTGCCACACAATTACGGGAATTTCTGCAATTTTGCTCTAAAATACGAGGAATTTCTGCCTTTTTGCCCGAAAATAAGGGGAATGCATACCTTTTTGCCATAAAAAAGGGAAATTTCTTCATTTTTGCTCCAAAATAAAGGGAATTTCTGCCTTTTTGCCTCTAAATAAGTGGAATATCTGTCTTTTTCTCTCAAAACAAAGAAAATTTCTGTCTTTTTGCCCCAAAATAAAAAAAATTTCTGACTTATTACCATGAAGTAAGTGAAATTTCTGCAATTTTGCCTGAAATAAGGGAAATTTCTGCCTTTTGCCCCCAAATAATGGGAATTTCAGCCTTTTTACCTCAAAATAAGGGGAATTTCTGCATTTTTGCCCCAAAATATGAGAAATTTCTCCCTTTTTGCCCGAAAATAAGAAAAATTTCTGCAATTTTGTACCAAAATAAAAGAAAATTCTGCCTTTTTGCCCCAAAATAAGAAAATTTCTGCTTTTTTTTCTGAAATAAGTGAAATTTCTGCAATTTTGCCCAAAAATAAGTGAAATTTCTGAGTTTTGCCCCAAAATAAAAAGAATTTCTGTCTTTTTGCCCCAACATAGAGGGAATTTCTGCCTTTTTGCCACACAATTAGGGGAATTTCTGCAATTTTGCTCCAAAATACGGGGAATTTCTTCCTTTTTGCCGGAAAATAAGAAGAATGCCTACCTTTTTGCCGTAAAAAAGGGAAATTTCTTCATTTTTGCTCCAAAATAAAAGGAATTTCTGCATTTTTGCCTCTAAGTAAGTGGAATTTCTGTCTTTTTCCCCCAAAACAAAAAGAATTTCTGATTTTTTTCCCAAAATAAGTAAAATTTCTTACTTATTACCCTGAAGTAAGTGAAATTTCTGCAATTTTGCTCCAAATAAGGGAAATTTCTGCCTTTTGCCCCCAAATAACGGGAATTTCAGCCTTTTTACCTCAAAATAAGGGGAATTTCTGCATTTTTCCCCAAAATATGGGAAATTTCTGCCTTTTTGCCCCAAAATAAGAAAAATTTCTGCAATTTTGTACTAAAATAAAAGAAATTTCTGCCTTTTTGCCCCAAAATAAGAAAATTTCTGCTTTTTTTCTGAAATAAGTCAAATTTCTGCAATTTTGCCCCAAAATAAGGGAAATTTCTGGAATTTAGCCCCAAAATAAGTGGAATTTCTGAGATTTGTCCCAAAATAAGGAGAATTTCTGTCTTTTTGCCCCATGATATAGGGAATTTCTGTTTTTTTGACCGATAATTAGGGGAATTTCTGCAATTTTGCTCCAAAATACGGTGAATTTCTGCCTTTTTGCCCGAAAATAAGAAGAATGCATAACTTTTTGCCATAAAAATGGAAATTTCTTCATTTTTGCTCCAAAATAAGGGAAATTTCTGCTTATTTGCCTCTAAATAATTGGAATTTCTGTATTTTCCCCCAAAACAAAGGGAATTTCTGTCACTTTTGCCCCAAAATAAGGAAAATTTCTGACTTATTACCCTGAAATAAGTGAAATTTTAGCAATTTTGCCCGAAAATAAGGGAAATTTCTGCCTTTTAGCCCCCAAATAAAAGGAATTTCAGCCTTTTTACCTCAAAATAAGGGGAATTTCTGCCTTTTTGCTCCAAAATATGGGAAATTTTTGCCTTTTTGCCCCAAAATAAGAAAAATTTCTGCAATTTTGTACCAAAATAAAAGAAATTTCTGCCTTTTTGCCCTAAAATAAGAAAGTTTCCTTTTTTGGAAATAAGTGAAATTTCTGCAATTTTGCCCCAAAATAAGTCAAATTTCTGCAATTTTGCCCCAAAATAAGGAAAATTTCTGGAATTTTGCCCCAAAATAAGTGGAATTTCTTAGTTTTGCCCCAAAATAAGGAGAATTTCTATCTTTTTGCCCCAACATATAGGGAATTTCTGCCTTTTTGCCCCACAATTAGGGGAATATCTGCAATTTTGCTCCAAAATACGGGGAATTTCTGACTTTTTGCCCGAAAATAAGAAGAATGCATACCTTTTTGCCATAAAAAAGGGAAATTTCTTCATTTTTGCTCCAAAATAAGGGGAATTTCTGCATTTTTGCCTCTAAATAAGTGGAATTTCTGTCTTTTTCCCTCAAAACAAAGGGAATTTCTGTCTTTTTTGCCCCAAAATAAAGAAAAAATTCTGACTTATTACCCTGAAATAAGTGAAATTTCTGCAATTTTGCCCCAAAATAAGGGAAATTTCTGCATTTTTGCCCCCAAATAAGGGGAATTTCAGCCATTTTACCTCAAAATAAGGGAAATTTCTGCATTTTTGCCCCAAAATAATGGAAATTTTGGCGTTTTTGCCCCAAAATAAGGAAAATTTCTGCCTTTTTACCCTGAAATAAGTGAAATTTCTGCATTTTTGCCCCAAAATAAGGGAAATTTCTGGTATTTTCCCCCAAAATAAGTGGGATTTCTGAGTTTTGCCCCAAAATAAGGAGAATTTCTGTCTTTTTGCCCTAACATATAGGAAATTTCTGCCTTTTTGCCCCACAATTAGGGGAATTTCTGCAATTTTGCTCCAAAATACGAGGAATTTCTGCTTTTTTTGCCCGATAATAAGAAGAATGCATACCTTTTTGCCATAAAAAAGAGAAATTTCTTCATTTTTGCTCCAAAATAAGGGGAATTTCTGCATTTTTGCCTCTAAATAAGTGGAATTTCTGTCTTTTTCCCCCAAAACAAAGGGAATTTCTGTCTTTTTTGCCCCAAAATAAGAAAAATTTCTGACTTATTACCCTGAAATAAGTGAAATTTCTGCAATTTTGCCCCAAAATAAGGGAAATTTCTCCCTTTTTGCCCCCAAATATGGGGAATTTCAGCCATTTTACCACAAAATAAGGGGAATTTCTGCATTTTTGCCCCAAAATAAGGGAAATTTCGGCCTTTTTGCCCCCAAAAAGAGGAAAATTTCTGCCTTTTTTCCCTGAAAGAATTGAAATTTTTCCAATTTTGCCCCAAAATAATGGAAATTTCTGGAATTTTGTCCCAAAACAAGTGGAATTTCTGAGTTTTGCCCCAAAATAAGGAGAATTTCTGTATTTTTGCCCTAACATATAGGGAATTTCTGCCTTTTTGCCCCACAATTAGGGGAATTTCTGCAATTTTGCTGCAAAATAAGGGGAATTTCTGCATTTTTCCCCCAAAATATGGGAAATTTCTCCCTTATTGCCCCAAAATAAGAAAAATTTCTGCAATTTTGTACCAAAGTAAAAGAAATTTCTACCTTTTTGCCCCAAAATAAGAAAATTTCTACTTTTTTTCTGAAATAAGTGAAATTTCTGCAATTTTGCACCAAAATAAGTGGAATTTCTGAGTTTTGCCCCAAAATAAAGAGAATTTCTGTTTTTTTGCTCCAACATATAGGGAATTTCTGCCTTTTTGCCCCACAATTAGGGGAATTTCTGCAATTTTGCTGCAAAATACGGGGAATTTCTGCTTTTTTGCCCGAAAATAAGAATAATGCATAGCTTTTTGCCATAAAAAAAAGAAATTTCTTTATTTTTGCTCCAAATAAGGGGAATTTCTGCTATTTTGCCTCTAAATAAGTGGAATTTCTCTCTTTTTTCCCCAAAACAAAGGGAATTTCTTTTTTTTTTTGCCCCAAAATAAGGAAAATATCTGACTTATTACCCTGAAATAAGTGAAATTTCTGCAATTTTGCCCCAAAATAAGAGAAATTTCTGTCTTTTTGCCCCCAAATAAGGGGAATTTTAACCTTTTTACCTCAAAATAAGAGGGATTTCTTCATTTTTGCCCCAAAATATGGGAAAATTCTGCTTTTTTGCCCCAAAATAGGAATAATTTTTGCAATTTGTACCAAAATAAAAGAAATTTCTGCTTTTTTGCCCCAAAATAAGAGAATTTCTGCTTTTTTTCAGAAATAAGTGAAATTTCTGCAATTTTGCTCCAAAATAAGTCAAATTTCTGCAATTTTGCCCCAAAATAAGAGGAATTTCTGAGTTTTGCCCAAAATAAAAAAAAATTTCTGTCTTTTTGCCCCAACATATAGAGATTTTCTGCCTTTTTGCCACACAATTACGGGAATTTCTGCAATTTTGCTCTAAAATATGAGGAATTTCTGCCTTTTTGCCCGAAAATAAGGGGAATGCATACCTTTTTGCCATAAAAAAGGGAAATTTCTTCATTTTTGCTCCAAAACAAAGGGAATTTCTGCCTTTTTGCCTCTAAATAAGTGGAATATCTGTCTTTTTCTCTCAAAACAAAGAAAATTTCTGTCTTTTTGCCCCAAAATAAAAAAAATTTCTGACTTATTACCATGAAGTAAGTGAAATTTCTGCAATTTTGCCTGAAATAAGGGAAATTTCTGCCTTTTGCCCCCAAATAATGGGAATTTCAGCCTTTTTACCTCAAAATAAGGGGAATTTCTGCATTTTTGCCCCAAAATATGAGAAATTTCTCGCTTTTTGCCCGAAAATAAGAAAAATTTCTGCAATTATGTACCAAAATAAAAGAAATTTCTGCCTTTTTGCCCCAAAATGAGAAAATTTCTGCTTTTTTTTCTGAAATAAGTGAAATTTCTGCAATTTTGCCCAAAAATAAGTGAAATTTCTGAGTTTTGCCCCAAAATAAAAAGAATTTCTGTCTTTTTGCCCCAACATAGAGGGAATTTCTGCCTTTTTGCCACACAATTAGGGGAATTTCTGCAATTTTGCTCCAAAATACGGGGAATTTCTTCCTTTTTGCCGGAAAATAAGAAGAATGCCTACCTTTTTGCCGTAAAAAAGGGAAATTTCTTCATTTTTGCTCCAAAATAAAAGGAATTTCTGCATTTTTGCCTCTAAGTAAGTGGAATTTCTATCTTTTTCCCCCAAAACAAAAAGAATTTCTGTTTTTTTTTCCCAAAATAAGGAAAATTTCTGACTTATTACCCTGAAGTAAGTGAAATTTCTGCAATTTTGCTCCAAATAAGGGAAATTTCTGCCTTTTGCCCCCAAATAACGGGAATTTCAGCCTTTTTACCTCAAAATAAGGGGAATTTCTGCATTTTTCCCCAAAATATGGGAAATTTCTGCCTTTTTGCCCCAAAATAAGAAAAATTTCTGCAATTTTGTACTAAAATAAAAGAAATTTCTGCCTTTTTGCCCCAAAATAAGAAAATTTCTGCTTTTTTTCTGAAATAAGTCAAATTTCTGCAATTTTGCCCCAAAATAAGGGAAATTTCTGGAATTTAGCCCCAAAATAAGTGGAATTTCTGAGATTTGTCCCAAAATAAGGAGAATTTCTGTCTTTTTGCCCCATGATATAGGGAATTTCTGTTTTTTTGACCGACAATTAGGGGAATTTCTGCAATTTTGCTCCAAAATACGGTGAATTTCTGCCTTTTTGCCCGAAAATAAGAAGAATGCATACCTTTTTGCCATAAAAATGGAAATTTCTTCATTTTTGCTCCAAAATAAGGGAAATTTCTGCTTATTTGCCTCTAAATAATTGGAATTTCTGTATTTTCCCCCAAAACAAAGGGAATTTCTGTCACTTTTACCCCAAAATAAGGAAAATTTCTGACTTATTACCCTGAAATAAGTGAAATTTTAGCAATTTTGCCCGAAAATAAGGGAAATTTCTGCCTTTTAGCCCCCAAATAAAAGGAATTTCAGCCTTTTTACCTCAAAATAAGGGGAATTTCTGCCTTTTTGCTCCAAAATATGGGAAATTGTTGCCTTTTTGCCCCAAAATAAGAAAAATTTCTGCAATTTTGTACCAAAATAAAAGAAATTTCTGCCTTTTTGCCCTAAAATAAGAAAGTTTCCTTTTTTGGAAATAAGTGAAATTTCTGCAATTTTGCCCCAAAATAAGTCAAATTTCTGCAATTTTGCCCCAAAATTAGGGAAATTTCTGGAATTTTGCCTCAAAATAAGTGGAATTTCTGAGTTTTGCCCCAAACTAAGGAGAATTTCTATCTTTTTGCCCCAACATATAGGGAATTTCTGCTTTTGCCCCACAAATAGGGGAATTTCTGCAATTTTGCTCCAAAATACGAGGAATTTCTGCCATTTTGCCCGAAAATAAGAAGAATGCATACCTTTTTGCCATAAAAAAGAGAAATTTCTTCATTTTTGCTCCAAATTAAGGGGAATTTCTGCATTTTTGCCTCTAAATAAGTGGAATTTCTGTCTTTTTCCCTCAAAACAAAGGGAATTTCTGTCTTTTTTTCCCCAAAATAAAGAAAAAATTCTGACTTATTACCCTGAAATAAGTGAAATTTCTGCAATTTTGCCCCAAAATAAGGGAAATTTCTGCATTTTTGCCCCCAAATAAGGGGAATTTCAGCCATTTTACCTCAAAATAAGGGAAATTTCTGCATTTTTGCCCCAAAATAATGGAAATTTTGGCGTTTTTGCCCCAAAATAAGGAAAATTTCTGCCTTTTTACCCTGAAATAAGTGAAATTTCTGCATTTTTGCCCCAAAATAAGGGAAATTTCTGGTATTTTGCCCCAAAATAAGTGGGATTTCTGAGTTTTGCCCCAAAATAAGGAGAATTTCTGTCTTTTTGCCCTAACATATAGGAAATTTCTGCCTTTTTGCCCCACAATTAGAGGAATTTCTGCAATTTTGCTCCAAAATACGAGGAATTTCTGCTTTTTTTGCCCGAAAATAAGAAGAATGCATACCTTTGTGCCATAAAAAAGAGAAATTTCTTCATTTTTGCTCCAAAATAAGGGGAATTTCTGCATTTTTGCTTCTAAATAAGTGGAATTTCTGTCTTTTTCCCCCAAAACAAAGGGAATTTCTGTCTTTTTTGCCCCAAAATAAGAAAAATTTCTGACTTATTACCCTGAAATAAGTGAAATTTCTGCAATTTTGCCCCAAAATAAGGGAAATTTCTGCCTTTTTGCCCCCAAATATGGGGAATTTCAGCCATTTTACCACAAAATAAGGGGAATTTCTGCATTTTTGCCCCAAAATAAGGGAAATTTCGGCCTTTTTGCCCCCAAAAGAGGAAAATTTCTGCCTTTTTTCCCTGAAAGAATTGAAATTTTTCCAATTTTGCCCCAAAATAATGGAAATTTCTGGAATTTTGTCCCAAAACAAGTGGAATTTCTGAGTTTTGCCCCAAAATAAGGAGAATTTCTGTCTTTTTGCCCTAACATATAGGGAATTTCTGCCTTTTTGCCCCACAATTAGGGGAATTTCTGAAATTTTGCTCCAAAATACGGGGAACTTCTGCCTTTTTGTCGAAAATAAGAAGAATGCATAACTTTTTGCTATAAAAAAGGGAAATTTCTTCATTTTTGCTCCAAAATAAGGGGAATTTCTGCTTTTCTGCCTCTAAATAAGTGGAATTTCTGTCTTTTTCCCACAAAACAAAGGGATTCCTGTCTTTTTTGCTCCAAAATAAGGAAAATTTGTGACTTATTACCCTGAAATAAGTGAAATTTCTGGAATTTAGCCCCAAATTAAGGGAAATTTCTGCCTTTTTGCCCCCAAATAAGGGGAATTTCAGACTTTTTACCACAAAATAAGGGGAATTTCTGCATTTTTGCCACAAAATATTAGGAATTTCTTCCTTTTTGCCCCAAAATAAAAAAATTTCTGCCTTCTTTCCCTGAAATAAGTGAAATTTCTGAAATTTTGCCCCAAAATAAGTGAAATTTCTGCAATTTTGCCCCAAAATAAGGGGAATTTCTGCATTTTTGCCCCAAAATAAGTGGAATTTCTGAGTTTTGCCCCAAAATAAGGAGAATTTCTGTCTTTTTGCCCGAACATATAGGAAATTTCTGCCTTTTTGCCCCACAATTAGGGGAATTTCTGCAATTTTGCTCCAAAATACGAGGAATTTCTGCCTTTTTGCCGGAAAATAAGAAGAATGCATACCTTTTTGCCATAAAAAAGGGAAATTTCTTCATTTTTGCTCCAAAATAAGGGGAATTTCTGCATTTTTGCCTCTAAATAAGTGGAATTTCTATCTTTTTCCCACAAAACAAAGGGAATTTCTGTCTTTATTGCCCCAAAATAAGAAAAATTTCTGACTTATTACCCTGAAATAAGTAAAATTTCTGCAATTTTGCCCCAAATAAGGAAAATTTCTGCCTTTTGCCCCAAATAAGGGGAATTTCAGACTTTTTACCTAAAATAAGAGGAATTTCTGCATTTTTGCCACAAAATATAAAAAATTTCTGCCTCTTTGCCCCAAAATGAGGAAAATTTCTGCCTTTTTTCTCTTAAATAAGTGAAATTTCTGCAATTTTGCCCCAAAATAAGTTAACTTTCTGCAATTTTGCCCCAAAATAAGGAAAATTTTTGGAATTTTGCCCCAAAATAAGTGGAATTTCTGAGTTTTGCCCCAAAATAAGGAGAATTTCTATCTTTTTGCCCTAACATATAGGGAATTTCTGCCTTTATGCCCCACAATTAGGGGAATTTCTGCAATTTTGCTCCAAAATACGGGTAATTTCTGCTTTTTTGCCCGAAAATAAGAAGAATGCATAGCTTTTTGCCATAAAAAAGGGAAATTTCTTCATTTTTGCTCCAAAATAAGGAGAATTTCTGCTTTTTTGCCTCTAAATAAGTCGAATTTCTGACTTTTTCCCCCAAAACAAAGGGAATTTCTGTCTTTTTTGCCCCAATATAAGGAAAATTTCTGACTTTTTACCCTGAAATTACTGAAATTTCTGCAATTTTTCCCCAAAATAATGGAAATTTCTGCCTTTTTACACCCAAAAAAGGGGAATTTCAGCCTTTTTACCTCAAAATAACGGGAATTTCTGCATTTTTGCCCCATAATATGGGAAATTTCTGCCTTTTTGCCCCAAAATAAGAAAAATTTCTGCAATTTTGTAACAAAATATACGAAATTTCTGCCTTTTGGCCCCAAAATAAGAGAATTTCTGCTTTTTTTCAGAAATAAGTGAAATTTCTGCAATTTTGCTCTAAAATAAGTCAAATTTCTGCAATTTTGCCCCAAAATAAGTGGAATTTCTGAGTTTTGCCCCAAAATAAGGAGAATTTCTGTCTTTTTGCCCCAACATATAGGGAATTTCTGCCTTTTTGCCCCACAATTAGGGGAATTTTTGCAATTTTGCTCCAAAATACGGGGAATTTCTTCCTTTTTGCCGGAAAATAGGAGAATGCATACCTTTTTGCCATAAAAAGGGAAATTTCTTCATTTTTGCTCCAAAATAAAAGGAATTTCTGCTTTTTTGCCTCTAAATAACTGGAATTGCTGTCTTTTTCCCCCAAAAAAAAGGGAATTTCTGTCTCTTTTGCCCTAAAATAAAGAAAATATCTGACTTATTACCCTGAAGTAAGTGAAATTTCTGCAATTTTGCCCCAAAATAAGGGAAATTTCTGCCTTTTTGCCCCCAAATAAGGGGAATTTCAGCCTTTTTACCTCAAAATAAGGGGAATTTCTGCATTTTTGCCCCAAAATATGGGAAATTTCTGCCTTTTTGTCCCAAAATAAGAAAAATTTTTGCAATTTTGTACCAAAATAAAAAAAAAATTTCTTCCTTTCTGCCCTAAAATAAGAAAATTTCTGCTTTTTTCTGAAATAAGTCAAATTTCTTCAATTTTGCCCCAAAATAAGAGAAATTTCTGGAATTTTGCCCCAAAATAAGTGGAATTTCTGAGTTTTGTCCCAAAATAAGGAGAATTTCTGTCTTTTTGCCCAAATATAGGGAATTTCTGCATTTTTGCCCCACAATTGGGGGAATTTCTGCAATTTTGCTTCAAAATACAAGGAATTTCTGCCTTTTTGCTCGAAAATAAGAAGAATGCATATTTTTTGACATAAAAAAGGGAAATTTCTTCATTTTTGCTCCAAAATAAGGGGAATTTCTGCATTTTTGCCTCTAAATATGTGGAATATCTGTCTTTTTCCCCCAGAACAAAGGGAATTTCTGTCTTTTTGCCCCAAAATAAAGAAAATTTCTGACTTATTACCCTAGAGTAAGTGAAATTTCTGCAATTTTGCCACAAAATAAGGGAAATTTCTGTCTTTTGCCCCCAAATAATGGGAATTTCAGCCTTTTTACCTCAAAATAAGGGGAATTTCTGCATTTTTGCCCCAAAATATGAGAAATTTCTGCCTTTTTGCCCCAAAATAAGAAAAATTTCTGCAATTTTGTACCAAAATGAAAGAAATTTCTGCCTTTTTGCCCCAAAATAAGAAAATTTCTGCTTTTTTTCTGAAATAAGTGAATTTTCTGCAATTTTGCCCAAGAATAAGCGAAATTTCTGAGTTTTGCCCAAAAATAAGGAGAATTACTGTCTTTTTGCCCCAACATATAGGGAATTTCTGCCTTTTTGCCACACAATTAGGGGAATTTCTGCAATTTTGCTCAAAAATATGGGAAATTTCTGCTTTTTTGCCCGAAAATAAAAAGAATGCATACCTGTTTGCCATAAAAAAGGGAAATTTCTTCATTTTTGCTCCAAAATAAGGGGAATTTCTGCTTTTTTGCCTCTAAATAAGTGGAATTTCTGTCTTTTTCCCCCAAAACAAAGGGAATGTCTGTCTTTTTTCCCCAAAATAAGGAAAATTTCTGACTTATTACCCTGAAATAAGTGAAATTTCTGCAATTTCGCCCCAAAATAAGGGAAATTTCTGCATTTTTGTCCCCAAATAAGGGGAATTTCAGCCTTTTTACCTCAAAATAAGGGGAATTTCTGCATTTTTCCCCAAAATATGGGAAATTTCTGCCTTTTTGCCCCAAAATAAGAAAAATTTCTGCAATTTTGTACCAAAATAAAAGAAATTTCTGCCTTTTTGTTCCAAAATAAAAAAATTTCTGCTTTTTTTCTAGAATAAGTCAAATTTCTGCAATTTTGCCCCAAAATAAGGGAAATTTCTGGAATTTTGCCCCAAAATAAGTGAAATTTCTTAGTTTTGCCCCAAAATAAAAAGAATTTCTGTCTTTTTGCCCCAACATAGAGGGAATTTCTGCCTTTTTGCCCCACAATTAGAGGAATTTCTGCAATTTTGCTCCAAAATACAGGGAATTTCTGCCTTTTTGCCCGAAAATAAGAAGAATGCATACCTTTTTGCCATAAAAATGGGAAATTTCTTCATTTTGCTCCAAAATAAGGGGAATTTCTGCTATTTTGCCTCTAATTACGTGGAATTTCTGACTTTTTCCCCCAAAACAAAGAGAATTTCTGTCTTTTTTGCCCCAAAATAAGGAAAATTTCTTACTTATTACCCTGAAATAAGTGAAATTTTTGCAATTTTGCCCCAAAATAAGGGAAATTTCTGTCTTTTTGCCCCCAAATAAGGGGAATTTCAGCCTTTTTACCTCAAAATAAGAGGAATTTCTGCATTTTGCCACAAAATATAAAAAATTTCTGCCTTTTTTCCCCAAAATAAGGAAAATTTCTGCTTTTTTTTCTCTGAAATAAGTGAAATTTCTGCAATTTTGCCCCAAAATATGTGAAGTTTCTGATATTTTGCCACAAAATAAGGAAAATTTTTGGAATTTTGCCCCAAAATAAGGGGAATGTATACCTTTTGCCACAAAAAAGGAAAATTTCTTCATTTTTGCTCCAATATAAGGGGAATTTCTGCTTTTTTGCCTCTAAATAAGTGGAATTTCTGTCTTTTTCCCCCAAAACAAAGGGAATTTCTGTCTTTTTTGCCCCAAAATAAGGAAAATTTCTGACTTATTTCCCTGAAATAAGTGAAATTTCTGCAATTTTGCCCCCAAATAAGGGAAATTTCTGTCTTTTTGCCCCCAAATAAGGGGAATTTCAGCCTTTTTACCTCAAAATAAGGGGAATTTCTGCATTTTTCCCCCAAAATATGGGAAATTTCTCCCTTATTGCCCCAAAATAAGAAAAATTTCTGCAATTTAGTACCAAAGTAAAAGAAATTTCTACCTTTTTTCCCCAAAATAAGAAAATTTCTGCTTTTTTTCTGAAATAAGTGAAATTTCTGCAATTTTGCACCAAAATAAGTGGAATTTCTGAGTTTTGCCCCAAAATGAGGAGATTTTCTGTTTTTTTGCTCCAACATATAGGGAATTTCTGCCTTTTTGCCCCACAATTAGGGGAATTTCTGAAATTTTGCTGCAAAATACGGGGAATTTCTGCTTTTTTGCCCGAAAATAAGAAGAATGCATAGTTTTTTGCCATAAAAAAGGGAAATTTCTTCATTTTTGCTCCAAATAAGTGGGAATATCTGCTTTTTTGCCTCTAAATAAGTGGAATTTCTGTCTTTTTCCCCCGAAACAAAGGGAATTTTTCTCTTTTTGGCCCCAAAATAAGGAAAATATCTGACTTATTACCCTGAAATAAGTGAAATTTCTGCAATTTTGCCCCAAAATAAGAGAAATTTCTGTCTTTTTGCCCCCACATAAGGGGAATTTTAACCTTTTTACGTCAAAATAAGGGGGATTTCTGCATTTTTGCCCCAAAATATGGGAAAATTCTGCCTTTTTGCCCCAAAATAGGAATAATTTTTGCAATTTGTACCAAAATGAAAGAAATTTCTGCCTTTTTGCCCCAAAATAAGAGAATTTCTGCTTTTTTTCAGAAATAAGTGAAATTTCTGCAATTTTGCTCCAAAATAAGTCAAATTTCTGCAATTTTGCCCCAAAATAAGTCAAATTTCTGCAATTTTGCCCCAAAATTAGGGAAATTTCTGGAATTTTGCCTCAAAATAAGTGGAATTTCTGAGTTTTGCCCCAAACTAAGGAGAATTTCTATCTTTTTGCCCCAACATATAGGGAATTTCTGCTTTTGCCCCACAAATAGGGGAATTTCTGCAATTTTGCTCCAAAATACGAGGAATTTCTGCCATTTTGCCCGAAAATAAGAAGAATGCATACCTTTTTGCCATAAAAAAGAGAAATTTCTTCATTTTTGCTCCAAATTAAGGGGAATTTCTGCATTTTTGCCTCTAAATAAGTGGAATTTCTGTCTTTTTCCCTCAAAACAAAGGGAATTTCTGTCTTTTTTTCCCCAAAATAAAGAAAAAATTCTGACTTATTACCCTGAAATAAGTGAAATTTCTGCAATTTTGCCCCAAAATAAGGGAAATTTCTGCATTTTTGCCCCCAAATAAGGGGAATTTCAGCCATTTTACCTCAAAATAAGGGAAATTTCTGCATTTTTGCCCCAAAATAATGGAAATTTTGGCGTTTTTGCCCCAAAATAAGGAAAATTTCTGCCTTTTTACCCTGAAATAAGTGAAATTTCTGCATTTTTGCCCCAAAATAAGGGAAATTTCTGGTATTTTGCCCCAAAATAAGTGGGATTTCTGAGTTTTGCCCCAAAATAAGGAGAATTTCTGTCTTTTTGCCCTAACATATAGGAAATTTCTGCCTTTTTGCCCCACAATTAGAGGAATTTCTGCAATTTTGCTCCAAAATACGAGGAATTTCTGCTTTTTTTGCCCGAAAATAAGAAGAATGCATACCTTTGTGCCATAAAAAAGAGAAATTTCTTCATTTTTGCTCCAAAATAAGGGGAATTTCTGCATTTTTGCTTCTAAATAAGTGGAATTTCTGTCTTTTTCCCCCAAAACAAAGGGAATTTCTGTCTTTTTTGCCCCAAAATAAGAAAAATTTCTGACTTATTACCCTGAAATAAGTGAAATTTCTGCAATTTTGCCCCAAAATAAGGGAAATTTCTGCCTTTTTGCCCCCAAATATGGGGAATTTCAGCCATTTTACCACAAAATAAGGGGAATTTCTGCATTTTTGCCCCAAAATAAGGGAAATTTCGGCCTTTTTGCCCCCAAAAGAGGAAAATTTCTGCCTTTTTTCCCTGAAAGAATTGAAATTTTTCCAATTTTGCCCCAAAATAATGGAAATTTCTGGAATTTTGTCCCAAAACAAGTGGAATTTCTGAGTTTTGCCCCAAAATAAGGAGAATTTCTGTCTTTTTGCCCTAACATATAGGGAATTTCTGCCTTTTTGCCCCACAATTAGGGGAATTTCTGAAATTTTGCTCCAAAATACGGGGAACTTCTGCCTTTTTGTCGAAAATAAGAAGAATGCATAACTTTTTGCTATAAAAAAGGGAAATTTCTTCATTTTTGCTCCAAAATAAGGGGAATTTCTGCTTTCTGCCTCTAAATAAGTGGAATTTCTGTCTTTTTCCCACAAAACAAAGGGATTCCTGTCTTTTTTGCTCCAAAATAAGGAAAATTTGTGACTTATTACCCTGAAATAAGTGAAATTTCTGGAATTTAGCCCCAAATTAAGGGAAATTTCTGCCTTTTTGCCCCCAAATAAGGGGAATTTCAGACTTTTTACCACAAAATAAGGGGAGTTTCTGCATTTTTGCCACAAAATATTAGGAATTTCTTCCTTTTTGCCCCAAAATAAAAAAATTTCTGCCTTCTTTCCCTGAAATAAGTGAAATTTCTGAAATTTTGCCCCAAAATAAGTGAAATTTCTGCAATTTTGCCCCAAAATAAGGGGAATTTCTGCATTTTTGCCCCAAAATAAGTGGAATTTCTGAGTTTTGCCCCAAAATAAGGAGAATTTCTGTCTTTTTGCCCGAACATATAGGAAATTTCTGCCTTTTTGCCCCACAATTAGGGGAATTTCTGCAATTTTGCTCCAAAATACGAGGAATTTCTGCCTTTTTGCCGGAAAATAAGAAGAATGCATACCTTTTTGCCATAAAAAAGGGAAATTTCTTCATTTTTGCTCCAAAATAAGGGGAATTTCTGCATTTTTGCCTCTAAATAAGTGGAATTTCTATCTTTTTCCCACAAAACAAAGGGAATTTCTGTCTTTATTGCCCCAAAATAAGAAAAATTTCTGACTTATTACCCTGAAATAAGTAAAATTTCTGCAATTTTGCCCCAAATAAGGAAAATTTCTGCCTTTTGCCCCAAATAAGGGGAATTTCAGACTTTTTACCTAAAATAAGAGGAATTTCTGCATTTTTGCCACAAAATATAAAAAATTTCTGCCTCTTTGCCCCAAAATGAGGAAAATTTCTGCCTTTTTTCTCTTAAATAAGTGAAATTTCTGCAATTTTGCCCCAAAATAAGTTAACTTTCTGCAATTTTGCCCCAAAATAAGGAAAATTTTTGGAATTTTGCCCCAAAATAAGTGGAATTTCTGAGTTTTGCCCCAAAATAAGGAGAATTTCTATCTTTTTGCCCTAACATATAGGGAATTTCTGCCTTTATGCCCCACAATTAGGGGAATTTCTGCAATTTTGCTCCAAAATACGGGTAATTTCTGCTTTTTTGCCCGAAAATAAGAAGAATGCATAGCTTTTTGCCATAAAAAAGGGAAATTTCTTCATTTTTGCTCCAAAATAAGGAGAATTTCTGCTTTTTTGCCTCTAAATAAGTCGAATTTCTGACTTTTTCCCCCAAAACAAAGGGAATTTCTGTCTTTTTTGCCCCAATATAAGGAAAATTTCTGACTTTTTACCCTGAAATTACTGAAATTTCTGCAATTTTTCCCCAAAATAATGGAAATTTCTGCCTTTTTACACCCAAAAAAGGGGAATTTCAGCCTTTTTACCTCAAAATAACGGGAATTTCTGCATTTTTGCCCCATAATATGGGAAATTTCTGCCTTTTTGCCCCAAAATAAGAAAAATTTCTGCAATTTTGTAACAAAATATACGAAATTTCTGCCTTTTGGCCCCAAAATAAGAGAATTTCTGCTTTTTTTCAGAAATAAGTGAAATTTCTGCAATTTTGCTCTAAAATAAGTCAAATTTCTGCAATTTTGCCCCAAAATAAGTGGAATTTCTGAGTTTTGCCCCAAAATAAGGAGAATTTCTGTCTTTTTGCCCCAACATATAGGGAATTTCTGCCTTTTTGCCCCACAATTAGGGGAATTTTTGCAATTTTGCTCCAAAATACGGGGAATTTCTTCCTTTTTGCCGGAAAATAGGAGAATGCATACCTTTTTGCCATAAAAAGGGAAATTTCTTCATTTTTGCTCCAAAATAAAAGGAATTTCTGCTTTTTTGCCTCTAAATAACTGGAATTGCTGTCTTTTTCCCCCAAAAAAAAGGGAATTTCTGTCTCTTTTGCCCTAAAATAAAGAAAATATCTGACTTATTACCCTGAAGTAAGTGAAATTTCTGCAATTTTGCCCCAAAATAAGGGAAATTTCTGCCTTTTTGCCCCCAAATAAGGGGAATTTCAGCCTTTTTACCTCAAAATAAGGGGAATTTCTGCATTTTTGCCCCAAAATATGGGAAATTTCTGCCTTTTTGTCCCAAAATAAGAAAAATTTTTGCAATTTTGTACCAAAATAAAAAAAAAATTTCTTCCTTTCTGCCCTAAAATAAGAAAATTTCTGCTTTTTTCTGAAATAAGTCAAATTTCTTCAATTTTGCCCCAAAATAAGAGAAATTTCTGGAATTTTGCCCCAAAATAAGTGGAATTTCTGAGTTTTGTCCCAAAATAAGGAGAATTTCTGTCTTTTTGCCCAAATATAGGGAATTTCTGCATTTTTGCCCCACAATTGGGGGAATTTCTGCAATTTTGCTTCAAAATACAAGGAATTTCTGCCTTTTTGCTCGAAAATAAGAAGAATGCATATTTTTTGACATAAAAAAGGGAAATTTCTTCATTTTTGCTCCAAAATAAGGGGAATTTCTGCATTTTTGCCTCTAAATATGTGGAATATCTGTCTTTTTCCCCCAGAACAAAGGGAATTTCTGTCTTTTTGCCCCAAAATAAAGAAAATTTCTGACTTATTACCCTAGAGTAAGTGAAATTTCTGCAATTTTGCCACAAAATAAGGGAAATTTCTGTCTTTTGCCCCCAAATAATGGGAATTTCAGCCTTTTTACCTCAAAATAAGGGGAATTTCTGCATTTTTGCCCCAAAATATGAGAAATTTCTGCCTTTTTGCCCCAAAATAAGAAAAATTTCTGCAATTTTGTACCAAAATGAAAGAAATTTCTGCCTTTTTGCCCCAAAATAAGAAAATTTCTGCTTTTTTTCTGAAATAAGTGAATTTTCTGCAATTTTGCCCAAGAATAAGCGAAATTTCTGAGTTTTGCCCCAAAATAAGGAGAATTACTGTCTTTTTGCCCCAACATATAGGGAATTTCTGCCTTTTTGCCACACAATTAGGGGAATTTCTGCAATTTTGCTCAAAAATATGGGAAATTTCTGCTTTTTTCCCGAAAATAAAAAGAATGCATACCTGTTTGCCATAAAAAAGGGAAATTTCTTCATTTTTGCTCCAAAATAAGGGGAATTTCTGCTTTTTTGCCTCTAAATAAGTGGAATTTCTGTCTTTTTCCCCCAAAACAAAGGGAATGTCTGTCTTTTTTCCCCAAAATAAGGAAAATTTCTGACTTATTACCCTGAAATAAGTGAAATTTCTGCAATTTCGCCCCAAAATAAGGGAAATTTCTGCATTTTTGTCCCCAAATAAGGGGAATTTCAGCCTTTTTACCTCAAAATAAGGGGAATTTCTGCATTTTTCCCCAAAATATGGGAAATTTCTGCCTTTTTGCCCCAAAATAAGAAAAATTTCTGCAATTTTGTACCAAAATAAAAGAAATTTCTGCCTTTTTGTTCCAAAATAAAAAAATTTCTGCTTTTTTTCTAGAATAAGTCAAATTTCTGCAATTTTGCCCCAAAATAAGGGAAATTTCTGGAATTTTGCCCCAAAATAAGTGAAATTTCTTAGTTTTGCCCCAAAATAAAAAGAATTTCTGTCTTTTTGCCCCAACATAGAGGGAATTTCTGCCTTTTTGCCCCACAATTAGAGGAATTTCTGCAATTTTGCTCCAAAATACAGGGAATTTCTGCCTTTTTGCCCGAAAATAAGAAGAATGCATACCTTTTTGCCATAAAAATGGGAAATTTCTTCATTTTGCTCCAAAATAAGGGGAATTTCTGCTATTTTGCCTCTAATTACGTGGAATTTCTGACTTTTTCCCCCAAAACAAAGAGAATTTCTGTCTTTTTTGCCCCAAAATAAGGAAAATTTCTTACTTATTACCCTGAAATAAGTGAAATTTTTGCAATTTTGCCCCAAAATAAGGGAAATTTCTGTCTTTTTGCCCCCAAATAAGGGGAATTTCAGCCTTTTTACCTCAAAATAAGAGGAATTTCTGCATTTTTGCCACAAAATATAAAAAATTTCTGCCTTTTTTCCCCAAAATAAGGAAAATTTCTGCTTTTTTTTCTCTGAAATAAGTGAAATTTCTGCAATTTTGCCCCAAAATATGTGAAGTTTCTGATATTTTGCCACAAAATAAGGAAAATTTTTGGAATTTTGCCCCAAAATAAGGGGAATGTATACCTTTTGCCACAAAAAAGGAAAATTTCTTCATTTTTGCTCCAATATAAGGGGA
This sequence comes from Micromys minutus, assembly GCF_963924665.1. Taxonomy (NCBI): domain Eukaryota; kingdom Metazoa; phylum Chordata; class Mammalia; order Rodentia; family Muridae; genus Micromys; species Micromys minutus. The sequence goes on from NW_027667715.1 coordinate 760,668, forward strand.
ATTTCTGCTTTTTTGCCTCTAAATAAGTGGAATTTCTGTCTTTTTCCCCCAAAACAAAGGGAATTTCTGTCTTTTTTGCCCCAAAATAAGGAAAATTTCTGACTTATTTCCCTGAAATAAGTGAAATTTCTGCAATTTTGCCCCCAAATAAGGGAAATTTCTGTCTTTTTGCCCCCAAATAAGGGGAATTTCAGCCTTTTTACCTCAAAATAAGGGGAATTTCTGCATTTTTCCCCCAAAATATGGGAAATTTCTCCCTTATTGCCCCAAAATAAGAAAAATTTCTGCAATTTAGTACCAAAGTAAAAGAAATTTCTACCTTTTTTCCCCAAAATAAGAAAATTTCTGCTTTTTTTCTGAAATAAGTGAAATTTCTGCAATTTTGCACCAAAATAAGTGGAATTTCTGAGTTTTGCCCCAAAATGAGGAGATTTTCTGTTTTTTTGCTCCAACATATAGGGAATTTCTGCCTTTTTGCCCCACAATTAGGGGAATTTCTGAAATTTTGCTGCAAAATACGGGGAATTTCTGCTTTTTTGCCCGAAAATAAGAAGAATGCATAGTTTTTTGCCATAAAAAAGGGAAATTTCTTCATTTTTGCTCCAAATAAGTGGGAATATCTGCTTTTTTGCCTCTAAATAAGTGGAATTTCTGTCTTTTTCCCCCAAAACAAAGGGAATTTTTCTCTTTTTGGCTCCAAAATAAGGAAAATATCTGACTTATTACCCTGAAATAAGTGAAATTTCTGCAATTTTGCCCCAAAATAAGAGAAATTTCTGTCTTTTTGCCCCCACATAAGGGGAATTTTAACCTTTTTACGTCAAAATAAGGGGGATTTCTGCATTTTTGCCCCAAAATATGGGAAAATTCTGCCTTTTTGCCCCAAAATAGGAATAATTTTTGCAATTTGTACCAAAATGAAAGAAATTTCTGCCTTTTTGCCCCAAAATAAGAGAATTTCTGCTTTTTTTCAGAAATAAGTGAAATTTCTGCAATTTTGCTCCAAAATAAGTCAAATTTCTACAATTTTTCCCTAAAATAAGTGGAATTTCTGAGTTTAGCCCCAAAATAAAAAGAATTTCTGTCTTTTTGCCCCATCATATAGAGATTTTCTGACTTTTTGCCACACAATTACGGGAATTTCTGCAATTTTGCTCTAAAATACGAGGAATTTCTGCCTTTTTGCCCGAAAATAAGGGGAATGCTTACCTTTTTGCCATAAAAAAGGGAAATTTCTTCATTTTTGCTCCTAAATAAAGGGAATTTCTGCCTTTTTGCCTCTAAATAAGTGGAATATCTGTCTTTTTCCCCCAAAACAAAGGGAATTTCTGTCTTTTTGCCCCAAAATAAGGAAAATTTCTGACTTATTACCATGAAGTAAGTGAAATTTCTGCAATTTTGCCCAAAATAAGGGAAATTTCTGCCTTTTGCCCCCAAATAATGGGAATTTCAGCCTTTTTACCTCAAAATAAAAGAAATTTCTGCATTTTTGCCCCAAAATATGAGAAATTGCTGCCTTTTTGCCCGTAAATAAGAAAAATTTCTGCAATTTTGTACCAAAATAAAAGAAATTTCTTCCTTTTTGCCCCAAAATAAGAAAATTTCTGCTTTTTTTTTGAAATAAGTGAAATTTCTGCAATTTTGCCCAAAAACAAATGAAATTTCTGAGTTTTGCCCCAAAATAAAAAGAATTTCTGTCTTTTTGCCCCAACATAGAGAGAATTTCTGCCTTTTTGCCCCACAATTAGGGAAATTTCTGCAATTTTGCTTCAAAATACGGGGAATTTCTTCTTTTTTGCCGGAAAATAAGAAGAATGCATATTTTTTTGCCATAAAAAAGGGAAATTTCTTCATTTTTGCTCCAAAATAAAAGGAATTTCTGCTTTTTTGCCTCTAAATAAGTGGAATTTCTGTCTTTTTCCCCCAAAACAAAAAGAATTTCTGTTTTTTTCCCCAAAATAAGGAAAATTTCTGACTTATTACCCTGAAGTAAGTGAAATTTCTGCAATTTTGCCCTAAAATAAGGGAAATTTCTGCCTTTTTGCCACCAAATAAGGGGAATTTCAGCCTTTTTACCTCAAAATAAGGGGAATTTCTGCATTTTTGCCCAAAATATGGGAAATTTCTGCCTTTTTGTCACAAAATAAGAAAAATTTTTGCAATTTTGTACCAAAATAAAAAAAAATTTCTGCCTTTTTGCCCTAAAATAAGAAAATTTATGCTTTTTTCTGAAATAAGTCAAATTTCATCAATTTTGCCCCAAAATAATGGAAATTTCTGGAATTTTTGCCCCAAAATAAGTGGAATTTCTGAGTATTGCCCCAAAATAAGGAGAATTTCTGTCTTTTTGCCCAAATATAGGGAATTTCTGCCTTTTTGCCCCACAATTGGGGGAATTTCTGCAATTTTGCTCCAAAATACAAGGAATTTCTGCCTTTTTGCCCAAAAATAAGAATAATGCATACCTTTTTGCCATAAAAAAGAGAAATTTCTTCATTTTTGCTCCAAAATAAAAGGAATTTCTGCATTTTTGCCTCTAAATAAGTGGAATATCTGTCTTTTTCCCCAAAAACAAACGGAATTTCTGTCTTTTTGCCCCAAAATAAGGAAAATTTCTGACTTCTTACCCTGAAGTAAGTGAAATTTCTGCAATTTTGCCCCAAAATAAGGGAAATTTCTGCCTTTTGCCCCCAAATAATGGGAATTTCAGCCTTTTTACGTCAAAATAAGGGGAATTTCTTCATTTTTGCTTCAAAATATGAGAAATTTCTGCCTTTTTGCCCCAAAATAAGAAAAATTTCTGCAATTTTGTACCAAAATAAAAGAAATTTCTGCCTTTTTGCCCCAAAATAAGAAAATTTCTGCTTTTTTCTGAAATAAGTGAAATTTCTGCAATTTTGCCCAAAAATAAGTGAAATTTCTGAGTTTTGCCCCAAAATAAGGAGAATTTCTGTCTTTTTGCCCCAACATATAGGGAATTTCTGCCTTTTTGCCCCACAATTAGGGGAATTTCTGCAATTTTGCTCAAAAATACGGGGAATTTCTGCTTTTTGTTCGAAAATAAAAAGAATGCATACCTGTTTGCCAAAAAAAAGTGAAATTTCTTCATTTTTGCTCCAAAATAAGGAGAATTTACGCTTTTTTTGCCTCTAAATAAGTGGAATTTCCGTCTTTTTCCCCCAAAACAAAGGGAATTTCTGTCTTTTTTTACCCCAAAATAAGGAAAATTTCTGACTTATTACCCTGAAATAAGTGAAATTTCTGCAATTTCGCCCCAAAATTAGGTAAATTTCTGCATTTTTGTCCCCAAATAAGGGGAATTTCAGCCTTTTTACCTCAAAATAAGGGGAATTTCTGCATTTTTCCCCAAAATATGGGAAATTTCTGCCTTTTTGCCCCAAAATAAGAAAAATTTCTGCAATTTTGTACTAAAATAAAAGAAATTTCTGCCTTTTTGCCCCAAAATAAGAAAATTTCTGCTTTTTTTCTGAAATAAGTCAAATTTCTGCAATTTTGCCCCAAAATAAGAGAAATTTCTGGAATTTTGCCCCAAAGTAAGTGAAATTTCTTAGTTTTGCCCCAAAATAAAAAGAATTTCTGTATTTTTGCCCCAACATAGAGAGAATTTCTGCCTTTTTGCCCCACAATTAGAGGAATTTCTACAATTTTGCTCCAAAATACGGGGAATTTCTGCCTTTTTGCCCGAAAATAAGAAGATTGCATACCTTTTTGCCATAAAAAAGGGAAATTTCTTCATTTTTGCTCCAAAATAAGGGGAATTTCTGCTTTTTTGCCTCTAAATAAGTGAAATTTCTGACTTTTCCCCCAAAACAAAGGGAATTTCTGTCTCTTTTGCCCCAAAATAAGGAAAATTTCTGACTTATTACCCTGAAATAAGTGAAATTTCTGCAATTTCGCCCCAAAATAAGGAAAATTTCTGCATTTTTGTCCCAAATAAGGGGAATTTCAGCCTTTTTACCTCAAAATAAGGGGAATTTCTGCATTTTTCCCCAAAATATGGGAAATTTCTGCCTTTTTGATCCAAAATAAGAAAAATTTCTGCAATTTTGTACTAAAATAAAAGAAATTTCTGCCTTTTTGCCCCAAAATAAGAAAATTTCTGCTTTTTTTCTGAAATAAGTCAAATTTCTGCAATTTTGCCCCAAAATAAGAGAAATTTCTGGAATTTTGCCCCAAAATAAGGGAAATTTCTGCCTTTTTTCCTCCAAATAAGAAGAATTTTAGCCTTTTTACCTAAAAATAAGAGGAATTTCTGCATTTTTGCCACAAAATATAAAAAATTTCTGCCTTTTTGCCCCAAAATAAGGAAAATTTCTGCCTTTTTTCTCTGAAATAAGTGAAATTTCTGCAATTTTGCCACAAAATAAGTGAAGTTTCTTCAATTTTTCCCCAAAATAAGGAAAATTTTTGGAATTTTGCCCCAAAATAAGGGGAATGTATACCTTTTGCCACAAAAAAAGGGAAATTTCATTTTTGCTCCAATATAAGGGGAATTTCTGCTTTTTTGCCTCTAAATAAGTGGAATTTCTGTCTTTTTCCCCCAAAACAAAGGGAATTTCTCTCTTTTTTGCCCCAAAATAAGGAAAATATCTGACTTATTACCCTGAAATAAGAGAAATTTCTGAAATTTTGCCCCAAAATAAGAGAAATTTCTGTCTTTTTGCCCCCAAATAAGGGGAATTTTAACCTTTTTACCTCAAATAAGGGGGATTTCTGCATTTTTGCCCCAAAATATGGGAAAATTGTCCCTTTTTGCCCCAAAATAGGAAAAATTTTTGCAATTTTGTACCAAAATAAAAGAAATTTCTGCCTTTTTGCCCCAAAATAAAAGAATTTCTGCTTTTTTTCAGAAATAAGTGAAATTTCTGCAATTTTGCTCCAAAATAAGTCAAATTTCTGCAATTTTGCCACAAAATATGTGGAATTTCTGGGTTTTGCCCCAAAATATGGAGAATTTCTGTCTTTTTACCCCAACATATAGAGAATTTTTGCCTTTTTGCCACACAATTACGGGAATTTCTGCAATTTTGCTCTAAAATATGAGGAATTTCTGCCTTTTTGCCCGAAAATAAAAGGAATGCATACCTTTTTGCCATAAAAAAGGGAAATTTCTTCATTTTTGCTCCAAAATAAAGGGAATTTCTGCGTTTTTGCCTCTAAATAAGTGGAATATCTGTCTTCTTCCACTAAAACAAAGGGAATTTCTGTCTTTTTGCCCCAAAATAAGGAAAATTTCTGACTTATTACCATGAAGTAAGTGAAATTTCTGTAATTTAGCCCGAAATAAGGGAAATTTCTGCCTTTTGCCCCCAAATAATGGGAATTTCAGCCTTTTTACCTCAAAATAAGAAGATTTTCTGCATTTTTGCCCAAAATATGGGAAATTTCTGCCTTTTTGTCACAAAATAAGAAAAATTTTTGCAATTTTGTACCAAAATAAAAAAAAATTTCTGCCTTTTTACCCTAAAATAAGAAAATTTCTGCTTTTTTCTGAAATAAGTCAAATTTCTTCAATTTTGCCCCAAAATAATGGAAATTTCTGGAATTTTGCCCCAAAATAAGTGGAATTTCTGAGTTTTGCCCCAAAATAAGGAGAATTTCTGTCTTTTTGCCCAAATATAGGGAATTTCTGCCTTTTTGCCCCACAATTGGGGGAATTTCTGCAATTTTGCTCCAAAATACAAGAAATTTCTGCCTTTTTGCCCAAAAATAAGAATAATGCATACCTTTTTGCCATAAAAAAGGGAAATTTCTTCATTTTTGCTCCAAAATAAAAGGAATTTCTGCATTTTTTCCTCTAAATAAGTGGAATATCTGTCTTTTTCCCCCAAAACAAACGGAATTTCTGTCTTTTTGCCCCAAAATAAAAAAAATTTCTGACTTCTTACTCTGAAGTAAGTGAAATTTCTGCAATTTTGCCCCAAAATAATGGAAATTTCTGCCTTTTGCCCCCAAATAATGGGAATTTCAGTCTTTTTACCTCAAAATAAGGGGAATTTCTGCATTTTTGCTTCAAAATATGAGAAATTTCTGCCTTTTTGCCCCAAAATTAGAAAATTTCTGCTTTTTTCTGAAATAAGTGAAATTTCTGCAATTTTGCCCAAAAATAAGTGAAATTTCTGAGTTTTGCCCCAAAATAAGGAGAATTTCTGTCTTTTTGCCCCAACATATAGGGAATTTCTGCGTTTTTGCCCCACAATTAGGGGAATTTCTTTAATTTTGCTCAAAAATACGGGGAATTTCTGCTTTTTTGCCCGAAAATAAAAAGAATGCATACCTGTTTGCCATAAAAAAGGGAAATTTCTTCATTTTTGCTCCAAAATAAGGGGAATTTTCGTTTTGCCTCTAAATAAGTGGAATTTCTGTCTTTTTTGCCCAAAACAAAGGGAATTTCTGTCTTTTTTTGCCCCAAAATAAAAAAAATTTCTAACTTATTATCCTGAAATAAGTGAAATTTCTGCAATTTCGCCCCAAAATAAGGGAAATTTCTGCCTTTTTGTCCCCAAATAAGGGGAATTTCAGCCTTTTTACCTCAAAATAAGGGGAATTTCTGCATTTTTCCCCAAAATATGGGAAATTTCTGCCTTTTTGCCCCAAAATAAGAAAAATTTCTGCAATTTTGTACTAAAATAAAAGAAATTTCTGCCTTTTTGCCCCAAAATAAGAAAATTTCTGCTTTTTTTCTGAAATAAGTCAAATTTCTGCAATTTTGCCCCAAAATGAGAGAAATTTCTGGAATTTTGCCCCAAAATAAGTGAAATTTCTTAGTTTTGCCCCAAAATAAAAAGAATATCTGTCTTTTTGCCCCAACATAGAGAGAATTTCTGCCTTTTTGCCCCACAATTAGAGGAATTTCTGCAATTTTGCTCCAAAATACGGGGAATTTCTGCCTTTTTGCCCGAAAATAAGAAGATTGCATACCTTTTTGTCATAAAAAAAGGAAATTTCTTCATTTTTGCTCCAAAATAAAAGGAATTTCTGCTTTTTTGCCTCTAAATAAGTGAAATTTCTGACTTTTTCCCCCAAAACAAAGGGAATTTCTGTCTCTTTTGCCCCAAAATAAGGAAAATTTCTGACTTATTACCCTGAAATAAGTGAAATTTCTGCAATTTTGCCCCAAAATGAGGGAAATTTCTGCCTTTTTGCCCCCAAATAAGAAGAATTTCAGCCTTTTTACTTAAAAATAAGAGGAATTTCTGCATTTTTGCCACAAAATATTAAAAATTTCTGCCTTTTTGCCCCAAAATAAGGAAAATTTCTGCCTTTTTTCTCTGAAATAAGTGAAATTTCTGCAATTTTGCCACAAAATAAGTGAAGGTTCTGCAATTTTGCCCCAAAATAAGGAAAATTTTTGGAATTTTGCCCCAAAATAAGGGGAATGTATACCTTTTGCCACAAAAAAAGGAAATTTCTTTATTTTTGCTCCAATATAAGGGGAATTTCTGCTTTTTTGCCTCTAAATAAGTGGAATTTCTGTCTTTTTCCCCCAAAACAAAGGGAATTTCTCTCTTTTTTGCCCCAAAATAAGGAAAATATCTGACTTATTACCCTGAAATAAGTGAAATTTCTGCAATTTTGCCCCAAAATAAGAGAAATTTCTGGCTTTTTGCCCCCAAATAAGGGGAATTTTAACCTTTTTACCTCAAAATAAGGGGGACTTCTGAATTTTTGCCCCAAAATATGGGAAAATTCTGCCTTTTTCCCCAAAATAGGAAAAATTTTTGCAATTTTGTACCAAAATAAAAAAAATTTTCTGCCTTTTTGCTCCAAAATAAAAGAATTTCTGCTTTTTTTCAGAAATAAGTTAAATTTCTGCAATTTTGCTCCAAAATAAGTCAAATTTCTGCAGTTTTGCCCCAAAATAAGTGGAATTTCTGGGTTTTGCCCCAAAATAAGGAGAATTTCTGTCTTTTTGCCCCAACATATAGAGAATTTCTGCCTTTTAGCCACACAATTACGGGAATTTCTGCAATTTTGCTCTAAAATACGAGGAATTTCTGCCTTTTTGCCCGAAAATAAGGGGAATGCATACCTTTTTGCCATAAAAAAGTGAAATTTCTTCATTTTTGCTCCAAAATAAAGGGAATTTCTGCCTTTTTGCCTCTAAATAAGTGGAATATCTGTCTTTTTCCCCCAAAACAAAGGGAATTTCTGTCTTTTTGCCCCAAAATAAGGAAAATTTCTCACTTATTACCATGAAGTAAGTTAAATTTCTGCAATTTTGCCCGAAATAAGGGAAATTTCTGCCTTTTGCCCCCAAATAATGGGAATTTCAGCCTTTTTACCTCAAAATAATGGGAATTTCTGTATTTTTGCCCCAAAATATGAGAAATTTCTGCCTTTTTGCCCCAAAATAAGAAAAATTTCTGCAATTTTGTACTAAAAGAAATTTCTGCCTTTTTGCTCCAAAATAAGAAAATTTCTGCTTTTTTTTCTGAAATAAGTGAAATTTCTGCAATTTTGCCCAAAAATATGTGGGATTTCTGAGTTTTGCTCCAAAATAAGGAGAATTTCTGTCTTTTTGCCCCATCATATAGGGAATTTCTGCCTTTTTGCCCCACAATTAGGGGAATTTCTGCAATTTTGCTCAAAAATATGGGAAATTTCTGTTTTTTTGCCCGAAAATAAAAAGAATGCATACCTGTTTGCCATAAAAAAGGGAAATTTCTTCATTTTTGCTCCAAAATAATAGGACTTTCTGCTTTTTTGCCTCTAAATAAGTGGAATTTCTGACATTTTCCCCCAAAACAAAGGGAATTTCTGTCTTTTTTCCCCAAAATAAGGAAAATTTCTGACTTATTACACTGAAATAAGTGAAATTTCTGCAATTTCGCCTCAAAATAAGGGAAATTTCTGCATTTTTGTCCCCAAATAAGGGGAACTTCAGCCTTTTTACCTCAAAATAAGGGAAATTTCTGCATTTTTCCCCAAAATATGGGAAATTTCTGCCTTTTTGCCCCAAAATAAGAAAAATTTCTGCAATTTTGTACCAAAATAAAAGAAATTTCTGCCTTTTTGTCCCAAAATAAGAAAATTTCTGCTTATTTTCTGAAATAAGTCAAATTTCTGCAATTTTGCCCCAAAATAAGAGAAATTTCTGGAATTTTGCCCTAAAATAAGTGAAATTTCTTAGTTTTGCCCCAAAATAAGGAGAATTTCTGTGTTTTTGTCCCAACATATAGGGAATTTCTGCCTTTTTGCCTCACAATTAGGGGAATTTCTGCAATTTTGCTCCAAAATACGGGGAATCTCTGCCTTTTTGCCCGAAAATAAGAAGATTGCATACCTTTTTGCCATAAAAAAAGGAAATTTCTTCATTTTTGCTCCAAAATAAGGAGAATTTCTGCTTTTTTGCCTCTAAATAAGTGAAATTTCTGACTTTTTCCCCAAAAACAAAGGGAATTTCTGTCTCTATTGCCCCAAAATAAGGAAAATTTCTGACTTATTACCCTGAAGTAAGTGAAATTTCTGCAATTTTGCCCCAAAATAAGGGAAATTTCTGCCTTTTTGCCCCCAAATAAGAAGAATTTCAGCATTTTTACCTAAAAATAAGAGGAATTTCTGCATTTTTGCCACAAAATATAAAAAATTTCTGCCTTTTTGCCCCAAAATAAGGAAAATTTCTGCCTTTTTTCTCTGAAATAAGTGAAATTTCTGCAATTTTGCCACAGAATAAGGAAAATTTTTGGAATTTTGCCCCAAAATAAGGGGAATGTATACCTTTTGCCACAAAAAAGGGAAATTTCTTCATTTTTGCTCCAATATAAGGGGAATTTCTGCTTTTTTGCCTCTAAATAAGTGGAATTTCTGTCTTTTTCCCCCAAAACAAAGGGAATTTCTCTCTTTTTTGCCCCAAAATAAGGAAAATATCTGACTTATTACCCTGAAATAAGGGAAATTTCTGCAATTTTGCCCCAAAATAAGAGAAATTTCTGCCTTTTTGCCCCCAAATAAAAGGAATTTTAACCTTTTTACCTCAAAATAAGGGGAATTTCTGAATTTTTGCCCCAAAATATGGGAAAATTCTGCCTTTTTGCCCCAAAATAGGAAAAATTTTTGCAATTTTGTACCAAAATAAAAAAAATTTCTGCCTTTTTGCTCCAAAATAAAAGAATTTCTGCTTTTTTTCAGAAATAAGTGAAATTTCTGCAATTTTGCTCCAAAATAAGTCAAATTTCTGCAATTTTGATCCAAAATAAGTGGAATTTCTGGGTTTTGCCCCAAAATAAGGAGAATTTCTGTCTTTTTGCCCCAACATGTAGAGAATTTCTGCCTTTTTGCCACACAATTACGGGAATTTCTGCAATTTTGCTCTAAAATACGAGGAATTTCTGCCTTTTTGCCCGAAAATAAGGGGAATGCATACCTTTTTGCCATAAAAAAGTAAAATTTCTTCATTTTTGCACCAAAATAAAGGGAATTTCTGCTTTTTTGCCTCTAAATAAGTGGAATATCTGTCTTTTTCCCCCAAAACAAAGGGAATTTCTGTCTTTTTGCCCCAAAATAAGAAAAATTTCTGACTTATTACTATGAAGTAAGTGAAATTTCTGCAATTTTGCCCGAAATAAGGAAAATTTCTGCCTTTTGCCCCCAAATAATAAGAATTTCAGCCTTTTTACCTCAAAATAAGGGGAATTTCTGTATTTTTGCCCCAAAATATGAGAAATTTCTGCCTTTTTGCCCCAAAATAAGAAAAATTTCTGCAATTTTGTACTAAAAGAAATTTCTGCCTTTTTGCTCCAAAATAAGAAAATTTCTGCTTTTTTTTCTGAAATAAGTGAAATTTCTGCAATTTTGCCCAAAAATATGTGGGATTTCTGAGTTTTGCCCCAAAATAAAAAGAATTTCTGTCTTTTTGCCCCAACATATAGGAAATTTCTGCCTTTTTGCCCCACAATTAGGGGAATTTCTGCAATTTTGCTCCAAAATACGAGGAATTTCTGCCTTTTTGCCCGAAAATAAGAAGAATGCATACCTGTTTGCCATAAAAAAGGGAAATTTCTTCATTTTTGCTCCAAAATAATGGGAATTTCTGCTTTCTTGCCTCTAAATAAGTGGAATTTCTAACATTTTCCCCCAAAACAAAGGGAATTTCTGTCTTTTTTCCCCAAAATAAGGAAAATTTCTGACTTATTACCCTGAAATAAGTGAAATTTCTGCAATTTCGCCTCAAAATAAGGGTAATTTCTGCATTTTTGTCCCCAAATAAGGGGAATTTCAGCCTTTTTACCTCAAAATAAGGGGAATTTCTGCATTTTTCCCCAAAATATGGGAAATTTCTGCCTTTTTGCCCCAAAATTAGAAAAATTTCTGCAATTTTGTACCAAAATAAAAGAAATTTCTGCCTTTTTGCCCCAAAATAAGAAAATTTCTGCTTTTTTTCTGAAATAAGTCAAATTTCTGCAATTTTGCCCCAAATAAAGGAAATTTCTGGAATTTTGCCCCAAAATAAGTGAAATTTCTTAGTTTTGCCCCAAAATAAGGAGAATTTCTGTCTTTTTGTCCCAACATATAGGGAATTTCTGCCTTTTTGCCTCACAATTAGGGGAATTTCTGCAATTTTGCTCCAAAATACGGGGAATTTCTGCCTTTTTGCCTGAAAATAAGAAGAATGCATACCTTTTTGCCATAAAAAAGGAAATTTTCTTCATTTTTGCTCCAAAATAAGGGGAATTTCTGCTTTTTTGCCTCTAAATAAGTGGAATTTCTGACATTTTCCCCCAAAACAAAGGGAATTTCTGTCTTTTTTGCCCCAAAATAAGGAAAATTTCTGACTTATTACCCTGAAATAACTGAAATTTCTGCAATTTTGCTCCAAAATAAGGGAAATTTCTGCCTTTTTGCCCTCAAATAAAGGGAATTTCAGCCTTTTTACCTCAAAATAAGAGGAATTTCTCCATTTTTGCCACAAAATATAAAAAATTTCTGCCTTTTTGCCCCAAAATAAGGAAAATTTCTGCCTTTTTTCCCTGAAATAAGTGAAATTTCTGCAATTTTGCCCCAAAATAAGGGAAATTTCAGCAATTTTGCCCCAATGTATAGGAATTTTGTGCAATTTTGCCCCAAAATAAAGGGAATTTCTGACTGTTTGCTCCCGAAAAAAGGAGATTTTCTGTCTTTTTGCCCCAAAATAAGTAGAATTTCTGCCTTTTTTTCGAAAATTATGAGAATTTCTGCAATTTTGCTTCAAAATACGGGGAATTTCTGCCTTTTAGCCCCAAAATAAGGGAATTTCTGCATTTTCCCACAATATTTGGGGAATTTCTGCATTTTACCTCTAAATAAGGGGAATTTCTGCATTTTACCTCAAAATAAGAAGAATTTCTGCCTTTTGCCCCAAAATATGGGGAATTTCTCTTTTTTTGTTCCAAAATAAAAAAAATTTCTTCAATTTTGTACCATAATAAAAGGAATTTTTGCTTTTTGCCCCAAAATAAGGGGAATTTCTGACTTTTTTCCCTGAAATAAATAAAATTTCTGCAATTTTGCCCGAAAATAAGGGAAATTTGTGCCTTTTTGCCCCAAAATGAGGGGAAATTCTGCCTTTTGCCCCAAAATATGGGGAATTTCTGCATTTTACCTCAAAATAAGGGGAATTTCAGCCTTTTTACACCAAAATATGGAGAATTTCTGCCTTTTTGCCTCAAAATAAAGGCAATTTCTGCATTTTTGCACCAATATTAGGGGAATTTCTGCAATTTTGCTCCAAAATACGTGTCATTTCTCCCTTTTTGCCTGAAATTAAGTGGAATTTCTGCCTTTCTCATCCGAAATAAGTGAAATTTCTTCTATTTTAGCCAAAAATTAGGGATTTCATCTTTTTGCCCCAAAATAAGGGGAATTTCTGCCATTTTGCCCTGAAATATTTGAAATTTCTGCAATTTTACCCCAAAAAAGGGGAATTTCTGCCTTTTTGCCCCAAAATAAGGGGAATTTCAGCCTTATTACCTCAAAATAAGGGAAATTTCTGCTTTTTGCCACAAAATATGAGGAATTTTGACTTTTTACCCTGAAATAAATGAAATTTCTGCAATTTTGCCCGAAAATAAGGAAAATTTCTGCCTTTTTGCCCCAAAATAAGGGGAATTTCAGCCTTATTACCTCAAAATAAGGGGAATTTCTGCCTTTTTGCCCCAAAATAAGGAAAATTTCTACAAATTTGCCTCAAAATAAGGGAAATTTCTCCCTTTTTGCCCAAAAATAAAGGAAATTTCAGCCTTTTTACCTGAAAATAAGTGAAATATCTGCAATTTTGCCCCAAATAAGAGAAATTTTTGCAATTTTGCCTGAACATAAGGTAAATTTCTGCAATTTTACCACAAAATAAAGGAAATTTCTGGAATTTTGCTCCAAAATAAGGGGAATTTCTGATTTTTGCCCCAAAGTATAGGAAGTTTCTGCCTTTTGCCCCAAAATTAGGGGAATTTCTGCAATTTTGCTCCAAAATACAAGAAATTTCTGTTTTTTTGCCCGAAAATAAGAAGAATGCATACCTTTTTGCCATAAAAAGGGGGAATTTTCTTTATATTTGTTCCAAAATAAGGGGAATTTCTGCATTTTTGCCTCTAAATAAGTAAAATTTCTGTCTTTTTCCCCCAAACAAAGGGAATTTCTGTCTTTTTTGCCCCAAAATAAGGGAAATTTCTGACTTATTACCCTGAAATAAGTGAAATTTCTGCAATTTTGTCCCAAAATAAGGGAAATTTCTGCCTTTTTGCCCCCAATAAGGGGAATTTCAGCCTTTTTACCTCAAAATAAGGGGAATTTCTGCATTTTTGCCCCAAACTATGGGAAATTTCTGCAATTTTGCTCCAAAATAAGTGGAATTTCTGAGTTTTGCCCCAAAATAAGGAGAAATTCTGTCTTTTTGCCCCAACATATAGAGAATTTCTGCTTTTTTACCTTAAGATTAGGAGAGTTTCTGCAATTTTGCTTCAAAATACAGGGAATTTCTGCCCCTTTTCCCGAAAATAAGGGGAACTTCTTCCTTTTTGTGCATTTTTGCCTTAATATTAGGGGAATTTCTGCTATTTTGCTCCAAAATACGGGAAATTTCTGCTTTTTTGCCTGAAATTAAGGGGATTTTCTGCCTTTTTGCCCCCAAAGGAAATTTCTGCAATTTTATCCCAAAATAAGGGGAATTTCTGCCTTTTTGCCTTAAATAAGGGGAATTTCTGCCTTTTTGCCCTGAAATATGTGTAATTTCTGATATTTTACCCCAAAATAAGGTGAATTTCTGCCTCTTTGCCCCAAAATAATGGGAATTTCTGCCTTTTTGCCCCAAAATAAGAAAAATTTTTGCTTCTTTTTCTCTGAAATAAGTGAAATTTCTGCAATTTTGCCCTAAAATAAGGGAAATTTCTGCAATTTTTCCCCATAATAAGGGAAATTTCTGCAATTTTGCCCGAAAATAAAAGGAATTTCTTTTTTTTGCTTCCAAATAAAGGAAATTTCTGCAATTTTGCCCCAAAATATGGGGAATTTCTTCCTTTTGCCCCATATTAAAAGAAATTTCTGCCGTTTTGCCCCAAAATAAAGAAAATTACTGCATTTTATACCACAAAAATTTGGTGAATTACTGCAATTTTGCTCCAAAATACCGGGATTTTCTGCCTTTTTCGCCGAAAAGAAGAAAATTTCTGCCATTTTGCCGCGAAATAAGTGAAATTTCTGCAGTTTTACCCAAAAATAAGAAGAATTTTTGCCTTTTTGCCCCAAAATTAGGGGAATTTCTGCAATTTTGCTCCAAAATACGGGGAATTTCTGCCTTTTTGCCCGAAAAAAAAGGGAATGTATAACTTTTTGCCAGAAAAAAGGGAAATTTCTTCACTTTTGCCCCAAAATAAGGGGATTTTCCGCCTTTTAGACTCCAAATAAGTGCAATTTCTGCCTTTTCCCCCAAAATAAACGGAATTTCTCTCTTTTTGCCCGAAAATAAAAGGAATTTCTGACTTTTTGCTCTGAAATCAGTGAAATTTCTAAAATTTTTCCCGAAAATAAGGGAAATGACTGCTTTTTGCCCCAAAATAAGGAAAATTTCTGCCTTTTTGCCCCAAAATAAAGGGAAATTCAGCCTTTTGACCTCAAAATAAGGGGAATTTCTGCCTTTTTGCCCCAATATATAAGGAATTTTTTCTTTTTTGCCCCAAAATAAGGTAAATTTCTTCAATTTTGTACCAAAATAAAACAAATTTCTGCCTTTTTGCCCGAAAATAAAGGGAATTTCTGACTTTTTGCCACCAAAAAAAGATTTTCTTTTTGCCCTAAAATAAGGAGAATTTCTACCTTTTTGCCCGAAAATAATGAGAATTATTACAATTTTTGCTTCAAAATAAGGGGAATTTCTGCCTTTGAGTTCCAAAATATAGGAAATTTCTGCATTTTTTCCCCAATATTAGGTGAATTTCTGCAGTTTACCTCTAAATAAGCGGAATTTCTGCATTTTACCTCAAAAAAGAATTTCTACCTTTTGCCCCAAAATATGGGAATTTTCTGCATTTGTGTTCCAAAATAAGGACAATTTCTTCAATATTGTACCATAATAAAAGAAATTTCTGCTTTTTGCCCCAAAATAACGGGAATTTCTGACTTTTTGACCTGAAATAAATAAAATTTCTTCAATTTTGCCCGAAAATAATAAAAATTTGTGCTTTTTTGCCCTACAATAAACTTAACCCAAACCCTATCCCTAACACTAAACGCTAAACCCTAAACCTAATCTACCCGAAACCTTAAACAATCCTAAACCCAAAACCTTAAACCCTAAACCCTACAATCTAAACCTAACCCTAACCCTAACCCTAACCCTAGCCCTAACCCTAACCTAACCCTAAGCCTAACTCTAACCCTAACCCTAACCCTAACCCTAACCTTAACCCTAACCCTTACCCTAACCCTAACCCTAACCCTAACCATAACCCTAATCCTAACCCTAACCCTAACACCCTAACCCTAAACCCTCAACCTAATCCACCCTAAACCTTAAACAATCCTAACCCGTAAACCTTAAACCCTAAACCCTAAATCTAACAATAAACCTAAACCTAACCCTAAATCTAACCATAACCCTAACCCTAACCCTAAACCTAACCCTGACCCTAACTCTAACACTAATCCTAACAATAACCATAACCCTAACCCTAACCCTAACCCTAACCCTAACCCTAACCCTAACCCTAACCCTAACCCTAACCCTAACCCCTAACACTAACCCTAACCCTAACCCCTAACCTTAACCCTAACCCTAACCCTAACCTAACCCTAACCCTAACCCTAACTCTAAACCTAACCTTAAACCTAACCCTATCACTAACCCTAACCCTAACCCCTAACCCTTACCCTAACCCTAACGCTAACCGTAACCCTAACCCTAACCCTAACCCTAACCCTAACCCTAATTCTAACCCTAAACCTAACCCTAACCCTAACCCTAACCCAAACCCTAACCATAACCCTAACCCTAACCCTAAACCTAACCCTAAACCTTAACCATAACCCTAACCCTAACCCTAACACTAATCCTCACCCTAACCCTAACCCTAACCCTAACCCTAACCCTAACCCTAACCCTAACCCTAACCCTAACCCTAACCCTAACCCTAACCCCTAAGACTAACCCTAACCCTAACCCCTAAACTTAACCCTAACCCTAACCCCTAAGACTAACCCTAACCCTAACCCCTAAACTTAACCCTAACCCTAACCCTAACTTAACCCTAAACCTAACCCTAACCCTAACCCTAACCCTAACCCTAACCCTAACCCTAACCCTAACCCTAACCCTAACCCTAACCCTAACCCTAACCCTAACCC